>NC_080750.1:79239383-79870253 GCF_020826845.1 Diceros bicornis minor | reverse complement strand
CATACCAAGTTTAGCTCAGTTCTGGGCATCTTTGAAATACCTATACAAACGTGTTCCTACCTAGTAACTTGCAACTTTGAATGAGAATGTGCTTGCTTACTGCAACGTGCTATATGTTCTGAATGCCCGAATTGGGAATCTGTGTCAAAACTTTGTTAGGAATTATGTGATCCTTACTAGCTGGAAGTAAGGGAGATGGGGCATGAAGTTATTTCTAGGAGTTGGACACATACCAAGTTTAGCTCAGTTCTGGGCATCTTTGAAATACCTATACAAACTTGTTCCTACATAGTAACTTGCAACTTTGAATGAGAATGTGCTTGCTTACAGCAACGTGCTATATGTTCTGAATGCCCGAATAGGGAATCTGTGTCAAAACTTTGTTAGGAATTATGTAATCCTTACTAGCTGGAAGTAAGGGAGATGGGGCATGAAGTTTTTTCTTGGAGTTGGAGACATACCAAGTTTAGCTCAGTTCTGGGCATCTTTGAAATACGTATACAAACTTGTTCCTACATAGTAACTTGCATCTTTGAATGAGAATGTGCTTGCTTGCAGCAACGTGCTATATGTTCTGAATGCCCGAATAGGGAATCTGTGTCAAAACTTTGTTAGGAATTATGTGATCCTTACTAGCTGGAAGTAAGGGAGATGGGGCATGAAGTTATTTCTAGGAGTTGGACACATACAACGTTTAGCTCAGTTCTGGGCATCTTTGAAATACCTATGCCAACTTGTTCCTACGTAGTAACTTGCATCTTTGAATGAGAATGTGCTTGCTTGCAGCAACGTGCTATATGTTCTGAATGCCCGAATAGGGAATCTGTGTCAAAACTTTGTTAGGAATTATGTGATCCTTACTAGCTGGAAGTAAGGGAGATGGGGCATGAAGTTATTTCTAGGAGTTGGACACATACCAAGTTTAGCTCAGTTCTGGGCATCTTTGAAATACCTATACAAACTTGTTCCTACATAGTAACTTGCAACTTTGAATCAGAATGTGCTTGCTTACAGCAACGTGCTATATGTTCTGAATGCCCGAATTGGGAATCTGTGTCAAAACTTTGTTAGGAATTATGTGATCCTTACTAGCTGGAAGTAAGGGAGATGGGGCATGAAGTTATTTCTAGGAGTTGGACACATACCAAGTTTAGCTCAGTTCTGGGCATCTTTGAAATACCTATACAAACTTGTTCCTACATAGTAACTTGCAACTTTGAATGAGAATGTGCTTGCTTACAGCAACGTGCTATATGTTCTGAATGCCCGAATTGGGAATCTGTGTCAAAACTTTGTTAGGAATTATGTGATCCTTACTAGCTGGAAGTAAGGGAGATGGGGCATGAAGTTATTTCTAGGAGTTGGACACATACCAAGTTTAGCTCAGTTCTGGGCATCTTTGAAATACCTATACAAACTTGTTCCTACATAGTAACTTGCAACTTTGAATGAAAATGTGCTTGCTTACAGCAACGTGCTATATGTTCTGAATGCCCGAATTGGGAATCTGTGTCAAAACTTTGTTAGGAATTATGTGATCCTTACTAGCTGGAAGTAAGGGAGATGGGGCATGAAGTTATTTCTAGGAGTTGGACACATACCAAGTTTAGCTCAGTTCTGGGCATCTTTGAAATACCTATGCAAACTTGTTCCTACGTAGTAACTTGCATCTTTGAATGAGAATGTGCTTGCTTACAGCAACGTGCTATATGTTCTGAATGCCCGAATTGGCAATCTGTGACAAAACTTTGTTAGGAATTATGTGATCCTTACTAGCTGGAAGTAAGGGAGATGGGGCATGAAGTTATTTCTAGGAGTTGGACACATACCAAGTTTAGCTCAGTTCTGGGCATCTTTGAAATACCTATACAAACTTGTTCCTACATAGTAACTTGCAACTTTGAATGAGAATGTGCTTGCTTACAGCAACGTGCTATATGTTCTGAATGCCCGAATTGGAAATCTGTGTCAAAACTTTGTTAGGAATAATGTGATCCTTACTAGCTGGAAGTAAGGGAGATGGGGCATGAAGTTATTTCTAGGTGTTGGACACATACCAAGTTTAGCTCAGTTCTGGGCATCTTTGAAATACCTATACAAACTTGTTCCTACATAGTAACTTGCATCTTTGAATGAGAATGTGCTTGCTTACAGCAACGTGCTATATGTTCTGAATGCCCGAATTGGCAATCTGTGTCAAAACTTTGTTAGGAATTATGTGATCCTTACTAGCTGGAAGTAAGGGAGATGGGGCATGAAGTTATTTCTAGGAGTTGGACACATACCAAGTTTAGCTCAGTTCTGGGCATCTTTGAAATACCTATACAAACTTGTTCCTACATAGTAACTTGCATCTTTGAATGAGAATGTGCTTGCTTACATCAACGTGCTATAAGTTCTGAATGCCCGAATTGGGAATCTGTGTCAAAACTTTGTTAGGAATTATGTGATCCTTACTAGCTGGAAGTAAGGGAGATGGGGCATGCAGTTATTTCTAGGAGTTGGACACATACCAAGTTTAGCTCAGTTCTGGGCATCTTTGAAATACCTATACAAACTAGTTCCTACATAGTAACTTGCAACTTTGAATGAGAATGTGCTTGCTTGCAGCAACGTGCTATATGTTCTGAATGCCCGAATAGGGAATCTGTGTCAAAACTTTGTTAGGAATTATGTGATCCTTACTAGCTGGAAGTAAGGGAGATGGAGCATGAAGTTATTTCTTGGAGTTGGACACATACCAAGTTTAGCTCAGTTCTGGGCATCTTTGAAATACCTATACAAACTTGTTCCTACCTAGTAACTTGCATCTTTGAATGAGAATGTGCTTGCTTGCAGCAACGTGCTATATGTTCTGAATGCCCGAATAGGGAATCTGTGTCAAAACTTTGTTAGAAATTATGTGATCCTTACTAGCTGGAAGTAAGGGAGATGGGGCATGAAGTTATTTCTAGGAGTTGGACACATACCAAGTTTAGCTCAGTTCTGGGCATCTTTGAAATACCTATACAAACTTGTTCCTACCTAGTAACTTGCATCTTTGAATGAGAATCTGCTTGCTTACAGCAACGTGCTATATGTTCTGAATGCCCGAATTGGGAATCTGTGTCAAAAATTTTGTTAGGAATTATGTGATCCTTACTAGCTGGAAGTAAGGGAGATGGGGCATGAAGTTATTTCTAGGAGTTGGACACATACCAAGTTTAGCTGAGTTCTGGGCATCTTTGAAATACCTATACAAACTTGTTCCTACCTAGTAACTTGCAACTTTGAATGAGAATGTGCTTGCTTACAGCAACGTACTATATGTTCTGAATGCCCGAATTGGGAATCTGTGTCAAAACTTTGTTAGGAATTATGTGATCCTTACTAGCTGGAAGTAAGGGAGATGGGGCATGAAGTTATTTCTAGGAGTTGGACACATACCAAGTTTAGCTCAGTTCTGGGCATCTTTGAAATACCTATACAAACTTGTTCCTACCTAGTAACTTGCAACTTTGAATGAAAATGTGCTTGCTTACAGCAACGTGCTATATGTTCTGAATGCCCGAATTGGGAATCTGTGTCAAAACTTTGTTAGGAATTATGTGATCCTTACCAGCTGGAAGTTAGGGAGATGGGGCATGAAGTTATTTCTAGGAGTTGGACACATACCAAGTTTAGCTCAGTTCTGGGCATCTTTGAAATACCTATACAAACTTGTTCCTACATAGTAACTTGCAACTTTGAATGAGAATGTGCTTGCTTACAGCAACGTGCTATATGTTCTGAATGCCCAAATAGGGAATCTGTGTCAAAACTTTGTTAGGAATTATGTGATCCTTACTAGCTGGAAGTAAGGGAGATGGGGCATGAAGTTATTTCATGGAGTTGGAGACATACCAAGTTTAGCTCAGTTCTGGGCATCTTTGAAATACCTATACAAACTTGTTCCTACATAGTAACTTGCATCTTTGAATGAGAATGTGCTTGCTTGCAGCAACGTGCTATAAGTTCTGAATGCCCGAATAGGGAATCTGTGTCAAAACTTTGTTAGGAATTATGTGATCCTTACTAGCTGGAAGTAAGGGAGATGGGGCATGAAGTTATTTCTAGGAGTTGGACACATACAACGTTTAGCTCAGTTCTGTGCATCTTTGAAATACCTATACAAACTTGTTCCTACGTAGTAACTTGCATCTTTGAATGAGAATGTGCTTGCTTGCAGCAACGTGCTATATGTTCTGAATGCCCGAATAGGGAATCTGTGTCAAAACTTTGTTAGGAATTATGTGATCCTTACTAGCTGGAAGTAAGGGAGATGGGGCATGAAGTTATTTCTAGGAGTTGGACACATACCAAGTTTAGCTCAGTTCTGGGCATCTTTGAAATACCTATACAAACTTGTTCCTACCTAGTAACTTGCATCTTTGAATGAGAATCTGCTTGCTTACAGCAACGTGCTATATGTTCTGAATGCCCGAATTGGGAATCTGTGTCAAAACTTTGTTAGGAATTATGTGATCCTTACTAGCTGGAAGTAAGGGAGATGGGGCATGAAGTTATTTCTAGGAGTTGGACACATACCAAGTTTAACTCAGTTCTGGGCATCTTTGAAATACCTATACAAACTTGTTCCTACATAGTAACTTGCATCTTTGAATGAGAATGTGCTTGCTTACAGCAACGTGCTATATGTTCTGAATGCCCGAATTGGCAATCTGTGTCAAAACTTTGTTAGGAATTATGTGATCCTTACTAGCTGGAAGTAAGGGAGATGGGGCATGAAGTTATTTCTAGGAGTTGGACACATACCAAGTTTAGCTCAGTTCTGGGCATCTTTGAAATACCTATACAAACTTGTTCCTACATAGTAACTTGCAACTTTGAATGAGAATGTGCTTGCTTACAGCAACGTGCTATATGTTCTGAATGTCCGAATTGGAAATCTGTGTCAAAACTTTGTTAGGAATAATGTGATCCTTACTAGCTGGAAGTAAGGGAGATGGGGCATGAAGATATTTCTAGGAGTTGGACACATACCAAGTTTAGCTCAGTTCTGGGCATCTTTGAAATACCTATACAAACTTGTTCCTACCTAGTAACTTGCAACTTTGAATGAGAATGTGCTTGCTTACAGCAACGTGCTATATGTTCTGAATGCCCGAATAGGGAATCTGTGTCAAAACTTTGTTAGGAATTATGTGATCCTTACTAGCTGGAAGTAAGGGAGATGGGGCATGAAGTTATTTCGTGGAGTTGGAGACATACCAAGTTTAGCTCAGTTCTGGGCATCTTTGAAATACCTATACAAACTTGTTCCTACCTAGTAACTTGCAACTTTGAATGAGAATGTGCTTGCTTACAGCAACGTGCTATATGTTCTGAATGCCCGAATTGGGAATCTGTGTCAAAACTTTGTTAGGAATTATGTGATCCTTACTAGCTGGAAGTAAGTGAGATGGGGCATGAAGTTATTTCTAGGAGTTGGACACATACCAAGTTTAGCTCAGTTCTGGGCATCTTTGAAATACCTATACAAACTTGTTCCTACCTAGTAACTTGCAACTTTGAATGAAAATGTGCGTGCTTACAGCAACGTGCTATATGTTCTGAATGCCCGAATTGGGAATCTGTGTCAAAACTTTGTTAGGAATTATGTGATCCTTACCAGCTGGAAGTTAGGGAGATGGGGCATGAAGTTATTTCTAGGAGTTGGACACATACCAAGTTTAGCTCAGTTCTGGGCATCTTTGAAATACCTATACAAACTTGTTCCTACATAGTAACTTGCAACTTTGAATGAGAATGTGCTTGCTTACAGCAACGTGCTATATGTTCTGAATGCCCGAATAGGGAATCTGTGTCAAAACTTTGTTAGGAATTATGTGATCCTTACTAGCTGGAAGTAAGGGAGATGGGGCATGAAGTTATTTCATGGAGTTGGAGACATACCAAGTTTAGCTCAGTTCTGGGCATCTTTGAAATACCTATACAAACTTGTTCCTACATAGTAACTTGCATCTTTGAATGAGAATGTGCTTGCTTGCAGCAACGTGCTATAAGTTCTGAATGCCCGAATAGGGAATCTGTGTCAAAACTTTGTTAGGAATTATGTGATCCTTACTAGCTGGAAGTAAGGGAGATGGGGCATGAAGTTATTTCTAGGAGTTGGACACATACAACGTTTAGCTCAGTTCTGTGCATCTTTGAAATACCTATACAAACTTGTTCCTACGTAGTAACTTGCATCTTTGAATGAGAATGTGCTTGCTTGCAGCAACGTGCTATATGTTCTGAATGCCCGAATAGGGAATCTGTGTCAAAACTTTGTTAGGAATTATGTGATCCTTACTAGCTGGAAGTAAGGGAGATGGGGCATGAAGTTATTTCTAGGAGTTGGACACATACCAAGTTTAGCTCAGTTCTGGGCATCTTTGAAATACCTATACAAACTTGTTCCTACCTAGTAACTTGCATCTTTGAATGAGAATCTGCTTGCTTACAGCAACGTGCTATATGTTCTGAATGCCCGAATTGGGAATCTGTGTCAAAACTTTGTTAGGAATTATGTGATCCTTACTAGCTGGAAGTAAGGGAGATGGGGCATGAAGTTATTTCTAGGAGTTGGACACATACCAAGTTTAACTCAGTTCTGGGCATCTTTGAAATACCTATACAAACTTGTTCCTACATAGTAACTTGCATCTTTGAATGAGAATGTGCTTGCTTACAGCAACGTGCTATATGTTCTGAATGCCCGAATTGGCAATCTGTGTCAAAACTTTGTTAGGAATTATGTGATCCTTACTAGCTGGAAGTAAGGGAGATGGGGCATGAAGTTATTTCTAGGAGTTGGACACATACCAAGTTTAGCTCAGTTCTGGGCATCTTTGAAATACCTATACAAACTTGTTCCTACATAGTAACTTGCAACTTTGAATGAGAATGTGCTTGCTTACAGCAACGTGCTATATGTTCTGAATGTCCGAATTGGAAATCTGTGTCAAAACTTTGTTAGGAATAATGTGATCCTTACTAGCTGGAAGTAAGGGAGATGGGGCATGAAGATATTTCTAGGAGTTGGACACATACCAAGTTTAGCTCAGTTCTGGGCATCTTTGAAATACCTATACAAACTTGTTCCTACATAGTAACTTGCAACTTTGAATGAGAATGTGCTTGCTTACAGCAACGTGCTATATGTTCTGAATGCCCGAATAGGGAATCTGTGTCAAAACTTTGTTAGGAATTATGTGATCCTTACTAGCTGGAAGTAAGGGAGATGGGGCATGAAGTTATTTCGTGGAGTTGGAGACATACCAAGTTTAGCTCAGTTCTGGGCATCTTTGAAATACCTATACAAACTTGTTCCTACATAGTAACTTGCAACTTTGAATGAGAATGTGCTTGCTTGCAGCAACGTGCTATATGTTCTGAATGCCCGAATAGGGAATCTGTGTCAAAACTTTGTTAGGAATTATGTGATCCTTACTAGCTGGAAGTAAGGGAGATGGGGCATGAAGTTATTTCTAGGAGTTGGACACATACAACGTTTAGCTCAGTTCTGGGCATCTTTGAAATACCTATGCAAACTTGTTCCTACGTAGTAACTTGCATCTTTGAATGAGAATGTGCTTGCTTGCAGCAACGTGCTATATGTTCTGAATGCCCGAATAGGGAATCTGTGTCAAAACTTTGTTAGGAATTATGTGATCCTTACTAGCTGGAAGTAAGGGAGATGGGGCATGAAGTTATTTCAAGGAGTTGGACACATACCAAGTTTAGCTCAGTTCTGGGCATCTTTGAAATACCTATACAAACTTGTTCCTACATAGTAACTTGCAACTTTGAATGAGAATGTGCTTGCTTACAGCAACGTGCTATATGTTCTGAATGCCCGAATTGGGAATCTGTGTCAAAACTTTGTTAGGAATTATGTGATCCTTACTAGCTGGAAGTAAGGGAGATGGGGCATGAAGTTATTTCTAGGAGTTGGACACATACCAAGTTTAGCTCAGTTCTGGGCATCTTTGAAATACCTATACAAACTTGTTCCTACATAGTAACTTGCAACTTTGAATGAAAATGTGCTTGCTTACAGCAACGTGCTATATGTTCTGAATGCCCGAATTGGGAATCTGTGTCAAAACTTTGTTAGGAATTATGTGATCCTTACTAGCTGGAAGTAAGGGAGATGGGGCATGAAGTTATTTCTAGGAGTTGGACACATACCAAGTTTAGCTCAGTTCTGGGCATCTTTGAAATACCTATGCAAACTTGTTCCTACGTAGTAACTTGCATCTTTGAATGAGAATGTGCTTGCTTGCAGCAACGTGCTATATGTTCTGAATGCCCGAATTGGGAATCTGTGTCAAAACTTTGTTAGGAATTATGTGATCCTTACTAGCTGGAAGTAAGGGAGATGGGGCATGAAGTTATTTCTAGGAGTTGGACACATACCAAGTTTAGCTCAGTTCTGGGCATCTTTGAAATACCTATACAAACTTGTTCCTACATAGTAACTGGCATCTTTGAATGAGAATGTGCTTGCTTACAGCAACGTGCTATATGTTCTGAATGCCCGAATTGGCAATCTGTGACAAAACTTTGTTAGGAATTATGTGATCCTTACTAGCTGGAAGTAAGGGAGATGGGGCATGAAGTTATTTCTAGGAGTTGGACACATACCAAGTTTAGCTCAGTTCTGGGCATCTTTGAAATACCTATACAAACTTGTTCCTACATAGTAACTTGCAACTTTGAATGAGAATGTGCTTGCTTACAGCAACGTGCTATATGTTCTGAATGCCCGAATTGGAAATCTGTGTCAAAACTTTGTTAGGAATAATGTGATCCTTACTAGCTGGAAGTAAGGGAGATGGGGCATGAAGTTATTTCTAGGAGTTGGACACATACCAAGTTTAGCTCAGTTCTGGGCCTCTTTGAAATACCTATACAAACTTGTTCCTACATAGTAACTTGCATCTTTGAATGAGAATGTGCTTGCTTACAGCAACGTGCTATATGTTCTGAATGCCCGAATTGGCAATCTGTGTCAAAACTTTGTTAGGAATTATGTGATCCTTACTAGCTGGAAGTAAGGGAGATGGGGCATGAAGTTATTTCTAGGAGTTGGACACATACCAAGTTTAGCTCAGTTCTGGGCATCTTTGAAATACCTATACAAACTTGTTCCTACATAGTAACTTGCAACTTTGAATGAGAATGTGCTTGCTTACAGCAACGTGCTATATGTTCTGAATGTCCGAATTGGAAATCTGCGTCAAAACTTTGTTAGGAATAATGTGATCCTTACTAGCTGGAAGTAAGGGAGATGGGGCATGAAGATATTTCTAGGAGTTGGACACATACCAAGTTTAGCTCAGTTCTGGGCATCTTTGAAATACCTATACAAACTTGTTCCTACATAGTAACTTGCAACTTTGAATGAGAATGTGCTTGCTTACAGCAACGTGCTATATGTTCTGAATGCCCGAATAGGGAATCTGTGTCAAAACTTTGTTAGGAATTATGTGATCCTTACTAGCTGGAAGTAAGGGAGATGGGGCATGAAGTTATTTCGTGGAGTTGGAGACATACCAAGTTTAGCTCAGTTCTGGGCATCTTTGAAATACCTATACAAACTTGTTCCTACATAGTAACTTGCAACTTTGAATGAGAATGTGCTTGCTTGCAGCAACGTGCTATATGTTCTGAATGCCCGAATAGGGAATCTGTGTCAAAACTTTGTTAGGAATTATGTGATCCTTACTAGCTGGAAGTAAGGGAGATGGGGCATGAAGTTATTTCTAGGAGTTGGACACATACAACGTTTAGCTCAGTTCTGGGCATCTTTGAAATACCTATGCAAACTTGTTCCTACGTAGTAACTTGCATCTTTGAATGAGAATGTGCTTGCTTGCAGCAACGTGCTATATGTTCTGAATGCCCGAATAGGGAATCTGTGTCAAAACTTTGTTAGGAATTATGTGATCCTTACTAGCTGGAAGTAAGGGAGATGGGGCATGAAGTTATTTCTAGGAGTTGGACACATACCAAGTTTAGCTCAGTTCTGGGCATCTTTGAAATACCTATACAAACTTGTTCCTACATAGTAACTTGCAACTTTGAATGAGAATGTGCTTGCTTACAGCAACGTGCTATATGTTCTGAATGCCCGAATTGGGAATCTGTGTCAAAACTTTGTTAGGAATTATGTGATCCTTACTAGCTGGAAGTAAGGGAGATGGGGCATGAAGTTATTTCTAGGAGTTGGACACATACCAAGTTTAGCTCAGTTCTGGGCATCTTTGAAATACCTATACAAACTTGTTCCTACATAGTAACTTGCAACTTTGAATGAAAATGTGCTTGCTTACAGCAACGTGCTATATGTTCTGAATGCCCGAATTGGGAATCTGTGTCAAAACTTTGTTAGGAATTATGTGATCCTTACTAGCTGGAAGTAAGGGAGATGGGGCATGAAGTTATTTCTAGGAGTTGGACACATACCAAGTTTAGCTCAGTTCTGGGCATCTTTGAAATACCTATGCAAACTTGTTCCTACGTAGTAACTTGCATCTTTGAATGAGAATGTGCTTGCTTGCAGCAACGTGCTATATGTTCTGAATGCCCGAATTGGGAATCTGTGTCAAAACTTTGTTAGGAATTATGTGATCCTTACTAGCTGGAAGTAAGGGAGATGGGGCATGAAGTTATTTCTAGGAGTTGGACACATACCAAGTTTAGCTCAGTTCTGGGCATCTTTGAAATACCTATACAAACTTGTTCCTACATAGTAACTGGCATCTTTGAATGAGAATGTGCTTGCTTACAGCAACGTGCTATATGTTCTGAATGCCCGAATTGGCAATATGTGACAAAACTTTGTTAGGAATTATGTGATCCTTACTAGCTGGAAGTAAGGGAGATGGGGCATGAAGTTATTTCTAGGAGTTGGACACATACCAAGTTTAGCTCAGTTCTGGGCATCTTTGAAATACCTATACAAACTTGTTCCTACATAGTAACTTGCAACTTTGAATGAGAATGTGCTTGCTTACAGCAACGTGCTATATGTTCTGAATGCCCGAATTGGAAATCTGTGTCAAAACTTTGTTAGGAATAATGTGATCCTTACTAGCTGGAAGTAAGGGAGATGGGGCATGAAGTTATTTCTAGGAGTTGGACACATACCAAGTTTAGCTCAGTTCTGGGCCTCTTTGAAATACCTATACAAACTTGTTCCTACATAGTAACTTGCATCTTTGAATGAGAATGTGCTTGCTTACAGCAACGTGCTATATGTTCTGAATGCCCGAATTGGCAATCTGTGTCAAAACTTTGTTAGGAATTATGTGATCCTTACTAGCTGGAAGTAAGGGAGATGGGGCATGAAGTTATTTCTAGGAGTTGGACACATACCAAGTTTAGCTCAGTTCTGGGCATCTTTGAAATACCTATACAAACTTGTTCCTACATAGTAACTTGCATCTTTGAATGAGAATGTGCTTGCTTACATCAACGTGCTATAAGTTCTGAATGCCCGAATTGGGAATCTGTGTCAAAACTTTGTTAGGAATTATGTGATCCTTACTAGCTGGAAGAAAGGGAGATGGGGCATGAAGTTATTTCTAGGAGTTGGACACATACCAAGTTTAGCTCAGTTCTGGGCATCTTTGAAATACCTATACAAACTTGTTCCTACATAGTAACTTGCAACTTTGAATGAGAATGTGCTTGCTTGCAGCAACGTGCTATATGTTCTGAATGCCCGAATAGGGAATCTGTGTCAAAACTTTGTTAGGAATTATGTGATCCTTACTAGCTGGAAGTAAGGGAGATGGAGCATGAAGTTATTTCTTGGAGTTGGACACATACCAAGTTTAGCTCAGTTCTGGGCATCTTTGAAATACCTATACAAACTTGTTCCTACCTAGTAACTTGCATCTTTGAATGAGAATGTGCTTGCTTGCAGCAACGTGCTATATGTTCTGAATGCCCGAATAGGGAATCTGTGTCAAAACTTTGTTAGAAATTATGTGATCCTTACTAGCTGGAAGTAAGGGAGATGGGGCATGAAGTTATTTCTAGGAGTTGGACACATACCAAGTTTAGCTCAGTTCTGGGCATCTTTGAAATACCTATACAAACTTGTTCCTACCTAGTAACTTGCATCTTTGAATGAGAATCTGCTTGCTTACAGCAACGTGCTATATGTTCTGAATGCCCGAATTGGGAATCTGTGTCAAAAATTTTGTTAGGAATTATGTGATCCTTACTAGCTGGAAGTAAGGGAGATGGGGCATGAAGTTATTTCTAGGAGTTGGACACATACCAAGTTTAGCTGAGTTCTGGGCATCTTTGAAATACCTATACAAACTTGTTCCTACCTAGTAACTTGCAACTTTGAATGAGAATGTGCTTGCTTACCGCAACGTGCTATATGTTCTGAATGCCCGAATTGGGAATCTGTGTCAAAACTTTGTTAGGAATTATGTGATCCTTACTAGCTGGAAGTAAGTGAGATGGGGCATGAAGTTATTTCTAGGAGTTGGACACATACCAAGTTTAGCTCAGTTCTGGGCATCTTTGAAATACCTATACAAACTTGTCCCTCCTAGTAACTTGCAACTTTGAATGAAAATGTGCTTGCTTACAGCAACGTGCTATATGTTCTGAATGCCCGAATTGGGAATCTGTGTCAAAACTTTGTTAGGAATTATGTGATCCTTACCAGATGGAAGTTAGGGAGATGGGGCATGAAGTTATTTCTAGGAGTTGGACACATACCAAGTTTAGCTCAGTTCTGGGCATCTTTGAAATACCTATACAAACTTGTTCCTACATAGTAACTTGCAACTTTGAATGAGAATGTGCTTGCTTACAGCAACGTGCTATATGTTCTGAATGCCCGAATAGGGAATCTGTGTCAAAACTTTGTTAGGAATAATGTGATCCTTACTAGCTGGAAGTAAGGGAGATGGGGCATGAAGTTATTTCTAGGAGTTGGACACATACCAAGTTTAGCTCAGTTCTGGGCATCTTTGAAATACCTATACAAACTTGTTCCTACCTAGTAACTTGCATCTTTGAATGAGAATCTGCTTGCTTACAGCAACGTGCTATATGTTCTGAATGCCCGAATTGGGAATCTGTGTCAAAACTTTGTTAGGAATTATGTGATCCTTACTAGCTGGAAGTAAGGGAGATGGGGCATGAAGTTATTTCTAGGAGTTGGACACATACCAAGTTTAGCTCAGTTCTGGGCATCTTTGAAATACCTATACAAACTTGTTCCTACATAGTAACTTGCATCTTTGAATGAGAATGTGCTTGCTTACATCAACGTGCTATAAGTTCTGAATGCCCGAATTGGGAATCTGTGTCAAAACTTTGTTAGGAATTATGTGATCCTTACTAGCTGGAAGAAAGGGAGATGGGGCATGAAGTTATTTCTAGGAGTTGGACACATACCAAGTTTAGCTCAGTTCTGGGCATCTTTGAAATACCTATACAAACTTGTTCCTACATAGTAACTTGCAACTTTGAATGAGAATGTGCTTGCTTGCAGCAACGTGCTATATGTTCTGAATGCCCGAATAGGGAATCTGTGTCAAAACTTTGTTAGGAATTATGTGATCCTTACTAGCTGGAAGTAAGGGAGATGGAGCATGAAGTTATTTCTTGGAGTTGGACACATACCAAGTTTAGCTCAGTTCTGGGCATCTTTGAAATACCTATACAAACTTGTTCCTACCTAGTAACTTGCATCTTTGAATGAGAATGTGCTTGCTTGCAGCAACGTGCTATATGTTCTGAATGCCCGAATAGGGAATCTGTGTCAAAACTTTGTTAGAAATTATGTGATCCTTACTAGCTGGAAGTAAGGGAGATGGGGCATGAAGTTATTTCTAGGAGTTGGACACATACCAAGTTTAGCTCAGTTCTGGGCATCTTTGAAATACCTATACAAACTTGTTCCTACCTAGTAACTTGCATCTTTGAATGAGAATCTGCTTGCTTACAGCAACGTGCTATATGTTCTGAATGCCCGAATTGGGAATCTGTGTCAAAAATTTTGTTAGGAATTATGTGATCCTTACTAGCTGGAAGTAAGGGAGATGGGGCATGAAGTTATTTCTAGGAGTTGGACACATACCAAGTTTAGCTGAGTTCTGGGCATCTTTGAAATACCTATACAAACTTGTTCCTACCTAGTAACTTGCAACTTTGAATGAGAATGTGCTTGCTTACAGCAACGTGCTATATGTTCTGAATGCCCGAATTGGGAATCTGTGTCAAAACTTTGTTAGGAATTATGTGATCCTTACTAGCTGGAAGTAAGTGAGATGGGGCATGAAGTTATTTCTAGGAGTTGGACACATACCAAGTTTAGCTCAGTTCTGGGCATCTTTGAAATACCTATACAAACTTGTCCCTCCTAGTAACTTGCAACTTTGAATGAAAATGTGCTTGCTTACAGCAACGTGCTATATGTTCTGAATGCCCGAATTGGGAATCTGTGTCAAAACTTTGTTAGGAATTATGTGATCCTTACCAGATGGAAGTTAGGGAGATGGGGCATGAAGTTATTTCTAGGAGTTGGACACATACCAAGTTTAGCTCAGTTCTGGGCATCTTTGAAATACCTATACAAACTTGTTCCTACATAGTAACTTGCAACTTTGAATGAGAATGTGCTTGCTTACAGCAACGTGCTATATGTTCTGAATGCCCGAATAGGGAATCTGTGTCAAAACTTTGTTAGGAATAATGTGATCCTTACTAGCTGGAAGTAAGGGAGATGGGGCATGAAGTTATTTCTAGGAGTTGGACACATACCAAGTTTAGCTCAGTTCTGGGCATCTTTGAAATACCTATACAAACTTGTTCCTACCTAGTAACTTGCATCTTTGAATGAGAATCTGCTTGCTTACAGCAACGTGCTATATGTTCTGAATGCCCGAATTGGGAATCTGTGTCAAAACTTTGTTAGGAATTATGTGATCCTTACTAGCTGGAAGTAAGGGAGATGGGGCATGAAGTTATTTCTAGGAGTTGGACACATACCAAGTTTAGCTCAGTTCTGGGCATCTTTGAAATACCTATACAAACTTGTTCCTACATAGTAACTTGCATCTTTGAATGAGAATGTGCTTGCTTACAGCAACGTGCTATATGTTCTGAATGCCCGAATTGGCAATCTGTGTCAAAACTTTGTTAGGAATTATGTGATCCTTACTAGCTGGAAGTAAGGGAGATGGGGCATGAAGTTATTTCTAGGAGTTGGACACATACCAAGTTTAGCTCAGTTCTGGGCATCTTTGAAATACCTATACAAACTTGTTCCTACATAGTAACTTGCAACTTTGAATGAGAATGTGCTTGCTTACAGCAACGTGCTATATGTTCTGAATGTCCGAATTGGAAATCTGTGTCAAAACTTTGTTAGGAATAATGTGATCCTTACTAGCTGGAAGTAAGGGAGATGGGGCATGAAGATATTTCTAGGAGTTGGACACATACCAAGTTTAGCTCAGTTCTGGGCATCTTTGAAATACCTATACAAACTTGTTCCTACCTAGTAACTTGCAACTTTGAATGAAAATGTGCTTGCTTACAGCAACGTGCTATATGTTCTGAATGCCCGAATTGGGAATCTGTGTCAAAACTTTGTTAGGAATTATGTGATCCTTACCAGCTGGAAGTAAGGGATATGGGGCATGAAGTTATTTCTAGGAGTTGGACACATACCAAGTTTAGCTCAGTTCTGGGCATCTTTGAAATACCTATACAAACTTGTTCCTACATAGTAACTTGCAACTTTGAATGAAAATGTGCTTGCTTACAGCAACGTGCTATATGTTCTGAATGCCCGAATTGGGAATCTGTGTCAAAACTTTGTTAGGAATTATGTGATCCTTACTAGCTGGAAGTAAGGGAGATGGGGCATGAAGTTATTTCTAGGAGTTGGACACATACCAAGTTTAGCTCAGTTCTGGGCATCTTTGAAATACCTATACAAACTTGTTCCTACATAGTAACTTGCAACTTTGAATGAGAATGTGCTTGCTTACAGCAACGTGCTATATGTTCTGAATGCCCGAATTGGGAATCTGTGTCAAAACTTTGTTAGGAATTATGTGATCCTTACTAGCTGAAAGTAAGGGAGATGGAGCATGAAGTTATTTCTAGGAGTTGGACACATACCAAGTTTAGCTCAGTTCTGGGCATCTTTGAAATACCTATACAATCTTGTTCCTACATAGTAACTTGCAGCTTTGAATGAGAATGTGCTTGCTTACAGCAACCTGCTATATGTTCTGAATGCCCGAATTGGGAATCTGTGTCAAAACTTTGTTACAAATTATGTGATCCTTACTAGCTGGAAGTAAGGGAGATGGGGCATGAAGTTATTTCTAGGAGTTGGACACATACCAAGTTTAGCTCAGTTCTGGGCATCTTTGAAATACCTATACAAACTTGTTCCTACATAGTAACTTGCATCTTTGAATGGGAATCTGCTTGCTTACAGCAACGTGCTATATGTTCTGAATGCCCGAATTGGGAAGCTGTGTCAAAACTTTTTTAGGAATTATGTGATCCTTACTAGCTGGAAGTAAGGGAGATGGGGCATGAAGTTATTTCTAGGAGTTGGACACATACCAAGTTTAGCTCAGTTCTGGGCATCTTTGAAATACCTATACAAACTTGTTCCTACATAGTAACTTGCAACTTTGAATGAGAATGTGCTTGCTTACAGCAACGTGCTATATGTTCTGAATGCCCGAATTGGGAATCTGTGTCAAAACTTTGTTAGGAATAATGTGATCCTTACTAGCTGGAAGTAAGGGAGATGGGGCATGAAGTTATTTCTAGGAGTTGGACACATACCAAGTTTAGCTCAGTTCTGGGCATCTTTGAAATACCTATACAAACTTGTTCCTACATAGTAACTTGCATCTTTGAATGAGAATGTGCTTGCTTACAGCAACGTGCTATATGTTCTGAATGCCCGAATTGGCAATCTGTGTCAAAACTTTGTTAGGAATTATGTGATCCTTACTAGCTGGAAGTAAGGGAGATGGGGCATGAAGTTATTTCTAGGAGTTGGACACATACCAAGTTTAGCTCAGTTCTGGGCATCTTTGAAATACCTATACAAACTTGTTCCTACATAGTAACTTGCATCTTTGAATGAGAATGTGCTTGCTTACATCAACGTGCTATATGTTCTGAATGCCCGAATTGGCAATCTGTGTCAAAACTTTGTTAGGAATTATGTGATCCTTACTAGCTGGAAGTAAGGGAGATGGGGCATGAAGTTATTTCTAGGAGTTGGACACATACCAAGTTTAGCTCAGTTCTGGGCATTTTTGAAATACCTATACAAACTTGTTCCTACATAGTAACTTGCAACTTTGAATGAGAATGTGCTTGCTTGCAGCAACGTGCTATATATTCTGAATGCCCGAATAGGGAATCTGTGTCAAAACTTTGTTAGAAATTATCTGATCCTTACTAGCTGGAAGTAAGGGAGATGGGGCATGAAGTTATTTCTAGGAGTTGGACACATACCAAGTTTAGCTCAGTTCTGGGCATCTTTGAAATACCTATACAAACTTGTTCCTACCTAGTAACTTGCAACTTTGAATGAGAATGTGCTTGCTTACAGCAACGTGCTATATGTTCTGAATGCCCGAATTGGGAATCTGTGTCAAAACTTTGTTAGGAATTATGTGATCCTTACTAGCTGGAAGTAAGGGAGATGGGGCATGAAGTTATTTCTAGGAGTTGGACACATACGAAGTTTAGCTCAGTTCTGGGCATCTTTGAAATACCTATACAAACTTGTTCCTACATAGTAACTTGCAACTTTGAATGAGAATGTGCTTGCTTACAGCAACGTGCTATATGTTCTGAATGCCCGAATAGGGAATCTGTGTCAAAACTTTGTTAGGAATTATGTAATCCTTACTAGCTGGAAGTAAGGGAGATGGGGCATGAAGTTATTTCTTGGAGTTGGAGACATACCAAGTTTAGCTCAGTTCTGGGCATCTTTGAAATACCTATACAAACTTGTTCCTACATAGTAACTTGCATCTTTGAATGAGAATGTGCTTGCTTGCAGCAACGTGCTATATGTTCTGAATGCCCGAATTGGGAATCTGTGTCAAAACTTTGTTAGGAATTATGTGATCCTTACTAGCTGGAAGTAAGGGAGATGGGGCATGAAGTTATTTCTAGGAGTTGGACACATACCAAGTTTAGCTCAGTTCTGGGCATCTTTGAAATACCTATACAAACTTGTTCCTACATAGTAACTTGCATCTTTGAATGATAATGTGCTTGCTTACAGCAACGTGCTATATGTTCTGAATACCCGAATTGGCAATCTGTGTCAAAACTTTGTTAGGAATTATGTGATCCTTACTAGCTGGAAGTAAGGGAGATGGGGCATGAAGTTATTTCTAGGAGTTGGACACATACCAAGTTTAGCTCAGTTCTGGGCATCTTTGAAATAGCAATACAAACTTGTTCCTACATAGTAACTTGCAACTTTGAATGAGAATGTGCTTGCTTGCAGCAACGTGCTATATGTTCTGAATGCCCGAATAGGGAATCTGTGTCAAAACTTTGTTAGGAATTATGTGATCCTTACTAGCTGGAAGTAAGGGAGATGGAGCATGAAGTTATTTCTTGGAGTTGGACACACACCAAGTTTAGCTCAGTTCTGGGCATCTTTGAAATACCTATACAAACTTGTTCCTACCTAGTAACTTGCATCTTTGAATGAGAATGTGCTTGCTTGCAGCAACGTGCTATATGTTTTGAATGCCCGAATAGGGAATCTGTGTCAAAACTTTGTTAGAAATTATGTGATCCTTACTAGCTGGAAGTAAGGGAGATGGGGCATGAAGTTATTTCTAGGAGTTGGACACACACCAAGTTTAGCTCAGTTCTGGGCATCTTTGAAATACCTATACAAACTTGTTCCTACCTAGTAACTTGCATCTTTGAATGAGAATCTGCTTGCTTATAGCAACGTGCTATATGTTCTGAATGCCCGAATAGTGAATCTGTGTCAAAACTTTGTTAGGAATTATGTGATCCTTAATAGCTGGAAGTAAGGGAGATGTTGCATGAAGTTATTTCTAGGAGTTGGACACATACCAAGTTTAGCTCAGTTCTGGGCATCTTTGAAATACCTATACAAACTTGTTCCTACCTAGTAACTTGCAACTTTGAATGAAAATGTGCTTGCTTACAGCAACGTGCTATATGTTCTGAATGCCCGAATTGGGAATCTGTGTCAAAACTTTGTTAGGAATTATGTGATCCTTACTAGCTGGAAGTAAGGGAGATGGGGCATGAAGTTATTTCTAGGAGTTGGACACATAGCAAGTTTAGCTGAGTTCTGGGCATCTTTGAAATTCCTATACAAACTTGTTCCTACATAGTAACTTGCATCTTTGAATGAGAATGTGCATGCTTACAGCAACGTGCTATATGTTCTTAATGCCCGAATTGGGAATCTGTGTCAAAACTTTGTTAGGAATTATGTGATCCTTACTAGCTGGAAGTAAGGGAGATGGGGCATGAAGTTATTTCTAGGAGTTGGACACATAGCAAGTTTAGCTCAGTTCTGGGCATCTTTGAAATACCTATACAAACTTGTTCCTACATAGTAACTTGCATCTTTGAATGGGAATCTGCTTGCTTACAGCAACGTGCTATATGTTCTGAATGCCCGAATTGGGAATCTGTGTCAAAACTTTGTTAGGAATTATGTGATCCTTACTAGCTGGAAGTAAGGGAGATGGGGCATGAAGTTATTTCTAGGAGTTGGACACATACCAAGTTTAGCTCAGTTCTGGGCATCTTTGAAATACCTATACAAACTTGTTCCTACATAGTAACTTGCAACTTTGAATGAGAATGTGCTTGCTTACAGCAACGTGCTATATGTTCTGAATGCCCGAATTGGAAATCTGTGTCAAAACTTTGTTAGGAATAATGTGATCCTTACTAGCTGGAAGTAAGGGAGATGGGGCATGAAGTTATTTCTAGGAGTTGGACACATACCAAGTTTAGCTCAGTTCTGGGCATCTTTGAAATACCTATACAAACTTGTTCCTACCTAGTAACTTGCATCTTTGAATGAGAATCTGCTTGCTTACAGCAACGTGCTATATGTTCTGAATGCCCGAATTGGGAATCTGTGTCAAAACTTTGTTAGGAATTATGTGATCCTTACTAGCTGGAAGTAAGGGAGATGGGGCATGAAGTTATTTCTAGGAGTTGGACACATACCAAGTTTAGCTCAGTTCTGGGCATCTTTGAAATACCTATACAAACTTGTTCCTACCTAGTAACTTGCAACTTTGAATGAGAATGTGCTTGCTTACAGCAACGTGCTATATGTTCTGAATGCCCGAATTGGGAATCTGTGTCAAAACTTTGTTAGGAATTATGTGATCCTTACTAGCTGGAAGTAAGGGAGATGGGGCATGAAGTTATTTCTAGGAGTTGGACACATACCAAGTTTAGCTCAGTTCTGGGCATCTTTGAAATACCTATACAAACTTGTTCCTACATAGTAACTTGCATCTTTGAATGAGAATGTGCTTGCTTACAGCAACGTGCTATATGTTCTGAATGCCCGAATTGGGAATCTGTGTCAAAACTTTGTTAGGAATTATGTGATCCTTACTAGCTGGAAGTAAGGGAGATGGGGCATGAAGTTATTTCTAGGAGTTGGACACATACCAAGTTTAGCTCAGTTCTGGGCATCTTTGAAATACCTATACAAACTTGTTCCTACATAGTAACTTGCATCTTTGAATGAGAATGTGCTTGCTTACAGCAACGTGCTATATGTTCTGAATGCCCGAATTGGCAATCTGTGTCAAAACTTTGTTAGGAATTATGTGATCCTTACTAGCTGGAAGTAAGGGAGATGGGGCATGAAGTTATTTCTAGGAGTTGGACACATACCAAGTTTAGCTCAGTTCTGGGCATCTTTGAAATACCTATACAAACTTGTTCCTACATAGTAACTTGCAACTTTGAATGAAAATGTGCTTGCTTACAGCAACGTGCTATATGTTCTGAATGCCCGAATTGGGAATCTGTGTCAAAACTTTGTTAGGAATTATGTGATCCTTACTAGCTGGAAGTAAGGGAGATGGGGCATGAAGTTATTTCTAGGAGTTGGACACATAGCAAGTTTAGCTCAGTTCTGGGCATCTTTGAAATACCTATACAAACTTGTTCCTACATAGTAACTTGCAACTTTGAATGAGAATGTGCTTGCTTACAGCAACGTGCTATATGTTCTGAATGCCCGAATTGGAAATCTGTGTCAAAACTTTGTTAGGAATAATGTGATCCTTACTAGCTGGAAGTAAGGGAGATGGGGCATGAAGTTATTTCTAGGAGTTGGACACATACCAAGTTTAGCTCAGTTCTGGGCATCTTTGAAATACCTATACAAACTTGTTCCTACCTAGTAACTTGCATCTTTGAATGAGAATCTGCTTGCTTACACCAACGTGCTATATGTTCTGAATGCCCGAATTGGGAATCTGTGTCAAAACTTTGTTAGGAATTATGTGATCCTTACTAGCTGGAAGTAAGGGAGATGGGGCATGAAGTTATTTCTAGGAGTTGGACACATACCAGGTTTAGCTCAGTTCTGGGCATCTTTGAAATACCTATACAAACTTGTTCCTACCTAGTAACTTGCAACTTTGAATGAGAATGTGCTTCCTTACAGCAACGTGCTATATGTTCTGAATGCCCGAATTGGGAATCTGTGTCAAAACTTTGTTAGGAATTATGTGATCCTTACTAGCCAGAAGTAAGGGAGATGGGGCATGAAGTTATTTCTAGGAGTTGGACACATACCAAGTTTAGCTCAGTTCTGGGCATCTTTGAAATACCTATACAAACTTGTTCCTACATAGTAACTTGCAACTTTGAATGAGATTGTGCTTGCTTACAGCAACGTGCTATATGTTCTGAATGCCCGAATTGGGAATCTGTGTCAAAACTTTGTTAGGAATTATGTGATCCTTACTAGCTGGAAGTAAGTGAGATGGGGCATGAAGTTATTTCTTGGAGTTGGAGACATACCAAGTTTAGCTCAGTTCTGGGCATCTTTGAAATACCTATACAAACTTGTTCCTACATAGTAACTTGCATCTTTGAATGAGAATGTGCTTGCTTGCAGCAACGTGCTATATGTTCTGAATGCCCGAATAGGGAATCTGTGTCAAAACTTTGTTAGGAATAATGTGATCCTTACTAGCTGGAAGTAAGGGAGATGGGGCATGAAGTTATTTCTAGGAGTTGGACACATACCAAGTTTAGCTCAGTTCTGGGCATCTTTGAAATACCTATACAAACTTGTTCCTACATAGTAACTTGCATCTTTGAATGAGAATGTGCTTGCTTACAGCAACGTGCTATATGTTCTGAATGCCCGAATTGGCAATCTGTGTCAAAACTTTGTTAGGAATTATGTGATCCTTACTAGCTGGAAGTAAGGGAGATGGGGCATGAAGTTATTTCTAGGAGTTGGACACATACCAAGTTTAGCTCAGTTCTGGGCATCTTTGAAATACCTATACAAACTTGTTCCTACATAGTAACTTGCATCTTTGAATGAGAATGTGCTTGCTTACATCAACGTGCTATAAGTTCTGAATGCCCGAATTGGGAATCTGTGTCAAAACTTTGTTAGGAATTATGTGATCCTTACTAGCTGGAAGTAAGGGAGATGGGGCATGAAGTTATTTCTAGGAGTTGGACACATACCAAGTTTAGCTCAGTTCTGGGCATCTTTGAAATACCTATACAAACTTGTTCCTACATAGTAACTTACAACTTTGAATGAGAATGTGCTTGCTTGCAGCAACGTGCTATATGTTCTGAATGCCCGAATAGGGAATCTCTGTCAAAACTTTGTTAGGAATTATGTGATCCTTACTAGCTGGAAGTAAGGGAGATGGAGCATGAAGTTATTTCTTGGAGTTGGACACATACCAAGTTTAGCTCAGTTCTGGGCATCTTTGAAATACCTATACAAACTTGTTCCTACCTAGTAACTTGCATCTTTGAATGAGAATGTGCTTGCTTGCAGCAACGTGCTATATCTTCTGAATGCCCGAATAGGGAATCTGTGTCAAAACTTTGTTAGAAATTATGTGATCCTTACTAGCTGGAAGTAAGGGAGATGGGGCATGAAGTTATTTCTAGGAGTTGGACACATACCAAGTTTAGCTCAGTTCTGGGCATCTTTGAAATACCTATACAAACTTGTTCCTACCTAGTAACTTGCAACTTTGAATGAGAATGTGCTTGCTTACAGCAACGTGCTATATGTTCTGAATGCCCGAATTGGGAATCTGTGTCAAAACTTTGTTAGGAATTATGTGATCCTTACTAGCTGGAAGTAAGGGAGATGGGGCATGAAGTTATTTCTAGGAGTTGGACACATACCAAGTTTAGCTCAGTTCTGGGCATCTTTGAAATACCTATACAAACTTGTTCCTACCTAGTAACTTGCAACTTTGAATGAAAATGTGCTTGCTTACAGCAACGTGCTATATGTTCTGAATGCCCGAATTGGGAATCTGTGTCAAAACTTTGTTAGGAATTATGTGATCCTTACCAGCTGGAAGTTAGGGAGATGGGGCATGAAGTTATTTCTAGGAGTTGGACACATACCAAGTTTAGCTCAGTTCTGGGCATCTTTGAAATACCTATACAAACTTGTTCCTACATAGTAACTTGCAACTTTGAATGAGAATGTGCTTGCTTACAGCAACGTGCTATATGTTCTGAATGTCCGAATTGGCAATCTGTGTCAAAACTTTGTTAGGAATTATGTGATCCTTACTAGCTGGAAGTAAGGGAGATGGGGCATGAAGTTATTTCTAGGAGTTGGACACATACCAAGTTTAGCTCAGTTCTGGGCATCTTTGAAATACCTATACAAACTTGTTCCTACATAGTAACTTGCAACTTTGAATGAGAATGTGCTTGCTTACAGCAACGTGCTATATGTTCTGAATGCCCGAATAGGGAATCTGTGTCAAAACTTTGTTAGGAATTATGTGATCCTTACTAGCTGGAAGTAAGGGAGATGGGGCATGAAGTTATTTCGTGGAGTTGGAGACATACCAAGTTTAGCTCAGTTCTGGGCATCTTTGAAATACCTATACAAACTTGTTCCTACATAGTAACTTGCATCTTTGAATGAGAATGTGCTTGCTTGCAGCAACGTGCTATAAGTTCTGAATGCCCGAATAGGGAATCTGTGTCAAAACTTTGTTAGGAATTATGTGATCCTTACTAGCAGGAAGTAAGGGAGATGGGGCATGAAGTTATTTCTAGGAGTTGGACACATACAACGTTTAGCTCAGTTCTGTGCATCTTTGAAATACCTATACAAACTTGTTCCTACGTAGTAACTTGCATCTTTGAATGAGAATGTGCTTGCTTGCAGCAACGTGCTATATGTTCTGAATGCCCGAATAGGGAATCTGTGTCAAAACTTTGTTAGGAATTATGTGATCCTTACTAGCTGGAAGTAAGGGAGATGGGGCATGAAGTTATTTCTAGGAGTTGGACACATAGCAAGTTTAGCTCAGTTCTGGGCATCTTTGAAATACCTATACAAACTTGTTCCTACATAGTAACTTGCATCTTTGAATGGGAATCTGCTTGCTTACAGCAACGTGCTATATGTTCTGAATGCCCGAATTGGGAATCTGTGTCAAAACTTTGTTAGGAATTATGTGATCCTTACTAGCTGGAAGTAAGGGAGATGGGGCATGTAGTTATTTCTAGGAGTTGGACACATACCAAGTTTAGCTCAGTTCTGGGCATCTTTGAAATACCTATACAAACTTGTTCCTACATAGTAACTTGCAACTTTGAATGAGAATGTGCTTGCTTACAGCAACGTGCTATATGTTCTGAATGCCCGAATTGGAAATCTGTGTCAAAACTTTGTTAGGAATAATGTGATCCTTACTAGCTGGAAGTAAGGGAGATGGGGCATGAAGTTATTTCTAGGAGTTGGACACATACCAAGTTTAGCTCAGTTCTGGGCATCTTTGAAATACCTATACAAACTTGTTCCTACCTAGTAACTTGCATCTTTGAATGAGAATCTGCTTGCTTACAGCAACGTGCTATATGTTCTGAATGTCCGAATTGGAAATCTGTGTCAAAACTTTGTTAGGAATAATGTGATCCTTACTAGCTGGAAGTAAGGGAGATGGGGCATGAAGATATTTCTAGGAGTTGGACACATACCAAGTTTAGCTCAGTTCTGGGCATCTTTGAAATACCTATACAAACTTGTTCCTACATAGTAACTTGCATCATTAATGAGAATCTGCTTGCTTACATCAACGTGCTATAAGTTCTGAATGCCCGAATTGGCAATCTGTGTCAAAACTTTGTTAGGAATTATGTGATCCTTACTAGCTGGAAGTAAGGGAGATGGGGCATGAAGTTATTTCTAGGAGTTGGACACATACCAAGTTTAGCTCAGTTCTGGGCATCTTTGAAATACCTATACAAACTTGTTCCTACATAGTAACTTGCAACTTTGAATGAGAATGTGCTTGCTTGCAGCAACGTGCTATATGTTCTGAATGCCCGAATAGGGAATCTGTGTCAAAACTTTGTTAGGAATTATGTGATCCTTACTACCTGGAAGTAAGGGAGATGGAGCATGAAGTTATTTCTTGGAGTTGGACACATACCAAGTTTAGTTCAGTTCTGGGCATCTTTGAAATACCTATACAAACTTGTTCCTACCTAGTAACTTGCATCTTTGAATGAGAATGTGCTTGCTTGCAGCAACGTGCTATATGTTCTGAATGCCCGAATAGGGAATCTGTGTCAAAACTTTGTTAGAAATTATGTGATCCTTACTAGCTGGAAGTAAGGGAGATGGGGCATGAAGTTATTTCTAGGAGTTGGACACATACCAAGTGTAGCTCAGTTCTGGGCATCTTTGAAATACCTATACAAACTTGTTCCTACCTAGTAACTTGCATCTTTGAATGAGAATCTGCTTGCTTACAGCAACGTGCTATATGTTCTGAATGCCCGAATTGGGAATCTGTGTCAAAACTTTGTTAGGAATTATGTGATCCTTACTAGCTGGAAGTAAGGGAGATGGGGCATGAAGTTATTTCTAGGAGTTGGACACATACCAAGTTTAGCTCAGTTCTGGGCATCTTTGAAATACCTATACAAACTTGTTCCTACATAGTAACTTGCAACTTTGAATGAAAATGTGCTTGCTTACAGCAACGTGCTATATGTTCTGAATGCCCGAATTGGGAATCTGTGTCAAAACTTTGTTAGGAATTATGTGATCCTTACTAGCTGGAAGTAAGGGAGATGGGGCATGAAGTTATTTCTAGGAGTTGGACACATACCAAGTTTAGCTCAGTTCTGGGCATCTTTGAAATACCTATACAAACTTGTTCCTACATAGTAACTTGCAACTTTGAATGAAAATGTGCTTGCTTACAGCAACGTGCTATATGTTCTGAATGCCCGAATTGGGAATCTGTGTCAAAACTTTGTTAGGAATTATGTGATCCTTACTAGCTGGAAGTAAGGGAGATGGAGCATGAAGTTATTTCTAGGAGTTGGACACATAGCAAGTTTAGCTCAGTTCTGGGCATTTTTGAAATACCTATACAAACTTGTTCCTACATCGTAACTTGCATCTTTGAATGAGAATGTGCTTGCTTACAGCAACGTGCTATATGTTCTGAATGCCCGAATTGGGAATCTGTGTCAAAACTTTGTTAGGAATTATGTGATCCTTACTAGCTGGAAGTAAGGGAGATGGGGCATGAAGTTATTTCTAGGAGTTGGACACATAGCAAGTTTAGCTCAGTTCTGGGCATTTTTGAAATACCTATACAAACTTGTTCCTACATAGTAACTTGCAACTTTGAATGAGAATGTGCTTGCTTGCAGCAACGTGCTATATGTTCTGAATGCCCGAATAGGGAATCTGTGTCAAAACTTTGTTAGGAATTATGTGATCCTTACTAGTTGGAAGTAAGGGAGATGGAGCATGAAGTTATTTCTTGGAGTTGGACACACACCAAGTTTAGCTCAGTTCTGGGCATCTTTGAAATACCTATACAAACTTGTTCCTACCTAGTAACTTGCATCTTTGAATGAGAATGTGCTTGCTTGCAGCAACGTGCTATATGTTCTGAATGCCCGATTTGGGAATCTGTGTCAAATCTTTGTTAGAAATTATGTGATCCTTACTAGCTGGAAGTAAGGGAGATGGGGCATGAAGTTATTTCTAGGAGTTGGACACATACCAAGTTTAGCTCAGTTCTGGGCATCTTTGAAATACCTATACAAACTTGTTCCTACCTAGTAACTTGCA
Organism: Diceros bicornis minor; assembly: GCF_020826845.1. Lineage (NCBI taxonomy): Eukaryota > Metazoa > Chordata > Mammalia > Perissodactyla > Rhinocerotidae > Diceros > Diceros bicornis. The sequence continues at coordinate 79,842,820 of NC_080750.1, read as the reverse complement.
TCTTTGAATGAGAATCTGCTTGCTTATAGCAACGTGCTATATGTTCTGAATGCCCGAATAGTGAATCTGTGTCAAAACTTTCTTAGGAATTATGTGATCCTTACTAGCTGGAAGTAAGGGAGATGTTGCATGAAGTTATTTCTAGGAGTTGGACACATACCAAGTTTAGCTCAGTTCTGGGCATCTTTGAAATACCTATACAAACTTGTTCCTACCTAGTAACTTGCAACTTTGAATGAAAATGTGCTTGCTTACAGCAACGTGCTATATGTTCTGAATGCCCGAATTGGGAATCTGTGTCAAAACTTTGTTAGGAATTATGTGATCCTTACCAGCTGGAAGTAAGGGAGATGGGGCATGAAGTTATTTCTAGGAGTTGGACACATACTAAATTTAGCTCAGTTCTGGGCATCTTTGAAATACCTATACAAACTTGTTCCTACATAGTAACTTGCAACTTTGAATGAGAATGTGCTTGCTTACAGCAACGTGCTATATGTTCTGAATGCCCGAATTGGGAATCTGTGTCAAAACTTTGTTAGGAATTATGTGATCCTTACTAGCTGGAAGTAAGGGAGATGGGGCATGAAGTTATTTCTAGGAGTTGGACACATACCAAGTTTAGCTCAGTTCTGGGCATCTTTGAAATACCTATACAAACTTGTTCCTACCTAGTAACTTGCAAATTTGAATGAGAATGTGCTTGCTTACAGCAACGTGCTATAAGTTCTGAATGCCCGAATTGGCAATCTGTGTCAAAACTTTGTTAGGAATTATGTGATCCTTACTAGCTGGAAGTAAGGGAGATGGGGCATGAAGTTATTTCGTGGAGTTGGAGACATACCAAGTTTAGCTCAGTTCTGGGCATCTTTGAAATACCTATACAAACTTGTTCCTACATAGTAACTTGCATCTTTGAATGAGAATGTGCTTGCTTGCAGCAACGTGCTATATGTTCTGAATGCCCGAATAGGGAATCTGTGTCAAAACTTTGTTAGGAATTATGTGATCCTTACTAGCTGGAAGTAAGGGAGATGGGGCATGAAGTTATTTCTTGGAGTTGGACACATACAACGTTTAGCTCAGTTCTGGGCATCTTTGAAATACCTATACAAACTTGTTCCTACGTAGTAACTTGCATCTTTGAATGAGAATGTGCTTGCTTGCAGCAACGTGCTATATGTTCTGAATGCCCGAATAGGGAATCTGTGTCAAAACTTTGTTAGGAATTATGTGATCCTTACTAGCTGGAAGTAAGGGAGATGGGGCATGAAGTTTTTTCTAGGAGTTGGACACATACCAAGTTTAGCTCAGTTCTGGGCATCTTTGAAATACCTATACAAACTTGTTCCTACGTAGTAACTTGCATCTTTGAATGAGAATGTGCTTGCTTACAGCAACGTGCTATATGTTCTGAATGCCCGAATTGGCAATCTGTGTCAAAACTTTGTTAGTAATTATGTGATCCTTACTAGCTGGAAGTAAGGGAGATGGGGCATGAAGTTATTTCTAGGAGTTGGACACATACCAAGTTTAGCTCAGTTCTGGGCATCTTTGAAATACCGATACAAACTTGTTCCTACCTAGTAACTTGCAACTTTGAATGAGAATGTGCTTGCTTACAGCAACGTGCTATATGTTCTGAATGCCCGAATTGGGAATCTGTGTCAAAACTTTGTTAGGAATTATGTGATCCTTACTAGCTGGAAGTAAGGGAGATGGGGCATGAAGTTATTTCTAGGAATTGGACACATACCAAGTTTAGCTCAGTTCTGGGCATCTTTGAAATACCTATACAAACTTGTTCCTACATAGTAACTTGCAACTTTGAATGAAAATGTGCTTGCTTACAGCAACGTGCTATATGTTCTGAATGCCCGAATTGGGAATCTGTGTCAAAACTTTGTTAGGAATTATGTGATCCTTACTAGCTGGAAGTAAGGGAGATGGGGCATGATGTTATTTCTAGGAGTTGGACACATACCAAGTGTAGCTCAGTTCTGGGCATCTTTGAAATACCTATACAAACTTGTTCCTACATAGTAACTTGCATCTTTGAATGAGAATGTGCTTGCTTACAGCAACGTGCTATATGTTCTGAATGCCCGAATTGGGAATCTGTGCCAAAACTGTTAGGAATTATGTGATCCTTACTAGCTGGAAGTAAGGGAGATGCGGCATGATGTTATTTCTAGGAGTTGGACACATACCAAGTTTAGCTCAGTTCTGGGCATCTTTGAAATACCTATACAAACTTTTTCCTACATAGTAACTTGCAACTTTGAATGAAAATGTGCTTGCTTACAGCAACGTGCTATATGTTCTGAATGCCCGAATTGGGAATCTGTGTCAAAACTTTGTTAGGAATAATGTGATCCTTACTAGCTGGAAGTAAGGGAGATGGGGCATGAAGTTATTTCTAGGAGTTGGACAGATAGCAAGTTTAGCTCAGTTCTGGGCATCTTTGAAATACCTATACAAACTTGTTCCTACATAGTAACTTGCAACTTTGAATGAAAATGTGCTTGCTTACAGCAACGTGCTATATGTTCTGAATGCCCGAATTGGGAATATGTGTCAAAACTTTGTTAGGAATTATGTCATCCTTACTAGCTGGAAGTAAGGGAGATGGAGCATGAAGTTATTTCTAGGAGTTGGACACATACCAAGTTTAGCTCAGTTCTGGGCATCTTTGAAATACCTATACAAACTTGTTCCTACATAGTAACTTGCATCTTTGAATGAGAATGTGCTTGCTAACAGCAACGTGCTATATGTTCTGAATGCCCGAATTGGGAATCTGTGTCAAAATTTTGTTAGGAATTATGTGATACTTACTAGCTGGAAGTAAGGGAGATGGGGCATGAAGTTATTTCTAGGAGTTGGACAGATAGCAAGTTTAGCTCAGTTCTGGGCATCTTTGAAATACCTATACAAACTTGTTCCTACATAGTAACTTGCATCTTTGAATGGGAATCTGCTTGCTTACAGCAACGTGCTATATGTTCTGAATGCCCGAATTGGGAATATGTGTCAAAACTTTGTTAGGAATTATGTGATCCTTACTAGCTGGAAGTAAGGGAGATGGGGCATGAAGTTATTTCTAGGAGTTCGACACATACTAAGTTTAGCTCCGTTCTGGGCATCTTTGAAATACCTATACAAACTTGTTCCTACATAGTAACTTGCAACTTTGAATGAGAATGTGCTTGCTTACAGCAACGTGCTATATGTTCTGAATGCCCGAATTGGGAATCTGTGTCAAAACTTTGTTAGGGATTATGTGATCCTTACTAGCTGGAAGTAAGGGAGATGGGGCATGAAGTTATTTCTAGGAGTTGGACACATACCAAGTTTAGCTCAGTTCTGGGCATCTTTGAAATACCTATACAAACTTGTTCCTACATAGTAACTTGCATCTTTGAATGAGAATGTTCTTGCTTACAGCAACGTGCTATATGTTCTGAATGCCCGAATTGGCAATCTGTGTCAAAACTTTGTTAGGAATTATGTGATCCTTACTAGCTGGAAGTAAGGGAGATGGGGCATGAAGTTATTTCTAGGAGTTGGACACATACCAAGTTTAGCTCAGTTCTGGGCATCTTTGAAATACCTATACAAACTTGTTCCTACATAGTAACTTACAACTTTGAATGAAAATGTGCTTGCTTACAGCAACGTGCTATATGTTCTGAATGCCCGAATTGGGAATGTGTGTCAAAACTTTGTTAGGAATTATGTGATCCTTACTAGCTGGAAGTAAGGGAGATGGGGCATGAAGTTATTTCTAGGAGTTGGACACATACCAAGTTTAGCTCAGTTCTGGGCATCTTTGAAATACCTATACAAACTTGTTCCTACATAGTAAATTGCATCTTTGAATGAGAATGTTCTTGCTTACAGCAACGTGCTATATGTTCTGAATGCCCGAATTGGCAATCTGTGTCAAAACTTTGTTAGGAATAATGTGATCCTTACTAGCTGGAAGTAAGGGAGATGGGGCATGAAGTTATTTCTAGGAGTTGGACACATACCAAGTTTAGCTCAGTTCTGGGCATCTTTGAAATACCTATACAAACTTGTTCCTACATAGTAACTTGCATCTTTGAAAGAGAATGTGCTTGCTTACAGCAACGTGCTATATGTTCTGAATGCCCGAATTGGCAATCTGTGTCAAAACTTTGTTAGGAATTATGTGATCCTTACTAGCTGGAAGTAAGGGAGATGGGGCATGAAGTTACTTCTAGGAGTTGGACACATACCAAGTTTAGCTCAGTTCTGGGCATCTTTGAAATACCTATACAAACTTGTTCCTACATAGTAACTTGCAACTTTGAATGAGAATGTGCTTGCTTGCAGCAACGTGCTATATGTTCTGAATGCCTGAATAGGGAATCTGTGTCAAAACTTTGTTAGGAATTATGTGATCCTTACTAGCTGGAAGTAAGGGAGATGGAGCATGAAGTTGTTTCTTGGAGTTGGACACATACCAAGTTTAGCTCAGTACTGGGCATCTTTGAAATACCTATACAAACTTGTTCCTACCTAGTAACTTGCATCTTTGAATGAGAATGTGCTTGCTTGCAGCAACGTGCTATATGTTCTGAATGCCCGAATAGGGAATCTGTGTCAAAACTTTGTTAGGAATTATGTGATCCTTACTAGCTGGAAGTAAGGGAGGTGGGGCATGAAGTTATTTCTAGGAGTTGGACACATACCAAGTTTAGCTCAGTTCTGGGCATCTTTGAAATACCTATACAAACTTGTTCCTACATAGTAACTTGCATCTTTGAATGAGAATCTGCTTGTTTACAGCAACGTGCTATATGTTCTGAATGCCCGAATTGGGAATCTGTGTCAAAACTTTGTTAGGAATTATGTGATCCTTACTAGCTGGAAGTAAGGGAGATGGGGCATGAAGTTATTTCTAGGAGTTGGACACATACCAAGTTTAGCTCAGTTCTGGGCATCTTTGAAATACCTATACAAACTTGTTCCTACCTAGTAACTTGCAACTTTGAATGAAAATGTGCTTGCTTACAGCAACGTGCTATATGTTCTGAATGCCCGAATTGGGAATCTGTGTCAAAACTTTGTTAGGAATTATGTGATCCTTACTAGCTGGAAGTAAGGGAGATGGGGCATGAAGTTATTTCTAGGAGTTGGACACATACCAAGTTTAGCTCAGTTCTGGGCATCTTTGAAATACCTATACAAACTTGTTCCTACATAGTAACTTGCAACTTTGAATGAAAATGTGCTTGCTTACACCAACGTGCTATATGTTCTGAATGCCCGAATTGGGAATCTGTGTGAAAACATTGTTAGGAATTATGTGATCCTTACTAGCTGGAAGTAAGGGAGATGGGGCATGAAGTTATTTCTAGGAGTTGGACACATACCAAGTTTAGCTCAGTTCTGGGCATCTTTGAAATACCTATATAAACTTGTTCCTACATAGTAACTTGCATCTTTGAATGAGAATCTGCTTGCTTACAGCAACGTGCTATATGTTCTGAATGCCCGAATTGGGAATCTGTGTCAAAACTTTGTTAGGAATTATGTGATCCTTACTAGCTGGAAGTAAGGGAGATGGGGCATGAAGTTATTTCTAGGAGTTGGACACGTACCAAGTTTAGATCAGTTCTGGGCATCTTTGAAATACCTATACAAACTTGTTCTTACATAGTAACTTGCATCTTTGAATGGGAATCTGCTTGCTTACAGCAACGTGCTATATGTTCTGAATGCCCGAATTGGGAATCTGTGTCAAAACTTTGTTAGGAATTATGTGATCCTTACTAGCTGGAAGTAAGGGAGATGGGGCATGAAGTTATTTCTAGGAGTTGGACACATACCAAGTTTAGCTCAGTTCTGGGCATCTTTGTCAAAACTTTGTTAGGAATTATGTGATCCTTACTAGCTGGAAGTAAGGGAGATGGGGCATGAAGTTATTTCTAGGAGTTGGACACATACCAAGTTTAGCTCAGTTCTGGGCATCTTTGAAATACCTATACAAACTTGTTCCTACATAGTAACTTGCATCTTTGAATGAGAATGTGCTTGCTTACAGCAACGTGCTATATGTTCTGAATGCCCGAATTGGGAATCTGTGTCAAAACTTTGTTAGGAATTATGTGATCCTTACTAGCTGGAAGTAAGGGAGATGGGGCATGAAGTTATTTCTAGGAGTTGGACACATACCAAGTTTAGCTCAGTTCTGGGCATCTTTGAAATACCTATACAAACTTGTTCCTACATAGTAACTTGCAACTTTGAATGGGAATCTGCTTGCTTACAGCAACGTGCTATATGTTCTGAATGCCCGAATTGGCAATCTGTGTCAAAACTTTGTTAGGAATTATGTGATCCTTACTAGCTGGAAGTAAGGGAGATGGGGCATGAAGTTATTTCTAGGAGTTGGACACATACCAAGTTTAGCTCAGTTCTGGGCATCTTTGAAATACCTATACAAACTTATTCCTACATAGTAACTTGCATCTTTGAATGAGAATCTGCTTGCTTACAGCAACGTGCTATATGTTCTGAATGCCCGAATTGGCAATCTGTGTCAAAACTTTGTTAGGAATTATGTGATCCTTACTAGCTGGAAGTAAGGGAGATGGGGCATGAAGTTATTTCTAGGAGTTGGACACATACCAAGTTTATCTCAGTTCTGGGCATCTTTGAAATACCTATACAAACTTGTTCCTACATAGTATCTTGCAACTTTGAATGAGAATGTGCTTGCTTACAGCAACGTGCTACATGTTCTGAATGCCCGAATAGGGAATCTGTGTCAAAACTTTGTTAGGAATTATGTGATCCTTACTAGCTGGAAGTAAGGGAGATGGAGCATGAAGTTATTTCTTGGAGTTGGACACATACCAAGTTGAGCTCAATTCTGGGCATCTTTGAAATACCTATACAAACTTGTTCCTACATAGTAACTTGCATCTTTGAATGAGAATGTGCTTGCTTACAGCAACGTGCTATATGTTCTGAATGCCCGAATTGGCAATCTGTGTCAAAACTTTGTTAGGAATTATGTGATCCTTACTAGCTGGAAATAAGGGAGATGGGGCATGAAGTTATTTCTAGGAGTTGGACACATACCAAGTTTAGCTCAGTTCTGGGCATCTTTGAAATACCTATACAAACTTGTTCCTACATAGTAACTTGCAACTTTGAATGAGAATGTGCTTGCTTACAGCAACGTGCTATATGTTCTGAATGCCCGAATTGGGAATCTGTGTCAAAACTGTTAGGAATTATGTGATCCTTACTAGCTGGAAGTAAGGGAGATGGGGCATGAAGTTATTTCTAGGAGTTGGACACATACCAAGTTTAGCTCAGTTCTGGGCATCTTTGAAATACCTATACAAACTTGTTCCTACATAGTAACTTGCATCTTTGAATGAGAATGTGCTTGCTTACAGCAACGTGCTATATGTTCTGAATGCCCGAATTGGCAATCTGTGTCAAAACTTTGTTAGGAATTATGTGATCCTTACTAGCTGGAAGTAAGGGAGATGGGGCATGAAGTTATTTCTAGGAGTTGGACACATACCAAGTTTAGCTCAGTTCTGGGCATCTTTGAAATACCTATACAAACTTGTTCCTACCTAGTAACTTGCAACTTTGAATGAAAATGTGCTTGCTTACAGCAACGGGCTATATGTTCTGAATGCCCGAATTGGGAATCTGTGTCAAAACTTTGTTAGGAATTATGTGATCCTTACTAGCTGGAAGTAAGGGAGATGGGGCATGAAGTTATTTCTAGGAGTTGGACACATACCAAGTTTAGCTCAGTTCTGGGCATCTTTGAAATACCTATACAAACTTGTTCCTACATAGTAACTTGCAACTTTGAATGAAAATGTGCTTGCTTACAGCAACGTGCTATATGTTCTGAATGCCCGAATTGGGAATCTGTGTGAAAACATTGTTAGGAATTATGTGATCCTTACTAGCTGGAAGTAAGGGAGATGGGGCATGAAGTTATTTCTAGGAGTTGGACACATACCAAGTTTAGCTCAGTTCTGGGCATCTTTGAAATACCTATACAAACTTATTCCTACATAGTAACTTGCATCTTTGAATGAGAATCTGCTTGCTTACAGCAACGTGCTATATGTTCTGAATGCCCGAATTGGCAATCTGTGTCAAAACTTTGTTAGGAATTATGTGATCCTTACTAGCTGGAAGTAAGGGAGATGGGGCATGAAGTTATTTCTAGGAGTTGGACACATACCAAGTTTATCTCAGTTCTGGGCATCTTTGAAATACCTATACAAACTTGTTCCTACATAGTATCTTGCAACTTTGAATGAGAATGTGCTTGCTTACAGCAACGTGCTACATGTTCTGAATGCCCGAATTGGGAATCTGTGTCAAAACTTTGTTAGGAATTATGTGATCCTTACTAGCTGGAAGTAAGGGAGATGGGGCATGAAGTTATTTCTAGGAGTTGGACACATACCAAGTTTAGCTCAGTTCTGGGCATCTTTGAAATACCTATACAAACTTGTTCCTACATAGTAACTTGCAACTTTGAATGAAAATGTGCTTGCTTACAGCAACGTGCTATATGTTCTGAATGCCCGAATTGGGAATCTGTGTCAAAACTTTGTTAGGAATTATGTGATCCTTACTAGCTGGAAGTAAGGGAGATGGGGCATGAAGTTATTTCTAGGAGTTGGACACATACCAAGTTTAGCTCAGTTCTGGGCATCTTTGAAATACCTATACAAACTTGTTCCTACATAGTAACTTGCATCTTTGAATGAGAATGTGCTTGCTTACAGCAACGTGCTATATGTTCTGAATGCCCGAATTGGGAATCTGTGTCAAAACTGTTAGGAATTATGTGATACTTACTAGCTGGAAGTAAGGGAGATGGGGCATGATGTTATTTCTAGGAGTTGGACACATACCAAGTTTAGCTCAGTTCTGGGCATCTTTGAAATACCTATACAAACTTGTTCCTACATAGTAACTTGCAACTTTGAATGAAAATGTGATTGCTTACAGCAACGTGCTATATGTTCTGAATGCCCGAATTGGGAATCTGTGTCAAAACTTTGTTAGGAATTATGTGATCCTTACTAGCTGGAAGTAAGGGAGATGGGGCATGAAGTTATTTCTAGGAGTTGGACACATACCAAGTTTAGCTCAGTTCTGGGCATCTTTGAAATACCTATACAAACTTGTTCCTACATAGTAACTTACAACTTTGAATGAAAATGTGCTTGCTTACAGCAACGTGCTATATGTTCTGAATGCCCGAATTGGGAATCTGTGTCAAATCTTTGTTAGGAATTATGTGATCCTTACTAGCTGGAAGTAAGGGAGATGGGGCATGACGTTATTTCTAGGAGTTGGACACATACCAAGTTTAGCTCAGTTCTGGGCATCTTTGAAATACCTATACAAACTTGTTCCTACATAGTAACTTGCAACTTTGAATGAAAATGTGCTTGCTTACAGCAACGTGCTATATGTTCTGAATGCCCGAATTGGGAATCTGTGTCAAAACTTTGTTAGGAATTATGTGATCCTTACTAGCTGGAAGTAAGGGAGATGGGGCATGAAGTTATTTCTAGGAGTTGGACACATACCAAGTTTAGCTCAGTTCTGGGCATCTTTGAAATACCTATACAAACTTGTTCCTACATAGTAACTTGCATCTTTGAATGAGAATGTGCTTGCTTACAGCAACGTGCTATATGTTCTGAATGCCCGAATTGGGAATCTGTGTCAAAACTTTGTTAGGAATTATGTGATCCTTACTAGCTGGAAGTAAGGGAGATGGGGCATGAAGTTATTTCTAGGAGTTGGACACATACCAAGTTTAGCTCAGTTCTGGGCATCTTTGAAATACCTATACAAACTTGTTCCTACATAGTAACTTGCAACTTTGAATGGGAATCTGCTTGCTTACAGCAACGTGCTATATGTTCTGAATGCCCGAATTGGCAATCTGTGTCAAAAATTTGTTAGGAATTATGTGATCCTTACTAGCTGGAAGTAAGGGAGATGGGGCATGAAGTTATTTCTAGGAGTTGGACACATACCAAGTTTAGCTCAGTTCTGGGCATCTTTGAAATACCTATACAAACTTGTTCCTACCTAGTAACTTGCAACTTTGAATGAGAATGTGCTTGCTTGCAGCAACGTGCTATATGTTCTGAATGCCCGAATAGGGAATCTGTGTCAAAACTTTGTTAGGAATTATGTGTTCCTTACTAGCTGGAAGTAAGGGAGATGGGGCATGAAGTTATTTCTAGGAGTTGGACACATACCAAGTTTAGCTCAGTTCTGGGCATCTTTGAAATACCTATACAAACTTGTTCCTACCTAGTAACTTGCAATTTTGAATGAAAATGTGCTTGCTTACAGCAACATGCTATATGTTCTGAATGCCCGAATTGGGAATCTGTGTCAAAACTTTGTTAGGAATTATGTGATCCTTACTAGCTGGAAGTAAGGGAGATGGGGCATGAAGTTATTTCTAGGAGTTGGACACATACCAAGTTTAGCTCAGTTCTGGGCATCTTTGAAATACCTATACAAACTTGTTTCTACATAGTAACTTGCATCTTTGAATGAGAATGTGCGTGCTTACAGCAACGTGCTATATGTTCTGAATGCCCGAATTGGCAATCTGTGTCAAAACTTTGTTAGGAATTATGTGATCCTTACTAGCTGGAAGTAAGGGAGATGGGGCATGAAGTTATTTCTAGGAGTTGGACACATACCAAGTTTAGCTCAGTTCTGGGCATCTTTGAAATACCTATACAAACTTGTTCCTACATAGTAACTTGCAACTTTGAATGAGAATGTGCTTGCTTACAGCAACGTGCTATATGTTCTGAATGCCCGAATTGGGAATCTGTGTCAAAACTGTTAGGAATTATGTGATCCTTACTAGCTGGAAGTAAGGGAGATGGGGCATGAAGTTATTTCTAGGAGTTGGACACATACCAAGCTTAGCTCAGTTCTGGGCATCTTTGAAATACCTATACAAACTTGTTCCTACATAGTAACTTGCAACTTTGAATGAGAATGTGCTTGCTTACAGCAACGTGCTATATGTTCTGAATGCCCGAATTGGGAATCTGTGTCAAAACTTTGTTAGGAATTATGTGATCCTTACTAGCTGGAAGTAAGGGAGATGGGGCATGAAGTTATTTCTAGGAGTTGGACACATACCAAGTTTAGCTCAGTTCTGGGCATCTTTGAAATACCTATACAAACTTGTTCCTACATAGTAACTTGCATCTTTGAATGAGAATGTGCTTGCTTACAGCAACGTGCTATATGTTCTGAATGCCCGAATTGGGAATCTGTGTCAAAACTTTGTTAGGAATTATGTGATCCTTGCTAGCTGGAAGTAAGGGAGATGGGGCATGAAGTTATTTCTAGGAGTTGGACACATAGCAAGTTTAGCTCAGTTCTGGGCATCTTTGAAATACCTATACAAACTTGTTCCTACATAGTAACTTGCATCTTTGAATGGGAATCTGCTTGCTTACAGCAACGTGCTATATGTTCTGAATGCCCGAATAGGGAATCTGTGTCAAAACTTTGTTAGGAATTATGTGATCCTTACTAGCTGGAAGTAAGGGAGATGGGGCATGAAGTTATTTCTAGGAGTTGGACACATACCAAGTTTAGCTCAGTTCTGGGCATCTTTGAAATACCTATACAAACTTGTTCCTACATAGTAACTTGCAACTTTGAATGAGAATGTGCTTGCTTACAGCAACGTGCTATATGTTCTGAATGCCCGAATTGGGAATCTGTGTCAAAACTTTGTTAGGAATTATGTGATCCTTACTAGCTGGAAGTAAGGGAGATGGGGCATGAAGTTATTTCTAGGAGTTGGACACATACCAAGTTTAGCTCAGTTCTGGGCATCTTTGAAATACCTATACAAACTTGTTCCTACATAGTAACTTGCATCTTTGAATGAGAATGTGCTTGCTTACAGCAACGTGCTATATGTTCTGAATGCCCAAATTGGCAATCTGTGTCAAAACTTTGTTAGGAATTATGTGATCCTTACTAGCTGGAAGTAAGGGAGATGGGGCATGAAGTTATTTCTAGGAGTTGGACACATACCAAGTTTAGCTCAGTTCTGGGCATCTTTGAAATACCTATACAAACTTGTTCCTACATAGTAACTTGCATCTTTGAATGAGAATGTGCTTGCTTACAGCAACGTGCTATATGTTCTGAATGCCCGAATTGGCAATCTGTGTCAAAACTTTGTTAGGAATTATGTGACCCTTACTAGCTGGAAGTAAGGGAGATGGGGCATGAAGTTATTTCTAGGAGTTGGACACATACCAAGTTTAGCTCAGTTCTGGGCATTTTTCAAATACCTATACAAACTTGTTCCTACATAGTAACTTGCAACTTTGAATGAGAATGTGCTTGCTTGCAGCAACGTGCTATATGTTCTGAATGCCCGAATAGGGAATCTGTGTCAAATCTTTGTTAGGAATTATGTGATCCTTACTAGCTGGAAGTAAGGGAGATGGGGCATGAAGTTATTTCTAGGAGTTGGACACATAACAAGTTTAGCTCAGTTCTGGGCATCTTTGAAATACCTATACAAACTTGTTCCTACATAGTAACTTGCATCTTTGAATGAGAATGTGCTTGCTTACAGCAACGTGCTATATGTTCTGAATGCCCGAATTGGCAATCTGTGTCAAAACTTTGTTAGGAATTATGTGATCCTTACTAGCTGGAAGTAAGGGAGATGGGGCATGAAGTTATTTCTAGGAGTTGGACACATACCAAGTTTAGCTCAGTTCTGGGCATCTTTGAAATACCTATACAAACTTGTTCCTACCTAGTAACTTGCATCTTTGAATGAGAATGTGCTTGCTTACAGCAACGTGCTATATGTTCTGAATGCCCGAATTGGGAATCTGTGTCAAAACTTTGTTAGGAATTATGTGATCCTTACTAGCTGGAAGTAAGGGAGATGGGGCATGAAGTTATTTCTAGGAGTTGGACACATACCAAGTTTAGCTCAGTTCTGGGCATCTTTGAAATACCTATACAAACTTGTTCCTACATAGTAACTTGCATCTTTGAATGGGAATCTGCTTGCTTACAGCAACGTGCTATATGTTCTGAATGCCCGAATAGGGAATCTGTGTCAAAACTTTGTTAGGAATTATGTGATCCTTACTAGCTGGAAGTAAGGGAGATGGGGCATGAAGTTATTTCTAGGAGTTGGACACATACCAAGTTTAGCTCAGTTCTGGGCATCTTTGAAATACCTATACAAACTTGTTCCTACATAGTAACTTGCAACTTTGAATGAGAATGTGCTTGCTTACAGCAACGTGCTATATTTTCTGAATGCCCGAATTGGGAATCTGTGTCAAAACTTTGTTAGGAATTATGTGATCCTTACTAGCTGGAAGTAAGGGAGATGGGGCATGAAGTTATTTCTAGGAGTTGGACACATACCAAGTTTAGCTCAGTTCTGGGCATCTTTGAAATACCTATACAAACTTGTTCCTACATAGTAACTTGCATCTTTGAATGAGAATGTGCTTGCTTACAGCAACGTTCTATATGTTCTGAATGCCCGAATTGGGAATCTGTGTCAAAACTTTGTTAGGAATTATGTGATCCTTACTAGCTGGAAGTAAGGGAGATGGGGCATGAAGTTATTTCTAGGAGTTGGACACATACCAAGTTTAGCTCAGTTCTGGGCATCTTTGAAATACCTATACAAACTTGTTCCTACATAGTAACTTGCATCTTTGAATGAGAATGTGCTTGCTTACAGCAACGTGCTATATGTTCTGAATGCCCGAATTGGCAATCTGTGTCAAAACTTTGTTAGGAATTATGTGATCCTTACTAGCTGGAAGTAAGGGAGATGGGGCATGAAGTTATTTCTAGGAGTTGGACACATACCAAGTTTAGCTCAGTTCTGGGCATCTTTGAAATACCTATACAAACTTGTTCCTACATAGTAACTTGCAACTTTGAATGGGAATCTGCTTGCTTACAGCAACGTGCTATATGTTCTGAATGCCCGAATTGGCAATCTGTGTCAAAACTTTGTTAGGAATTATGTGATCCTTACTAGCTGGAAGTAAGGGAGATGGGGCATGAAGTTATTTCTAGGAGTTGGACACATACCAAGTTTAGCTCAGTTCTGGGCATCTTTGAAATACCTATACAAACTTGTTCCTACCTAGTAACTTGCAACTTTGAATGAGAATGTGCTTGCTTGCAGCAACGTGCTATATGTTCTGAATGCCCGAATAGGGAATCTGTGTCAAAACTTTGTTAGGAATTATGTGTTCCTTACTAGCTGGAAGTAAGGGAGATGGAGCATGAAGTTATTTCTTGGAGTTGGACACATACCAAGTTGAGCTCAATTCTGGGCATCTTTGAAATACCTATACAAACTTGTTCCTACCTAGTAACTTGCATCTTTGAATGAGAATCTGCTTGCTTATAGCAACGTGCTATATGTTCTGAATGCCCGAATAGGGAATCTGTGTCAAAACTTTGTTAGGAATTATGTGATCCTTACTAGCTGGAAGTAAGGGAGATGGGGCATGAAGTTATTTCTAGGAGTTGGACACATACCAAGTTTAGCTCAGTTCTGGGCATCTTTGAAATACCTATACAAACTTGTTCCTACCTAGTAACTTGCAACTTTGAATGAAAATGTGCTTGCTTACAGCAACATGCTATATGTTCTGAATGCCCGAATTGGGAATCTTTCTCAAAACTTTGTTAGGAATTATGTGATCCTTACTAGCTGGAAGTAAGGGAGATGGGGCATGAAGTTATTTCTAGGAGTTGGACACATACCAAGTTTAGCTCAGTTCTGGGCATCTTTGAAATACCTATACAAACTTGTTCCTACATAGTAACTTGCAACTTTGAATGAAAATGTGATTGCTTACAGCAACGTGCTATATGTTCTGAATGCCCGAATTGGCAATCTGTGTCAAAACTTTGTTAGGAATTATGTGATCCTTACTAGCTGGAAGTAAGGGAGATGGGGCATGAAGTTATTTCTAGGAGTTGGACACATACCAAGTTTAGCTCAGTTCTGGGCATCTTTGAAATACCTATACAAACTTGTTCCTACATAGTAACTTGCAACTTTGAATGAAAATGTGCTTGCTAACAGCAACGTGCTATATGTTCTGAATGCCCGAATTGGGAATCTGTGTCAAAACTTTGTTAGGAATTATGTGATCCTTACTAGCTGGAAGTAAGGGAGATGGGGCATGAAGTTATTTCTAGGAGTTGGACACATACCAAGTTTAGCTCAGTTCTGGGCATCTTTGAAATACCTATACAAACTTGTTCCTACATAGTAACTTGCAACTTTGAATGGGAATCTGCTTGCTTACAGCAACGTGCTATATGTTCTGAATGCCCGAATTGGCAATCTGTGTCAAAACTTTGTTAGGAATTATGTGATCCTTACTATCTGGAAGTAAGGGAGATGGGGCATGAAGTTATTTCTAGGAGTTGGACACATACCAAGTTTAGCTCAGTTCTGGGCATCTTTGAAATACCTATACAAACTTGTTCCTACCTAGTAACTTGCAACTTGGAATGAGAATGTGCTTGCTTGCAGCAACGTGCTATAGGTTCTGAATGCCCGAATAGGGAATCTGTGTCAAAACTTTGTTAGGAATTATGTGATCCTTACTAGCTGGAAGTAAGGGAGATGGAGCATGAAGTTATTTCTTGGAGTTGGACACATACCAAGTTGAGCTCAATTCTGGGCATCTTTGAAATACCTATACAAACTTGTTCCTACCTAGTAACTTGCATCTTTGAATGAGAATCTGCTTGCTTATAGCAACGTGCTATATGTTCTGAATGCCCGAATAGGGAATCTGTGTCAAAACTTTGTTAGGAATTATGTGATCCTTACTAGCTGGAAGTAAGGGAGATGGGGCATGAAGTTATTTCTAGGAGTTGGACACATACCAAGTTTAGCTCAGTTCTGGGCATCTTTGAAATACCTATACAAACTTGTTCCTACCTAGTAACTTGCAACTTTGAATGAAAATGTGCTTGCTTACAGCAACGTGCTATATGTTCTGAATGCCCGAATTGGGAATCTGTGTCAAAACTTTGTTAGGAATTATGTGATCCTTACTAGCTGGAAGTAAGGGAGATGGGGCATGAAGTTATTTCTAGGAGTTGGACACATACCAAGTTTAGCTCAGTTCTGGGCATCTTTGAAATACCTATACAAACTTGTTCCTACATAGTAACTTGCATCTTTGAATGAGAATGTGCTTGCTTACAGCAACGTGCTATATGTTCTGAATGCCCGAATTGGGAATCTGTGTCAAAACTTTGTTAGGAATTATGTGATCCTTACTAGCTGGAAGTAAGGGAGATGGGGCATGAAGTTATTTCTAGGAGTTGGACACATACCAAGTTTAGCTCAGTTCTGGGCATCTTTGAAATACCTATACAAACTTGTTCCTACATAGTAACTTGCAACTTTGAATGAGAATGTGCTTGCTTACAGCAACGTGCTATATGTTCTGAATGCCCGAATTGGGAATCTGTGTCAAAACTGTTAGGAATTATGTGATCCTTACTAGCTGGAAGTAAGGGAGATGGGGCATGAAGTTATTTCTAGGAGTTGGACACATACCAAGTTTAGCTCAGTTCTGGGCATCTTTGAAATACCTATACAAACTTGTTCCTACATAGTAACTTGCAACTTTGAATGAGAATGTGCTTGCTTACAGCAACGTGCTATATGTTCTGAATGCCCGAATTGGGAATCTGTGTCAAAACTTTGTTAGGAATTATGTGATCCTTACTAGCTGGAAGTAAGGGAGATGGGGCATGAAGTTATTTCTAGGAGTTGGACACATACCAAGTTTAGCTCAGTTCTGGGCATCTTTGAAATACCTATACAAACTTGTTCCTACATAGTAACTTGCAACTTTGAATGAGAATGTGCTTGCTTACAGCAACGTGCTATATGTTCTGAATGCCCGAATTGGGAATCTGTGTCAAAACTTTGTTAGGAATTATGTGATCCTTACTAGCTGGAAGTAAGGGAGATGGGGCATGAAGTTATTTCTAGGAGTTGGACACATACCAAGTTTAGCTCAGTTCTGGGCATCTTTGAAATACCTATACAAACTTGTTCCTACATAGTAACTTGCAACTTTGAATGAGAATGTGCTTGCTTACAGCAACGTGCTATATGTTCTGAATGCCCGAATTGGGAATCTGTGTCAAAACTGTTAGGAATTATGTGATCCTTACTAGCTGGAAGTAAGGGAGATGGGGCATGAAGTTATTTCTAGGAGTTGGACACATACCAAGTTTAGCTCAGTTCTGGGCATCTTTGAAATACCTATACAAACTTGTTCCTACATAGTAACTTGCAACTTTGAATGAGAATGTGCTTGCTTACAGCAACGTGCTATATGTTCTGAATGCCCGAATTGGGAATCTGTGTCAAAACTTTGTTAGGAATTATGTGATCCTTACTAGCTGGAAGTAAGGGAGATGGGGCATGAAGTTATTTCTAGGAGTTGGACACATACCAAGTTTAGCTCAGTTCTGGGCATCTTTGAAATACCTATACAAACTTGTTCCTACATAGTAACTTGCAACTTTGAATGAGAATGTGCTTGCTTACAGCAACGTGCTATATGTTCTGAATGCCCGAATTGGGAATCTGTGTCAAAACTTTGTTAGGAATTATGTGATCCTTACTAGCTGGAAGTAAGGGAGATGGGGCATGAAGTTATTTCTAGGAGTTGGACACATACCAAGTTTAGCTCAGTTCTGGGCATCTTTGAAATACCTATACAAACTTGTTCCTACATAGTAACTTGCAACTTTGAATGGGAATCTGCTTGCTTACAGCAACGTGCTATATGTTCTGAATGCCCGAATTGGCAATCTGTGTCAAAACTTTGTTAGGAATTATGTGATCCTTACTAGCTGGAAGTAAGGGAGATGGGGCATGAAGTTATTTCTAGGAGTTGGACACATACCAAGTTTAGCTCAGTTCTGGGCATCTTTGAAATACCTATACAAACTTGTTCCTACCTAGTAACTTGCAACTTTGAATGAGAATGTGCTTGCTTGCAGCAACGTGCTATATGTTCTGAATGCCCGAATAGGGAATCTGTGTCAAAACTTTGTTAGGAATTATGTGATCCCTACTAGCTGGAAGTAAGTGAGATGGAGCAGGAAGTTATTTCTTGGAGTTGGACACATACCAAGTTTAGCTCAGTTCTGGGCATCTTTGAAATACCTATACAAACTTGTTCCTACCTAGTAACTTGCATCTTTGAATGAGAATCTGCTTGCTTATAGCAACGTGCTATATGTTCTGAATGCCCGAATAGGGAATCTGTGTCAAAACTTTGTTAGGAATTATGTGATCCTTACTAGCTGGAAGTAAGGGAGATGGGGCATGAAGTTATTTCTAGGAGTTGGACACATACCAAGTTTAGCTCAGTTCTGGGCATCTTTGAAATACCTATACAAACTTGTTCCTACCTAGTAACTTGCAACTTTGAATGAAAATGTGCTTGCTTACAGCAACATGCTATATGTTCTGAATGCCCAATTGGGAATCTGTGTCAAAACTTTGTTAGGAATTATGTGATCCTTACTAGCTGGAAGTAAGGGAGATGGGGCATGAAGTTATTTCTAGGAGTTAGACACATACCAAGTTTAGCTCAGTTCTGGGCATCTTTGAAATACCTATACAAACTTGTTCCTACATAGTAACTTGCATCTTTGAATGAGAATGTGCTTGCTTACAGCAACGTGCTATATGTTCTGAATGCCCGAATTGGGAATCTGTGTCAAAACTTTGTTAGGAATTATGTGATCCTTACTAGCTGGAAGTAAGGGAGATGGGGCATGAAGTTATTTCTAGGAGTTGGACACATACCAAGTTTAGCTCAGTTCTGGGCATCTTTGAAATACCTATACAAACTTGTTCCTACATAGTAACTTGCAACTTTGAATGAGAATGTGCTTGCTTACAGCAACGTGCTGTATGTTCTGAATGCCCGAATTGGGAATCTGTGTCAAAACTGTTAGGAATTATTTGATCCTTACTAGCTGGAAGTAAGGGAGATGGGGCATGAAGTTATTTCTAGGAGTTGGACACATACCAAGTTTAGCTCAGTTCTGGGCATCTTTGAAATACCTATACAAACTTGTTCCTACATAGTAACTTGCAACTTTGAATGAGAATGTGCTTGCTTACAGCAACGTGCTATATGTTCTGAATGCCCGAATTGGGAATCTGTGTCAAAACTTTGTTAGGAATTATGTGATCCTTACTAGCTGGAAGTAAGGGAGATGGGGCATGAAGTTATTTCTAGGAGTTGGACACATACCAAGTTTAGCTCAGTTCTGGGCATCTTTGAAATACCTATACAAACTTGTTCCTACATAGTAACTTGCAACTTTGAATGAGAATGTGCTTGCTTACAGCAACGTGCTATATGTTCTGAATGCCCGAATTGGGAATCTGTGTCAAAACTTTGTTAGGAATTATGTGATCCTTACTAGCTGGAAGTAAGGGAGATGGGGCATGAAGTTATTTCTAGGAGTTGGACACATAGCAAGTTTAGCTCAGTTCTGGGCATCTTTGAAATACCTATACAAACTTGTTCCTACATAGTAACTTGCATCTTTGAATGAGAATGTGCTTGCTTACAGCAACGTGCTATATGTTCTGAATGCCCGAATTGGCAATCTGTGTCAAAACTTTGTTAGGAATTATGTGATCCTTACTAGCTGGAAGTAAGGGAGATGGGGCATGAAGTTATTTCTAGGAGTTGGACACATACCAAGTTTAGCTCAGTTCTGGGCATCTTTGAAATACCTATACAAACTTGTTCCTACATAGTAACTTGCAACTTTGAATGAGAATGTGCTTGCTTACAGCAACGTGCTATATGTTCTGAATGCCCGAATTGGGAATCTGTGTCAAAACTTTGTTAGGAATTATGTGATCCTTACTAGCTGGAAGTAAGGGAGATGGGGCATGAAGTTATTTCTAGGAGTTGGACACATAGCAAGTTTAGCTCAGTTCTGGGCATCTTTGAAATACCTATACAAACTTGTTCCTACATAGTAACTTGCATCTTTGAATGAGAATGTGCTTGCTTACAGCAACGTGCTATATGTTCTGAATGCCCGAATTGGCAATCTGTGTCAATACTTTGTTAGGAATTATGTGATCCTTACTAGCTGGAAGTAAGGGAGATGGGGCATGAAGTTATTTCTAGGAGTTGGACACATACCAAGTTTAGCTCAGTTCTGGGCATCTTTGAAATACCTATACAAACTTGTTCCTACCTAGTAACTTGCATCTTTGAATGAGAATGTGCTTGCTTACAGCAACGTGCTATATGTTCTGAATGCCCGAATTGGGAATCTGTGTCAAAACTTTGTTAGGAATTATGTGATCCTTACTAGCTGGAAGTAAGGGAGATGGGGCATGAAGTTATTTCTAGGAGTTGGACACATACCAAGTTTAGCTCAGTTCTGGGCATCTTTGAAATACCTATACAAACTTGTTCCTACATAGTAACTTGCAACTTTGAATGAAAATGTGCTTGCTTACAGCAACGTGCTATATGTTCTGAATGCCCGAATTGGGAATCTGTGTCAAAACTTTGTTAGGAATTATGTGATCCTTACTAGCTGGAAGTAAGGGAGATGGGGCATGAAGTTATTTCTAGGAGTTGGACACATACCAAGTTTAGCTCAGTTCTGGGCATCTTTGAAATACCTATACAAACTTGTTCCTACATAGTAACTTGCATCTTTGAATGAGAATGTGCTTGCTTACAGCAACGTGCTATATGTTCTGAATGCCCGAATTGGGAATCTGTGTCAAAACTTTGTTAGGAATTATGTGATCCTTACTAGCTGGAAGTAAGGGAGATGGGGCATGAAGTTATTTCTAGGAGTTGGACACATAGCAAGTTGAGCTCAGTTCTGGGCATCTTTGAAATACCTATACAAACTTGTTCCTACATAGTAACTTGCATCTTTGAATGGGAATCTGCTTGCTTACAGCAACGTGCTATATGTTCTGAATGCCCGAATAGGGAATCTGTGTCAAAACTTTGTTAGGAATTATGTGATCCTTACTAGCTGGAAGTAAGGGAGATGGGGCATGAAGTTATTTCTAGGAGTTGGACACATAGCAAGTTTAGCTCAGTTCTGGGCATCTTTGAAATAGCTATACAAACTTGTTCCTACATAGTAACTTGCATCTTTGAATGAGAATGTGCTTGCTTACAGCAACGTGTTATATGTTCTGAATGCCCGAAATGGCAATCTGTGTCAAAACTTTGTTAGGAATTATGTGATCCTTACTAGCTGGAAGTAAGGGAGATGGGGCATGAAGTTATTTCTAGGAGTTGGACACATACCAAGTTTAGCTCAGTTCTGGGCATCTTTGAAATACCTATACAAACTTGTTCCTACATAGTAACTTGCATCTTTGAATGAAAATGTGCTTGCTTACAGCAACGTGTTATATGTTCTGAATGCCCGAATTGGGAATCTGTGTCAAAACTGTTAGGAATTATGTGATCCTTACTAGCTGGAAGTAAGGGAGATGGGGCATGATGTTATGTCTAGGAGTTGGACACATACCAAGTTTAGCTCAGTTCTGGGCATCTTTGAAATACCTATACAAACTTGTTCCTACATAGTAACTTGCAACTTTGAATGAAAATGTGATTGCTTACAGCAACGTGCTATATGTTCTGAATGCCCGAATTGGCAATCTGTGTCAAAACTTTGTTAGGAATTATGTGATCCTTACTAGCTGGAAGTAAGGGAGATGGGGCATGAAGTTATTTCTAGGAGTTGGACACATACCAAGTTTAGCTCAGTTCTGGGCATCTTTGAAATACCTATACAAACTTGTTCCTACATAGTAACTTGCATCTTTGAATGAGAATGTGCTTGCTTACAGCAACGTGCTATATGTTCTGAAGGCCCGAATTGGCAATCTGTGTCAAAACTTTGTTAGGAATTATGTGATCCTTACTAGCTGGAAGTAAGGGAGATGGGGCATGAAGTTATTTCTAGGAGTTGGACACATACCAAGTTTAGCTCAGTTCTGGGCATCTTTGAAATACCTATACAAACTTGTTCCTACCTAGTAACTTGCAACTTTGAATGAAAATGTGCTTGCTTACAGCAACGGGCTATATGTTCTGAATGCCCGAATTGGGAATCTGTGTCAAAACTTTGTTAGGAATTATGTGATCCTTACTAGCTGGAAGTAAGGGAGATGGGGCATGAAGTTATTTCTAGGAGTTGGACACATACCAAGTTTAGCTCAGTTCTGGGCATCTTTGAAATACCTATACAAACTTGTTCCTACATAGTAACTTGCATCTTTGAAAGAAAATGTGCTTGCTTACAGCAACGTGCTATATGTTCTGAATGCCCGAATTGGGAAGCTGTGTCAAAACTTTGTTAGGAATTATGTGATCCTTACTAGCTGGAAGTAAGGGAGATGGGGCATGAAGTTATTTCTAGGAGTTGGACACATAGCAAGTTGAGCTCAGTTCTGGGCATCTTTGAAATACCTATACAAACTTGTTCCTACATAGTAACTTGCATCTTTGAATGGGAATCTGCTTGCTTACAGCAACGTGCTATATGTTCTGAATGCCCGAATAGGGAATCTGTGTCAAAACTTTGTTAGGAATTCTGTGATCCTTACTAGCTGGAAGTAAGGGAGATGGGGCATGAAGTTATTTCTAGGAGTTGGACACATACCAAGTTTAGCTCAGTTCTGGGCATCTTTGAAATACCTATACAAACTTGTTCCTACATAGTAACTTGCATCTTTGAATGAGAATGTGCTTGCTTACAGCAACGTGCTATATGTTCTGAATGCCCGAATTGGCAATCTGTGTCAAAACTTTGTTAGGAATTATGTGATCCTTACTAGCTGGAAGTAAGGGAGATGGGGCATGAAGTTATTTCTAGGAGTTGGACACATACCAAGTTTAGCTCAGTTCTGGGCATCTTTGAAATACCTATACAAACTTGTTCCTACATAGTAACTTGAATCTTTGAATGAGAATGTGCTTGCTTACAGCAACGTGCTATATGTTCTGAATGCCCGAATTGGGAATCTGTGTCAAAACTTTGTTAGGAATTATGTGATCCTTACTAGCTGGAAGTAAGGGAGATGGGGCATGAAGTTATTTCTAGGAGTTGGACACATACCAAGTTTAGCTCAGTTCTGGGCATCTTTGAAATACCTATACAAACTTGTTCCTACATAGTAACTTGCAACTTTGAATGAGAATGTGCTTGCTTACAGCAACGTGCTATATGTTCTGAATGCCCGAATTGGCAATCTGTGTCAAAACTTTGTTAGGAATTATGTGATCCTTACTAGCTGGAAGTAAGGGAGATGGGGCATGAAGTCATTTCTAGGAGTTGGACACATAGCAAGTTTAGCTCAGTTCTGGGCATCTTTGAAATACCTATACAAACTTGTTCCTACATAGTAACTTGCATCTTTGAATGAGAATGTGCTTGCTTACAGCAACGTGTTATATGTTCTGAATGCCCGAAATGGCAATCTGTTTCCAAACTTTGTTAGGAATTATGTGATCCTTACTAGCTGGAAGTAAGGGAGATGGGGCATGATGTTATGTCTAGGAGTTGGACACATACCAAGTTTAGCTCAGTTCTGGGCATCTTTGAAATACCTATACAAACTTGTTCCTACATAGTAACTTGCAACTTTGAATGAAAATGTGATTGCTTACAGCAACGTGCTATATGTTCTGAATGCCCGAATTGGGAATCTGTGTCAAAACTTTGTTAGGAATTATGTGATCCTTACTAGCTGGAAGTAAGGGAGATGGGGCATGAAGTTATTTCTAGGAGTTGGACACATACCAAGTTTAGCTCAGTTCTGGGCATCTTTGAAATACCTATACAAAGTTGTTCCTACATAGTAACTTGCATCTTTGAATGAGAATGTGCTTGCTTACAGCAACGTGCTATATGTTCTGAATGCCCGAATTGGCAATCTGTGTCAAAACTTTGTTAGGATTTATGTGATCCTTACTAGCTGGAAGTAAGGGAGATGGGGCATGAAGTTATTTCTAGGAGTTGGACACATACCAAGTTTAGCTCAGTTCTGGGCATCTTTGAAATACCTATACAAACTTGTTCCTGCATAGTAACTTGCAACTTTGAATGAGAATGTGCTTGCTTGCAGCAACGTGCTATATGTTCTGAATGCCCGAATTGGGAATCTGTGTCAAAACTTTGTTAGGAATTATGTGATCCTTACTAGCTGGAAGTAAGGGAGATGGGGCATGAAGTTATTTCTTGGAGTTGGACACATACCAAGTTTAGCTCAGTTCTGGGCATCTTTGAAATACCTATACAAACTTGTTCCTACCTAGTAACTTGCATCTTTGAATGAGAATGTGCTTGCTTGCAGCAACGTGCTATATGTTCTGAATGCCCGGATAGGGAATCTGTGTCAAAACTTTGTTAGAAATTATGTGATTCTTACTAGCTGGAAGTAAGGGAGATGGGGCATGAAGTTATTTCTAGGAGTTGGACACATACCAAGTTTAGCTCAGTTCTGGGCATCTTTGAATACCTATACAAACTTGTTCCTACATAGTAACTTGCATCTTTGTATGAGAATGTGCTTGCTTACAGCAACGTGCTATATGTTCTGAATGCCCGAATTGGGAATCTGTGTCAAAACTTTGTTAGGAATTATGTGATCCTTACTAGCTGGAAGTAAGGGAGATGGGGCATGAAGTTATTTCTAGGAGTTGGACACATACCAAGTTTAGCTCAGTTCTGGGCATCTTTGAAATACCTATACAAACTTGTTCCTACATAGTAACTTGCAACTTTGAATGAGAATGTGCTTGCTTACAGCAACGTGCTATATGTTCTGAATGCCCGAATTGGCAATCTGTGTCAAAACTTTGTTAGGAATTATGTGATCCTTACTAGCTGGAAGTAAGGGAGATGGGGCATGAAGTCATTTCTAGGAGTTGGACACATAGCAAGTTTAGCTCAGTTCTGGGCATCTTTGAAATACCTATACAAACTTGTTCCTACATAGTAACTTGCATCTTTGAATGAGAATGTGCTTGCTTACAGCAACGTGTTATATGTTCTGAATGCCCGAAATGGCAATCTGTTTCCAAACTTTGTTAGGAATTATGTGATCCTTACTAGCTGGAAGTAAGGGAGATGGGGCATGATGTTATGTCTAGGAGTTGGACACATACCAAGTTTAGCTCAGTTCTGGGCATCTTTGAAATACCTATACAAACTTGTTCCTACATAGTAACTTGCAACTTTGAATGAAAATGTGATTGCTTACAGCAACGTGCTATATGTTCTGAATGCCCGAATTGGGAATCTGTGTCAAAACTTTGTTAGGAATTATGTGATCCTTACTAGCTGGAAGTAAGGGAGATGGGGCATGAAGTTATTTCTAGGAGTTGGACACATACCAAGTTTAGCTCAGTTCTGGGCATCTTTGAAATACCTATACAAACTTGTTCCTACATAGTAACTTGCATCTTTGAATGAGAATGTGCTTGCTTACAGCAACGTGCTATATGTTCTGAATGCCCGAATTGGCAATCTGTGTCAAAACTTTGTTAGGAATTATGTGATCCTTACTAGCTGGAAGTAAGGGAGATGGGGCATGAAGTTATTTCTAGGAGTTGGACACATACCAAGTTTAGCTCAGTTCTGGGCATCTTTGAAATACCTATACAAACTTGTTCCTGCATAGTAACTTGCAACTTTGAATGAGAATGTGCTTGCCTCCAGCAACGTGCTATATGTTCTGAATGCCCGAATTGGGAATCTGTGTCAAAACTTTGTTAGGAATTATGTGATCCTTACTAGCTGGAAGTAAGGGAGGTGGGGCATGAAGTTATTTCTTGGAGTTGGACACATACCAAGTTTAGCTCAGTTCTGGGCGTCTTTGAAATACCTATACAAACTTGTTCCTACCTAGTAACTTGCATCTTTGAATGAGAATGTGCTTGCTTGCAGCAACGTGCTATATGTTCTGAATGCCCGGATAGGGAATCTGTGTCAAAACTTTGTTAGAAATTATGTGATTCTTACTAGCTGGAAGTAAGGGAGATGGGGCATGAAGTTATTTCTAGGAGTTGGACACATACCAAGTTTAGCTCAGTTCTGGGCATCTTTGAAATACCTATACAAACTTGTTCCTACATAGTAACTTTCATCTTTGAATGAGAATGTGCTTGCTTACAGCAACGTGCTATATGTTCTGAATGCCCGAATTGGCAATCTGTGTCAAAACTTTGTTAGGAATTATGTGATCCTTACTAGCTGGAAGTAAGGGAGATGGGGCATGAAGTTATTTCTAGGAGTTGGACACATACCAAGTTTAGCTCAGTTCTGGGCAGCTTTGAAATACCTATACAAACTTGTTCCTACCTAGTAACTTGCAACTTTGAATGAAAATGTGCTTGCTTACAGCAACGGGCTATATGTTCTGAATGCCCAAATTGGGAATCTGTGTCAAAACTGTTAGGAATTATGTGATCCTTACTAGCTGGAAGTAAGGGAGATGGGGCATGAAGTTATTTCTAGGAGTTGGACACATACAAAGTTTAGCTCAGTTCTGGGCATCTTTGAAATACCTATACAAACTTGTTCCTACATAGTAACTTGCAACTTTGAATGAAAATGTGCTTGCTTACAGCAACGTGCTATATGTTCTGAATGCCCGAATTGGGAATCTGTGTCAAAACTTTGTTAGGAATTATGTGATCCTTACTAGCTGGAAGTAAGGGAGATGGGGCATGAAGTTATTTCTAGGAGTTGGACACATACCAAGTTTAGCTCAGTTCTGGGCATCTTTGAAATACCTATACAAACTTGTTCCTACATAGTAACTTGCATCTTTGAATGAGAATGTGCTTGCTTACAGCAACGTGCTA
This sequence comes from Diceros bicornis minor, assembly GCF_020826845.1. Lineage (NCBI taxonomy): Eukaryota > Metazoa > Chordata > Mammalia > Perissodactyla > Rhinocerotidae > Diceros > Diceros bicornis. Next base: position 79,815,779 of record NC_080750.1, on the reverse strand, counting down.
TATGTTCTGAATGCCCGAATTGGGAATCTGTGTCAAAACTTTGTTAGGAATTATGTGATCCTTACTAGCTGGAAGTAAGGGAGATGGGGCATGAAGTTATTTCTAGGAGTTGGACACATACCAAGTTTAGCTCAGTTCTGGGCATCTTTGAAATACCTATACAAACTTGTTCCTACATAGTAACTTGCAACTTTGAATGAAAATGTGATTGCTTACAGCAACGTGCTATATGTTCTGAATGCCCGAATTGGGAATCTGTGTCAAAACTGTTAGGAATTATGTGATCCTTACTAGCTGGAAGTAAGGGAGATGGGGCATGAAGTTATTTCTAGGAGTTGGACACATACCAAGTTTAGCTCAGTTCTGGGCATCTTTGAAATACCTATACAAACTTGTTCCTACATAGTAACTTGCAACTTTGAATGAGAATGTGCTTGCTTACAGCAACGTGCTATATGTTCTGAATGCCCGAATTGGGAATCTGTGTCAAAACTTTGTTAGGAATTATGTGATCCTTACTAGCTGGAAGTAAGGGAGATGGGGCATGAAGTTATTTCTAGGAGTTGGACACATAGCAAGTTTAGCTCAGTTCTGGGCATCTTTGAAATACCTATACAAACTTGTTCCTACATAGTAACTTGCAACTTTGAATGAGAATGTGCTTGCTTATAGCAACGTGCTATATGTTCTGAATGCCCGAATTGGGAATCTGTGTCAAAACTTTGTTAGGAATTATGTGATCCTTACTAGCTGGAAGAAAGGGAGATGGGGCATGAAGTCATTTCTAGGAGTTGGACACATAGCAAGTTTAGCTCAGTTCTGGGCATCTTTGAAATACCTATACAAACTTGTTCCTACATAGTAACTTGCATCTTTGAATGAGAATGTGCTTGCTTACAGCAACGTGTTATATGTTCTGAATGCCCGAAATGGCAATCTGTGTCAAAACTTTGTTAGGAATTATGTGATCCTTACTAGCTGGAAGTAAGGGAGATGGGGCATGAAGTTATTTCTAGGACTTGGACACATAGCAAGTTTAGCTCAGTTCTGGGCATCTTTGAAATACCTATACAAACTTGTTCCTACATAGTAACTTGCATCTTTGAATGAAAATGTGCTTGCTTACAGCAACGTGTTATATGTTCTGAATGCCCGAATTGGGAATCTGTGTCAAAACTGTTAGGAATTATGTGATCCTTACTAGCTGGAAGTAAGGGAGATGGGGCATGATGTTATGTCTAGGAGTTGGACACATACCAAGTTTAGCTCAGTTCTGGGCATCTTTGAAATACCTATACAAACTTGTTCCTACATAGTAACTTGCAACTTTGAATGAAAATGTGATTGCTTACAGCAACGTGCTATATGTTCTGAATGCCCGAATTGGGAATCTGTGTCAAAACATTGTTAGGAATTATGTGATCCTTACTAGCTGGAAGTAAGGGAGATGGGGCATGAAGTTATTTCTAGGAGTTGGACACATACCAAGTTTAGCTCAGTTCTGGGCATCTTTGAAATACCTATACAAACTTGTTCCTACATAGTAACTTGCATCTTTGAATGAGAATGTGCTTGCTTACAGCAACGGGCTATATGTTCTGAATGCCCGAATTGGCAATCTGTGTCAAAACTTTGTTAGGAATTATGTGATCCTTACTAGCTGGAAGTAAGGGAGATGGGGCATGAAGTTATTTCTAGGAGTTGGACACATACCAAGTTTAGCTCAGTTCTGGGCATCTTTGAAATACCTATACAAACTTGTTCCTACATAGTAACTTGCATCTTTGAATGAGAATGTGCTTGCTTACAGCAACGTGCTATATGTTCTGAATGCCCGAATTGGGAATCTGTGTCAAAACTTTGTTAGGAATTATGTGATCCTTACTAGCTGGAAGTAAGGGAGATGGGGCATGAAGTTTTTTCTAGGAGTTGGACACATACCAAGTTTAGCTCTGTTCTGGGCATTTTTGAAATACCTATACAAACTTGTTCCTACATAGTAACTTGCAACTTTGAATGAGAATGTGCTTGCTTGCAGCAACGTGCTATATGTTCTGAATGCCCGAATTGGGAATCTGTGTCAAAACTTTGTTAGGAATTATGTGATCCTTACTAGCTGGAAGTAAGGGAGATGGAGCATGAAGTTATTTCTTGGAGTTGGACACATACCAAGTTTAGCTCAGTTCTGGGCATCTTTGAAATACCTATACAAACTTGTTCCTACATAGTAACTTGCATCTTTGAATGAGAATGTGCTTGCTTACAGCAACGTGTTATATGTTCTGATTGCCCGAAATGGCAATCTGTGTCAAAACTTTGTTAGGAATTATGTGATCCTTACTAGCTGGAAGTAAGGGAGATGGGGCATGAAGTTATTTCTAGGACTTGGACACATAGCAAGTTTAGCTCAGTTCTGGGCATCTTTGAAATACCTATACAAACTTGTTCCTACATAGTAACTTGCATCTTTGAATGAAAATGTGCTTGCTTACAGCAACGTGTTATATGTTCTGAATGCCCGAATTGGGAATCTGTGTCAAAACTGTTAGGAATTATGTGATCCTTACTAGCTGGAAGTAAGGGAGATGGGGCATGATGTTATGTCTAGGAGTTGGACACATACCAAGTTTAGCTCAGTTCTGGGCATCTTTGAAATACCTATACAAACTTGTTCCTACATAGTAACTTGCAACTTTGAATGAAAATGTGATTGCTTACAGCAACGTGCTATATGTTCTGAATGCCCGAATTGGGAATCTGTGTCAAAACATTGTTAGGAATTATGTGATCCTTACTAGCTGGAAGTAAGGGAGATGGGGCATGAAGTTATTTCTAGGAGTTGGACACATACCAAGTTTAGCTCAGTTCTGGGCATCTTTGAAATACCTATACAAACTTGTTCCTACATAGTAACTTGCATCTTTGAATGAGAATGTGCTTGCTTACAGCAACGGGCTATATGTTCTGAATGCCCGAATTGGCAATCTGTGTCAAAACTTTGTTAGGAATTATGTGATCCTTACTAGCTGGAAGTAAGGGAGATGGGGCATGAAGTTATTTCTAGGAGTTGGACACATACCAAGTTTAGCTCAGTTCTGGGCATCTTTGAAATACCTATACAAACTTGTTCCTACATAGTAACTTGCATCTTTGAATGAGAATGTGCTTGCTTACAGCAACGTGCTATATGTTCTGAATGCCCGAATTGGGAATCTGTGTCAAAACTTTGTTAGGAATTATGTGATCCTTACTAGCTGGAAGTAAGGGAGATGGGGCATGAAGTTATTTCTAGGAGTTGGACACATACCAAGTTTAGCTCAGTTCTGGGCATCTTTGAATACCTATACAACTTGTTCCTACATAGTAACTTGCATCTTTGTATGAGAATGTGCTTGCTTACAGCAACGTGCTATATGTTCTGAATGCCCGAATTGGCAATCTGTGTCAAAACTTTGTTAGGAATTATGTGATCCTTACTAGCTGGAAGTAAGGGAGATGGGGCATGAAGTTATTTCTAGGAGTTGGACACATACCAAGTTTAGCTCAGTTCTGGGCATCTTTGAAATACCTATACAAACTTGTTCCTACATAGTAACTTGCATCTTTGAATGAGAATGTGCTTGCTTACAGCAACGTGTTATATGTTCTGAATGCCCGAATTGGCAATCTGTGTCAAAACTTTGTTAGGAATTATGTGATCCTTACTAGCTGGAAGTAAGGGAGATGGGGCATGAAGTTATTTCTAGGAGTTGGACACATACCAAGTTTAGCTCAGTTCTGGGCATCTTTGAAATACCTATACAAACTTGTTCCTACCTAGTAACTTGCAACTTTGAATGAAAATGTGCTTGCTTACAGCAACGGGCTATATGTTCTGAATGCCCAAATTGGGAATCTGTGTCAAAACTTTGTTAGGAATTATGTGATCCTTACTAGCTGGAAGTAAGGGAGATGGGGCATGAAGTTATTTCTAGGAGTTGGACACATACCAAGTTTAGCTCAGTTCTGGGCATCTTTGAAATACCTATACAAACTTGTTCCTACATAGTAACTTGCAACTTTGAATGAAAATGTGCTTCCTTACAGCAACGTGCTATATGTTCTGAAAGCCCGAATTGGGAATCTGTGTGAAAACATTGTTAGGAATTATGTGATCCTTACTAGCTGGAAGTAAGGGAGATGGGGCATGAAGTTATTTCTAGGAGTTGGACACATACCAAGTTTAGCTCAGTTCTGGGCATCTTTGAAATACCTATACAAACTTATTCCTACATAGTAACTTGCATCTTTGAATGAGAATCTGCTTGCATACAGCAACGTGCTATATGTTCTGAATGCCCGAATTGGCAATCTGTGTCAAAACTTTGTTAGGAATTATGTGATCCTTACTAGCTGGAAGTAAGGGAGATGGGGCATGAACTTATTTCTAGGAGTTGGACACATACCAAGTTTAGCTCAGTTCTGGGCATCTTTGAAATACCTATACAAACTTGTTCCTACATAGTATCTTGCAACTTTGAATGAGAATGTGCTTGCTTACAGCAACGTGCTACATGTTCTGAATGCCCGAATTGGGAATCTGTGTCAAAACTTTGTTAGGAATTATGTGATCCTTACTAGCTGGAAGTAAGGGAGATGGGGCATGAAGTTATTTCTAGGAGTTGGACACATACCAAGTTTAGCTCAGTTCTGGGCATCTTTGAAATACCTATACAAACTTGTTCCTACATAGTAACTTGCAACTTTGAATGAAAATGTGCTTGCTTACAGCAACGTGCTATATGTTCTGAATGCCCGAATTGGGAATCTGTGTCAAAACTTTGTTAGGAATTATGTGATCCTTACTAGCTGGAAGTAAGGGAGATGGGGCATGAAGTTATTTCTAGGAGTTGGACACATACCAACTTTAGCTCAGTTCTGGGCATCTTTCAAATACCTATACAAACTTGTTCCTACATAGTAACTTGCATCTTTGAATGAGAATGTGCTTGCTTACAGCAACGTGCTATATGTTCTGAATGCCCGAATTGGGAATCTGTGTCAAAACTGTTAGGAATTATGTGATCCTTACTAGCTGGAAGTAAGGGAGATGGGGCATGATGTTATTTCTAGGAGTTGGACACATACCAAGTTTAGCTCAGTTCTGGGCATCTTTGAAATACCTATACAAACGTGTTCCTACATAGTAACTTGCAACTTTGAATGAAAATGTGATTGCTTACAGCAACGTGCTATATGTTCTGAATGCCCGAATTGGGAATCTGTGTCAAAACTTTGTTAGGAATTATGTGATCCTTACTAGCTGGAAGTAAGGGAGATGGGGCATGAAGTTATTTCTAGGAGTTGGACACATACCAAGTTTAGCTCAGTTCTGGGCATCTTTGAAACACCTATACAAACTTGTTCCTACATAGTAACTTACAACTTTGAATGAAAATGTGCTTGCTTACAGCAACGTGCTATATGTTCTGAATGCCCGAATAGGGAATCTGTGTCAAAACTTTGTTAGGAATTATGTGATCCTTACTAGCTGGAAGTAAGGGAGATGGGGCATGAAGTTATTTCTAGGAGTTGGACACATACCAAGTTTAGCTCAGTTCTGGGCATCTTTGAAATACCTATACAAACTTGTTCCTACATAGTAACTTGCAACTTTGAATGAAAATGTGCTTGCTTACAGCAACGTGCTATATGTTCTGAATGCCCGAATTGGGAATCTGTGTCAAAACTTTGTTAGGAATTATGTGATCCTTACTAGCTGGAAGTAAGGGAGATGGGGCATGTAGTTATTTCTAGGAGTTGGACACATACCAAGTTTAGCTCAGTTCTGGGCATCTTTGAAATACCTATACAAACTTGTTCCTACATAGTAACTTGCAACTTTGAATGAGAATCTGCTTGCTTACAGCAACGTGCTATATGTTCTGAATGCCCGAATTGGGAATCTGTGTCAAAACTGTTAGGAATTACGTGATCCTTACTAGCTGGAAGTAAGGGAGATGGGGCATGAAGTTATTTCTAGGAGTTGGACACATACCAAGTTTAGCTCAGTTCTGGGCATCTTTGAAATACCTATACAAACTTGTTCCTACATAGTAACTTGCATCTTTGAATGGGAATGTGCTTGCTTACAGCAACGTGCTATATGTTCTGAACGCCCGAATTGGGAATCTGTGTCAAAACTTTGTTAGGAATTATGTGATCCTTACTAGCTGGAAGTAAGGGAGATGGGGCATGAAGTTATTTCTAGGAGTTGGACACATAGCAAGTTTAGCTCAGTACTGGGCATCTTTGAAATACCTATACAAACTTGTTCCTACATAGTAACTTGCATCTTTGAATGGGAATCTGCTTGCTTACAGCAACGTGCTATATGTTCTGAATGCCCGAATAGGGAATCTGTGTCAAAACTTTGTTAGGAATTATGTGATCCTTACTAGCTGGAAGTAAGGGAGATGGGGCATGAAGTTATTTCTAGGAGTTGGACACATACCAAGTTTAGCTCAGTTCTGGGCATCTTAGAAATACCTATACAAACTTGTTCCTACATAGTAACTTGCATCTTTGAATGAGAATCTGCTTGCTTACAGCAACGTGCTATATGTTCTGAATGCCCGAATTGGGAATCTGTGTCAAAACTTTGTTAGGAATTATGTGATCCTTACTAGCTGGAAGTAAGTGAGATGGGGCATGAAGTTATTTCTAGGAGTTGGACACATACCAAGTTTAGCTCAGTTCTGGGCATCTTTGAAATACCTATACAAACTTGTTCCTACATAGTAACTTGCATCTTTGAATGAGAATGTGCTTGCTTACAGCAACGTGCTACATGTTCTGAATGCCCGAATTGGGAATCTGTGTCAAAACTTTGTTAGGAATTATGTGACCCTTACTAGCTGGAAGTAAGGGAGATGGGGCATGAAGTTATTTCTAGGAGTTGGACACATACCAAGTTTAGCTCAGTTCTGGGCATTTTTGAAATACCTATACAAACTTGTTCCTACATAGTAACTTGCAACTTTGAATGAGAATGTGCTTGCTTGCAGCAACGTGCTATATGTTCTGAATGCCCGAATAGGGAATCTGTTTCAAAACTTTGTTAGGAATTATGTGATCCTTACTAGCTGGAAGTAAGGGAGATGGAGCATGAAGTTATTTCTAGGAGTTGGACACATAACAAGTTTAGCTCAGTTCTGGGCATCTTTGAAATACCTATACAAACTTGTTCCTACATAGTAACTTGCATCTTTGAATGAGAATGTGCTTGCTTACAGCAACGTGCTATATGTTCTGAATGCCCGAATTGGCAACCTGTGTCAAAACTTTGTTAGGAATTATGTGATCCTTACTAGCTGGAAGTAAGGGAGATGGGGCATGAAGTTATTTCTAGGAGTTGGACACATACCAAGTTTAGCTCAGTTGTGGGCATCTTTGAAATACCTATACAAACTTGTTCCTACCTAGTAACTTGCATCTTTGAATGAGAATGTGCTTGCTTACAGCAACGTGCTATATGTTCTGAATGCCCGAATTGGGAATCTGTGTCAAAACTTTGTTAGGAATTATGTGATCCTTACTAGCTGGAAGTAAGGGAGATGGGGCATGAAGTTATTTCTAGGAGTTGGACACATACCAAGTTTAGCTCAGTTCTGGGCATCTTTGAAATACCTATACAAACTTGTTCCTACATAGTAACTTGCAACTTTGAATGAGAATGTGCTTGCTTGCAGCAACGTGCTATATGTTCTGAATGCCCGAATTGGGAATCTGTGTCAAAACTTTGTTAGGAATTATGTGATCCTTACTAGCTGGAAGTAAGGGAGATGGGGCATGAAGTTATTTCTTGGAGTTGGACACATACCAAGTTTAGCTCAGTTCTGGGCATCTTTGAAATACCTATACAAACTTGTTCCTACATAGTAACTTGCATCTTTGAATCAGAATCTGCTTGCTTACAGCAACGTGCTATATGTTCTGAATGCCCGAATAGGGAATCTGTGTCAAAACTTTGTTAGGAATTATGTGATCCTTACTAGCTGGAAGTAAGGGAGATGGGGCATGAAGTTATTTCTAGGAGTTGGACACATAGCAAGTTTAGCTCAGTTCTGGGCATCTTTGAAATACCTATACAAACTTGTTCCTACCTAGTAACTTGCAACTTTGAATGAAAATGTGCTTGCTTACAGCAACGTGCTATATGTTCTGAATGCCCGAATAGGGAATCTGTGTCAAAACTTTGTTAGGAATTATGTGATCCTTACTAGCTGGAAGTAAGGGAGATGGGGCATGAAGTTATTTCTAGGAATTGGACACATACCAAGTTTAGCTCAGTTCTGGGCATCTTTGAAATACCTATACAAACTTGTTCCTACATAGTAGCTTGCATCTTTGAATGAGAATGTGCTTGCTTACAGCAACGTGCTATATGTTCTGAATGCCCGAATTGGCAATCTGTGTCAAAACTTTGTTAGGAATTATGTGATCCTTACTAGCTGGAAGTAAGGGAGATGGGGCATGAAGTTATTTCTAGGAGTTGGACACATACCAAGTTTAGCTCAGTTCTGGGCATCTTTGAAATACCTATACAAACTTGTTCCTACATAGTAACTTGCATCTTTGAATGAGAATGTGCTTGCTTACAGCAACGTGCTATATGTTCTGAATGCCCGAATTGGCAATCTGTGTCAAAACTTTGTTAGGAATTATGTGATCCTTACTAGCTGGAAGTAAGGGAGATGGGGCATGAAGTTATTTCTAGGAGTTGGACACATACCAAGTTTAGCTCAGTTCTGGGCATTTTTGAAATACCTATACAAACTTGTTCCTACATAGTAACTTGCAACTTTGAATGAGAATGTGCTTGCTTGCAGCAACGTGCTATATGTTCTGAATTCCCGAATAGGGAATCTGTGTCAAAACTTTGTTAGGAATTATGTGTTCCTTACTAGCTGGAAGTAAGGGAGATGGAGCATGAAGTTATTTCTTGGAGTTGGACACATACCAAGTTGAGCTCAATTCTGGGCATCTTTGAAAAACCTATACAAACTTGTTCCTACCTAGTAACTTGCATCTTTGAATGAGAATCTGCTTGCTTATAGCAACGTGCTATATGTTCTGAATGCCCGAATAGGGAATCTGTGTCAAAACTTTGTTAGGAATTATGTGATCCTTACTAGCTGGAAGTAAGGGAGATGGGGCATGAAGTTATTTCTAGGAGTTGGACACATACCAAGTTTAGCTCAGTTCTGGGCATCTTTGAAATACCTATACAAACTTGTTCCTACCTAGTAACTTGCAACTTTGAATGAAAATGTGCTTGCTTACAGCAACGTGCTGTATGTTCTGAATGCCCGAATTGGGAATCTGTCTCAAAACTTTGTTAGGAATTATGTGATCCTTACTAGCTGGAAGTAAGGGAGATGGGGCATGAAGTTATTTCTAGGAGTTGGACACATACCAAGTTTAGCTCAGTTCTGGGCATCTTTGAAATACCTATACAAACTTGTTTCTACATAGTAACTTGAATCTTTGAATGAGAATGTGCGTGCTTACAGCAACGTGCTATATGTTCTGAATGCCCGAATTGGCAATCTGTGTCAAAACTTTGTTAGGAATTATGTGATCCTTACTAGCTGGAAGTAAGGGAGATGGGGCATGAAGTTATTTCTAGGAGTTGGACACATACCAAGTTTAGCTCAGTTCTGGGCATCTTTGAAATACCTATACAAACTTGTTCCTACATAGTAACTTGCATCTTTGAATGAGAATGTGCTTGCTTACAGCAACGTGCTATATGTTCTGAATGCCCGAATTGGGAATCTGTGTCAAAACTGTTAGGACTCATGTGATCCTTACTAGCTGGAAGTAAGGGAGATGGGGCATGAAGTTATTTCTAGGAGTTGGACACATACCAAGTTTAGCTCAGTTCTGGGCATCTTTGAAATACCTATACAAACTTGTTCCTACATAGTAACTTGCAACTTTGAATGAAAATGTGCTTGCTTACAGCAACGTGCTATATGTTCTGAATGCCCGAATTGGGAATCTGTGTCAAAACTTTGTTAGGAATTATGTGATCCTTACTAGCTGGAAGTAAGGGAGATGGGGCATGAAGTTATTTCTAGGAGTTGGACACATAGCAAGTTTAGCTCAGTTCTGGGCATCTTTGAAATACCTATACAAACTTGTTCCTACATAGTAACTTGCATCTTTGAATGGGAATCTGCTTGCTTACAGCAACGTGCTATATGTTCTGAATGCCCGAATAGGGAATCTGTGTCAAAACTTTGTTAGGAATTATGTGATCCTTACTAGCTGGAAGTAAGGGAGATGGGGCATGAAGTTATTTCTAGGAGTTGGACACATAGCAAGTTTAGCTCAGTTCTGGGCATCTTTGAAATACCTATACAAACTTGTTCCTACATAGTAACTTGCAACTTTGAATGAGAATGTGCTTGCTTACAGCAACGTGCTATATGTTCTGAATGCCCGAATTGGGAATCTGTGTCAAAACTTTGTTAGGAATTATGTGATCCTTACTAGCTGGAAGTAAGGGAGATGGGGCATGAAGTTATTTCTAGGAGTTGGACACATACCAAGTTTAGCTCAGTTCTGGGCATCTTTGAAATACCTATACAAACTTGTTTCTACATAGTAACTTGAATCTTTGAATGAGAATGTGCGTGCTTACAGCAACGTGCTATATGTTCTGAATGCCCGAATTGGCAATCTGTGTCAAAACTTTGTTAGGAATTATGTGATCCTTACTAGCTGGAAGTAAGGGAGATGGGGCATGAAGTTATTTCTAGGAGTTGGACACATACCAAGTTTAGCTCAGTTCTGGGCATCTTTGAAATACCTATACAAACTTGTTCCTACATAGTAACTTGCATCTTTGAATGAGAATGTGCTTGCTTACAGCAACGTGCTATATGTTCTGAATGCCCGAATTGGGAATCTGTGTCAAAACTGTTAGGACTTATGTGATCCTTACTAGCTGGAAGTAAGGGAGATGGGGCATGAAGTTATTTCTAGGAGTTGGACACATACCAAGTTTAGCTCAGTTCTGGGCATCTTTGAAATACCTATACAAACTTGTTCCTACATAGTAACTTGCAACTTTGAATGAAAATGTGCTTGCTTACAGCAACGTGCTATATGTTCTGAATGCCCGAATTGGGAATCTGTGTCAAAACTTTGTTAGGAATTATGTGATCCTTACTAGCTGGAAGTAAGGGAGATGGGGCATGAAGTTATTTCTAGGAGTTGGACACATAGCAAGTTTAGCTCAGTTCTGGGCATCTTTGAAATACCTATACAAACTTGTTCCTACATAGTAACTTGCATCTTTGAATGGGAATCTGCTTGCTTACAGCAACGTGCTATATGTTCTGAATGCCCGAATAGGGAATCTGTGTCAAAACTTTGTTAGGAATTATGTGATCCTTACTAGCTGGAAGTAAGGGAGATGGGGCATGAAGTTATTTCTAGGAGTTGGACACATAGCAAGTTTAGCTCAGTTCTGGGCATCTTTGAAATACCTATACAAACTTGTTCCTACATAGTAACTTGCAACTTTGAATGAGAATGTGCTTGCTTACAGCAACGTGCTATATGTTCTGAATGCCCGAATTGGGAATCTGTGTCAAAACTTTGTTAGGAATTATGTGATCCTTACTAGCTGGAAGTAAGGGAGATGGGGCATGAAGTTATTTCTAGGAGTTGGACACATACCAAGTTTAGCTCAGTTCTGGGCATCTTTGAAATACCTATACAAACTTGTTCCTACATAGTAACTTGCATCTTTGAATGAGAATGTGCTTGCTTACAGCAACGTGCTATATGTTCTGAATGCCCGAATTGGCAATCTGTGTCAAAACTTTGTTAGGAATTATGTGATCCTTACTAGCTGGAAGTAAGGGAGATGGGGCATGAAGTTATTTCTAGGAGTTGGACACATACCAAGTTTAGCTCAGTTCTGGGCATCTTTGAAATACCTATACAAACTTGTTCCTACATAGTAACTTGCATCTTTGAATGAGAATGTGCTTGCTTACAGCAACGTGCTATATGTTCTGAATGCCCGAATTGGCAATCTGTGTCAAAACTTTGTTAGGAATTATGTGACCCTTACTAGCTGGAAGTAAGGGAGATGGGGCATGAAGTTATTTCTAGGAGTTGGACACATACCAAGTTTAGCTCAGTTCTGGGCATCTTTGAAATACCTATACAAACTTGTTCCTACATAGTAACTTGCAACTTTGAATGAGAATGTGCTTGCTTGCAGCAACGTGCTATATGTTCTGAATGCCCGAATAGGGAATCTGTGTCAAAACTTTGTTAGGAATTATGTGATCCTTACTAGCTGGAAGTAAGGGAGATGGGGCATGAAGTTATTTCTAGTAGTTGGACACATAACAAGTTTAGCTCAGTTCTGGGCATCTTTGAAATACCTATACAAACTTGTTCCTACCTAGTAACTTGCAACTTTGAATGAGAATGTGCTTGCTTACAGCAACGTGCTATATGTTCTGAATGCCCGAATTGGGAATCTGTGTCAAAACTTTGTTAGGAATTATGTGATCCTTACTAGCTGGAAGTAAGGGAGATGGGGCATGAAGTTATTTCTAGGAGTTGGACACATACCAAGTTTAGCTCAGTTCTGGGCATCTTTGAAATACCTATACAAACTTGTTCCTACCTAGTAACTTGCATCTTTGAATGAGAATGTGCTTGCTTACAGCAACGTGCTATATGTTCTGAATGCCCGAATTGGGAATCTGTGTCAAAACTTTGTTAGGAATTATGTGATCCTTACTAGCTGGTAGTAAGGGAGATGGGGCATGAAGTTATTTCTAGGAGTTGGACACATACCAAGTTTAGCTCAGTTCTGGGCATCTTTGAAATACCTATACAAACTTGTTCCTACATAGTAACTTGCAACTTTGAATGAAAATGTGCTTGCTTACAGCAACGTGCTATATGTTCTGAATGCCCGAATTGGGAATCTGTGTCAAAACTTTGTTAGGAATTATGTGATCCTTACTAGCTGGAAGTAAGGGAGATGGGGCATGAAGTTATTTCTAGGAGTTGGACACATACCAAGTTTAGCTCAGTTCTGGGCATCTTTGAAATACCTATACAAACTTGTTCCTACATAGTAACTTGCATCTTTGAATGAGAATGTGCTTGCTTACAGCAACGTGCTATATGTTCTGAATGCCCGAATTGGGAATCTGTGTCAAAACTTTGTTAGGAATTATGTGATCCTTACTAGCTGGAAGTAAGGGAGATGGGGCATGAAGTTATTTCTAGGAGTTGGACACATAGCAAGTTTAGCTCAGTTCTGGGCATCTTTGAAATACCTATACAAACTTGTTCCTACATAGTAACTTGCATCTTTGAATGGGAATCTGCTTGCTTACAGCAACGTGCTATATGTTCTGAATGCCCGAATAGGGAATCTGTGTCAAAACTTTGTTAGGAATTATGTGATCCTTACTAGCTGGAAGTAAGGGAGATGGGGCATGAAGTTATTTCTAGGAGTTGGACACATACCAAGTTTAGCTCAGTTCTGGGCATCTTTGAAATACCTATACAAACTTGTTCCTACATAGTAACTTGCAACTTTGAATGAGAATGTGCTTGCTTACAGCAACGTGCTATATGTTCTGAATGCCCGAATTGGCAATCTGTGTCAAAACTTTGTTAGGAATTATGTGATCCTTACTAGCTGGAAGTAAGGGAGATGGGGCATGAAGTTATTTCTAGGAGTTGGACACATAGCAAGTTTAGCTCAGTTCTGGGCATCTTTGAAATACCTATACAAACTTGTTCCTACATAGTAACTTGCATCTTTGAATGAGAATGTGCTTGCTTACAGCAACGTGCTATATGTTCTGAATGCCCGAATTGGCAATCTGTGTCAAAACTTTGTTAGGAATTATGTGATCCTTACTAGCTGGAAGTAAGGGAGATGGGGCATGAAGTTGTTTCTAGGAGTTGGACACATACCAAGTTTAGCTCAGTTCTGGGCATCTTTGAAATACCTATACAAACTTGTTCATACCTAGTAACTTGCATCTTTGAATGAGAATGTGCTTGCTTACAGCAACGTGCTATATGTTCTGAATGCCCGAATTGGGAATCTGTGTCAAAACTTTGTTAGGAATTATGTGATCCTTACTAGCTGGAAGTAAGGGAGATGGGGCATGAAGTTATTTCTAGGAGTTGGACACATACCAAGTTTAGCTCAGTTCTGGGCATCTTTGAAATACCTATACAAAGTTGTTCCTACATAGTAACTTGCAACTTTGAATGAAAATGTGCTTGCTTACAGCAACGTGCTATATGTTCTGAATGCCCGAATTGGGAATCTGTGTCAAAACTTTGTTAGGAATTATGTGATCTTTACTAGCTGGAAGTAAGGGAGATGGGGCATGAAGTTATTTCTAGGAGTTGGACACATACCAAGTTTAGCTCAGTTCTGGGCATCTTTGAAATACCTATACAAACTTGTTCCTACATAGTAACTTGCATCTTTGAATGAGAATGTGCTTGCTTACAGCAACGTGCTATATGTTCTGAATGCCCGAATTGGGAATCTGTGTCAAAACTTTGTTAGGAATTATGTGATCCTTACTAGCTGGAAGTAAGGGAGATGGGGCATGAAGTTATTTCTAGGAGTTGGACACATAGCAAGTTTAGCTCAGTTCTGGGCATCTTTGAAATACCTATACAAACTTGTTCCTACATAGTAACTTGCATCTTTGAATGGGAATCTGCTTGCTTACAGCAACGTGCTATATGTTCTGAATGCCCGAATAGGGAATCTGTGTCAAAACTTTGTTAGGAATTATGTGATCCTTACTAGCTGGAAGTAAGGGAGATGGGGCATGAAGTTATTTCTAGGAGTTGGACACATACCAAGTTTAGCTCAGTTCTGGGCATCTTTGAAATACCTATACAAACTTGTTCCTACATAGTAACTTGCAACTTTGAATGAGAATGTGCTTGCTTACAGCAACGTGCTATATGTTCTGAATGCCCGAATTGGGAATCTGTGTCAAAACTTTGTTAGGAATTATGTGATCCTTACTAGCTGGAAGTAAGGGAGATGGGGCATGAAGTTATTTCTAGGAGTTGGACACATACCAAGTTTAGCTCAGTTCTGGGCATCTTTGAAATACCTATACAAACTTGTTCCTACATAGTAACTTGCATCTTTGAATGAGAATGTGCTTGCTTACAGCAACGTGCTATATGTTCTGAATGCCCGAATTGGCAATCTGTGTCAAAACTTTGTTAGGAATTATGTGATCCTTACTAGCTGGAAGTAAGGGAGATGGGGCATGAAGTTATTTCTAGGAGTTGGACACATACCAAGTTTAGCTCAGTTCTGGGCATCTTTGAAATACCTATACAAACTTGTTCCTACATAGTAACTTGCATCTTTGAATGAGAATGTGCTTGCTTACAGCAACGTGCTATATGTTCTGAATGCCCGAATTGGCAATCTGTGTCAAAACTTTGTTAGGAATTATGTGATCCTTACTAGCTGGAAGTAAGGGAGATGGGGCATGAAGTTATTTCTAGGAGTTGGACACATACCAAGTTTAGCTCAGTTCTGGGCATTTTTGAAATACCTATACAAACTTGTTCCTACATAGTAACTTGCAACTTTGAATGAGAATGTGCTTGCTTGCAGCAACGTGCTATATGTTCTGAATGCCCGAATAGGGAATCTGTGTCAAAACTTTGTTAGGAATTATGTGATCCTTACTAGCTGGAAGTAAGGGAGATGGGGCATGAAGTTATTTCTAGGAGTTGGACACATAACAAGTTTAGCTCAGTTCTGGGCATCTTTGAAATACCTATACAAACTTGTTCCTACCTAGTAACTTGCAACTTTGAATGAAAATGTGCTTGCTTACAGCAACGTGCTATATGTTCTGAATGCCCGAATTGGGAATCTGTGTCAAAACTTTGTTAGGAATTATGTGATCCTTACTAGCTGGAAGTAAGGGAGATGGGGCATGAAGTTATTTCTAGGAGTTGGACACATACCAAGTTTAGCTCAGTTCTGGGCATCTTTGAAATACCTATACAAACTTGTTCCTACATAGTAACTTGCATCTTTGAATGAGAATGTGCTTGCTTACAGCAACGTGCTATATGTTCTGAATGCCCGAATTGGGAATCTGTGTCAAAACTGTTAGGAATTATGTGATCCTTACTAGCTGGAAGTAAGGGAGATGGGGCATGAAGTTATTTCTAGGAGTTGGACACATACCAAGTTTAGCTCAGTTCTGGGCATCTTTGAAATACCTATACAAACTTGTTCCTACATAGTAACTTGCAACTTTGAATGAGAATGTGCTTGCTTACAGCAACGTGCTATATGTTCTGAATGCCCGAATTGGGAATCTGTGTCAAAACTTTGTTAGGAATTATGTGATCCTTACTAGCTGGAAGTAAGGGAGATGGGGCATGAAGTTATTTCTAGGAGTTGGACACATAGCAAGTTTAGCTCAGTTCTGGGCATCTTTGAAATACGTATACAAACTTGTTCCTACATAGTAACTTGCAACTTTGAATGAGAATCTGCTTGCTTACAGCAACGTGCTATATGTTCTGAATGCCCGAATTGGCAATCTGTGTCAAAACTTTGTTAGGAATTATGTGATCCTTACTAGCTGGAAGTAAGGGAGATGGGGCATGAAGTTATTTCTAGGAGTTGGACACATACCAAGTTTAGCTCAGTTCTGGGCATCTTTGAAATACCTATACAAACTTGTTCCTACCTAGTAACTTACATCTTTGAATGAGAATGTGCTTGCTTACAGCAACGTGCTATATGTTCTGAATGCCCGAATTGGGAATCTGTGTCAAAACTTTGTTAGGAATTATGTGATCCTTACTAGCTGGAAGTAAGGGAGATGGGGCATGAAGTTATTTCTAGGAGTTGGACACATACCAAGTTTAGCTCAGTTCTGGGCATCTTTGAAATACCTATACAAACTTGTTCCTACATAGTAACTTGCAACTTTGAATGAAAATGTGCTTGCTTACAGCAACGTGCTATATGTTCTGAATGCCCGAATAGGGAATCTGTGTCAAAACTTTGTTAGGAATTATGTGATCCTTACTAGCTGGAAGCAAGGGAGATGGGGCATGAAGTTATTTCTAGGAGTTGGACACATACCAAGTTTAGCTCAGTTCTGGGCATCTTTGAAATACCTATACAAACTTGTTCCTACATAGTAACTTGCATCTTTGAACGGGAATCTCCTTGCTTACAGCAACGTGCTATATGTTCTGAATGCCCGAATAGGGAATCTGTGTCAAAACTTTGTTAGGAATTATGTGATCCTTACTAGCAGGAAGTAAGGGAGATGGGGCATGAAGTTATTTCTAGGAGTTGGACACATACCAAGTTTAGTCAGTTCTGGGCATCTTTGAAATACCTATACAAACTTGTTCCTACATAGTAACTTGCAACTTTGAATGAGAATGTGCTTGCTTACAGCAACGTGCTATATGTTCTGAATGCCCGAATTGGGAATCTGTGTCAAAACTTTGTTAGGAATTATGTGATCCTTACTAGCTGGAAGTAAGGGAGATGGGGCATGAAGTTATTTCTAGGAGTTGGACACATACCAAGTTTAGCTCAGTTCTGGGCATCTTTGAAATACCTATACAAACTTGTTCCTACATAATAACTTGCATCTTTGAATGAGAATGTGCTTGCTTACAGCAACGTGCTATATGTTCTGAATGCCCGAATTGGCAATCTGTGTCAAAACTTTGTTAGGAATTATGTGATCCTTACTAGCTGGAAGTAAGGGAGATGGGGCATGAAGCTATTTCTAGGAGATGGACACATACCAAGTTTAGCTCAGTTCTGGGCATCTTTGAAATACCTATACAAACTTGTTCCTACATAGTAACTTGCATCTTTGAATGAGAATGTGCTTGCTTACAGCAACGTGCTATATGTTCTGAATGCCCGAATTGGCAATCTGTGTCAAAACTTTGTTAGGAATTATGTGATCCTTACTAGCTGGAAGTAAGGGAGATGGGGCATGAAGTTATTTCTAGGAGTTGGACACATACCAAGTTTAGCTCAGTTCTGGGCATTTTTGAAATACCTATACAAACTTGTTCCTACATAGTAACTTGCAACTTTGAATGAGAATGTGCTTGCTTGCAGCAACGTGCTATATGTTCTGAATGCCCGAATAGGGAATCTGTGTCAAAACTTTGTTAGGAATTATGTGATCCTTACTAGCTGGAAGTAAGGGAGATGGGGCATGAAGTTATTTCTAGGAGTTGGACACATAACAAGTTTAGCTCAGTTCTGGGCATCTTTGAAATACCTATACAAACTTGTTCCTACATAGTAACTTGCATCTTTGAATGAGAATGTGCTTGCTTACAGCAACGTGCTATATGTTCTGAATGCCCGAATTGGGAATCTGTGTCAAAACTTTGTTAGGAATTATGTGATCCTTACTAGCTGGAAGTAAGGGAGATGGGGCATGAAGTTATTTCTAGGAGTTGGACACATAGCAAGTTTAGCTCAGTTCTGGGCATCTTTGAAATACCTATACAAACTTGTTCTTACCTAGTAACTTGCATCTTTGAATGAGAATGTGCTTGCTTACAGCAACGTGCTATATGTTCTGAATGCCCGAATTGGGAATCTGTGTCAAAACTTTGTTAGGAATTATGTGATCCTTACTAGCTGGAAGTAAGGGAGATGGGGCATGAAGTTATTTCTAGGAGTTGGACACATACCAAGTTTAGCTCAGTTCTGGGCATCTTTGAAATACCTATACAAACTTGTTCCTACATAGTAACTTGCATCTTTGAATGAGAATCTGCTTGCTTACAGCAACGTGCTATATATTCTGAATGCCCGAATTGGGAATCTGTGTCAAAACTTTGTTAGGAATTATGTGATCCTTACTAGCTGGAAGTAAGGGAGATGGGGCATGAAGTTATTTCTAGCAGTTGGACACATACAACGTTTAGCTCAGTTCTTGGCATCTTTGAAATACCTATACAAACTTGTTCCTACATAGTAACTTGCATCTTTGAATGGGAATCTGCTTGCTTACAGCAACGTGCTATATGTTCTGAATGCCCGAATTGGGAATCTGTGTGAAAACTTTGTTAGGAATTATGTGATCCTTACTAGCTGGAAGTAAGGGAGATGGGGCATGAAGTTATTTCTAGGAGTTGGACACATACCAGTTTAGCTCAGTTCTGGGCATCTTTGAAATACCAATACAAACTTATTCCTACATAGTATCTTGCAACTTTGAATGAGAATGTGCTTGCTTACAGCAACGTGCTACATGTTCTGAATGCCCGAATTGGGAATCTGTGTCAAAACTTTGTTAGGAATTATGTGATCCTTACTAGCTGGAAGTAAGGGAGATGGGGCATGAAGTTATTTCTAGGAGTTGGACACATACCAAGTTTAGCTCAGTTCTGGGCATCTTTGAAATACCTATACAAACTTGTTCCTACATAGTAACTTGCATCTTTGAATGAGAATGTGCTTGCTTACAGCAACGTGCTGTATGTTCTGAATGCCCGAATTGGGAATCTGTGTCAAAACTTTGTTAGGAATTATGTGATCCTTACTAGCTGGAAGTAAGGGAGGTGGGGCATGAAGTTATTTCTAGGAGTTGGACACATACCAAGTTTAGCTCAGTTCTGGGCATCTTTGAAATACCTATACAAACTTGTTCCTACATAGTAACTTGCATCTTTGAATGAGAATGTGCTTGCTTACAGCAACGTGCTATATGTTCTGAATTCCCGAATTGGCAATCTGTGTCAAAACTTTGTTAGGAATTATGTGATCCTTACTAGCTGGAAGTAAGGGAGATGGGGCATGAAGCTATTTCTAGGAGATGGACACATACCAAGTTTAGCTCAGTTCTGGGCATCTTTGAAATACCTATACAAACTTGTTCCTACATAGTAACTTGCATCTTTGAATGAAAATGTGCTTGCTTACAGCAACGTGCTATATGTTCTGAATGCCCGAATTGGGAATCTGTGTCAAAACTTTGTTAGGAATTATGTGATCCTTACTAGCTGGAAGTAAGGGAGATGGGGCATGAAGTTATTTCTAGGAGTTGGACACATACCAAGTTTAGCTCAGTTCTGGGCATCTTTGAAATACCTATACAAACTTGTTCCTACATAGTAACTTGCATCTTTGAATGAAAATGTGCTTGCTTACAGCAACGTGCTATATGTTCTGAATGCCCGAATTGGGAATCTGTGTCAAAACTTTGTTAGGAATTATGTGATCCTTACTAGCTGGAAGTAAGGGAGATGGGGCATGAAGTTATTTCTAGGAGTTGGACACATACCAAGTTTAGCTCAGTTCTGGGCATCTTTGAAATACCTATACAAACTTGTTCCTACATAGTAACTTGCATCTTTGAATGAGAATGTGCTTGCTTACAGCAATGTGCTATATGTTCGGAATGCCCGAATTGGGAATCTGTGTCAAAACTGTTAGGAATTATGTGATCCTTACTAGCTGGAAGTAAGGGAGATGGGGCATGAAGTTATTTCTAGGAGTTGGACACATACCAAGTTTAGCTCAGTTCTGGGCATCTTTGAAATACCTATACAAACTTGTTCCTACATAGTAACTTGCATCTTTGAATGAGAATGTGCTTGCTTACAGCAACGTGCTATATGTTCTGAATGCCCGAATTGGCAATCTGTGTCAAAACTTTGTTAGGAATTATGTGATCCTTACTAGCTGGAAGTAAGGGAGATGGGGCATGAAGTTATTTCTAGGAGTTGGACACATAGCAAGTTTAGCTCAGTTCTGGGCATCTTTGAAATACCTATACAAACTTGTTCCTACATAGTAACTTGCATCTTTGAATGAGAATGTGCTTGCTTACAGCGACGTGCTATATGTTCTGAATGCCCGAATTGGGAATCTGTGTCAAAACTTTGTTAGGAATTATGTGATCCTTACTAGCTGGAAGTAAGGGAGATGGGGCATGAAGTTATTTCTAGGAGTTGGACACATACCAAGTTTAGCTCAGTTATGAGCATCTTTGAAATACCTATACAAACTTGTTCCTACATAGTAACTTGCAACTTTGAATGAAAATGTGCTTGCTTACAGCAACGTGCTATATGTTCTGAATGCCCGAATTGGGAATCTGTGTCAAAACATTGTTAGGAATTATGTGATCCTTACTAGCTGGAAGTAAGGGAGATGGGCATGAAGTTATTTCTAGGAGTTGGACACATACCAAGTTTAGCTCAGTTCTGGGCATCTTTGAAATACCTATACAAACTTGTTCCTACATAGTAACTTGCATCTTTGAATGAGAATGTGCTTGCTTACAGCAACGTGCTATATGTTCTGAATGCCCGAATTGGGAATCTGTGTCAAAACTTTGTTAGGAATTATGTGATCCTTACTAGCTGGAAGTAAGGGAGATGGGGCATGAAGTTATTTCTAGGAGTTGGACACATAGCAAGTTTAGCTCAGTTCTGGGCATCTTTGAAATACGTATACAAACTTGTTCCTACATAGTAACTTGCAACTTTGAATGAGAATCTGCTTGCTTACAGCAACGTGCTATATGTTCTGAATGCCCGAATTGGCAATCTGTGTCAAAACTTTGTTAGGAATTATGTGATCCTTACTAGCTGGAAGTAAGGGAGATGGGGCATGAAGTTATTTCTAGGAGTTGGACACATACCAAGTTTAGCTCAGTTCTGGGCATCTTTGAAATACCTATACAAACTTGTTCCTACATAATAACTTGCATCTTTGAATGAGAATGTGCTTGCTTACAGCAACGTGCTATATGTTCTGAATGCCCGAATTGGCAATCTGTGTCAAAACTTTGTTAGGAATTATGTGATCCTTACTAGCTGGAAGTAAGGGAGATGGGGCATGAAGCTATTTCTAGGAGATGGACACATACCAAGTTTAGCTCAGTTCTGGGCATCTTTGAAATACCTATACAAACTTGTTCCTACATAGTAACTTGCATCTTTGAATGAGAATGTGCTTGCTTACAGCAACGTGCTATATGTTCTGAATGCCCGAATTGGCAATCTGTGTCAAAACTTTGTTAGGAATTATGTGATCCTTACTAGCTGGAAGTAAGGGAGATGGGGCATGAAGTTATTTCTAGGAGTTGGACACATAGCAAGTTTAGCTCAGTTCTGGGCATCTTTGAAATACGTATACAAACTTGTTCCTACATAGTAACTTGCAACTTTGAATGAGAATCTGCTTGCTTACAGCAACGTGCTATATGTTCTGAATGCCCGAATTGGCAATCTGTGTCAAAACTTTGTTAGGAATTATGTGATCCTTACTAGCTGGAAGTAAGGGAGATGGGGCATGAAGTTATTTCTAGGAGTTGGACACATACCAAGTTTAGCTCAGTTCTGGGCATCTTTGAAATACCTATACAAACTTGTTCCTACATAATAACTTGCATCTTTGAATGAGAATGTGCTTGCTTACAGCAACGTGCTATATGTTCTGAATGCCCGAATTGGCAATCTGTGTCAAAACTTTGTTAGGAATTATGTGATCCTTACTAGCTGGAAGTAAGGGAGATGGGGCATGAAGCTATTTCTAGGAGATGGACACATACCAAGTTTAGCTCAGTTCTGGGCATCTTTGAAATACCTATACAAACTTGTTCCTACATAGTAACTTGCATCTTTGAATGAGAATGTGCTTGCTTACAGCAACGTGCTATATGTTCTGAATGCCCGAATTGGCAATCTGTGTCAAAACTTTGTTAGGAATTATGTGATCCTTACTAGCTGGAAGTAAGGGAGATGGGGCATGAAGTTATTTCTAGGAGTTGGACACATACCAACTTTAGCTCAGTTCTGGGCATTTTTGAAATACCTATACAAACTTGTTCCTACATAGTAACTTGCAACTTTGAATGAGAATGTGCTTGCTTGCAGCAACGTGCTATATGTTCTGAATGCCCGAATAGGGAATCTGTGTCAAAACTTTGTTAGGAATTATGTGATCCTTACTAGCTGGAAGTAAGGGAGATGGGGCATGAAGTTATTTCTAGGAGTTGGACACATAACAAGTTTAGCTCAGTTCTGGGCATCTTTGAAATACCTATACAAACTTGTTCCTACCTAGTAATTTGCAACTTTGAATGAAAATGTGCTTGCTTACAGCAACGTGCTATATGTTCTGAATGCCCGAATTGGGAATCTGTGTCAAAACTTTGTTAGGAATTATGTGATCCTTACTAGCTGGAAGTAAGGGAGATGGGGCATGAAGTTATTTCTAGGAGTTGGACACATACCAAGTTTAGCTCAGTTCTGGGCATCTTTGAAATACCTATACAAACTTGTTCCTACATAGTAACTTGCATCTTTGAATGAAAATGTGCTTGCTTACAGCAACGTGCTATATGTTCTGAATGCCCGAATTGGGAATCTGTGTCAAAACTTTGTTAGGAATTATGTGATCCTTACTAGCTGGAAGTAAGGGAGATGGGGCATGAAGTTATTTCTAGGAGTTGGACACATACCAAGTTTAGCTCAGTTCTGGGCATCTTTGAAATACCTATACAAACTTGTTCCTACATAGTAACTTGCATCTTTGAATGAGAATGTGCTTGCTTACAGCAATGTGCTATATGTTCGGAATGCCCGAATTGGGAATCTGTGTCAAAACTGTTAGGAATTATGTGATCCTTACTAGCTGGAAGTAAGGGAGATGGGGCATGAAGTTATTTCTAGGAGTTGGACACATACCAAGTTTAGCTCAGTTCTGGGCATCTTTGAAATACCTATACAAACTTGTTCCTACATAGTAACTTGCATCTTTGAATGAGAATGTGCTTGCTTACAGCAACGTGCTATATGTTCTGAATGCCCGAATTGGCAATCTGTGTCAAAACTTTGTTAGGAATTATGTGATCCTTACTAGCTGGAAGTAAGGGAGATGGGGCATGAAGTTATTTCTAGGAGTTGGACACATAGCAAGTTTAGCTCAGTTCTGGGCATCTTTGAAATACCTATACAAACTTGTTCCTACATAGTAACTTGCATCTTTGAATGAGAATGTGCTTGCTTACAGCGACGTGCTATATGTTCTGAATGCCCGAATTGGGAATCTGTGTCAAAACTTTGTTAGGAATTATGTGATCCTTACTAGCTGGAAGTAAGGGAGATGGGGCATGAAGTTATTTCTAGGAGTTGGACACATACCAAGTTTAGCTCAGTTATGAGCATCTTTGAAATACCTATACAAACTTGTTCCTACATAGTAACTTGCAACTTTGAATGAAAATGTGCTTGCTTACAGCAACGTGCTATATGTTCTGAATGCCCGAATTGGGAATCTGTGTCAAAACATTGTTAGGAATTATGTGATCCTTACTAGCTGGAAGTAAGGGAGATGGGCATGAAGTTATTTCTAGGAGTTGGACACATACCAAGTTTAGCTCAGTTCTGGGCATCTTTGAAATACCTATACAAACTTGTTCCTACATAGTAACTTGCATCTTTGAATGAGAATGTGCTTGCTTACAGCAACGTGCTATATGTTCTGAATGCCCGAATTGGGAATCTGTGTCAAAACTTTGTTAGGAATTATGTGATCCTTACTAGCTGGAAGTAAGGGAGATGGGGCATGAAGTTATTTCTAGGAGTTGGACACATAGCAAGTTTAGCTCAGTTCTGGGCATCTTTGAAATACGTATACAAACTTGTTCCTACATAGTAACTTGCAACTTTGAATGAGAATCTGCTTGCTTACAGCAACGTGCTATATGTTCTGAATGCCCGAATTGGCAATCTGTGTCAAAACTTTGTTAGGAATTATGTGATCCTTACTAGCTGGAAGTAAGGGAGATGGGGCATGAAGTTATTTCTAGGAGTTGGACACATACCAAGTTTAGCTCAGTTCTGGGCATCTTTGAAATACCTATACAAACTTGTTCCTACATAATAACTTGCATCTTTGAATGAGAATGTGCTTGCTTACAGCAACGTGCTATATGTTCTGAATGCCCGAATTGGCAATCTGTGTCAAAACTTTGTTAGGAATTATGTGATCCTTACTAGCTGGAAGTAAGGGAGATGGGGCATGAAGCTATTTCTAGGAGATGGACACATACCAAGTTTAGCTCAGTTCTGGGCATCTTTGAAATACCTATACAAACTTGTTCCTACATAGTAACTTGCATCTTTGAATGAGAATGTGCTTGCTTACAGCAACGTGCTATATGTTCTGAATGCCCGAATTGGCAATCTGTGTCAAAACTTTGTTAGGAATTATGTGATCCTTACTAGCTGGAAGTAAGGGAGATGGGGCATGAAGTTATTTCTAGGAGTTGGACACATACCAAGTTTAGCTCAGTTCTGGGCATTTTTGAAATACCTATACAAACTTGTTCCTACATAGTAACTTGCAACTTTGAATGAGAATGTGCTTGCTTGCAGCAACGTGCTATATGTTCTGAATGCCCGAATAGGGAATCTGTGTCAAAACTTTGTTAGGAATTATGTGATCCTTACTAGCTGGAAGTAAGGGAGATGGGGCATGAAGTTATTTCTAGGAGTTGGACACATAACAAGTTTAGCTCAGTTCTGGGCATCTTTGAAATACCTATACAAACTTGTTCCTACATAGTAACTTGCATCTTTGAATGAGAATGTGCTTGCTTACAGCAACGTGCTATATGTTCTGAATGCCCGAATTGGGAATCTGTGTCAAAACTTTGTTAGGAATTATGTGATCCTTACTAGCTGGAAGTAAGGGAGATGGGGCATGAAGTTATTTCTAGGAGTTGGACACATAGCAAGTTTAGCTCAGTTCTGGGCATCTTTGAAATACCTATACAAACTTGTTCCTACATAGTAACTTGCATCTTTGAATGAGAATGTGCTTGCTTACAGCAACGTGCTATATGTTCTGAATGCCCGAATTGGGAATCTGTGTCAAAACTTTGTTAGGAATTATGTGATCCTTACTAGCTGGAAGTAAGGGAGATGGGGCATGAAGTTATTTCTAGGAGTTGGACACATACCAAGTTTAGCTCAGTTCTGGGCATCTTTGAAATACCTATACAAACTTGTTCCTACATAGTAACTTGCATCTTTGAATGAGAATCTGCTTGCTTACAGCAACGTGCTATATGTTCTGAATGCCCGAATTGGGAATCTGTGTCAAAACTTTGTTAGGAATTATGTGATCCTTACTAGCTGGAAGTAAGGGAGATGGGGCATGAAGTTATTTCTAGCAGTTGGACACATACAACGTTTAGCTCAGTTCTTGGCATCTTTGAAATACCTATACAAACTTGTTCCTACATAGTAACTTGCATCTTTGAATGGGAATCTGCTTGCTTACAGCAACGTGCTATATGTTCTGAATGCCCGAATAGGGAATCTGTGTCAAAACTTTGTTAGGAATTATGTGATCCTTACTAGCTGGAAGTAAGGGAGATGGGGCATGAAGTTATTTCTAGGAGTTGGACACATACCAGTTTAGCTCAGTTCTGGGCATCTTTGAAATACCAATACAAACTTATTCCTACATAGTATCTTGCAACTTTGAATGAGAATGTGCTTGCTTACAGCAACGTGCTACATGTTCTGAATGCCCGAATTGGGAATCTGTGTCAAAACTTTGTTAGGAATTATGTGATCCTTACTAGCTGGAAGTAAGGGAGATGGGGCATGAAGTTATTTCTAGGAGTTGGACACATACCAAGTTTAGCTCAGTTCTGGGCATCTTTGAAATACCTATACAAACTTGTTCCTACATAGTAACTTGCATCTTTGAATGAGAATGTGCTTGCTTACAGCAACGTGCTGTATGTTCTGAATGCCCGAATTGGGAATCTGTGTCAAAACTTTGTTAGGAATTATGTGATCCTTACTAGCTGGAAGTAAGGGAGGTGGGGCATGAAGTTATTTCTAGGAGTTGGACACATACCAAGTTTAGCTCAGTTCTGGGCATCTTTGAAATACCTATACAAACTTGTTCCTACATAGTAACTTGCATCTTTGAATGAGAATGTGCTTGCTTACAGCAACGTGCTATATGTTCTGAATGCCCGAATTGGCAATCTGTGTCAAAACTTTGTTAGGAATTATGTGATCCTTACTAGCTGGAAGTAAGGGAGATGGGGCATGAAGCTATTTCTAGGAGATGGACACATACCAAGTTTAGCTCAGTTCTGGGCATCTTTGAAATACCTATACAAACTTGTTCCTACATAGTAACTTGCATCTTTGAATGAGAATGTGCTTGCTTACAGCAACGTGCTATATGTTCTGAATGCCCGAATTGGCAATCTGTGTCAAAACTTTGTTAGGAATTATGTGATCCTTACTAGCTGGAAGTAAGGGAGATGGGGCATGAAGTTATTTCTAGGAGTTGGACACATACCAAGTTTAGCTCAGTTCTGGGCATTTTTGAAATACCTATACAAACTTGTTCCTACATAGTAACTTGCAACTTTGAATGAGAATGTGCTTGCTTGCAGCAACGTGCTATATGTTCTGAATGCCCGAATAGGGAATCTGTGTCAAAACTTTGTTAGGAATTATGTGATCCTTACTAGCTGGAAGTAAGGGAGATGGGGCATGAAGTTATTTCTAGGAGTTGGACACATAACAAGTTTAGCTCAGTTCTGGGCATCTTTGAAATACCTATACAAACTTGTTCCTACCTAGTAATTTGCAACTTTGAATGAAAATGTGCTTGCTTACAGCAACGTGCTATATGTTCTGAATGCCTGAATTGGGAATCTGTGTCAAAACTTTGTTAGGAATTATGTGATCCTTACTAGCTGGAAGTAAGGGAGATGGGGCATGAAGTTATTTCTAGGAGTTGGACACATACCAAGTTTAGCTCAGTTCTGGGCATCTTTGAAATACCTATACAAACTTGTTCCTACATAGTAACTTGCATCTTGAATGAAAATGTGTTTGCTTACAGCAACGTGCTATATGTTCTGAATGCCCGAATTGGGAATCTGTGTCAAAACTTTGTTAGGAATTATGTGATCCTTACTAGCTGGAAGTAAGGGAGATGGGGCATGAAGTTATTTCTAGGAGTTGGACACATACCAAGTTTAGCTCAGTTCTGGGCATCTTTGAAATACCTATACAAACTTGTTCCTACATAGTAACTTGCATCTTTGAATGAGAATGTGCTTGCTTACAGCAATGTGCTATATGTTCTGAATGCCCGAATTGGGAATCTGTGTCAAAACTGTTAGGAATTATGTGATCCTTACTAGCTGGAAGTAAGGGAGATGGGGCATGAAGTTATTTCTAGGAGTTGGACACATACCAAGTTTAGCTCAGTTCTGGGCATCTTTGAAATACCTATACAAACTTGTTCCTACATAGTAACTTGCATCTTTGAATGAGAATGTGCTTGCTTACAGCAACGTGCTATATGTTCTGAATGCCCGAATTGGGAATCTGTGTCAAAACTTTGTTAGGAATTATGTGATCCTTACTAGCTGGAAGTAAGGGAGATGGGGCATGAAGTTATTTCTAGGAGTTGGACACATAGCAAGTTTAGCTCAGTTCTGGGCATCTTTGAAATACCTATACAAACTTGTTCCTACATAGTAACTTGCATCTTTGAATGAGAATGTGCTTGCTTACAGCGACGTGCTATATGTTCTGAATGCCCGAATTGGGAATCTGTGTCAAAACTTTGTTAGGAATTATGTGATCCTTACTAGCTGGAAGTAAGGGAGATGGGGCATGAAGTTATTTCTAGGAGTTGGACACATACCAAGTTTAGCTCAGTTATGAGCATCTTTGAAATACCTATACAAACTTGTTCCTACATAGTAACTTGCAACTTTGAATGAAAATGTGCTTGCTTACAGCAACGTGCTATATGTTCTGAATGCCCGAATTGGGAATCTGTGTCAAAACATTGTTAGGAATTATGTGATCCTTACTAGCTGGAAGTAAGGGAGATGGGGCATGAAGTTATTTCTAGGAGTTGGACACATAGCAAGTTTAGCTCAGTTCTTGGCATCTTTGAAATACCTATACAAACTTGTTCCTACATAGTAACTTGCATCTTTGAATGGGAATCTGCTTGCTTACAGCAACGTGCTATATGTTCTGAATGCCCGAATAGGGAATCTGTGTCAAAACTTTGTTAGGAATTATGTGATCCTTACTAGCTGGAAGTAAGGGAGATGGGGCATGAAGTTATTTCTAGGAGTTGTACACATACCAGTTTAGCTCAGTTCTGGGCATCTTTGAAATACCAATACAAACTTATTCCTACATAGTATCTTGCAACTTTGAATGAGAATGTGCTTGCTTACAGCAACGTGCTACATGTTCTGAATGCCCGAATTGGGAATCTGTGTCAAAACTTTGTTAGGAATTATGTGATCCTTACTAGCTGGAAGTAAGGGAGATGGGGCATGAAGTTATTTCTAGGAGTTGGACACATACCAAGTTTAGCTCAGTTCTGGGCATCTTTGAAATACCTATACAAACTTGTTCCTACATAGTAACTTGCAACTTTGAATGAAAATGTGCCTGCTTACAGCAACGTGCTATATGTTCTGAATGCCCGAATTGGGAATCTGTGTCAAAACTTTGTTAGGAATTATGTGATCCTTGCTAGCTGGAAGTAAGGGAGATGGGGCATGAAGTTATTTCTAGGAGTTGGACACATACCAAGTTTAGCTCAGTTCTGGGCATCTTTGAAATACCTATACAAACTTGTTCCTACATAGTAACTTGCAACTTTGAATGAAAATGTGCTTGCTTACAGCAACGTGCTATATGTTCTGAATGCCCGAATTGGGAATCTGTGTCAAAACTTTGTTAGGAATTATGTGATCCTTACTAGCTGGAAGTAAGGGAGATGGGGCATGAAGTTATTTCTAGGAGTTGGACACATACCAAGTTTAGCTCAGTTCTGGGCATCTTTGAAATACCTATACAAACTTGTTCCTACATAGTAACTTGCAACTTTGAATGAAAATGTGCTTGCTTACAGCAACGTGCTATATGTTCTGAATGCCCGAATTGGGAATCTGTGTGAAAACATTGTTAGGAATTATGTGATCCTTACTAGCTGGAAGTAAGGGAGATGGGGCATGAAGTTATTTCTAGGAGTTGGACACATACCAGTTTAGCTCAGTTCTGGGCATCTTTGAAATACCAATACAAACTTATTCCTACATAGTATCTTGCAACTTTGAATGAGAATGTGCTTGCTTACAGCAACGTGCTACATGTTCTGAATGCCCGAATTGGGAATCTGTGTCAAAACTTTGTTAGGAATTATGTGATCCTTACCAGCTGGAAGTAAGGGAGATGGGGCATGAAGTTATTTCTAGGAGTTGGACACATACCAAGTTTAGCTCAGTTCTGGGCATCTTTGAAATACCTATACAAACTTGTTCCTACATAGTAACTTGCAACTTTGAATGAAAATGTGCCTGCTTACAGCAACGTGCTATATGTTCTGAATGCCCGAATTGGGAATCTGTGTCAAAACTTTGTTAGGAATTATGTGATCCTTGCTAGCTGGAAGTAAGGGAGATGGGGCATGAAGTTATTTCTAGGAGTTGGACACATACCAAGTTTAGCTCAGTTCTGGGCATCTTTGAAATACCTATACAAACTTGTTCCTACATAGTAACTTGCAACTTTGAATGAAAATGTGCTTGCTTACAGCAGCGTGCTATATGTTCTGAATGCCCGAATTGGGAATCTGTGTCAAAACTTTGTTAGGAATTATGTGATCCTTACTAGCTGGAAGTAAGGGAGATGGAGCATGAAGTTATATCTAGGAGTTGGACACATAGCAAGTTTAGCTCAGTTCTGGGCATCTTTGAAATACCTATACAAACTTGTTCCTACATAGTAACTTGCATCTTTGAATGAGAATGTGCTTGCTTACAGCAACGTGCTATATGTTCTGAATGCCCGAATAGGGAATCTGTGTCAAATCTTTGTTAGGAATTATGTGATCCTTACTAGCTGGAAGTAAGGGAGATGGGGCATGAAGTTATTTCTAGGAGTTGGACACATAGCAAGTTTAGCTCAGTTCTGGGCATCTTTGAAATACCTATACAAACTTGTTCCTACATAGTAACTTGCATCTTTGAATGGGAATCTGCTTGCTTACAGCAACGTGCTATATGTTCTGAATGCCCGAATTGGGAATCTGTGTCAAAACTTTGTTAGGAATTATGTGATCCTTACTAGCTGGAAGTAAGGGAGATGGGGCATGAAGTTATTTCTAGGAGTTGGACACATAGCAAGTTTAGCTCAGTTCTGGGCATCTTTGAAATACCTATACAAACTTGTTCCTACATAGTAACTTGCAACTTTGAATGAGAATGTGCTTGCTTACAGCAACGTGCTATATGTTCTGAATGCCCGAATTGGGAATCTGTGTCAAAACATTGTTAGGAATTATGTGATCCTTACTAGCTGGAAGTAAGGGAGATGGGGCATGAAGTTATTTCTAGGAGTTGGACACATACCAAGTTTAACTCAGTTCTGGGCATCTTTGAAATACCTATACAAACTTGTTCCTACCTAGTAACTTGCATCTTTGAATGAGAATGTGCTTGCTTACAGCAACGTGCTATATGTTCTGAATGCCCGAATTGGGAATCTGTGTCAAAACTTTGTTAGGAATTATGTGATCCTTACTAGCTGGAAGTAAGGGAGATGGGGCATGAAGTTATTTCTAGGAGTTGGACACATACCAAGTTTAGCTCAGTTCTGGGCATCTTTGAAATACCTATACAAACTTGTTCCTACATAGTAACTTGCAACTTTGAATGAGAATGTGCTTGCTTACAGCAACGTGCTATATGTTCTGAATGCCCGAATTGGCAATCTGTGTCAAATCTTTGTTAGGATTTATGTGATCCTTACTAGCTGGAAGTAAGGGAGATGGGGCATGAAGTTATTTCTAGGAGTTGGACACATACCAAGTTTAGCTCAGTTCTGGGCATCTTTGAAATACCTATACAAACATATTCCTACATAGTAACTTGCAACTTTGAATGAAAATGTGCTTGCTTACAGCAACGTGCTATATGTTCTGAATGCCCGAATTGGGAATCTGTGTCAAAACATTGTTAGGAATTATGTGATCCTTACTAGCTGGAAGTAAGGGAGATGGGGCATGAAGTTATTTCTAGGAGTTGGACACATACCAAGTTTAGCTCAGTTCTGGGCATCTTTGAAATACCTATACAAACTTGTTCCTACCTAGTAACTTGCATCTTTGAATGAGAATCTGCTTGCTTACAGCAACGTGCTATATGTTCTGAATGCCCGAATTGGGAATCTGTGTCAAAACTTTGTTAGGAATTATGTGATCCTTACTAGCTGGAAGTAAGGGAGATGGGGCATGAAGTTATTTCTAGGAGTTGGACACATACCAAGTTTAGCTCAGTTCTGGGCATCTTTGAAATACCTATACAAACTTGTTCCTACATAGTAACTTGCAACTTTGAATGAGAATGTGCTTGCTTACAGCAACGTGCTATATGTTCTGAATGCCCGAATAGGGAATCTGTGTCAAAACTTTGTTAGGAATTATGTAATCCTTACTAGCTGGAAGTAAGGGAGATGGGGCATGAAGTTATTTCTTGGAGTTGGAGACATACCAAGTTTAGCTCAGTTCTGGGCATCTTTGAAATACCTATATAAACTTGTTCCTACATAGTAACTTGCATCTTTGAATGAGAATGTGCTTGCTTGCAGCAACGTGCTATATGTTCTGAATGCCCGAATAGGGAATCTGTGTCTAAACTTTGTTAGGAATTATGTGATCCTTACTAGCTGGAAGTAAGGGAGATGGGGCATGAAGTTATTTCTAGGAGTTGGACACATACAACGTTTAGCTCAGTTCTGGGCATCTTTGAAATACCAATACAAACTTATTCCTACATAGTATCTTGCAACTTTGAATGAGAATGTGCTTGCTTACAGCAACGTGCTACATGTTCTGAATGCCCGAATTGGGAATCTGTGTCAAAACTTTGTTAGGAATTATGTGATCCTTACTAGCTGGAAGTAAGGGAGATGGGGCATGAAGTTATTTCTAGGAGTTGGACACATACCAAGTTTAGCTCAGTTCTGGGCATCTTTGAAATACCTATACAAACTTGTTCCTACATAGTAACTTGCAACTTTGAATGAGAATGTGCTTGCTTACAGCAACGTGCTATATGTTCTGAATGCCCGAATTGGCAATCTGTGTCAAAACTTTGTTAGGAATTATGTGATCCTTACTAGCTGGAAGTAAGGGAGATGGGGCATGAAGTTATTTCTAGGAGTTGGACACATACCAAGTTTAGCTCAGTTCTGGGCATCTTTGAAATACCTATACAAACTTGTTCCTACATAGTAACTTGCAACTTTGAATGAAAATGTGCTTGCTTACAGCAACGTGCTATATGTTCTGAATGCCCGAATTGGGAATCTGTGTCAAAACTTTGTTAGGAATTATGTGATCCTTACTAGCTGGAAGTAAGGGAGATGGGGCATGAAGTTATTTCTAGGAGTTGGACACATACCAAGTTTAGCTCAGTTCTGGGCATCTTTGAAATACCTATACAAACTTGTTCCTACATAGTAACTTGCATCTTTGAATGAGAATGTGCTTGCTTACAGCAATGTGCTATATGTTCTGAATGCCCGAATTGGGAATCTGTGTCAAAACTGTTAGGAATTATGTGATCCTTACTAGCTGGAAGTAAGGGAGATGGAGCATGAAGTTATATCTAGGAGTTGGACACATAGCAAGTTTAGCTCAGTTCTGGGCATCTTTGAAATACCTATACAAACTTGTTCCTACATAGTAACTTGCATCTTTGAATGAGAATGTGCTTGCTTACAGCAACGTGCTATATGTTCTGAATGCCCGAATAGGGAATCTGTGTCAAATCTTTGTTAGGAATTATGTGATCCTTACTAGCTGGAAGTAAGGGAGATGGGGCATGAAGTTATTTCTAGGAGTTGGACACATAGCAAGTTTAGCTCAGTTCTGGGCATCTTTGAAATACCTATACAAACTTGTTCCTACATAGTAACTTGCATCTTTGAATGGGAATCTGCTTGCTTACAGCAACGTGCTATATGTTCTGAATGCCCGAATTGGGAATCTGTGTCAAAACTTTGTTAGGAATTATGTGATCCTTACTAGCTGGAAGTAAGGGAGATGGGGCATGAAGTTATTTCTAGGAGTTGGACACATAGCAAGTTTAGCTCAGTTCTGGGCATCTTTGAAATACCTATACAAACTTGTTCCTACATAGTAACTTGCAACTTTGAATGAGAATGTGCTTGCTTACAGCAACGTGCTATATGTTCTGAATGCCCGAATTGGGAATCTGTGTCAAAACATTGTTAGGAATTATGTGATCCTTACTAGCTGGAAGTAAGGGAGATGGGGCATGAAGTTATTTCTAGGAGTTGGACACATACCAAGTTTAACTCAGTTCTGGGCATCTTTGAAATACCTATACAAACTTGTTCCTACCTAGTAACTTGCATCTTTGAATGAGAATGTGCTTGCTTACAGCAACGTGCTATATGTTCTGAATGCCCGAATTGGGAATCTGTGTCAAAACTTTGTTAGGAATTATGTGATCCTTACTAGCTGGAAGTAAGGGAGATGGGGCATGAAGTTATTTCTAGGAGTTGGACACATACCAAGTTTAGCTCAGTTCTGGGCATCTTTGAAATACCTATACAAACTTGTTCCTACATAGTAACTTGCAACTTTGAATGAGAATGTGCTTGCTTACAGCAACGTGCTATATGTTCTGAATGCCCGAATTGGCAATCTGTGTCAAATCTTTGTTAGGATTTATGTGATCCTTACTAGCTGGAAGTAAGGGAGATGGGGCATGAAGTTATTTCTAGGAGTTGGACACATACCAAGTTTAGCTCAGTTCTGGGCATCTTTGAAATACCTATACAAACATATTCCTACATAGTAACTTGCAACTTTGAATGAAAATGTGCTTGCTTACAGCAACGTGCTATATGTTCTGAATGCCCGAATTGGGAATCTGTGTCAAAACATTGTTAGGAATTATGTGATCCTTACTAGCTGGAAGTAAGGGAGATGGGGCATGAAGTTATTTCTAGGAGTTGGACACATACCAAGTTTAGCTCAGTTCTGGGCATCTTTGAAATACCTATACAAACTTGTTCCTACCTAGTAACTTGCATCTTTGAATGAGAATCTGCTTGCTTACAGCAACGTGCTATATGTTCTGAATGCCCGAATTGGGAATCTGTGTCAAAACTTTGTTAGGAATTATGTGATCCTTACTAGCTGGAAGTAAGGGAGATGGGGCATGAAGTTATTTCTAGGAGTTGGACACATACCAAGTTTAGCTCAGTTCTGGGCATCTTTGAAATACCTATACAAACTTGTTCCTACATAGTAACTTGCAACTTTGAATGAGAATGTGCTTGCTTACAGCAACGTGCTATATGTTCTGAATGCCCGAATAGGGAATCTGTGTCAAAACTTTGTTAGGAATTATGTAATCCTTACTAGCTGGAAGTAAGGGAGATGGGGCATGAAGTTATTTCTTGGAGTTGGAGACATACCAAGTTTAGCTCAGTTCTGGGCATCTTTGAAATACCTATATAAACTTGTTCCTACATAGTAACTTGCATCTTTGAATGAGAATGTGCTTGCTTGCAGCAACGTGCTATATGTTCTGAATGCCCGAATAGGGAATCTGTGTCTAAACTTTGTTAGGAATTATGTGATCCTTACTAGCTGGAAGTAAGGGAGATGGGGCATGAAGTTATTTCTAGGAGTTGGACACATACAACGTTTAGCTCAGTTCTGGGCATCTTTGAAATACCAATACAAACTTATTCCTACATAGTATCTTGCAACTTTGAATGAGAATGTGCTTGCTTACAGCAACGTGCTACATGTTCTGAATGCCCGAATTGGGAATCTGTGTCAAAACTTTGTTAGGAATTATGTGATCCTTACTAGCTGGAAGTAAGGGAGATGGGGCATGAAGTTATTTCTAGGAGTTGGACACATACCAAGTTTAGCTCAGTTCTGGGCATCTTTGAAATACCTATACAAACTTGTTCCTACATAGTAACTTGCAACTTTGAATGAGAATGTGCTTGCTTACAGCAACGTGCTATATGTTCTGAATGCCCGAATTGGCAATCTGTGTCAAAACTTTGTTAGGAATTATGTGATCCTTACTAGCTGGAAGTAAGGGAGATGGGGCATGAAGTTATTTCTAGGAGTTGGACACATACCAAGTTTAGCTCAGTTCTGGGCATCTTTGAAATACCTATACAAACTTGTTCCTACATAGTAACTTGCAACTTTGAATGAAAATGTGCTTGCTTACAGCAACGTGCTATATGTTCTGAATGCCCGAATTGGGAATCTGTGTCAAAACTTTGTTAGGAATTATGTGATCCTTACTAGCTGGAAGTAAGGGAGATGGGGCATGAAGTTATTTCTAGGAGTTGGACACATACCAAGTTTAGCTCAGTTCTGGGCATCTTTGAAATACCTATACAAACTTGTTCCTACATAGTAACTTGCATCTTTGAATGAGAATGTGCTTGCTTACAGCAATGTGCTATATGTTCTGAATGCCCGAATTGGGAATCTGTGTCAAAACTGTTAGGAATTATGTGATCCTTACTAGCTGGAAGTAAGGGAGATGGGGCATGAAGTTATTTCTAGGAGTTGGACACATACCAAGTTTAGCTCAGTTCTGGGCATCTTTGAAATACCTATACAAACTTGTTCCTACATAGTAACTTGCATCTTTGAATGAGAATGTGCTTGCTTACAGCAACGTGCTATATGTTCTGAATGCCCGAATTGGGAATCTGTGTCAAAACTTTGTTAGGAATTATGTGATCCTTACTAGCTGGAAGTAAGGGAGATGGGGCATGAAGTTATTTCTAGGAGTTGGACACATAGCAAGTTTAGCTCAGTTCTGGGCATCTTTGAAATACCTATACAAACTTGTTCCTACCTAGTAACTTGCAACTTTGAATGAAAATGTGCTTGCTTACAGCAACGTGCTATATGTTCTGAATGCCCGAATTGGGAATCTGTGTGAAAACATTGTTAGGAATTATGTGATCCTTACTAGCTGGAAGTAAGGGAGATGGGGCATGAAGTTATTTCTAGGAGTTGGACACATACCAGTTTAGCTCAGTTCTGGGCATCTTTGAAATACCAATACAAACTTATTCCTACATAGTATCTTGCAACTTTGAATGAGAATGTGCTTGCTTACAGCAACGTGCTACATGTTCTGAATGCCCGAATTGGGAATCTGTGTCAAAACTTTGTTAGGAATTATGTGATCCTTACTAGCTGGAAGTAAGGGAGATGGGGCATGAAGTTATTTCTAGGAGTTGGACACATACCAAGTTTAGCTCAGTTCTGGGCATCTTTGAAATTCCTATACAAACTTGTTCCTACATAGTAACTTGCATCTTTGAATGAGAATGTGCTTGCTTACAGCAACGTGCTGTATGTTCTGAATGCCCGAATTGGGAATCTGTGTCAAAACTTTGTTAGGAATTATGTGCTCCTTACTAGCTGGAAGTAAGGGAGGTGGGGCATGAAGTTATTTCTAGGAGTTGGACACATACCAAGTTTAGCTCAGTTCTGGGCATCTTTGAAATACCTATACAAACTTGTTCCTACATAGTAACTTGCATCTTTGAATGAGAATGTGCTTGCTTACAGCAACGTGCTATATGTTCTGAATGCCCGAATTGGCAATCTGTGTCAAAACTTTGTTAGGAATTATGTGATCCTTACTAGCTGGAAGTAAGGGAGATGGGGCATGATGCTATTTCTAGGAGATGGACACATACCAAGTTTAGCTCAGTTCTGGGCATCTTTGAAATACCTATACAAACTTGTTCCTACATAGTAACTTGCATCTTTGAATGAGAATGTGCTTGCTTACAGCAACGTGCTATATGTTCTGAATGCCCGAATTGGCAATCTGTGTCAAAACTTTGTTAGGAATTATGTGATCCTTACTAGCTGGAAGTAAGGGAGATGGGGCATGAAGTTATTTCTAGGAGTTGGACACATACCAAGTTTAGCTCAGTTCTGGGCATTTTTGAAATACCTATACAAACTTGTTCCTACATAGTAACTTGCAACTTTGAATGAGAATGTGCTTGCTTGCAGCAACGTGCTATATGTTCTGAATGCCCGAATAGGGAATCTGTGTCAAAACTTTGTTAGGAATTATGTGATCCTTACTAGCTGGAAGTAAGGGAGATGGGGCATGAAGTTATTTCTAGGAGTTGGACACATAACAAGTTTAGCTCAGTTCTGGGCATCTTTGAAATACCTATACAAACTTGTTCCTACCTAGTAATTTGCAACTTTGAATGAAAATGTGCTTGCTTACAGCAACGTGCTATATGTTCTGAATGCCTGAATTGGGAATCTGTGTCAAAACTTTGTTAGGAATTATGTGATCCTTACTAGCTGGAAGTAAGGGAGATGGGGCATGAAGTTATTTCTAGGAGTTGGACACATACCAAGTTTAGCTCAGTTCTGGGCATCTTTGAAATACCTATACAAACTTGTTCCTACATAGTAACTTGCATCTTGAATGAAAATGTGCTTGCTTACAGCAACGTGCTATATGTTCTGAATGCCCGAATTGGGAATCTGTGTCAAAACTTTGTTAGGAATTATGTGATCCTTACTAGCTGGAAGTAAGGGAGATGGGGCATGAAGTTATTTCTAGGAGTTGGACACATACCAAGTTTAGCTCAGTTCTGGGCATCTTTGAAATACCTATACAAACTTGTTCCTACATAGTAACTTGCATCTTTGAATGAGAATGTGCTTGCTTACAGCAATGTGCTATATGTTCTGAATGCCCGAATTGGGAATCTGTGTCAAAACTGTTAGGAATTATGTGATCCTTACTAGCTGGAAGTAAGGGAGATGGGGCATGAAGTTATTTCTAGGAGTTGGACACATACCAAGTTTAGCTCAGTTCTGGGCATCTTTGAAATACCTATACAAACTTGTTCCTACATAGTAACTTGCATCTTTGAATGAGAATGTGCTTGCTTACAGCAACGTGCTATATGTTCTGAATGCCCGAATTGGCAATCTGTGTCAAAACTTTGTTAGGAATTATGTGATCCTTACTAGCTGGAAGTAAGGGAGATGGGGCATGAAGTTATTTCTAGGAGTTGGACACATAGCAAGTTTAGCTCAGTTCTGGGCATCTTTGAAATACCTATACAAACTTGTTCCTACATAGTAACTTGCATCTTT
Organism: Diceros bicornis minor; assembly: GCF_020826845.1. Classification (NCBI taxonomy): domain Eukaryota; kingdom Metazoa; phylum Chordata; class Mammalia; order Perissodactyla; family Rhinocerotidae; genus Diceros; species Diceros bicornis. Next base: position 79,776,409 of record NC_080750.1, on the reverse strand, counting down.
GAATGAGAATGTGCTTGCTTACAGCGACGTGCTATATGTTCTGAATGCCCGAATTGGGAATCTGTGTCAAAACTTTGTTAGGAATTATGTGATCCTTACTAGCTGGAAGTAAGGGAGATGGGGCATGAAGTTATTTCTAGGAGTTGGACACATACCAAGTTTAGCTCAGTTATGAGCATCTTTGAAATACCTATACAAACTTGTTCCTACATAGTAACTTGCAACTTTGAATGAAAATGTGCTTGCTTACAGCAACGTGCTATATGTTCTGAATGCCCGAATTGGGAATCTGTGTCAAAACATTGTTAGGAATTATGTGATCCTTACTAGCTGGAAGTAAGGGAGATGGGGCATGAAGTTATTTCTAGGAGTTGGACACATAGCAAGTTTAGCTCAGTTCTTGGCATCTTTGAAATACCTATACAAACTTGTTCCTACATAGTAACTTGCATCTTTGAATGGGAATCTGCTTGCTTACAGCAACGTGCTATATGTTCTGAATGCCCGAATAGGGAATCTGTGTCAAAACTTTGTTAGGAATTATGTGATCCTTACTAGCTGGAAGTAAGGGAGATGGGGCATGAAGTTATTTCTAGGAGTTGGACACATACCAGTTTAGCTCAGTTCTGGGCATCTTTGAAATACCAATACAAACTTATTCCTACATAGTATCTTGCAACTTTGAATGAGAATGTGCTTGCTTACAGCAACGTGCTACATGTTCTGAATGCCCGAATTGGGAATCTGTGTCAAAACTTTGTTAGGAATTATGTGATCCTTACTAGCTGGAAGTAAGGGAGATGGGGCATGAAGTTATTTCTAGGAGTTGGACACATACCAAGTTTAGCTCAGTTCTGGGCATCTTTGAAATACCTATACAAACTTGTTCCTACATAGTAACTTGCAACTTTGAATGAAAATGTGCCTGCTTACAGCAACGTGCTATATGTTCTGAATGCCCGAATTGGGAATCTGTGTCAAAACTTTGTTAGGAATTATGTGATCCTTGCTAGCTGGAAGTAAGGGAGATGGGGCATGAAGTTATTTCTAGGAGTTGGACACATACCAAGTTTAGCTCAGTTCTGGGCATCTTTGAAATACCTATACAAACTTGTTCCTACATAGTAACTTGCAACTTTGAATGAAAATGTGCTTGCTTACAGCAACGTGCTATATGTTCTGAATGCCCGAATTGGGAATCTGTGTCAAAACTTTGTTAGGAATTATGTGATCCTTACTAGCTGGAAGTAAGGGAGATGGGGCATGAAGTTATTTCTAGGAGTTGGACACATACCAAGTTTAGCTCAGTTCTGGGCATCTTTGAAATACCTATACAAACTTGTTCCTACATAGTAACTTGCAACTTTGAATGAAAATGTGCTTGCTTACAGCAACGTGCTATATGTTCTGAATGCCCGAATTGGGAATCTGTGTGAAAACATTGTTAGGAATTATGTGATCCTTACTAGCTGGAAGTAAGGGAGATGGGGCATGAAGTTATTTCTAGGAGTTGGACACATACCAGTTTAGCTCAGTTCTGGGCATCTTTGAAATACCAATACAAACTTATTCCTACATAGTATCTTGCAACTTTGAATGAGAATGTGCTTGCTTACAGCAACGTGCTACATGTTCTGAATGCCCGAATTGGGAATCTGTGTCAAAACTTTGTTAGGAATTATGTGATCCTTACCAGCTGGAAGTAAGGGAGATGGGGCATGAAGTTATTTCTAGGAGTTGGACACATACCAAGTTTAGCTCAGTTCTGGGCATCTTTGAAATACCTATACAAACTTGTTCCTACATAGTAACTTGCAACTTTGAATGAAAATGTGCCTGCTTACAGCAACGTGCTATATGTTCTGAATGCCCGAATTGGGAATCTGTGTCAAAACTTTGTTAGGAATTATGTGATCCTTGCTAGCTGGAAGTAAGGGAGATGGGGCATGAAGTTATTTCTAGGAGTTGGACACATACCAAGTTTAGCTCAGTTCTGGGCATCTTTGAAATACCTATACAAACTTGTTCCTACATAGTAACTTGCAACTTTGAATGAAAATGTGCTTGCTTACAGCAGCGTGCTATATGTTCTGAATGCCCGAATTGGGAATCTGTGTCAAAACTTTGTTAGGAATTATGTGATCCTTACTAGCTGGAAGTAAGGGAGATGGAGCATGAAGTTATATCTAGGAGTTGGACACATAGCAAGTTTAGCTCAGTTCTGGGCATCTTTGAAATACCTATACAAACTTGTTCCTACATAGTAACTTGCATCTTTGAATGAGAATGTGCTTGCTTACAGCAACGTGCTATATGTTCTGAATGCCCGAATAGGGAATCTGTGTCAAATCTTTGTTAGGAATTATGTGATCCTTACTAGCTGGAAGTAAGGGAGATGGGGCATGAAGTTATTTCTAGGAGTTGGACACATAGCAAGTTTAGCTCAGTTCTGGGCATCTTTGAAATACCTATACAAACTTGTTCCTACATAGTAACTTGCATCTTTGAATGGGAATCTGCTTGCTTACAGCAACGTGCTATATGTTCTGAATGCCCGAATTGGGAATCTGTGTCAAAACTTTGTTAGGAATTATGTGATCCTTACTAGCTGGAAGTAAGGGAGATGGGGCATGAAGTTATTTCTAGGAGTTGGACACATAGCAAGTTTAGCTCAGTTCTGGGCATCTTTGAAATACCTATACAAACTTGTTCCTACATAGTAACTTGCAACTTTGAATGAGAATGTTCTTGCTTACAGCAACGTGCTATATGTTCTGAATGCCCGAATTGGGAATCTGTGTCAAAACATTGTTAGGAATTATGTGATCCTTACTAGCTGGAAGTAAGGGAGATGGGGCATGAAGTTATTTCTAGGAGTTGGACACATACCAAGTTTAACTCAGTTCTGGGCATCTTTGAAATACCTATACAAACTTGTTCCTACCTAGTAACTTGCATCTTTGAATGAGAATGTGCTTGCTTACAGCAACGTGCTATATGTTCTGAATGCCCGAATTGGGAATCTGTGTCAAAACTTTGTTAGGAATTATGTGATCCTTACTAGCTGGAAGTAAGGGAGATGGGGCATGAAGTTATTTCTAGGAGTTGGACACATACCAAGTTTAGCTCAGTTCTGGGCATCTTTGAAATACCTATACAAACTTGTTCCTACATAGTAACTTGCAACTTTGAATGAGAATGTGCTTGCTTACAGCAACGTGCTATATGTTCTGAATGCCCGAATTGGCAATCTGTGTCAAATCTTTGTTAGGATTTATGTGATCCTTACTAGCTTGAAGTAAGGGAGATGGGGCATGAAGTTATTTCTAGGAGTTGGACACATACCAAGTTTAGCTCAGTTCTGGGCATCTTTGAAATACCTATACAAACATATTCCTACATAGTAACTTGCAACTTTGAATGAAAATGTGCTTGCTTACAGCAACGTGCTATATGTTCTGAATGCCCGAATTGGGAATCTGTGTCAAAACTTTGTTAGGAATTATGTGATCCTTACTAGCTGGAAGTAAGGGAGATGGGGCATGAAGTTATTTCTAGGAGTTGGACACATACCAAGTTTAGCTCAGTTCTGGGCATCTTTGAAATACCTATACAAACTTGTTCCTACATAGTAACTTGCATCTTTGAATGAGAATGTGCTTGCTTACAGCAATGTGCTATATGTTCTGAATGCCCGAATTGGGAATCTGTGTCAAAACTGTTAGGAATTATGTGATCCTTACTAGCTGGAAGTAAGGGAGATGGGGCATGAAGTTATTTCTAGGAGTTGGACACATACCAAGTTTAGCTCAGTTCTGGGCATCTTTGAAATACCTATACAAACTTGTTCCTACATAGTAACTTGCATCTTTGAATGAGAATGTGCTTGATTACAGCAACGTGCTATATGTTCTGAATGCCCGAATTGGGAATCTGTGTCAAAACTTTGTTAGGAATTATGTGATCCTTACTAGCTGGAAGTAAGGGAGATGGGGCATGAAGTTATTTCTAGGAGTTGGACACATAGCAAGTTTAGCTCAGTTCTGGGCATCTTTGAAATACCTATACAAACTTGTTCCTACCTAGTAACTTGCATCTTTGAATGAGAATGTGCTTGCTTACAGCAACGTGCTATATGTTCTGAATGCCCGAATTGGGAATCTGTGTCAAAACTTTGTTAGGAATTATGTGATCCTTACTAGCTGGAAGTAAGGGAGATGGGGCATGAAGTTATTTCTAGGAGTTGGACACATACCAAGTTTAGCTCAGTTCTGGGCATCTTTGAAATACCTATACAAACTTGTTCCTACATAGTAACTTGCATCTTTGAATGAGAATGTGCTTGCTTACAGCAACGTGCTATATGTTCTGAATGCCCGAATTGGGAATCTGTGTCAAAACTTTGTTAGGAATTATGTGATCCTTACTAGCTGGAAGTAAGGGAGATGGGGCATGAAGTTATTTCTAGGAGTTGGACACATAGCAAGTTTAGCTCAGTTCTTGGCATCTTTGAAATACCTATACAAACTTGTTCCTACATAGTAACTTGCATCTTTGAATGGGAATCTGCTTGCTTACAGCAACGTGCTATATGTTCTGAATGCCCGAATTGGCAATCTGTGTCAAAACTTTGTTAGGAATTATGTGATCCTTACTAGCTGGAAGTAAGGGAGATGGGGCATGAAGTTATTTCTAGGAGTTGGACACATACCAAGTTTAGCTCAGTTCTGGGCATCTTTGAAATACCTATACAAACTTGTTCCTACATAGTAACTTGCAACTTTGAATGAAAATGTGCTTGCTTACAGCAACGTGCTATATGTTCTGAATGCCCGAATTGGGAATCTGTGTGAAAACATTGTTAGGAATTATGTGATCCTTACTAGCTGGAAGTAAGGGAGATGGGGCATGAAGTTATTTCTAGGAGTTGGACACATACCAGTTTAGCTCAGTTCTGGGCATCTTTGAAATACCAATACAAACTTATTCCTACATAGTATCTTGCAACTTTGAATGAGAATGTGCTTGCTTACAGCAACGTGCTACATGTTCTGAATGCCCGAATTGGGAATCTGTGTCAAAACTTTGTTAGGAATTATGTGATCCTTACTAGCTGGAAGTAAGGGACATGGGGCATGAAGTTATTTCTAGGAGTTGGACACATACCAAGTTTAGCTCAGTTCTGGGCATCTTTGAAATACCTATACAAACTTGTTCCTACATAGTAACTTGCATCTTTGAATGAGAATGTGCTTGCTTACAGCAACGTGCTGTATGTTCTGAATGCCCGAATTGGGAATCTGTGTCAAAACTTTGTTAGGAATTATGTGATCCTTACTAGCTGGAAGTAAGGGAGGTGGGGCATGAAGTTATTTCTAGGAGTTGGACACATACCAAGTTTAGCTCAGTTCTGGGCATCTTTGAAATACCTATACAAACTTGTTCCTACATAGTAACTTGCATCTTTGAATGAGAATGTGCTTGCTTACAGCAACGTGCTATATGTTCTGAATGCCCGAATTGGCAATCTGTGTCAAAACTTTGTTAGGAATTATGTGATCCTTACTAGCTGGAAGTAAGGGAGATGGGGCATGAAGCTATTTCTAGGAGATGGACACATACCAAGTTTAGCTCAGTTCTGGGCATCTTTGAAATACCTATACAAACTTGTTCCTACATAGTAACTTGCATCTTTGAATGAGAATGTGCTTGCTTACAGCAACGTGCTATATGTTCTGAATGCCCGAATTGGCAATCTGTGTCAAAACTTTGTTAGGAATTATGTGATCCTTACTAGCTGGAAGTAAGGGAGATGGGGCATGAAGTTATTTCTAGGAGTTGGACACATACCAAGTTTAGCTCAGTTCTGGGCATTTTTGAAATACCTATACAAACTTGTTCCTACATAGTAACTTGCAACTTTGAATGAGAATGTGCTTGCTTGCAGCAACGTGCTATATGTTCTGAATGCCCGAATAGGGAATCTGTGTCAAAACTTTGTTAGGAATTATGTGATCCTTACTAGCTGGAAGTAAGGGAGATGGGGCATGAAGTTATTTCTAGGAGTTGGACACATAACAAGTTTAGCTCAGTTCTGGGCATCTTTGAAATACCTATACAAACTTGTTCCTACCTAGTAATTTGCAACTTTGAATGAAAATGTGCTTGCTTACAGCAACGTGCTATATGTTCTGAATGCCCGAATTGGGAATCTGTGTCAAAACTTTGTTAGGAATTATGTGATCCTTACTAGCTGGAAGTAAGGGAGGTGGGGCATGAAGTTATTTCTAGGAGTTGGACACATACCAAGTTTAGCTCAGTTCTGGGCATCTTTGAAATACCTATACAAACTTGTTCCTACATAGTAACTTGCATCTTTGAATGAGAATGTGCTTGCTTACAGCAACGTGCTATATGTTCTGAATGCCCGAATTGGCAATCTGTGTCAAAACTTTGTTAGGAATTATGTGATCCTCACTAGCTGGAAGTAAGGGAGATGGGGCATGAAGCTATTTCTAGGAGATGGACACATACCAAGTTTAGCTCAGTTCTGGGCATCTTTGAAATACCTATACAAACTTGTTCCTACATAGTAACTTGCATCTTTGAATGAGAATGTGCTTGCTTACAGCAACGTGCTATATGTTCTGAATGCCCGAATTGGCAATCTGTGTCAAAACTTTGTTAGGAATTATGTGATCCTTACTAGCTGGAAGTAAGGGAGATGGGGCATGAAGTTATTTCTAGGAGTTGGACACATACCAAGTTTAGCTCAGTTCTGGGCATTTTTGAAATACCTATACAAACTTGTTCCTACATAGTAACTTGCAACTTTGAATGAGAATGTGCTTGCTTGCAGCAACGTGCTATATGTTCTGAATGCCCGAATAGGGAATCTGTGTCAAAACTTTGTTAGGAATTATGTGATCCTTACTAGCTGGAAGTAAGGGAGATGGGGCATGAAGTTATTTCTAGGAGTTGGACACATAACAAGTTTAGCTCAGTTCTGGGCATCTTTGAAATACCTATACAAACTTGTTCCTACCTAGTAATTTGCAACTTTGAATGAAAATGTGCTTGCTTACAGCAACGTGCTATATGTTCTGAATGCCCGAATTGGGAATCTGTGTCAAAACTTTGTTAGGAATTATGTGATCCTTACTAGCTGGAAGTAAGGGAGATGGGGCATGAAGTTATTTCTAGGAGTTGGACACATAGCAAGTTTAGCTCAGTTCTTGGCATCTTTGAAATACCTATACAAACTTGTTCCTACATAGTAACTTGCATCTTTGAATGAAAATGTGCTTGCTTACAGCAACGTGCTATATGTTCTGAATGCCCGAATTGGGAATCTGTGTCAAAACTTTGTTAGGAATTATGTGATCCTTACTAGCTGGAAGTAAGGGAGATGGGGCATGAAGTTATTTCTAGGAGTTGGACACATACCAAGTTTAGCTCAGTTCTGGGCATCTTTGAAATACCTATACAAACTTGTTCCTACATAGTAACTTGCATCTTTGAATGAGAATGTGCTTGCTTACAGCAATGTGCTATATGTTCTGAATGCCCGAATTGGGAATCTGTGTCAAAACTGTTAGGAATTATGTGATCCTTACTAGCTGGAAGTAAGGGAGATGGGGCATGAAGTTATTTCTAGGAGTTGGACACATACCAAGTTTAGCTCAGTTCTGGGCATCTTTGAAATACCTATACAAACTTGTTCCTACATAGTAACTTGCATCTTTGAATGAGAATGTGCTTGCTTACAGCAACGTGCTATATGTTCTGAATGCCCGAATTGGGAATCTGTGTCAAAACTTTGTTAGGAATTATGTGATCCTTACTAGCTGGAAGTAAGGGAGATGGGGCATGAAGTTATTTCTAGGAGTTGGACACATAGCAAGTTTAGCTCAGTTCTGGGCATCTTTGAAATACCTATACAAACTTGTTCCTACCTAGTAACTTGCATCTTTGAATGAGAATGTGCTTGCTTACAGCAACGTGCTATATGTTCTGAATGCCCGAATTGGGAATCTGTGTCAAAACATTGTTAGGAATTATGTGATCCTTACTAGCTGGAAGTAAGGGAGATGGGGCATGAAGTTATTTCTAGGAGTTGGACACATACCAAGTTTAGCTCAGTTATGAGCATCTTTGAAATACCTATACAAACTTGTTCCTACATAGTAACTTGCAACTTTGAATGAAAATGTGCTTGCTTACAGCAACGTGCTATATGTTCTGAATGCCCGAATTGGGAATCTGTGTCAAAACTTTGTTAGGAATTATGTGATCCTTACTAGCTGGAAGTAAGGGAGATGGGGCATGAAGTTATTTCTAGGAGTTGGACACATACCAAGTTTAGCTCAGTTCTGGGCATCTTTGAAATACCTATACAAACTTGTTCCTACATAGTAACTTCCATCTTTGAATGAGAATGTGCTTGCTTAGAGCAACGTGCTATATGTTCTGAATGCCCGAATTGGGAATCTGTGTCAAAACTTTGTTAGGAATTATGTGATCCTTACTAGCTGGAAGTAAGGGAGATGGGGCATGAAGTTATTTCTAGGAGTTGGACACATAGCAAGTTTAGCTCAGTTCTTGGCATCTTTGAAATACCTATACAAACTTGTTCCTACATAGTAACTTGCATCTTTGAATGGGAATCTGCTTGCTTACAGCAACGTGCTATATGTTCTCAATGCCCGAATAGGGAATCTGTGTCAAAACTTTGTTAGGAATTATGTGATCCTTACTAGCTGGAAGTAAGGGAGATGGGGCATGAAGTTATTTCTAGGAGTTGGACACATACCAGTTTAGCTCAGTTCTGGGCATCTTTGAAATACCAATACAAACTTATTCCTACATAGTATCTTGCAACTTTGAATGAGAATGTGCTTGCTTACAGCAACGTGCTACATGTTCTGAATGCCCGAATTGGGAATCTGTGTCAAAACTTTGTTAGGAATTATGTGATCCTTACTAGCTGGAAGTAAGGGAGATGGGGCATGAAGTTATTTCTAGGAGTTGGACACATACCAAGTTTAGCTCAGTTCTGGGCATCTTTGAAATACCTATACAAACTTGTTCCTACATAGTAACTTGCAACTTTGAATGAAAATGTGCCTGCTTACAGCAACGTGCTATATGTTCTGAATGCCCGAATTGGGAATCTGTGTCAAATCTTTGTTAGGAATTATGTGATCCTTGCTAGCTGGAAGTAAGGGAGATGGGGCATGAAGTTATTTCTAGGAGTTGGACACATACCAAGTTTAGCTCAGTTCTGGGCATCTTTGAAATACCTATACAAACTTGTTCCTACATAGTAACTTGCAACTTTGAATGAAAATGTGCTTGCTTACAGCAACGTGCTATATGTTCTGAATGCCCGAATTGGGAATCTGTGTCAAAACTTTGTTAGGAATTATGTGATCCTTACTAGCTGGAAGTAAGGGAGATGGGGCATGAAGTTATTTCTAGGAGTTGGACACATACCAAGTTTAGCTCAGTTCTGGGCATCTTTGAAATACCTATACAAACTTGTTCCTACATAGTAACTTGCAACTTTGAATGAAAATGTGCTTGCTTACAGCAACGTGCTATATGTTCTGAATGCCCGAATTGGGAATCTGTGTGAAAACATTGTTAGGAATTATGTGATCCTTACTAGCTGGAAGTAAGGGAGATGGGGCATGAAGTTATTTCTAGGAGTTGGACACATACCAGTTTAGCTCAGTTCTGGGCATCTTTGAAATACCAATACAAACTTATTCCTACATAGTATCTTGCAACTTTGAATGAGAATGTGCTTGCTTACAGCAACGTGCTACATGTTCTGAATGCCCGAATTGGGAATCTGTGTCAAAACTTTGTTAGGAATTATGTGATCCTTACCAGCTGGAAGTAAGGGAGATGGGGCATGAAGTTATTTCTAGGAGTTGGACACATACCAAGTTTAGCTCAGTTCTGGGCATCTTTGAAATACCTATACAAACTTGTTCCTACATAGTAACTTGCAACTTTGAATGAAAATGTGCCTGCTTACAGCAACGTGCTATATGTTCTGAATGCCCGAATTGGGAATCTGTGTCAAAACTTTTTTAGGAATTATGTGATCCTTGCTAGCTGGAAGTAAGGGAGATGGGGCATGAAGTTATTTCTAGGAGTTGGACACATACCAAGTTTAGCTCAGTTCTGGGCATCTTTGAAATACCTATACAAACTTGTTCCTACATAGTAACTTGCAACTTTGAATGAAAATGTGCTTGCTTACAGCAGCGTGCTATATGTTCTGAATGCCCGAATTGGGAATCTGTGTCAAAACTTTGTTAGGAATTATGTGATCCTTACTAGCTGGAAGTAAGGGAGATGGAGCATGAAGTTATTTCTAGGAGTTGGACACATAGCAAGTTTAGCTCAGTTCTGGGCATCTTTGAAATACCTATACAAACTTGTTCCTACATAGTAACTTGCATCTTTGAATGAGAATGTGCTTGCTTACAGCAACGTGCTATATGTTCTGAATGCCCGAATTGGGAATCTGTGTCAAATCTTTGTTAGGAATTATGTGATCCTTACTAGCTGGAAGTAAGGGAGATGGGGCATGAAGTTATTTCTAGGAGTTGGACACATAGCAAGTTTAGCTCAGTTCTGGGCATCTTTGAAATACCTATACAAACTTGTTCCTACATAGTAACTTGCATCTTTGAATGGGAATCTGCTTGCTTACAGCAACGTGCTATATGTTCTGAATGCCCGAATTGGGAATCTGTGTCAAAACTTTGTTAGGAATTATGTGATCCTTACTAGCTGGAAGTAAGGGAGATGGGGCATGAAGTTATTTCTAGGAGTTGGACACATACCAAGTTTAGCTCAGTTCTGGGCATCTTTGAAATACCTATACAAACTTGTTCCTACATAGTAACTTGCAACTTTGAATGAGAATGTGCTTGCTTACAGCAACGTGCTATATGTTCTGAATGCCCGAATTGGCAATCTGTGTCAAATCTTTGTTAGGATTTATGTGATCCTTACTAGCTGGAAGTAAGGGAGATGGGGCATGAAGTTATTTCTAGGAGTTGGACACATACCAAGTTTAGCTCAGTTCTGGGCATCTTTGAAATACCTATACAAACTTGTTCCTACATAGTAACTTGCATCTTTGAATGAGAATGTGCTTGCTTACAGCAACGTGCTATATGTTCTGAATGCCCGAATTGGGAATCTGTGTCAAAACTTTGTTAGGAATTATGTGATCCTTACTAGCTGGAAGTAAGGGAGATGGGGCATGAAGTTATTTCTAGGAGTTGGACACATACCAAGTTTAGCTCAGTTCTGGGCATCTTTGAAATACCTATACAAACTTGTTCCTACATAGTAACTTGCAACTTTCAATGAGAATGTTCTTGCTTACAGCAACGTGCTATATGTTCTGAATGCCCGAATAGGGAATCTGTGTCAAAACTTTGTTAGGAATTATGTAATCCTTACTAGCTGGAAGTAAGGGAGATGGGGCATGAAGTTATTTCTTGGAGTTGGAGACATACCAAGTTTAGCTCAGTTCTGGGCATCTTTGAAATACCTATATAAACTTGTTCCTACATAGTAACTTGCATCTTTGAATGAGAATGTGCTTGCTTGCAGCAACGTGCTATATGTTCTGAATGCCCGAATAGGGAATCTGTGTCAAAACTTTGTTAGGAATTATGTGATCCTTACTAGCTGGAAGTAAGGGAGATGGGGCATGAAGTTATTTCTAGGAGTTGGACACATACAACGTTTAGCTCAGTTCTGGGCATCTTTGAAATACCAATACAAACTTATTCCTACATAGTATCTTGCAACTTTGAATGAGAATGTGCTTGCTTACAGCAACGTGCTACATGTTCTGAATGCCCGAATTGGGAATCTGTGTCAAAACTTTGTTAGGAATTATGTGATCCTTACTAGCTGGAAGTAAGGGAGATGGGGCATGAAGTTATTTCTAGGAGTTGGACACATACCAAGTTTAGCTCAGTTCTGGGCATCTTTGAAATACCTATACAAACTTGTTCCTACATAGTAACTTGCAACTTTGAATGAAAATGTGCTTGCTTACAGCAACGTGCTATATGTTCTGAATGCCCGAATTGGGAATCTGTGTCACAACTTTGTTAGGAATTATGTGATCCTTGCCAGCTGGAAGTAAGGGAGATGGGGCATGAAGTTATTTCTAGGAGTTGGACACATACCAAGTTTAGCTCAGTTCTGGGCATCTTTGAAATACCTATACAAACTTGTTCCTACATAGTAACTTGCAACTTTGAATGAAAATGTGCTTGCTTACAGCAACGTGCTATATGTTCTGAATGCCCGAATTGGCAATCTGTGTCAAAACTTTGTTAGGAATTATGTGATCCTTGCTAGCTGGAAGTAAGGGAGATGGGGCATGAAGTTATTTCTAGGAGTTGGACACATAGAAAGTTTAGCTCAGTTCTGGGCATCTTTGAAATACCTATACAAACTTGTTCCTACATAGTAACTTGCAACTTTGAATGAAAATGTGCTTGCTTACAGCAGCGTGCTATATGTTCTGAATGCCCGAATTGGGAATCTGTGTCAAAACTTTGTTAGGAATTATGTGATCCTTACTAGCTGGAAGTAAGGGAGATGGAGCATGAAGTTATTTCTAGGAGTTGGACACATAGCAAGTTTAGCTCACTTCTGGGCATCTTTGAAATACCTATACAAACTTGTTCCTACATAGTAACTTGCATCTTTGAATGAGAATGTGCTTGCTTACAGCAACGTGCTATATGTTCTGAATGCCCGAATTGGGAATCTGTGTCAAATCTTTGTTAGGAATTATGTGATCCTTACTAGCTGGAAGTAAGGGAGATGGGGCATGAAGTTATTTCTAGGAGTTGGACACATACCAAGTTTAGCTCAGTTCTGGGCATCTTTGAAATACCTATACAAACTTGTTCCTACATAGTAACTTGCATCTTTGAATGGGAATCTGCTTGCTTACAGCAACGTGCTATATGTTCTGAATGCCCGAATTGGGAATCTGTGTCAAAACTTTGTTAGGAATTATGTGATCCTTACTAGCTGGAAGTAAGGGAGATGGGGCATGAAGTTATTTCTAGGAGTTGGACACATACCAAGTTTAGCTCAGTTCTGGGCATCTTTGAAATACCTATACAAACTTGTTCCTACATAGTAACTTGCAACTTTGAATGAGAATGTGCTTGCTTACAGCAACGTGCTACATGTTCTGAATGCCCGAATTGGCAATCTGTGTCAAATCTTTGTTAGGATTTATGTGATCCTTACTAGCTGGAAGTAAGGGAGATGGGGCATGAAGTTATTTCTAGGAGTTGGACACATACCAAGTTTAGCTCAGTTCTGGGCATCTTTGAAATACCTATACAAACTTATTCCTACATAGTAACTTGCAACTTTGAATGAGAATGTGCTTGCTTACAGCAACGTGCTATATGTTCTGAATGCCCGAATTGGGAATCTGTGTCAAAACATTGTTAGGAATTATGTGATCCTTACTAGCTGGAAGTAAGGGAGATGGGGCATGAAGTTATTTCTACGAGTTGGACACATACCAAGTTTAACTCAGTTCTGGGCATCTTTGAAATACCTATACAAACTTGTTCCTACCTAGTAACTTGCATCTTTGAATGAGAATGTGCTTGCTTACAGCAACGTGCTACATGTTCTGAATGCCCGAATTGGGAATCTGTGTCAAAACTTTGTTAGGAATTATGTGATCCTTACTAGCTGGAAGTAAGGGAGATGGGGCATGAAGTTATTTCTAGGAGTTGGACACATACCAAGTTTAGCTCAGTTCTGGGCATCTTTGAAATACCTATACAAACTTGTTCCTACATAGTAACTTGCAACTTTGAATGAGAATGTGCTTGCTTACAGCAACGTGCTATATGTTCTGAATGCCCGAATAGGGAATCTGTGTCAAAACTTTGTTAGGAATTATGTAATCCTTACTAGTTGGAAGTAAGGGAGATGGGGCATGAAGTTATTTCTTGGAGTTGGAGACATACCAAGTTTAGCTCAGTTCTGGGCATCTTTGAAATACCTATACAAACTTGTTCCTACATAGTAACTTGCATCTTTGAATGAGAATGTGCTTGCTTGCAGCAACGTGCTATATGTTCTGAATGCCCGAATAGGGAATCTGTGTCAAAACTTTGTTAGGAATTATGTGATCCTTACTAGCTGGAAGTAAGGGAGATGGGGCATGAAGTTATTTCTAGGAGTTGGACACATACAACGTTTAGCTCAGTTCTGGGCATCTTTGAAATACCAATACAAACTTATTCCTACATAGTATCTTGCAACTTTGAATGAGAATGTGCTTGCTTACAGCAACGTGCTATATGTTCTGAATGCCCGAATTGGCAATCTGTGTCAAATCTTTGTTAGGATTTATGTGATCCTTACTAGCTGGAAGTAAGGGAGATGGGGCATGAAGTTATTTCTAGGAGTTGGACACATACCAAGTTTAGCTCAGTTCTGGGCATCTTTGAAATACCTATACAAACTTGTTCCTACATAGTAACTTGCAACTTTGAATGAAAATGTGCTTGCTTACAGCAACGTGCTATATGTTCTGAATGCCCGAATTGGGAATCTGTGTCAAAACTTTGTTAGGAATTATGTGATCCTTACTAGCTGGAAGTAAGGGAGATGTGGCATGAAGTTATTTCTAGGAGTTGGACACATACCAAGTTTAGCTCAGTTCTGGGCATCTTTGAAATACCTATACAAACTTGTTCCTACCTAGTAACTTGCATCTTTGAATGAGAATGTGCTTGCTTACAGCAACGTGCTATATGTTCTGAATGCCCGAATTGGGAATCTGTGTCAAAACTTTGTTAGGAATTATGTGATCCTTACTAGCTGGAAGTAAGGGATATGGAGCATGATGTTATTTGTAGGAGTTGGACACATACCAAGTTTAGCTCAGTTCTGGGCATCTTTGAAATACCTATACAAACTTGTTCCTACATAGTAACTTGCAACTTTGAATGAGAATGTGCTTGCTTACAGCAACGTGCTATATGTTCTGAATGCCCGAATTGGCAATCTGTGTCAAATCTTTGTTAGGATTTATGTGATCCTTACTAGCTGGAAGTAAGGGAGATGGGGCATGAAGTTATTTCTAGGAGTTGGACACATACCAAGTTTAGCTCAGTTCTGGGCATCTTTGAAATACCTATACAAACTTATTCCTACTTAGTAACTTGCAACTTTGAATGAAAATGTGCTTGCTTACAGCAACGTGCTATATGTTCTGAATGCCCGAATTGGGAATCTGTGTCAAAACATTGTTAGGAATTATGTGATCCTTACTAGCTGGAAGTAAGGGAGATGGGGCATGAGGTTATTTCTAGGAGTTGGACACATACCAAGTTTAGCTCAGTTCTGGGCATCTTTGAAATACCTATACAAACTTGTTCCTACCTAGTAACTTGCATCTTTGAATGAGAATCTGCTTGCTTACAGCAACGTGCTATATGTTCTGAATGCCCGAATTGGGAATCTGTGTCAAAACTTTGTTAGGAATTATGTGATCCTTACTAGCTGGAAGTAAGGGAGATGGGGCATGAAGTTATTTCTAGGAGTTGGACACATACCAAGTTTAGCTCAGTTCTGGGCATCTTTGAAATACCTATACAAACTTGTTCCTACATAGTAACTTGCAACTTTGAATGAGAATGTGCTTGCTTACAGCAACGTGCTATATGTTCTGAATGCCCGAATTGGGAATCTGTGTCAAAACTTTGTTAGGAATTATGTAATCCTTACTAGCTGGAAGTAAGGGAGATGGGGCATGAAGTTATTTCTTGGAGTTGGAGACATACCAAGTTTAGCTCAGTTCTGGGCATCTTTGAAATACCTATACAAACTTGTTCCTACATAGTAACTTGCATCTTTGAATGAGAATGTGCTTGCTTGCAGCAACGTGCTATATGTTCTGAATGCCCGAATAGGGAATCTGTGTCAAAACTTTGTTAGGAATTATGTGATCCTTACTAGCTGGAAGTAAGGGAGATGGGGCATGAAGTTATTTCTAGGAGTTGGACACATACAACGTTTAGCTCAGTTCTGGGCATCTTTGAAATACCAATACAAACTTATTCCTACATAGTATCTTGCAACTTTGAATGAGAATGTGCTTGCTTACAGCAACGTGCTACATGTTCTGAATGCCCGAATTGGGAATCTGTGTCAAAACTTTGTTAGGAATTATGTGATCCTTGCTAGCTGGAAGTAAGGGAGATGGGGCATGAAGTTATTTCTAGGAGTTGGACACATACCATGTTTAGCTCAGTTCTGGGCATCTTTCAAATACCTATACAAACTTGTTCCTACATAGTAACTTGCAACTTTGAATGAAAATGTGCTTGCTTACAGCAACGTGCTATATGTTCTGAATGCCCGAATTGGGAATCTGTGTCAAAACTTTGTTAGGAATTATGTGATCCTTACTAGCTGGAAGTAAGGGAGATGGGGCATGAAGTTATTTCGTGGAGTTGGAGACATACCAAGTTTAGCTCAGTTCTGGGCATCTTTGAAATACCTATACAAACTTGTTCCTACATAGTAACTTGCATCTTTGAATGAGAATGTGCTTGCTTGCAGCAACGTGCTATATGTTCTGAATGCCCGAATTGGGAATCTGTGTCAAAAGTTTGTTAGGAATTATGTGATCCTTACTAGCTGGAAGTAAGGGAGATGGGGCATGAAGTTATTTCTAGGAGTGGGACACATACCAAGTTTAGCTCAGTTATGAGCATCTTTGAAATACCTATACAAACTTGTTCCTACATAGTAACTTGCAACTTTGAATGAGAATGTGCTTGCTTACAGCAACGTGCTATATGTTCTGAATGCCCGAATTGGGAATCTGTGTCAAAACTTTGTTAGGAATTATGTGATCCTTACTAGCTGGAAGTAAGGGAGATGGAGCATGAAGTTATTTCTAGGAGTTGGACACATAGCAAGTTTAGCTCAGTTCTGGGCATCTTTGAAATACCTATACAAACTTGTTCCTACATAGTAACTTGCATCTTTGAATGAGAATGTGCTTGCTTACAGCAACGTGCTATATGTTCTGAATGCCCGAATTGGGAATCTGTGTCAAAACTTTGTTAGGAATTATGTGATCCTTACTAGCTGGAAGTAAGGGAGATGGGGCATGAAGTTATTTCTAGGAGTTGGACACATAGCAAGTTTAGCTCAGTTCTGGGCATCTTTGAAATACCTATACAAACTTGTTCCTACATAGTAACTTGCATCTTTGAATGAGAATGTGCTTGCTTACAGCAACGTGCTATATGTTCTGAATGCCCGAATTGGGAATCTGTGTCAAAACTTTGTTAGGAATTATGTGATCCTTACTAGCTGGAAGTAAGGGAGATGGGGCATGAAGTTATTTCTAGGAGTTGGACACATAGCAAGTTTAGCTCAGTTCTGGGCATCTTTGAAATACCTATACAAACTTGTTCCTACATAGTAACTTGCATCTTTGAATGGGAATCTGCTTGCTTACAGCAACGTGCTATATGTTCTGAATGCCCGAATTGGGAATCTGTGTCAAAACTTTGTTAGGAATTATGTGATCCTTACTAGCTGGAAGTAAGGGAGATGGGGCATGAAGTTATTTCTAGGAGTTGGACACATACCAAGTTTAGCTCAGTTCTGGGCATCTTTGAAATACCTATACAAACTTGTTCCTACATAGTAACTTGCAACTTTGAATGAGAATGTGCTTGCTTACAGCAACGTGCTATATGTTCTGAATGCCCGAATTGGCAATCTGTGTCAAATCTTTGTTAGGATTTATGTGATCCTTACTAGCTGGAAGTAAGGGAGATGGGGCATGAAGTTATTTCTAGGAGTTGGACACATACCAAGTTTAGCTCAGTTCTGGGCATCTTTGAAATACCTATACAAACTTGTTCCTACATAGTAACTTGCAACTTTGAATGAGAATGTGCTTGCTTACAGCAACGTGCTATATGTTCTGAATGCCCGAATAGGGAATCTGTGTCAAAACTTTGTTAGGAATTATGTAATCCTTACTAGCTGGAAGTAAGGGAGATGGGGCATGAAGTTATTTCTTGGAGTTGGAGACATACCAAGTTTAGCTCAGTTCTGGGCATCTTTGAAATACCTATACAAACTTGTTCCTACATAGTAACTTGCATCTTTGAATGAGAATGTGCTTGCTTGCAGCAACGTGCTATATGTTCTGAATGCCCGAATAGGGAATCTGTGTCAAAACTTTGTTAGGAATTATGTGATCCTTACTAGCTGGAAGTAAGGGAGATGGGGCATGAAGTTATTTCTAGGAGTTGGACACATACCAAGTTTAGCTCAGTTCTGGGCATCTTTGAAATACCTATACAAACTTGTTCCTACATAGTAACTTGCAACTTTGAATGAGAATGTGCTTGCTTACAGCAACGTGCTACATGTTCTGAATGCCCGAATTGGGAATCTGTGTCAAAACTTTGTTAGGAATTATGTGATCCTTGCTAGCTGGAAGTAAGGGAGATGGGGCATGAAGTTATTTCTAGGAGTTGGACACATACCATGTTTAGCTCAGTTCTGGGCATCTTTCAAATACCTATACAAACTTGTTCCTACATAGTAACTTGCAACTTTGAATGAAAATGTGCTTGCTTACAGCAACGTGCTATATGTTCTGAATGCCCGAATTGGGAATCTGTGTCAAAACTTTGTTAGGAATTATGTGATCCTTACTAGCTGGAAGTAAGGGAGATGGGGCATGAAGATATTTCGTGGAGTTGGAGACATACCAAGTTTAGCTCAGTTCTGGGCATCTTTGAAATACCTATACAAACTTGTTCCTACATAGTAACTTGCATCTTTGAATGAGAATGTGCTTGCTTGCAGCAACGTGCTATAAGTTCTGAATGCCCGAATAGGGAATCTGTGTCAAAACTTTGTTAGGAATTATGTGATCCTTACTAGCTGGAAGTAAGGGAGATGGGGCATGAAGTTATTTCTAGGAGTTGGACACATACAACGTTTAGCTCAGTTCTGGGCATCTTTGAAATACCTATACAAACTTGTTCCTACGTAGTAACGTGCATCTTTGAATGAGAATGTGCTTGCTTGCAGCAACGTGCTATATGTTCTGAATGACCGAATAGGGAATCTGTGTCAAAACTTTGTTAGGAATTATGTGATCCTTACTAGCTGGAAGTAAGGGAGATGGGGCATTAAGTTATTTCTAGGAGTTGGACACATACCAAGTTTAGCTCAGTTCTGGGCATTTTTGAAATACCTATACAAACTTGTTCCTACATAGTAACTTGCAACTTTGAATGAGAATGTGCTTGCTTGCAGCAACGTGCTATATGTTCTGAATGCCCGAATAGGGAATCTGTGTCAAAAGTTTGTTAGGAATTATGTGATCCTTACTAGCTGGAAGTAAGGGAGATGGGGCATGAAGTTATTTCTAGGAGTTGGACACATAACAAGTTTAGCTCAGTTCTGGGCATCTTTGAAATACCTATACAAACTTGTTCCTACCTAGTAACTTGCAACTTTGAATGAAAATGTGCTTGCTTACAGCAACGTGCTATATGTTCTGAATGCCCGAATTGGGAATCTGTGTCAAAACTTTGTTAGGAATTATGTGATCCTTACTAGCTGGAAGTAAGGGAGATGGGGCATGAAGTTATTTCTAGGAGTTGGACACATACCAAGTTTAGCTCAGTTCTGGGCATCTTTGAAATACCTATACAAACTTGTTCCTACATAGTAACTTGCATCTTTGAATGAGAATGTGCTTGCTTACAGCAACGTGCTATATGTTCTGAATGCCCAAATTGGGAATCTGTGTCAAAACTTTGTTAGGAATTATGTGATCCTTACTAGCTGGAAGTAAGGGAGATGGGGCATGAAGTTATTTCTAGGAGTTGGACACATACCAAGTTTAGTTCAGTTCTGGGCATCTTTGAAATACCTATACAAACTTGTTCCTACATAGTAACTTGCATCTTTGAATGAGAATGTGCTTGCTTACAGCAACGTGCTATATGTTCTGAATGCCCGAATTGGGAATCTGTGTCAAAACTGTTAGGAATTATGTGATCCTTACCAGCTGGAAGTAAGGGAGATGGGGCATGAAGTTATTTCTAGGAGTTGGACACATAGCAAGTTTAGCTCAGTTCTGGGCATCTTTGAAATACCTATACAAACTTGTTCCTACCTAGTAACTTGCAACTTTGAATGAGAATGTGCTTGCTTACAGCAACGTGCTATATGTTCTGAATGCCCGAATTGGGAATCTGTGTCAAAACTTTGTTAGGAATTATGTGATCCTTACTAGCTGGAAGTAAGGGAGATGGGGCATGAAGTTATTTCTAGGAGTTGGACACATAGCAAGTTTAGCTCAGTTCTGGGCATCTTTGAAATACCTATACAAACTTGTTCCTACATAGTAACTTGCATCTTTGAATGAGAATGTGCTTGCTTACAGCAACGTGCTATATGTTCTGAATGCCCGAATTGGCAATCTGTGTCAAAACTTTGTTAGGAATTATGTGATCCTTACTAGCTGGAAGTAAGGGAGATGGGGCATGAAGTTATTTCTAGGAGTTGGACACATACCAAGTTTAGCTCAGTTCTGGGCATCTTTGAAATACCTATACAAACTTGTTCCTACCTAGTAACTTGCATCTTTGAATGAGAATGTGCTTGCTTACAGCAACGTGCTATATGTTCTGAATGCCCGAATTGGGAATCTGTGTCAAAACTTTGTTAGGAATTATGTTATCCTTACTACCTGGAAGTAAGGGAGATGGGGCATGAAGTTATTTCTAGGAGTTGGACACATACCAAGTTTAGCTCAGTTCTGGGCATCTTTGAAATACCTATACAAACTTGTTCCTACATAGTAACTTGCAACTTTGAATGAAAATGTGCTTGCTTACAGCAACGTGCTATATGTTCTGAATGCCCGAATTGGGAATCTGTGTCAAAACTTTGTTAGGAATTATGTGATCCTTACTAGCTGGAAGTAAGGGAGATGGGGCATGAAGTTATTTCTAGGAGTTGGACACATACCAAGTTTAGCTCAGTTCTGGGCATCTTTGAAATACCTATACAAACTTGTTCCTACATAGTAACTTGCATCTTTGAATGAGAATGTGCTTGCTTACAGCAACGTGCTATATGTTCTGAATGCCCGAATTGGGAATCTGTGTCAAAACTTTGTTAGGAATTATGTGATCCTTACTAGCTGGAAGTAAGGGAGATGGGGCATGAAGTTATTTCTAGGAGTTGGACACATAGCAAGTTTAGCTCAGTTCTGGGCATCTTTGAAATACCTATACAAACTTGTTCCTACATAGTAACTTGCATCTTTGAATGGGAATCTGCTTGCTTACAGCAACGTGCTATATGTTCTGAATGCCCGAATTGGCAATCTGTGTCAAATCTTTGTTAGGATTTATGTGATCCTTACTAGCTGGAAGTAAGGGAGATGGGGCATGAAGTTATTTCTAGGAGTTGGACACATACCAAGTTTAGCTCAGTTCTGGGCATCTTTGAAATACCTATACAAACTTATTCCTACATAGTAACTTGCAACTTTGAATGAAAATGTGCTTGCTTACAGCAACGTGCTATATGTTCTGAATGCCCGAATTGGGAATCTGTGTCAAAACATTGTTAGGAATTATGTGATCCTTACTAGCTGGAAGTAAGGGAGATGGGGCATGAGGTTATTTCTAGAAGTTGGACACATACCAAGTTTAGCTCAGTTCTGGGCATCTTTGAAATACCTATACAAACTTGTTCCTACCTAGTAACTTGCATCTTTGAATGAGAATCTGCTTGCTTACAGCAACGTGCTATATGTTCTGAATGCCCGAATTGGGAATCTGTGTCAAAACTTTGTTAGGAATTATGTGATCCTTACTAGCTGGAAGTAAGGGAGATGGGACATGAAGTTATTTCTAGGAGTTGGACACATACCAATTTAGCTCAGTTCTGGGCATCTTTGAAATACCTATACAAACTTGTTCCTACATAGTATCTTGCAACTTTGAATGAGAATGTGCTTGCTTACAGCAACGTGCTATATGTTCTGAATGCCCGAATTGGGAATCTGTGTCAAAACTTTGTTAGGAATTATGTGATCCTTACTAGCTGGAAGTAAGGGAGATGGGGCATGAAGTTATTTCTAGGAGTTGGACACATACCAAGTTTAGCTCAGTTCTGGGCATCTTTGAAATACCTATACAAACTTGTTCCTACATAGTAACTTGCAACTTTGAATGAGAATCTGCTTGCTTACAGCAACGTGCTATATGTTCTGAATGCCCGAATAGGGAATCTGTGTCAAAACTTTGTTAGGAATTATGTAATCCTTTCTAGCTGGAAGTAAGGGAGATGGGGCATGAAGTTATTTCTTGGAGTTGGAGACATACCAAGTTTAGCTCAGTTCTGGGCATCTTTGAAATACCTATACAAACTTGTTCCTACATAGTAACTTGCATCTTTGAATGAGAATGTGCTTGCTTGCAGCAACGTGCTATATGTTCTGAATGCCCGAATAGGGAATCTGTGTCAAAACTTTGTTAGGAATTATGTGATCCTTACTAGCTGGAAGTAAGGGAGATGGGGCATGAAGTTATTTCTAGGAGTTGGACACATACAACGTTTAGCTCAGTTCTGGGCATCTTTGAAATACCAATACAAACTTATTCCTACATTGTATCTTGCAACTTTGAATGAGAATGTGCTTGCTTACAGCAACGTGCTATATGTTCTGAATGCCCGAATTGGGAATCTGTGTCAAAACTGTTAGGAATTATGTGATCCTTACCAGCTGGAAGTAAGGGAGATGGGGCATGAAGTTATTTCTAGGAGTTGGACACATACCAAGTTTAGCTCAGTTCTGGGCATCTTTGAAATACCTATACAAACTTGTTCCTACCTAGTAACTTGCAACTTTGAATGAAAATGTGCTTGCTTACAGCAACGTGCTATATGTTCTGAATGCCCGAATTGGGAATCTGTGTCAAAACTTTGTTAGGAATTATGTGATCCTTACTAGCTGGAAGTAAGGGAGATGGGGCATGAAGTTATTTCTAGGAGTTGGACACATACCAAGTTTAGCTCAGTTCTGGGCATCTTTGAAATACCTATACAAACTTGTTCCTACATAGTAACTTGCATCTTTGAATGAGAATGTGCTTGCTTACAGCAACGTGCTATATGTTCTGAATGCCCGAATTGGGAATCTGTGTCAAAACTTTGTTAGGAATTATGTGATCCTTACTAGCTGGAAGTAAGGGAGATGGGGCATGAAGTTATTTCTAGGAGTTGGACACATACCAAGTTTAGCTCAGTTCTGGGCATCTTTGAAATACCTATACAAACTTGTTCCTACATAGTAACTTGCAACTTTGAATGAGAATGTGCTTGCTTACAGCAACGTGCTATATGTTCTGAATGCCCGAATTGGGAATCTGTGTCAAAACTTTGTTAGGAATTATGTGATCCTTACTAGCTGGAAGTAAGGGAGATGGGGCATGAAGTTATTTCTAGGAGTTGGACACATAGCAAGTTTAGCTCAGTTCTGGGCATCTTTGAAATACCTATACAAACTTGTTCCTACATAGTAACTTGCATCTTTGAATGAGAATGTGCTTGCTTACAGCAACGTGCTATATGTTCTGAATGCCCGAATTGGCAATCTGTGTCAAAACTTTGTTAGGAATTATGTGATCCTTACTAGCTGGAAGTAAGGGAGATGGGGCATGAAGTTATTTCTAGGAGTTGGACACATACCAAGTTTAGCTCAGTTCTGGGCATCTTTGAAATACCTATACAAACTTGTTCCTACCTAGTAACTTGCATCTTTGAATGAGAATGTGCTTGCTTACAGCAACGTGCTATATGTTCTGAATGCCCGAATTGGGAATCTGTGTCAAAACTTTGTTAGGAATTATGTTATCCTTACTACCTGGAAGTAAGGGAGATGGGGCATGAAGTTATTTCTAGGAGTTGGACACATACCAAGTTTAGCTCAGTTCTGGGCATCTTTGAAATACCTATACAAACTTGTTCCTACATAGTAACTTGCAACTTTGAATGAAAATGTGCTTGCTTACAGCAACGTGCTATATGTTCTGAATGCCCGAATTGGGAATCTGTGTCAAAACTTTGTTAGGAATTATGTGATCCTTACTAGCTGGAAGTAAGGGAGATGGGGCATGAAGTTATTTCTAGGAGTTGGACACATACCAAGTTTAGCTCAGTTCTGGGCATCTTTGAAATACCTATACAAACTTGTTCCTACATAGTAACTTGCATCTTTGAATGAGAATGTGCTTGCTTACAGCAACGTGCTATATGTTCTGAATGCCCGAATTGGGAATCTGTGTCAAAACTTTGTTAGGAATTATTTGATCCTTACTAGCTGGAAGTAAGGGAGATGGGGCATGAAGTTATTTCTAGGAGTTGGACACATAGCAAGTTTAGCTCAGTTCTGGGCATCTTTGAAATACCTATACAAACTTGTTCCTACATAGTAACTTGCATCTTTGAATGGGAATCTGCTTGCTTACAGCAACGTGCTATATGTTCTGAATGCCCGAATTGGCAATCTGTGTCAAATCTTTGTTAGGATTTATGTGATCCTTACTAGCTGGAAGTAAGGGAGATGGGGCATGAAGTTATTTCTAGGAGTTGGACACATACCAAGTTTAGCTCAGTTCTGGGCATCTTTGAAATACCTATACAAACTTATTCCTACATAGTAACTTGCAACTTTGAATGAAAATGTGCTTGCTTACAGCAACGTGCTATACGTTCTGAATGCCCGAATTGGGAATCTGTGTCAAAACATTGTTAGGAATTATGTGATCCTTACTAGCTGGAAGTAAGGGAGATGGGGCATGAGGTTATTTCTAGAAGTTGGACACATACCAAGTTTAGCTCAGTTCTGGGCATCTTTGAAATACCTATACAAACTTGTTCCTACCTAGTAACTTGCATCTTTGAATGAGAATCTGCTTGCTTACAGCAACGTGCTATATGTTCTGAATGCCCGAATTGGGAATCTGTGTCAAAACTTTGTTAGGAATTATGTGATCCTTACTAGCTGGAAGTAAGGGAGATGGGGCATGAAGTTATTTCTAGGAGTTGGACACATACCAATATAGCTCAGTTCTGGGCATCTTTGAAATACCTATACAAACTTGTTCCTACATAGTATCTTGCAACTTTGAATGAGAATGTGCTTGCTTACAGCAACGTGCTATATGTTCTGAATGCCCGAATTGGGAATCTGTGTCAAAACTTTGTTAGGAATTATGTGATCCTTACTAGCTGGAAGTAACGGAGATGGGGCATGAAGTTATTTCTAGGAGTTGGACACATACCAAGTTTAGCTCAGTTCTGGGCATCTTTGAAATACCTATACAAACTTGTTCCTACATAGTAACTTGCAACTTTGAATGAGAATGTGCTTGCTTACAGCAACGTGCTATATGTTCTGAATGCCCGAATTGGGAATCTGTGTCAAAACTTTGTTAGGAATTATGTGATCCTTACTAGCTGGAAGTAAGGGAGATGGGGCATGAAGTTATTTCTAGGAGTTGGACACATACCAAGTTTAGCTCAGTTCTGGGCATCTTTGAAATACCTATACAAACTTGTTCCTACATAGTAACTTGCATCTTTGAATGAGAATGTGCTTGCTTACAGCAACGTGCTATATGTTCTGAATGCCCGAATTGGGAATCTGTGTCAAAACTTTGTTAGGAATTATGTGATCCTTACTAGCTGGAAGTAAGGGAGATGGGGCATGAAGTTATTTCTAGGAGTTGGACACATAGCAAGTTTAGCTCAGTTCTGGGCATCTTTGAAATACCTATACAAACTTGTTCCTACATAGTAACTTGCATCTTTGAATGGGAATCTGCTTGCTTACAGCAACGTGCTATATGTTCTGAATGCCCGAATTGGCAATCTGTGTCAAATCTTTGTTAGGATTTATGTGATCCTTACTAGCTGGAAGTAAGGGAGATGGGGCATGAAGTTATTTCTAGGAGTTGGACACATACCAAGTTTAGCTCAGTTCTGGGCATCTTTGAAATACCTATACAAACTTATTCCTACATAGTAACTTGCAACTTTGAATGAAAATGTGCTTGCTTACAGCAACGTGCTATATGTTCTGAATGCCCGAATTGGGAATCTGTGTCAAAACATTGTTAGGAATTATGTGATCCTTACTAGCTGGAAGTAAGGGAGATGGGGCATGAGGTTATTTCTAGAAGTTGGACACATACCAAGTTTAGCTCAGTTCTGGGCATCTTTGAAATACCTATACAAACTTGTTCCTACCTAGTAACTTGCATCTTTGAATGAGAATCTGCTTGCTTACAGCAACGTGCTATATGTTCTGAATGCCCGAATTGGGAATCTGTGTCAAAACTTTGTTAGGAATTATGTGATCCTTACTAGCTGGAAGTAAGGGAGATGGGACATGAAGTTATTTCTAGGAGTTGGACACATACCAATTTAGCTCAGTTCTGGGCATCTTTGAAATACCTATACAAACTTGTTCCTACATAGTATCTTGCAACTTTGAATGAGAATGTGCTTGCTTACAGCAACGTGCTATATGTTCTGAATGCCCGAATTGGGAATCTGTGTCAAAACTTTGTTAGGAATTATGTGATCCTTACTAGCTGGAAGTAAGGGAGATGGGGCATGAAGTTATTTCTAGGAGTTGGACACATACCAAGTTTAGCTCAGTTCTGGGCATCTTTGAAATACCTATACAAACTTGTTCCTACATAGTAACTTGCAACTTTGAATGAGAATCTGCTTGCTTACAGCAACGTGCTATATGTTCTGAATGCCCGAATAGGGAATCTGTGTCAAAACTTTGTTAGGAATTATGTAATCCTTTCTAGCTGGAAGTAAGGGAGATGGGGCATGAAGTTATTTCTTGGAGTTGGAGACATACCAAGTTTAGCTCAGTTCTGGGCATCTTTGAAATACCTATACAAACTTGTTCCTACATAGTAACTTGCATCTTTGAATGAGAATGTGCTTGCTTGCAGCAACGTGCTATATGTTCTGAATGCCCGAATAGGGAATCTGTGTCAAAACTTTGTTAGGAATTATGTGATCCTTACTAGCTGGAAGTAAGGGAGATGGGGCATGAAGTTATTTCTAGGAGTTGGACACATACAACGTTTAGCTCAGTTCTGGGCATCTTTGAAATACCAATACAAACTTATTCCTACATTGTATCTTGCAACTTTGAATGAGAATGTGCTTGCTTACAGCAACGTGCTATATGTTCTGAATGCCCGAATTGGGAATCTGTGTCAAAACTTTGTTAGGAATTATGTGATCCTTACTAGCTGGAAGTAAGGGAGATGGGGCATGAAGTTATTTCGTGGAGTTGGACACATACCAAGTTTAGTTCAGTTCTGGGCATCTTTGAAATACCTATACAAACTTGTTCCTACATAGTAACTTGCATCTTTGAATGAGAATGTGCTTGCTTACAGCAACGTGCTATATGTTCTGAATGCCCGAATTGGGAATCTGTGTCAAAACTGTTAGGAATTATGTGATCCTTACCAGCTGGAAGTAAGGGAGATGGGGCATGAAGTTATTTCTAGGAGTTGGACACATACCAAGTTTAGCTCAGTTCTGGGCATCTTTGAAATACCTATACAAACTTGTTCCTACCTAGTAACTTGCAACTTTGAATGAAAATGTGCTTGCTTACAGCAACGTGCTATATGTTCTGAATGCCCGAATTGGGAATCTGTGTCAAAACTTTGTTAGGAATTATGTGATCCTTACTAGCTGGAAGTAAGGGAGATGGGGCATGAAGTTATTTCTAGGAGTTGGACACATACCAAGTTTAGCTCAGTTCTGGGCATCTTTGAAATACCTATACAAACTTGTTCCTACATAGTAACTTGCATCTTTGAATGAGAATGTGCTTGCTTACAGCAACGTGCTATATGTTCTGAATGCCCGAATTGGGAATCTGTGTCAAAACTTTGTTAGGAATTATGTGATCCTTACTAGCTGGAAGTAAGGGAGATGGGGCATGAAGTTATTTCTAGGAGTTGGACACATAGCAAGTTTAGCTCAGTTCTGGGCATCTTTGAAATACCTATACAAACTTGTTCCTACATAGTAACTTGCAACTTTGAATGAGAATGTGCTTGCTTACAGCAACGTGCTATATGTTCTGAATGCCCGAATTGGGAATCTGTGTCAAAACTTTGTTAGGAATTATGTGATCCTTACTAGCTGGAAGTAAGGGAGATGGGGCATGAAGTTATTTCTAGGAGTTGGACACATAGCAAGTTTAGCTCAGTTCTGGGCATCTTTGAAATACCTATACAAACTTGTTCCTACATAGTAACTTGCATCTTTGAATGAGAATGTGCTTGCTTACAGCAACGTGCTATATGTTCTGAATGCCCGAATTGGCAATCTGTGTCAAAACTTTGTTAGGAATTATGTGATCCTTACTAGCTGGAAGTAAGGGAGATGGGGCATGAAGTTATTTCTAGGAGTTGGACACATACCAAGTTTAGCTCAGTTCTGGGCATCTTTGAAATACCTATACAAACTTGTTCCTACCTAGTAACTTGCATCTTTGAATGAGAATGTGCTTGCTTACAGCAACGTGCTATATGTTCTGAATGCCCGAATTGGGAATCTGTGTCAAAACTTTGTTAGGAATTATGTTATCCTTACTACCTGGAAGTAAGGGAGATGGGGCATGAAGTTATTTCTAGGAGTTGGACACATACCAAGTTTAGCTCAGTTCTGGGCATCTTTGAAATACCTATACAAACTTGTTCCTACATAGTAACTTGCAACTTTGAATGAAAATGTGCTTGCTTACAGCAACGTGCTATATGTTCTGAATGCCCGAATTGGGAATCTGTGTCAAAACTTTGTTAGGAATTATGTGATCCTTACTAGCTGGAAGTAAGGGAGATGGGGCATGAAGTTATTTCTAGGAGTTGGACACATACCAAGTTTAGCTCAGTTCTGGGCATCTTTGAAATACCTATACAAACTTGTTCCTACATAGTAACTTGCATCTTTGAATGAGAATGTGCTTGCTTACAGCAACGTGCTATATGTTCTGAATGCCCGAATTGGGAATCTGTGTCAAAACTTTGTTAGGAATTATTTGATCCTTACTAGCTGGAAGTAAGGGAGATGGGGCATGAAGTTATTTCTAGGAGTTGGACACATAGCAAGTTTAGCTCAGTTCTGGGCATCTTTGAAATACCTATACAAACTTGTTCCTACATAGTAACTTGCATCTTTGAATGGGAATCTGCTTGCTTACAGCAACGTGCTATATGTTCTGAATGCCCGAATTGGCAATCTGTGTCAAATCTTTGTTAGGATTTATGTGATCCTTACTAGCTGGAAGTAAGGGAGATGGGGCATGAAGTTATTTCTAGGAGTTGGACACATACCAAGTTTAGCTCAGTTCTGGGCATCTTTGAAATACCTATACAAACTTATTCCTACATAGTAACTTGCAACTTTGAATGAAAATGTGCTTGCTTACAGCAACGTGCTATACGTTCTGAATGCCCGAATTGGGAATCTGTGTCAAAACATTGTTAGGAATTATGTGATCCTTACTAGCTGGAAGTAAGGGAGATGGGGCATGAGGTTATTTCTAGAAGTTGGACACATACCAAGTTTAGCTCAGTTCTGGGCATCTTTGAAATACCTATACAAACTTGTTCCTACCTAGTAACTTGCATCTTTGAATGAGAATCTGCTTGCTTACAGCAACGTGCTATATGTTCTGAATGCCCGAATTGGGAATCTGTGTCAAAACTTTGTTAGGAATTATGTGATCCTTACTAGCTGGAAGTAAGGGAGATGGGGCATGAAGTTATTTCTAGGAGTTGGACACATACCAATATAGCTCAGTTCTGGGCATCTTTGAAATACCTATACAAACTTGTTCCTACATAGTATCTTGCAACTTTGAATGAGAATGTGCTTGCTTACAGCAACGTGCTATATGTTCTGAATGCCCGAATTGGGAATCTGTGTCAAAACTTTGTTAGGAATTATGTGATCCTTACTAGCTGGAAGTAACGGAGATGGGGCATGAAGTTATTTCTAGGAGTTGGACACATACCAAGTTTAGCTCAGTTCTGGGCATCTTTGAAATACCTATACAAACTTGTTCCTACATAGTAACTTGCAACTTTGAATGAGAATGTGCTTGCTTACAGCAACGTGCTATATGTTCTGAATGCCCGAATAGGGAATCTGTGTCAAAACTTTGTTAGGAATTATGTAATCCTTTCTAGCTGGAAGTAAGGGAGATGGGGCATGAAGTTATTTCTTGGAGTTGGAGACATACCAAGTTTAGCTCAGTTCTGGGCATCTTTGAAATACCTATACAAACTTGTTCCTACATAGTAACTTGCATCTTTGAATGAGAATGTGCTTGCTTGCAGCAACGTGCTATATGTTCTGAATGCCCGAATAGGGAATCTGTGTCAAAACTTTGTTAGGAATTATGTGATCCTTACTAGCTGGAAGTAAGGGAGATGGGGCATGAAGTTATTTCTAGGAGTTGGACACATACCATGTTTAGCTCAGTTCTGGGCATCTTTCAAATACCTATACAAACTTGTTCCTACATAGTAACTTGCAACTTTGAATGAAAATGTGCTTGCTTACAGCAACGTGCTATATGTTCTGAATGCCCGAATTGGGAATCTGTGTCAAAACTTTGTTAGGAATTATGTGATCCTTACTAGCTGGAAGTAAGGGAGATGGGGCATGAAGTTATTTCGTGGAGTTGGACACATACCAAGTTTAGTTCAGTTCTGGGCATCTTTGAAATACCTATACAAACTTGTTCCTACATAGTAACTTGCATCTTTGAATGAGAATGTGCTTGCTTACAGCAACGTGCTATATGTTCTGAATGCCCGAATTGGGAATCTGTGTCAAAACTGTTAGGAATTATGTGATCCTTACCAGCTGGAAGTAAGGGAGATGGGGCATGAAGTTATTTCTAGGAGTTGGACACATAGCAAGTTTAGCTCAGTTCTGGGCATCTTTCAAATACCTATACAAACTTGTTCCTACATAGTAACTTGCAACTTTGAATGAGAATGTGCTTGCTTACAGCAACGTGCTATATGTTCTGAATGCCCGAATTGGGAATCTGTGTCAAAACTTTGTTAGGAATTATGTGATCCTTACTAGCTGGAAGTAAGGGAGATGGGGCATGAAGTTATTTCTAGGAGTTGGACACATACCAAGTTTAGCTCAGTTCTGGGCATCTTTGAAATACCTATACAAACTTGTTCCTACATAGTAACTTGCATCTTTGAATGAGAATCTGCTTGCTTACAGCAACGTGCTATATGTTCTGAATGCCCGAATTGGCAATCTGTGTCAAATATTTGTTAGGATTTATGTGATCCTTACTAGCTGGAAGTAAGGGAGATGGGGCATGAAGTTATTTCTAGGAGTTGGACACATACCAAGTTTAGCTCAGTTCTGGGCATCTTTGAAATACCTATACAAACTTATTCCTACATAGTAACTTGCAACTTTGAATGAAAATGTGCTTGCTTACAGCAACGTGCTATATGTTCTGAATGCCCGAATTGGGAATCTGTGTCAAAACTTTGTTAGGAATTATGTGATCCTTACTAGCTGGAAGTAAGGGAGATGGGGCATGAAGTTATTTCTAGGAGTTGGACACATACCAAGTTTAGCTCAGTTCTGGGCATCTTTGAAATACCTATACAAACTTGTTCCTACATAGTAACTTGCATCTTTGAATGAGAATGTGC
This sequence comes from Diceros bicornis minor, assembly GCF_020826845.1. NCBI lineage: Eukaryota > Metazoa > Chordata > Mammalia > Perissodactyla > Rhinocerotidae > Diceros > Diceros bicornis. The sequence continues at coordinate 79,744,496 of NC_080750.1, read as the reverse complement.
TTGCTTACAGCAACGTGCTATATGTTCTGAATGCCCGAATTGGGAATCTGTGTCAAAACTTTGTTAGGAATTATTTGATCCTTACTAGCTGGAAGTAAGGGAGATGGGGCATGAAGTTATTTCTAGGAGTTGGACACATAGCAAGTTTAGCTCAGTTCTGGGCATCTTTGAAATACCTATACAAACTTGTTCCTACATAGTAACTTGCATCTTTGAATGGGAATCTGCTTGCTTACAGCAACGTGCTATATGTTCTGAATGCCCGAATTGGCAATCTGTGTCAAATCTTTGTTAGGATTTATGTGATCCTTACTAGCTGGAAGTAAGGGAGATGGGGCATGAAGTTATTTCTAGGAGTTGGACACATACCAAGTTTAGCTCAGTTCTGGGCATCTTTGAAATACCTATACAAACTTATTCCTACATAGTAACTTGCAACTTTGAATGAAAATGTGCTTGCTTACAGCAACGTGCTATACGTTCTGAATGCCCGAATTGGGAATCTGTGTCAAAACATTGTTAGGAATTATGTGATCCTTACTAGCTGGAAGTAAGGGAGATGGGGCATGAGGTTATTTCTAGAAGTTGGACACATACCAAGTTTAGCTCAGTTCTGGGCATCTTTGAAATACCTATACAAACTTGTTCCTACCTAGTAACTTGCATCTTTGAATGAGAATCTGCTTGCTTACAGCAACGTGCTATATGTTCTGAATGCCCGAATTGGGAATCTGTGTCAAAACTTTGTTAGGAATTATGTGATCCTTACTAGCTGGAAGTAAGGGAGATGGGGCATGAAGTTATTTCTAGGAGTTGGACACATACCAATATAGCTCAGTTCTGGGCATCTTTGAAATACCTATACAAACTTGTTCCTACATAGTATCTTGCAACTTTGAATGAGAATGTGCTTGCTTACAGCAACGTGCTATATGTTCTGAATGCCCGAATTTGGAATCTGTGTCAAAACTTTGTTAGGAATTATGTGATCCTTACTAGCTGGAAGTAACGGAGATGGGGCATGAAGTTATTTCTAGGAGTTGGACACATACCAAGTTTAGCTCAGTTCTGGGCATCTTTGAAATACCTATACAAACTTGTTCCTACATAGTAACTTGCAACTTTGAATGAGAATGTGCTTGCTTACAGCAACGTGCTATATGTTCTGAATGCCCGAATAGGGAATCTGTGTCAAAACTTTGTTAGGAATTATGTAATCCTTTCTAGCTGGAAGTAAGGGAGATGGGGCATGAAGTTATTTCTTGGAGTTGGAGACATACCAAGTTTAGCTCAGTTCTGGGCATCTTTGAAATACCTATACAAACTTGTTCCTACATAGTAACTTGCATCTTTGAATGAGAATGTGCTTGCTTGCAGCAACGTGCTATATGTTCTGAATGCCCGAATAGGGAATCTGTGTCAAAACTTTGTTAGGAATTATGTGATCCTTACTAGCTGGAAGTAAGGGAGATGGGGCATGAAGTTATTTCTAGGAGTTGGACACATACCATGTTTAGCTCAGTTCTGGGCATCTTTCAAATACCTATACAAACTTGTTCCTACATAGTAACTTGCAACTTTGAATGAAAATGTGCTTGCTTACAGCAACGTGCTATATGTTCTGAATGCCCGAATTGGGAATCTGTGTCAAAACTTTGTTAGGAATTATGTGATCCTTACTAGCTGGAAGTAAGGGAGATGGGGCATGAAGTTATTTCGTGGAGTTGGACACATACCAAGTTTAGTTCAGTTCTGGGCATCTTTGAAATACCTATACAAACTTGTTCCTACATAGTAACTTGCATCTTTGAATGAGAATGTGCTTGCTTACAGCAACGTGCTATATGTTCTGAATGCCCGAATTGGGAATCTGTGTCAAAACTGTTAGGAATTATGTGATCCTTACCAGCTGGAAGTAAGGGAGATGGGGCATGAAGTTATTTCTAGGAGTTGGACACATAGCAAGTTTAGCTCAGTTCTGGGCATCTTTCAAATACCTATACAAACTTGTTCCTACATAGTAACTTGCAACTTTGAATGAGAATGTGCTTGCTTACAGCAACGTGCTATATGTTCTGAATGCCCGAATTGGGAATCTGTGTCAAAACTTTGTTAGGAATTATGTGATCCTTACTAGCTGGAAGTAAGGGAGATGGGGCATGAAGTTATTTCTAGGAGTTGGACACATACCAAGTTTAGCTCAGTTCTGGGCATCTTTGAAATACCTATACAAACTTGTTCCTACATAGTAACTTGCATCTTTGAATGAGAATCTGCTTGCTTACAGCAACGTGCTATATGTTCTGAATGCCCGAATTGGCAATCTGTGTCAAATATTTGTTAGGATTTATGTGATCCTTACTAGCTGGAAGTAAGGGAGATGGGGCATGAAGTTATTTCTAGGAGTTGGACACATACCAAGTTTAGCTCAGTTCTGGGCATCTTTGAAATACCTATACAAACTTATTCCTACATAGTAACTTGCAACTTTGAATGAAAATGTGCTTGCTTACAGCAACGTGCTATATGTTCTGAATGCCCGAATTGGGTATCTGTGTCAAAACATTGTTAGGAATTATGTGATCCTTACTAGCTGGAAGTAAGGGAGATGGGGCATGAGGTTATTTCTAGGAGTTGGACACATACCAAGTTTAGCTCAGTTCTGGGCATCTTTGAAATACCTATACAAACTTGTTCCTACCTAGTAACTTGCATCTTTGAATGAGAATCTGCTTGCTTACAGCAACGTGCTATATGTTCTGAATGCCCGAATTGGGAATCTGTGTCAAAACTTTGTTAGGAATTATGTGATCCTTACTAGCTGGAAGTAAGGGAGATGGGGCATGAAGTTATTTCTAGGAGTTGGACACATACCAATTTAGCTCAGTTCTGGGCATCTTTGAAATACCTATACAAACTTGTTCCTACATAGTATCTTGCAACTTTGAATGAGAATGTGCTTGCTTACAGCAACGTGCTATATGTTCTGAATGCCCGAATTGGGAATCTGTGTCAAAACTTTGTTAGGAATTATGTGATCCTTACTAGCTGGAAGTAAGGGAGATGGGGCATGAAGTTATTTCTAGGAGTTGGACACATACCAAGTTTAGCTCAGTTCTGGGCATCTTTGAAATACCTATACAAACTTGTTCCTACATAGTAACTTGCAACTTTGAATGAGAATGTGCTTGCTTACAGCAACGTGCTATATGTTCTGAATGCCCGAATAGGGAATCTGTGTCAAAACTTTGTTAGGAATTATGTAATCCTTTCTAGCTGGAAGTAAGGGAGATGGGGCATGAAGTTATTTCTTGGAGTTGGAGACATACCAAGTTTAGCTCAGTTCTGGGCATCTTTGAAATACCTATACAAACTTGTTCCTACATAGTAACTTGCATCTTTGAATGAGAATGTGCTTGCTTGCAGCAACGTGCTATGTGTTCTGAATGCCCGAATAGGGAATCTGTGTCAAAACTTTGTTAGGAATTATGTGATCCTTACTAGCTGGAAGTAAGGGAGATGGGGCATGAAGTTATTTCTAGGAGTTGGACACATACAACGTTTAGCTCAGTTCTGGGCATCTTTGAAATACCAATACAAACTTATTCCTACATAGTTTCTTGCAACTTTGAATGAGAATGTGCTTGCTTACAGCAACGTGCTACATGTTCTGAATGCCCGAATTGGGAATCTGTGTCAAAACTTTGTTAGGAATTATGTGATCCTTGCTAGCTGGAAGTAAGGGAGATGGGGCATGAAGTTATTTCTAGGAGTTGGACACATACCATGTTTAGCTCAGTTCTGGGCATCTTTCAAATACCTATACAAACTTGTTCCTACATAGTAACTTGCAACTTTGAATGAAAATGTGCTTGCTTACAGCAACGTGCTATATGTTCTGAATGCCCGAATTGGGAATCTGTGTCAAAACTTTGTTAGGAATTATGTGATCCTTACTAGCTGGAAGTAAGGGAGATGGGGCATGAAGTTATTTCGTGGAGTTGGAGACATACCAAGTTTAGCTCAGTTCTGGGCATCTTTGAAATACCTATACAAACTTGTTCCTACATAGTAACTTGCATCTTTGAATGAGAATGTGCTTGCTTGCAGCAACGTGCTATAAGTTCTGAATGCCCGAATAGGGAATCTGTGTCAAAACTTTGTTAGGAATTATGTGATCCTTACTAGCTGGAAGTAAGGAGATGGGGCATGAAGTTATTTCTAGGAGTTGGACACATACAACGTTTAGCTCAGTTCTGGGCATCTTTGAAATACCTATACAAACTTGTTCCTACGTAGTAACGTGCATCATTGAATGAGAATGTGCTTGCTTGCAGTAACGTGCTATATGTTCTGAATTCCCGAATTGGGAATCTGTGTCAAAACTTTGTTAGGAATTATGTGATCCTTACTAGCTGGAAGTAAGGGAGATGGGGCATTAAGTTATTTCTAGGAGTTGGACACATACCAAGTTTAGCTCAGTTCTGGGCATTTTTGAAATACCTATACAAACTTGTTCCTACATAGTAACTTGCAACTTTGAATGAGAATGTGCTTGCTTGCAGCAACGTGCTATATGTTCTGAATGCCCGAATTGGGAATCTGTGTCAAAAGTTTGTTAGGAATTATGTGATCCTTACTAGCTGGAAGTAAGTGAGATGGGGCATGAAGTTATTTCTAGGAGTGGGACACATACCAAGTTTAGCTCAGTTATGAGCATCTTTGAAATACCTATACAAACTTGTTCCTACATAGTAACTTGCAACTTTGAATGAGAATGTGCTTGCTTACAGCAACGTGCTATATGTTCTGAATGCCCGAATTGGGAATCTGTGTCAAAACTTTGTTAGGAATTATGTGATCCTTACTAGCTGGAAGTAAGGGAGATGGGGCATGAAGTTATTTCTAGGAGTTGGACACATACCAAGTTTAGCTCAGTTCTGGGCATCTTTGAAATACCTATACAAACTTGTTCCTACATAGTAACTTGCATCTTTGAATGAGAATGTGCTTGCTTACAGCAACGTGCTATATGTTCTGAATGCCCGAATTGGGAATCTGTGTCAAAACTTTGTTAGGAATTATGTGATCCTTACTAGCTGGAAGTAAGGGAGATGGGGCATGAAGTTATTTCTAGGAGTTGGACACATAGCAAGTTTAGCTCAGTTCTGGGCATCTTTGAAATACCTATACAAACTTGTTCCTACATAGTAACTTGCATCTTTGAATGGGAATCTGCTTGCTTACAGCAACGTGCTATATGTTCTGAATGCCCGAATAGGGAATCTGTGTCAAAACTTTGTTAGGAATTATGTGATCCTTACTAGCTGGAAGTAAGGGAGATGGGGCATGAAGTTATTTCTAGGAGTTGGACACATACCAAGTTTAGCTCAGTTCTGGGCATCTTTGAAATACCTATACAAACTTGTTCCTACATAGTAACTTGCAACATTGAATGAAAATGTGCTTGCTTACAGCAACGTGCTATATGTTCTGAATGCCCGAATTGGGAATCTGTGTGAAAACATTGTTAGGAATTATGTGATCCTTACTAGCTGGAAGTAAGGGAGATGGGGCATGAAGTTATTTCTAGGAGTTGGACACATACCAGTTTAGCTCAGTTCTGGGCATCTTTGAAATACCAATATAAACTTATTCCTACATAGTATCTTGCAACTTTGAATGAGAATGTGCTTGCTTACAGCAACGTGATACATGTTCTGAATGCCCGAATTGGGAATCTGTGTCAAAACTTTGTTAGGAATTATGTGATCCTTACTAGCTGGAAGTAAGGGAGATGGGGCATGAAGTTATTTCTAGGAGTTGGACACATACCAAGTTTAGCTCAGTTCTGGGCATCTTTGAAATACCTATACAAACTTGTTCCTACATAGTAACTTGCAACTTTGAATGAAAATGTGCCTGCTTACAGGAACGTGCTATATGTTCTGAATGCCCGAATTGGGAATCTGTGTCAAAACTTTGTTAGGAATTATGTGATCCTTGCTAGCTGGAAGTAAGGGAGATGGGGCATGAAGTTATTTCTAGGAGTTGGACACATACCAAGTTTAGCTCAGTTCTGGGCATCTTTGAAATACCTATACAAACTTGTTCCTACATAGTAACTTGCAACTTTGAATGAAAATGTGCTTGCTTACAGCAACGTGCTATATGTTCTGAATGCCCGAATTGGGAATCTGTGTCAAAACTTTGTTAGGAATTATGTGATCCTTACTAGCTGGAAGTAAGGGAGATGGGGCATGAAGTTATTTCTAGGAGTTGGACACATACCAAGTTTAGCTCAGTTCTGGGCATCTTTGAAATACCTATACAAACTTGTTCCTACATAGTAACTTGCAACTTTGAATGAAAATGTGCTTGCTTACAGCAACGTGCTATATGTTCTGAATGCCCGAATTGGGAATCTGTGTCAAAACTTTGTTAGGAATTATGTGATCCTTACTAGCTGGAAGTAAGGGAGATGGAGCATGAAGTTATTTCTAGGAGTTTGACACATAGCAAGTTTAGCTCAGTTCTGGGCATCTTTGAAATACCTATACAAACTTGTTCCTACATAGTAACTTGCATCTTTGAATGAGAATGTGCTTGCTTACAGCAACGTGCTATATGTTCTGAATGCCCGAATTGGGAATCTGTGTCAAAACTTTGTTAGGAATTATGTGATCCTTACTAGCTGGAAGTAAGGGAGATGGGGCATGAAGTTATTTCTAGGAGTTGGACACATAGCAAGTTTAGCTCAGTTCTGGGCATCTTTCAAATACCTATACAAACTTGTTCCTACATAGTAACTTGCATCTTTGAATGGGAATCTGCTTGCTTAGAGCAACGTGCTATATGTTCTGAATGCCCGAATTGGGAATCTGTGTCAAAACTTTGTTAGGAATTATGTGATCCTTACTAGCTGGAAGTAAGGGAGATGGGGCATGAAGTTATTTCTAGGAGTTGGACACATACCAAGTTTAGCTCAGTTCTGGGCATCTTTGAAATACCTATACAAACTTGTTCCTACATAGTAACTTGCAACTTTGAATGAGAATGTGCTTGCTTACAGCAACGTGCTATATGTTCTGAATGCCCGAATTGGCAATCTGTGTCAATCTTTGTTAGGATTTATGTGATCTTTACTAGCTGGAAGTAAGGGAGATGGGGCATGAAGTTATTTCTAGGAGTTGGACACATACCAAGTTTAGCTCAGTTCTGGGCATCTTTGAAATACCTATACAAACTTATTCCTACATAGTAACTTGCAACTTTGAATGAAAATGTGCTTGCTTACAGCAACGTGCTATATGTTCTGAATGCCCGAATTGGGAATCTGTGTCAAAACATTGTTAGGAATTATGTGATCCTTACTAGCTGGAAGTAAGGGAGATGGGGCATGAAGTTATTTCTAGGAGTTGGACACATACCAAGTTTAGCTCAGTTCTGGGCATCTTTGAAATACCTATACAAACTTGTTCCTACCTAGTAACTTGCATCTTTGAATGAGAATGTGCTTGCTTACAGCAACGTGCTATATGTTCTGAATGCCCGAATTGGGAATCTGTGTCAAAACTTTGTTAGGAATTATGTGATCCTTACTAGCTGGAAGTAAGGGATATGGAGCATGATGTTATTTGTAGGAGTTGGACACATACCAAGTTTAGCTCAGTTCTGGGCATCTTTGAAATACCTATACAAACTTGTTCCTACATAGTAACTTGCAACTTTGAATGAGAATGTGCTTGCTTACAGCAACGTGCTATATGTTCTGAATGCCCGAATTGGCAATCTGTGTCAAATCTTTGTTAGGATTTATGTGATCCTTACTAGCTGGAAGTAAGGGAGATGGGGCATGAAGTTATTTCTAGGAGTTGGACACATACCAAGTTTAGCTCAGTTCTGGGCATCTTTGAAATACCTATACAAACTTATTCCTACATAGTAACTTGCAACTTTGAATGAAAATGTGCTTGCTTACAGCAACGTGCTATATGTTCTGAATGCCCGAATTGGGAATCTGTGTCAAAACATTGTTAGGAATTATGTGATCCTTACTAGCTGGAAGTAAGGGAGATGGGGCATGAGGTTATTTCTAGGAGTTGGACACATACCAAGTTTAGCTCAGTTCTGGGCATCTTTGAAATACCTATACAAACTTGTTCCTACCTAGTAACTTGCATCTTTGAATGAGAATCTGCTTGCTTACAGCAACGTGCTATATGTTCTGAATGCCCGAATTGGGAATCTGTGTCAAAACTTTGTTAGGAATTATGTGATCCTTACTAGCTGGAAGTAAGGGAGATGGGGCATGAAGTTATTTCTAGGAGTTGGACACATACCAATTTAGCTCAGTTCTGGGCATCTTTGAAATACCTATACAAACTTGTTCCTACATAGTATCTTGCAACTTTGAATGAGAATGTGCTTGCTTACAGCAACGTGCTATATGTTCTGAATGCCCGAATTGGGAATCTGTGTCAAAACTTTGTTAGGAATTATGTGATCCTTACTAGCTGGAAGTAAGGGAGATGGGGCATGAAGTTATTTCTAGGAGTTGGACACATACAACGTTTAGCTCAGTTCTGGGCATCTTTGAAATACCTATACAAACTTGTTCCTACATAGTAACTTGCAACTTTGAATGAGAATGTGCTTGCTTACAGCAACGTGCTATATGTTCTGAATGCCCGAATAGGGAATCTGTGTCAAAACTTTGTTAGGAATTATGTAATCCTTACTAGCTGGAAGTAAGGGAGATGGGGCATGAAGTTATTTCTTGGAGTTGGAGACATACCAAGTTTAGCTCAGTTCTGGGCATCTTTGAAATACCTATACAAACTTGTTCCTACATAGTAACTTGCATCTTTGAATGAGAATGTGCTTGCTTGCAGCAACGTGCTATATGTTCTGAATGCCCGAATAGGGAATCTGTGTCAAAACTTTGTTAGGAATTATGTGATCCTTACTAGCTGGAAGTAAGGGAGATGGGGCATGAAGTTATTTCTAGGAGTTGGACACATACCAAGTTTAGCTCAGTTCTGGGCATCTTTGAAATACCAATACAAACTTATTCCTACATAGTATCTTGCAACTTTGAATGAGAATGTGCTTGCTTACAGCAACGTGCTACATGTTCTGAATGCCCGAATTGGGAATCTGTGTCAAAACTTTGTTAGGAATTATGTGATCCTTGCTAGCTGGAAGTAAGGGAGATGGGGCATGAAGTTATTTCTAGGAGTTGGACACATACCAAGTTTAGCTCAGTTCTGGGCATCTTTCAAATACCTATACAAACTTGTTCCTACATAGTAACTTGCATCTTTGAATGAGAATGTGCTTGCTTGCAGCAACGTGCTATAAGTTCTGAATGCCCGAATAGGGAATCTGTGTCAAAACTTTGTTAGGAATTATGTGATCCTTACTAGCTGGAAGTAAGGGAGATGGGGCATGAAGTTATTTCTAGGAGTTGGACACATACAACGTTTAGCTCAGTTCTGGGCATCTTTGAAATACCTATACAAACTTGTTCCTACGTAGTAACGTGCATCTTTGAATGAGAATGTGCTTGCTTGCAGCAACGTGCTATATGTTCTGAATGACCGAATAGGGAATCTGTGTCAAAACTTTGTTAGGAATTATGTGATCCTTACTAGCTGGAAGTAAGGGAGATGGGGCATTAAGTTATTTCTAGGAGTTGGACACATACCAAGTTTAGCTCAGTTCTGGGCATTTTTGAAATACCTATACAAACTTGTTCCTACATAGTAACTTGCAACTTTGAATGAGAATGTGCTTGCTTGCAGCAACGTGCTATATGTTCTGAATGCCCGAATAGGGAATCTGTGTCAAAACTTTGTTAGGAATTATGTGATCCTTACTAGCTGGAAGTAAGGGAGATGGGGCATGAAGTTATTTCTAGGAGTTGGACACATAACAAGTTTAGCTCAGTTCTGGGCATCTTTGAAATACCTATACAAACTTGTTCCTACCTAGTAACTTGCAACTTTGAATGAAAATGTGCTTGCTTACAGCAACGTGCTATATGTTCTGAATGCCCGAATTGGGAATCTGTGTCAAAACTTTGTTAGGAATTATGTGATCCTTACTAGCTGGAAGTAAGGGAGATGGGGCATGAAGTTATCTCTAGGAGTTGGACACATACCAAGTTTAGCTCAGTTCTGGGCATCTTTGAAATACCTATACAAACTTGTTCCTACATAGTAACTTGCATCTTTGAATGAGAATGTGCTTGCTTACAGCAACGTGCTATATGTTCTGAATGCCCAAATTGGGAATCTGTGTCAAAACTTTGTTAGGAATTATGTGATCCTTACTAGCTGGAAGTAAGGGAGATGGGGCATGAAGTTATTTCTAGGAGTTGGACACATACCAAGTTTAGTTCAGTTCTGGGCATCTTTGAAATACCTATACAAACTTGTTCCTACATAGTAACTTGCATCTTTGAATGAGAATGTGCTTGCTTACAGCAACGTGCTATATGTTCTGAATGCCCGAATTGGGAATCTGTGTCAAAACTGTTAGGAATTATGTGATCCTTACCAGCTGGAAGTAAGGGAGATGGGGCATGAAGTTATTTCTAGGAGTTGGACACATAACAAGTTTAGCTCAGTTCTGGCCATCTTTGAAATACCTATACAAACTTGTTCCTACCTAGTAACTTGCAACTTTGAATGAAAATGTGCTTGCTTACAGCAACGTGCTATATGTTCTGAATGCCCGAATTGGGAATCTGTGTCAAATCTTTGTTAGAAATTATGTGATCCTTACTAGCTGGAAGTAAGGGAGATGGGGCATGAAGTTATTTCTAGGAGTTGGACACATACCAAGTTTAGCTCAGTTCTGGGCATCTTTGAAATACCTATACAAACTTGTTCCTACATAGTAACTTGCATCTTTGAATGAGAATGTGCTTGCTTACAGCAACGTGCTATATGTTCTGAATGCCCGAATTGGGAATCTGTGTCAAAACTTTGTTAGGAATTATGTGATCCTTACTAGCTGGAAGTAAGGGAGATGGGGCATGAAGTTATTTCTAGGAGTTGGACACATAGCAAATTTAGCTCAGTTCTGGGCATCTTTGAAATACCTATACAAACTTGTTCCTACATAGTAACTTGCAACTTTGAATGAGAATGTGCTTGCTTACAGCAACGTGCTATATGTTCTGAATGCCCGAATTGGGAATCTGTGTCAAAACTTTGTTAGGAATTATGTGATCCTTACTAGCTGGAAGTAAGGGAGATGGGGCATGAAGTTATTTCTAGGAGTTGGACACATAGCAAGTTTAGCTCAGTTCTGGGCATCTTTGAAATACCTATACAAACTTGTTCCTACATAGTAACTTGCATCTTTGAATGAGAATGTGCTTGCTTACAGCAACGTGCTATATGTTCTGAATGCCCGAATTGGCAATCTGTGTCAAAACTTTGTTAGGAATTATGTGATCCTTACTAGCTGGAAGTAAGGGAGATGGGGCATGAAGTTATTTCTAGGAGTTGGACACATACCAAGTTTAGCTCAGTTCTGGGCATCTTTGAAATACCTATACAAACTTGTTCCTACCTAGTAACTTGCATCTTTGAATGAGAATGTGCTTGCTTACAGCAACGTGCTATATGTTCTGAATGCCCGAATTGGGAATCTGTGTCAAAACTTTGTTAGGAATTATGTTATCCTTACTACCTGGAAGTAAGGGAGATGGGGCATGAAGTTATTTCTAGGAGTTGGACACATACCAAGTTTAGCTCAGTTCTGGGCATCTTTGAAATACCTATACAAACTTGTTCCTACATAGTAACTTGCAACTTTGAATGAAAATGTGCTTGCTTACAGCAACATGCTATATGTTCTGAATGCCCGAATTGGGAATCTGTGTCAAAACTTTGTTAGGAATTATGTGATCCTTACTAGCTGGAAGTAAGGGAGATGGGGCATGAAGTTATTTCTAGGAGTTGGACACATAGCAAGTTTAGCTCAGTTCTGGGCATCTTTGAAATACCTATACAAACTTGTTCCTACATAGTAACTTGCATCTTTGAATGGGAATCTGCTTGCTTACAGCAACGTGCTATATGTTCTGAATGCCCGAATAGGGAATCTGTGTCAAAACTTTGTTAGGAATTATGTGATCCTTACTAGCTGGAAGTAAGGGAGATGGGGCATGAAGTTATTTCTAGGAGTTGGACACATACCAAGTTTAGCTCAGTTCTGGGCATCTTTGAAATACCTATACAAACTTGTTCCTACATAGTAACTTGCAACTTTGAATGAAAATGTGCTTGCTTACAGCAACGTGCTATATGTTCTGAATGCCCGAATTGGGAATCTGTGTGAAAACATTGTTAGGAATTATGTGATCCTTACTAGCTGGAAGTAAGGGAGATGGGGCATGAAGTTATTTCTAGGAGTTGGACACATACCAGTTTAGCTCAGTTCTGGGCATCTTTGAAATACCAATACAAACTTATTCCTACATAGTATCTTGCATCTTTGAATGAGAATATGCTTGCTTACAGCAACGTGCTATATGTTCTGAATGCCCGAATTGGGAATCTGTGTCAAAACTTTGTTAGGAATTATGTGATCCTTACTAGCTGGAAGTAAGGGAGATGGGGCATGAAGTTATTTCTAGGAGTTGGACACATAGCAAGTTTAGCTCAGTTCTGGGCATCTTTGAAATACCTATACAAACTTGTTCCTACATAGTAACTTGCAACTTTGAATGAGAATGTGCTTGCTTACAGCAACGTGCTATATGTTCTGAATGCCCGAATTGGGAATCTGTGTCAAAACTTTGTTAGGAATTATGTGATCCTTACTAGCTGGAAGTAAGGGAGATGGGGCATGAAGTTATTTCTAGGAGTTGGACACATAGCAAGTTTAGCTCAGTTCTGGGCATCTTTGAAATACCTATACAAACTTGTTCCTACATAGTAACTTGCATCTTTGAATGAGAATGTGCTTGCTTACAGCAACGTGCTATATGTTCTGAATGCCCGAATTGGCAATCTGTGTCAAAACTTTGTTAGGAATTATGTGATCCTTACTAGCTGGAAGTAAGGGAGATGGGGCATGAAGTTATTTCTAGGAGTTGGACACATACCAAGTTTAGCTCAGTTCTGGGCATCTTTGAAATACCTATACAAACTTGTTCCTACCTAGTAACTTGCATCTTTGAATGAGAATGTGCTTGCTTACAGCAACGTGCTATATGTTCTGAATGCCCGAATTGGGAATCTGTGTCAAAACTTTGTTAGGATTTATGTTATCCTTACTACCTGGAAGTAAGGGAGATGGGGCATGAAGTTATTTCTAGGAGTTGGACACATACCAAGTTTAGCTCAGTTCTGGGCATCTTTGAAATACCTATACAAACTTGTTCCTACATAGTAACTTGCAACTTTGAATGAAAATGTGCTTGCTTACAGCAACATGCTATATGTTCTGAATGCCCGAATTGGGAATCTGTGTCAAAACTTTGTTAGGAATTATGTGATCCTTACTAGCTGGAAGTAAGGGAGATGTGGCATGAAGTTATTTCTAGGAGTTGGACACATACCAAGTTTAGCTCAGTTCTGGGCATCTTTGAAATACCTATACAAACTTGTTCCTACATAGTAACTTGCATCTTTGAATGAGAATGTGCTTGCTTACAGCAACGTGCTATATGTTCTGAATGCCCGAATTGGGAATCTGTGTCAAAACTTTGTTAGGAATTATTTGATCCTTACTAGCTGGAAGTAAGGGAGATGGGGCATGAAGTTATTTCTAGGAGTTGGACACATAGCAAGTTTAGCTCAGTTCTGGGCATCTTTGAAATACCTATACAAACTTGTTCCTACATAGTAACTTGCATCTTTGAATGGGAATCTGCTTGCTTACAGCAACGTGCTATATGTTCTGAATGCCCGAATAGGGAATCTGTGTCAAAACTTTGTTAGGAATTATGTGATCCTTACTAGCTGGAAGTAAGGGAGATGGGGCATGAAGTTATTTCTAGGAGTTGGACACATACCAAGTTTAGCTCAGTTCTGGGCATCTTTGAAATACCTATACAAACTTGTTCCTACATAGTAACTTGCAACTTTGAATGAAAATGTGCTTGCTTACAGCAACGTGCTATATGTTCTGAATGCCCGAATTGGGAATCTGTGTGAAAACATTGTTAGGAATTATGTGATCCTTACTAGCTGGAAGTAAGGGAGATGGGGCATGAAGTTATTTCTAGGAGTTGGACACATACCAGTTTAGCTCAGTTCTGGGCATCTTTGAAATACCAATACAAACTTATTCCTACATAGTATCTTGCAACTTTGAATGAGAATATGCTTGCTTACAGCAACGTGCTACATGTTCTGAATGCCCGAATTGGGAATCTGTGTCAAAACTTTGTTAGGAATTATGTGATCCTTACTAGCTGGAAGTAAGGGAGATGGGGCATGAAGTTATTTCTAGGAGTTGGACACATACGAAGTTTAGCTCAGTTCTGGGCATCTTTGAAATACCTATACAAACTTGTTCCTACATAGTAACTTGCAACTTTGAATGAAAATGTGCTTGCTTACAGCAACGTGCTATATGTTCTGAATGCCCGAATAGGGAATCTGTGTCAAAACTTTGTTAGGAATTATGTGATCCTTACTAGCTGGAAGTAAGGGAGATGGGGCATGAAGTTATTTCGTGGAGTTGGAGACATACCAAGTTTAGCTCAGTTCTGGGCATCTTTGAAATACCTATACAAACTTGTTCCTACATAGTAACTTGCATCTTTGAATGAGAATGTGCTTGCTTGCAGCAACGTGCTATAAGTTCTGAATGCCCGAATAGGGAATCTGTGTCAAAACTTTGTTAGGAATTATGTGATCCTTACTAGCTGGAAGTAAGGGAGTTGGGGCATGAAGTTACTTCTAGGAGTTGGACACATACAACGTTTAGCTCAGTTCTGGGCATCTTTGAAATACCTATACAAACTTGTTCCTACGTAGTAACGTGCATCTTTGAATGAGAATGTGCTTGCTTGCAGCAACGTGCTATATGTTCTGAATGACCGAATAGGAAATCTGTGTCAAAACTTTGTTAGGAATTATGTGATCCTTACTAGCTGGAAGTAAGGGAGATGGGGCATTAAGTTATTTCTAGGAGTTGGACACATACCAAGTTTAGCTCAGTTCTGGGCATTTTTGAAATACCTATACAAACTTGTTCCTACATAGTAACTTGCAACTTTGAATGAGAATGTGCTTGCTTGCAGCAACGTGCTATATGTTCTGAATGCCCGAATAGGCAATCTGTGTCAAAACTTTGTTAGGAATTATGTGATCCTTACTAGCTGGAAGTAAGGGAGATGGGGCATGAAGTTATTTCTAGGAGTTGGACACATAACAAGTTTAGCTCAGTTCTGGGCATCTTTGAAATACCTATACAAACTTGTTCCTACCTAGTAACTTGCAACTTTGAATGAAAATGTGCTTGCTTACAGCAACGTGCTATATGTTCTGAATGCCCGAATTGGCAATCTGTGTCAAAACTTTGTTAGAAATTATGTGATCCTTACTAGCTGGAAGTAAGGGAGATGGGGCATGAAGTTATTTCTAGGAGTTGGACACATACCAAGTTTAGCTCAGTTCTGGGCATCTTTGAAATACCTATACAAACTTGTTCCTACATAGTAACTTGCATCTTTGAATGAGAATGTGCTTGCTTACAGCAACGTGCTATATGTTCTGAATGCCCAAATTGGGAATCTGTGTCAAAACTTTGTTAGGAATTATGTGATCCTTACTAGCTGGAAGTAAGGGAGATGGGGCATGAAGTTATTTCTAGGAGTTGGACACATACCAAGTTTAGTTCAGTTCTGGGCATCTTTGAAATACCTATACAAACTTGTTCCTACATAGTAACTTGCATCTTTGAATGAGAATGTGCTTGCTTACAGCAACGTGCTATATGTTCTGAATGCCCGAATTGGGAATCTGTGTCAAAACTGTTAGGAATTATGTGATCCTTACAAGCTGGAAGTAAGGGAGATGGGGCATGAAGTTATTTCTAGGAGTTGGACACATAGCAAGTTTAGCTCAGTTCTGGGCATCTTTGAAATACCTATACAAACTTGTTCCTACATAGTAACTTGCATCTTTGAATGAGAATGTGCTTGCTTACAGCAACGTGCTATATGTTCTGAATGCCCGAATTGGCAATCTGTGTCAAAACTTTGTTAGGAATTATGTGATCCTTACTAGCTGGAAGTAAGGGAGATGGGGCATGAAGTTATTTCTAGGAGTTGGACACATACCAAGTTTAGCTCAGTTCTGGGCATCTTTGAAATACCTATACAAACTTGTTCCTACATAGTAACTTGCATCGTTGAATGAGAATCTGCTTGCTTACAGCAACGTGCTATATGTTCTGAATGCCCGAATTGGGAATCTGTGTCAAAACTTTGTTAGGAATTATGTGATCCTTACTAGCTGGAAGTAAGGGAGATGGGGCATGAAGTTATTTCTAGGAGTTGGACACATAGCAAGTTTAGCTCAGTTCTGGGCATCTTTGAAATACCTACACAAACTTGTTCCTACATAGTAACTTGCATCTTTGAATGGGAATCTGCTTGCTTACAGCAACGTGCTATATGTTCTGAATGCCCGAATAGGGAATCTGTGTCAAAACTTTGTTAGGAATTATGTGATCCTTACTAGCTGGAAGTAAGGGAGATGGGGCATGAAGTTATTTCTAGGAGTTGGACACATAGCAAGTTTAGCTCAGTTCTGGGCATCTTTGAAATACCTATACAAACTTGTTCCTACATAGTAACTTGCAACTTTGAATGAAAATGTGCTTGCTTACAGCAACGTGCTATATGTTCTGAATGCCCGAATTGGGAATCTGTGTGAAAACATTGTTAGGAATTATGTGATCCTTACTAGCTGGAAGTAAGGGAGATGGGGCATGAAGTTATTTCTAGGAGTTGGACACATACCAGTTTAGCTCAGTTCTGGGCATCTTTGAAATACCAATACAAACTTATTCCTACATAGTATCTTGCAACTTTGAATGAGAATGTGCTTGCTTACAGCAACGTGCTACATGTTCTGAATGCCCGAATTGGGAATCTGTGTCAAAACTTTGTTAGGAATTATGTGATCCTTACTAGCTGGAAGTAAGGGAGATGGGGCATGAAGTTATTTCTAGGAGTTGGACACATACGAAGTTTAGCTCAGTTCTGGGCATCTTTGAAATACCTATACAAACTTGTTCCTACATAGTAACTTGCATCTTTGAATGAGAATGTGCTTGCTTACAGCAACGTGCTATATGTTCTGAATGCCCAAATAGGGAATCTGTGTCAAAACTTTGTTAGGAATTATGTGATCCTTACTAGCTGGAAGTAAGGGAGATGGGGCATGAAGTTATTTCTAGGAGTTGGACACATAGCAAGTTTAGCTCAGTTCTGGGCATCTTTGAAATACCTACACAAACTTGTTCCTACATAGTAACTTGCATCTTTGAATGGGAATCTGCTTGCTTACAGCAACGTGCTATATGTTCTGAATGCCCGAATAGGGAATCTGTGTCAAAACTTTGTTAGGAATTATGTGATCCTTACTAGCTGGAAGTAAGGGAGATGGGGCATGAAGTTATTTCTAGGAGTTGGACACATAGCAAGTTTAGCTCAGTTCTGGGCATCTTTGAAATACCTATACAAACTTGTTCCTACATAGTAACTTGCAACTTTGAATGAAAATGTGCTTGCTTACAGCAACGTGCTATATGTTCTGAATGCCCGAATTGGGAATCTGTGTGAAAACATTGTTAGGAATTATGTGATCCTTACTAGCTGGAAGTAAGGGAGATGGGGCATGAAGTTATTTCTAGGAGTTGGACACATACCAGTTTAGCTCAGTTCTGGGCATCTTTGAAATACCAATACAAACTTATTCCTACATAGTATCTTGCAACTTTGAATGAGAATGTGCTTGCTTACAGCAACGTGCTACATGTTCTGAATGCCCGAATTGGGAATCTGTGTCAAAACTTTGTTAGGAATTATGTGATCCTTACTAGCTGGAAGTAAGGGAGATGGGGCATGAAGTTATTTCTAGGAGTTGGACACATACGAAGTTTAGCTCAGTTCTGGGCATCTTTGAAATACCTATACAAACTTGTTCCTACATAGTAACTTGCATCTTTGAATGAGAATGTGCTTGCTTACAGCAACGTGCTATATGTTCTGAATGCCCAAATAGGGAATCTGTGTCAAAACTTTGTTAGGAATTATGTGATCCTTACTAGCTGGAAGTAAGGGAGATGGGGCATGAAGTTATTTCTAGGAGTTGGACACATACCAAGTTTAGCTCAGTTCTGGGCATCTTTGAAATACCTATACAAACTTGTTCCTACGTAGTAACTTGCATCTTTGAATGAGAATGTGCTTGCTTACAGCAACGTGCTATATGTTCTGAATGCCCGAATTGGGAATCTGTGTCAAAACTTTGTTAGGAATTATGTGATCCTTACTAGCTGGAAGTAAGGGAGATGGGGCATGAAGTTATTTCTAGGAGTTGGACACATACCAAGTTTAGCTCAGTTCTGGGCATCTTTGAAATACCTATACAAACTTGTTCCTACATAGTAACTTGCAACTTTGAATGAAAATGTGCTTGCTTACAGCAACGTGCTATATGTTCTGAATGCCCGAATTGGGAATCTGTGTCAAAACTTTGTTAGGAATTATGTTATCCTTACTACCTGGAAGTAAGGGAGATGGGGCATGAAGTTATTTCTAGGAGTTGGACACATACCAAGTTTAGCTCAGTTCTGGGCATCTTTGAAATACCTATACAAACTTGTTCCTACATAGTAACTTGAAACTTTGAATGAAAATGGGCTTGCTTACAGCAACGTGCTTTATGTTCTGAATGCCCGAATTGGGAATCTGTGTCAAAACTTTGTTAGGAATTATGTGATCCTTACTAGCTGGAAGTAAGGGAGATGGGGCATGAAGTTATTTCTAGGAGTTGGACACATACCAAGTTTAGCTCAGTTCTGGGCATCTTTGAAATACCTATACAAACTTGTTCCTACATAGTAACTTGCATCTTTGAATGAGAATCTGCTTGCTTACAGCAACGTGCTATATGTTCTGAATGCCCGAATTGGGAATCTGTGTCAAAACTTTGTTAGGAATTATGTGATCCTTACTAGCTGGAAGTAAGGGAGATGGGGCATGAAGTTATTTCTAGGAGTTGGACACATACCAAGTTTAGCTCAGTTCTGGGCATCTTTGAAATACCTATACAAACTTGTTCCTACCTAGTAACTTGCAACTTTGAATGAGAATGTGCTTGCTTACAGCAACGTGCTATATGTTCTGAATGCCCGAATTGGGAATCTGTGTCAAAACTTTGTTAGGAATTATGTGATCCTTACTAGCTGGAAGTAAGGGAGATGGGGCATGAAGTTATTTCTAGGAGTTGGACACATAGCAAGTTTAGCTCAGTTCTGGGCATCTTTGAAATACCTATACAAACTTGTTCCTACATAGTAACTTGCATCTTTGAATGGGAATCTGCTTGCTTACAGCAACGTGCTATATGTTCTGAATGCCCGAATTGGGAATCTGTGTCAAAACTTTGTTAGGAATTATGTGATCCTTACTAGCTGGAAGTAAGGGAGATGGGGCATGAAGTTATTTCTAGGAGTTGGACACATCCAAGTTTAGCTCAGTTCTGGGCATCTTTGAAATACCTATACAAACTTGTTCCTACATAGTAACTTGCAACTTTGAATGAGATTGTGCTTGCTTACAGCAACGTGCTATATGTTCTGAATGCCCGAATTGGGAATCTGTGTCAAAACTTTGTTAGGAATTATGTGATCCTTACTAGCTGGAAGTAAGGGAGATGGGGCATGAAGTTATTTCTAGGAGTTGGACACATACCAAGTTTAGCTCAGTTCTGGGCATCTTTGAAATACCTATACAAACTTGTTCCTACATAGTAACTTGCATCTTTGAATGAGAATGTGCTTGCTTACAGCAACGTGCTATATGTTCTGAATGCCCGAATTGGGAATCTGTGTCAAAACTTTGTTAGGAATTATTTGATCCTTACTAGCTGGAAGTAAGGGAGATGGGGCATGAAGTTATTTCTAGGAGTTGGACACATAGCAAGTTTAGCTCAGTTCTGGGCATCTTTGAAATACCTATACAAACTTGTTCCTACATAGTAACTTGCATCTTTGAATGGGAATCTGCTTGCTTACAGCAACGTGCTATATGTTCTGAATGCCCGAATAGGGAATCTGTGTCAAAACTTTGTTAGGAATTATGTGATCCTTACTAGCTGGAAGTAAGGGAGATGGGGCATGAAGTTATTTCTAGGAGTTGGACACATACCAAGTTTAGCTCAGTTCTGGGCATCTTTGAAATACCTATACAAACTTGTTCCTACATAGTAACTTGCAACTTTGAATGAAAATGTGCTTGCTTACAGCAACGTGCTATATGTTCTGAATGCCCGAATTGGGAATCTGTGTGAAAACATTGTTAGGAATTATGTGATCCTTACTAGCTGGAAGTAAGGGAGATGGGGCATGAAGTTATTTCTAGGAGTTGGACACATACCAGTTTAGCTCAGTTCTGGGCATCTTTGAAATACCAATACAAACTTATTCCTACATAGTATCTTGCAACTTTGAATGAGAATATGCTTGCTTACAGCAACGTGCTACATGTTCTGAATGCCCGAATTGGGAATCTGTGTCAAAACTTTGTTAGGAATTATGTGATCCTTACTAGCTGGAAGTAAGGGAGATGGGGCATGAAGTTATTTCTAGGAGTTGGACACATACCAAGTTTAGCTCAGTTCTGGGCATCTTTGAAATACCTATACAAACTTGTTCCTACATAGTAACTTGCATCTTTGAATGAGAATGTGCTTGCTTACAGCAACGTGCTATATGTTCTGAATGCCCAAATTGGGAATCTGTGTCAAAACTTTGTTAGGAATTATGTGATCCTTACTAGCTGGAAGTAAGGGAGATGGGGCATGAAGTTATTTCTAGGAGTTGGACACATACCAAGTTTAGTTCAGTTCTGGGCATCTTTGAAATACCTATACAAACTTGTTCCTACATAGTAACTTGCATCTTTGAATGAGAATGTGCTTGCTTACAGCAACGTGCTATATGTTCTGAATGCCCGAATTGGGAATCTGTGTCAAAACTGTTAGGAATTATGTGATCCTTACCAGCTGGAAGAAAGGGAGATGGGGCATGAAGTTATTTCTAGGAGTTGGACACATAGCAAGTTTAGCTCAGTTCTGGGCATCTTTGAAATACCTATACAAACTTGTTCCTACCTAGTAACTTGCAACTTTGAATGAGAATGTGCTTGCTTACAGCAACGTGCTATATGTTCTGAATGCCCGAATTGGGAATCTGTGTCAAAACTTTGTTAGGAATTATGTGATCCTTACTAGCTGGAAGTAAGGGAGATGGGGCATGAAGTTATTTCTAGGAGTTGGACACATAGCAAGTTTAGCTCAGTTCTGGGCATCTTTGAAATACCTATACAAACTTGTTCCTACATAGTAACTTGCATCTTTGAATGAGAATGTGCTTGCTTACAGCAACGTGCTATATGTTCTGAATGCCCGAATTGGCAATCTGTGTCAAAACTTTGTTAGGAATTATGTGATCCTTACTAGCTGGAAGTAAGGGAGATGGGGCATGAAGTTATTTCTAGGAGTTGGACACATACCAAGTTTAGCTCAGTTCTGGGCATCTTTGAAATACCTATACAAACTTGTTCCTACCTAGTAACTTGCATCTTTGAATGAGAATGTGCTTGCTTACAGCAACGTGCTATATGTTCTGAATGCCCGAATTGGGAATCTGTGTCAAAACTTTGTTAGGAATTATGTTATCCTTACTACCTGGAAGTAAGGGAGATGGGGCATGAAGTTATTTCTAGGAGTTGGACACATACCAAGTTTAGCTCAGTTCTGGGCATCTTTGAAATACCTATACAAACTTGTTCCTACATAGTAACTTGCAACTTTGAATGAAAATGTGCTTGCTTACAGCAACGTGCTATATGTTCTGAATGCCCGAATTGGGAATCTGTGTCAAAACTTTGTTAGGAATTATGTGATCCTTACTAGCTGGAAGTAAGGGAGATGGGGCATGAAGTTATTTCTAGGAGTTGGACACATACCAAGTTTAGCTCAGTTCTGGGCATCTTTGAAATACCTATACAAACTTGTTCCTACATAGTAACTTGCATCTTTGAATGAGAATGTGCTTGCTTACAGCAACGTGCTATATGTTCTGAATGCCCGAATTGGGAATCTGTGTCAAAACTTTGTTAGGAATTATGTGATCCTTACTAGCTGGAAGTAAGGGAGATGGGGCATGAAGTTATTTCTAGGAGTTGGACACATAGCAAGTTTAGCTCAGTTCTGGGCATCTTTGAAATACCTATACAAACTTGTTCCTACATAGTAACTTGCATCTTTGAATGGGAATCTGCTTGCTTACAGCAACGTGCTATATGTTCTGAATGCCCGAATTGGCAATCTGTGTCAAATCTTTGTTAGGATTTATGTGATCCTTACTAGCTGGAAGTAAGGGAGATGGGGCATGAAGTTATTTCTAGGAGTTGGACACATACCAAGTTTAGCTCAGTTCTGGGCATCTTTGAAATACCTATACAAACTTATTCCTACATAGTAACTTGCAACTTTGAATGAAAATGTGCTTGCTTACAGCAACGTGCTATATGTTCTGAATGCCCGAATTGGGAATCTGTGTCAAAACATTGTTAGGAATTATGTGATCCTTACTAGCTGGAAGTAAGGGAGATGGGGCATGAGGTTATTTCTAGAAGTTGGACACATACCAAGTTTAGCTCAGTTCTGGGCATCTTTGAAATACCTATACAAACTTGTTCCTACCTAGTAACTTGCATCTTTGAATGAGAATCTGCTTGCTTACAGCAACGTGCTATATGTTCTGAATGCCCGAATTGGGAATCTGTGTCAAAACTTTGTTAGGAATTATGTGATCCTTACTAGCTGGAAGTAAGGGAGATGGGACATGAAGTTATTTCTAGGAGTTGGACACATACCAATTTAGCTCAGTTCTGGGCATCTTTGAAATACCTATACAAACTTGTTCCTACATAGTATCTTGCAACTTTGAATGAGAATGTGCTTGCTTACAGCAACGTGCTATATGTTCTGAATGCCCGAATTGGGAATCTGTGTCAAAACTTTGTTAGGAATTATGTGATCCTTACTAGCTGGAAGTAAGGGAGATGGGGCATGAAGTTATTTCTAGGAGTTGGACACATACCAAGTTTAGCTCAGTTCTGGGCATCTTTGAAATACCTATACAAACTTGTTCCTACATAGTAACTTGCAACTTTGAATGAGAATCTGCTTGCTTACAGCAACGTGCTATATGTTCTGAATGCCCGAATAGGGAATCTGTGTCAAAACTTTGTTAGGAATTATGTAATCCTTTCTAGCTGGAAGTAAGGGAGATGGGGCATGAAGTTATTTCTTGGAGTTGGAGACATACCAAGTTTAGCTCAGTTCTGGGCATCTTTGAAATACCTATACAAACTTGTTCCTACATAGTAACTTGCATCTTTGAATGAGAATGTGCTTGCTTGCAGCAACGTGCTATATGTTCTGAATGCCCGAATAGGGAATCTGTGTCAAAACTTTGTTAGGAATTATGTGATCCTTACTAGCTGGAAGTAAGGGAGATGGGGCATGAAGTTATTTCTAGGAGTTGGACACATACAACGTTTAGCTCAGTTCTGGGCATCTTTGAAATACCAATACAAACTTATTCCTACATTGTATCTTGCAACTTTGAATGAGAATGTGCTTGCTTACAGCAACGTGCTATATGTTCTGAATGCCCGAATTGGGAATCTGTGTCAAAACTTTGTTAGGAATTATGTGATCCTTACTAGCTGGAAGTAAGGGAGATGGGGCATGAAGTTATTTCGTGGAGTTGGACACATACCAAGTTTAGTTCAGTTCTGGGCATCTTTGAAATACCTATACAAACTTGTTCCTACATAGTAACTTGCATCTTTGAATGAGAATGTGCTTGCTTACAGCAACGTGCTATATGTTCTGAATGCCCGAATTGGGAATCTGTGTCAAAACTGTTAGGAATTATGTGATCCTTACCAGCTGGAAGTAAGGGAGATGGGGCATGAAGTTATTTCTAGGAGTTGGACACATACCAAGTTTAGCTCAGTTCTGGGCAT
This sequence comes from Diceros bicornis minor, assembly GCF_020826845.1. NCBI lineage: Eukaryota > Metazoa > Chordata > Mammalia > Perissodactyla > Rhinocerotidae > Diceros > Diceros bicornis. Next base: position 79,720,186 of record NC_080750.1, on the reverse strand, counting down.
CTTTGAAATACCTATACAAACTTGTTCCTACCTAGTAACTTGCAACTTTGAATGAAAATGTGCTTGCTTACAGCAACGTGCTATATGTTCTGAATGCCCGAATTGGGAATCTGTGTCAAAACTTTGTTAGGAATTATGTGATCCTTACTAGCTGGAAGTAAGGGAGATGGGGCATGAAGTTATTTCTAGGAGTTGGACACATACCAAGTTTAGCTCAGTTCTGGGCATCTTTGAAATACCTATACAAACTTGTTCCTACATAGTAACTTGCATCTTTGAATGAGAATGTGCTTGCTTACAGCAACGTGCTATATGTTCTGAATGCCCGAATTGGGAATCTGTGTCAAAACTTTGTTAGGAATTATGTGATCCTTACTAGCTGGAAGTAAGGGAGATGGGGCATGAAGTTATTTCTAGGAGTTGGACACATAGCAAGTTTAGCTCAGTTCTGGGCATCTTTGAAATACCTATACAAACTTGTTCCTACATAGTAACTTGCAACTTTGAATGAGAATGTGCTTGCTTACAGCAACGTGCTATATGTTCTGAATGCCCGAATTGGGAATCTGTGTCAAAACTTTGTTAGGAATTATGTGATCCTTACTAGCTGGAAGTAAGGGAGATGGGGCATGAAGTTATTTCTAGGAGTTGGACACATAGCAAGTTTAGCTCAGTTCTGGGCATCTTTGAAATACCTATACAAACTTGTTCCTACATAGTAACTGGCATCTTTGAATGAGAATGTGCTTGCTTACAGCAACGTGCTATATGTTCTGAATGCCCGAATTGGCAATCTGTGTCAAAACTTTGTTAGGAATTATGTGATCCTTACTAGCTGGAAGTAAGGGAGATGGGGCATGAAGTTATTTCTAGGAGTTGGACACATACCAAGTTTAGCTCAGTTCTGGGCATCTTTGAAATACCTATACAAACTTGTTCCTACCTAGTAACTTGCATCTTTGAATGAGAATGTGCTTGCTTACAGCAACGTGCTATATGTTCTGAATGCCCGAATTGGGAATCTGTGTCAAAACTTTGTTAGGAATTATGTTATCCTTACTACCTGGAAGTAAGGGAGATGGGGCATGAAGTTATTTCTAGGAGTTGGACACATACCAAGTTTAGCTCAGTTCTGGGCATCTTTGAAATACCTATACAAACTTGTTCCTACATAGTAACTTGCAACTTTGAATGAAAATGTGCTTGCTTACAGCAACGTGCTATATGTTCTGAATGCCCGAATTGGGAATCTGTGTCAAAACTTTGTTAGGAATTATGTGATCCTTACTAGCTGGAAGTAAGGGAGATGGGGCATGAAGTTATTTCTAGGAGTTGGACACATACCAAGTTTAGCTCAGTTCTGGGCATCTTTGAAATACCTATACAAACTTGTTCCTACATAGTAACTTGCATCTTTGAATGAGAATGTGCTTGCTTACAGCAACGTGCTATATGTTCTGAATGCCCGAATTGGGAATCTGTGTCAAAACTTTGTTAGGAATTATTTGATCCTTACTAGCTGGAAGTAAGGGAGATGGGGCATGAAGTTATTTCTAGGAGTTGGACACATAGCAAGTTTAGCTCAGTTCTGGGCATCTTTGAAATACCTATACAAACTTGTTCCTACATAGTAACTTGCATCTTTGAATGGGAATCTGCTTGCTTACAGCAACGTGCTATATGTTCTGAATGCCCGAATTGGCAATCTGTGTCAAATCTTTGTTAGGATTTATGTGATCCTTACTAGCTGGAAGTAAGGGAGATGGGGCATGAAGTTATTTCTAGGAGTTGGACACATACCAAGTTTAGCTCAGTTCTGGGCATCTTTGAAATACCTATACAAACTTATTCCTACATAGTAACTTGCAACTTTGAATGAAAATGTGCTTGCTTACAGCAACGTGCTATACGTTCTGAATGCCCGAATTGGGAATCTGTGTCAAAACATTGTTAGGAATTATGTGATCCTTACTAGCTGGAAGTAAGGGAGATGGGGCATGAGGTTATTTCTAGAAGTTGGACACATACCAAGTTTAGCTCAGTTCTGGGCATCTTTGAAATACCTATACAAACTTGTTCCTACCTAGTAACTTGCATCTTTGAATGAGAATCTGCTTGCTTACAGCAACGTGCTATATGTTCTGAATGCCCGAATTGGGAATCTGTGTCAAAACTTTGTTAGGAATTATGTGATCCTTACTAGCTGGAAGTAAGGGAGATGGGGCATGAAGTTATTTCTAGGAGTTGGACACATACCAATATAGCTCAGTTCTGGGCATCTTTGAAATACCTATACAAACTTGTTCCTACATAGTATCTTGCAACTTTGAATGAGAATGTGCTTGCTTACAGCAACGTGCTATATGTTCTGAATGCCCGAATTGGGAATCTGTGTCAAAACTTTGTTAGGAATTATGTGATCCTTACTAGCTGGAAGTAACGGAGATGGGGCATGAAGTTATTTCTAGGAGTTGGACACATACCAAGTTTAGCTCAGTTCTGGGCATCTTTGAAATACCTATACAAACTTGTTCCTACATAGTAACTTGCAACTTTGAATGAGAATGTGCTTGCTTACAGCAACGTGCTATATGTTCTGAATGCCCGAATAGGGAATCTGTGTCAAAACTTTGTTAGGAATTATGTAATCCTTTCTAGCTGGAAGTAAGGGAGATGGGGCATGAAGTTATTTCTTGGAGTTGGAGACATACCAAGTTTAGCTCAGTTCTGGGCATCTTTGAAATACCTATACAAACTTGTTCCTACATAGTAACTTGCATCTTTGAATGAGAATGTGCTTGCTTGCAGCAACGTGCTATATGTTCTGAATGCCCGAATAGGGAATCTGTGTCAAAACTTTGTTAGGAATTATGTGATCCTTACTAGCTGGAAGTAAGGGAGATGGGGCATGAAGTTATTTCTAGGAGTTGGACACATACCATGTTTAGCTCAGTTCTGGGCATCTTTCAAATACCTATACAAACTTGTTCCTACATAGTAACTTGCAACTTTGAATGAAAATGTGCTTGCTTACAGCAACGTGCTATATGTTCTGAATGCCCGAATTGGGAATCTGTGTCAAAACTTTGTTAGGAATTATGTGATCCTTACTAGCTGGAAGTAAGGGAGATGGGGCATGAAGTTATTTCGTGGAGTTGGACACATACCAAGTTTAGTTCAGTTCTGGGCATCTTTGAAATACCTATACAAACTTGTTCCTACATAGTAACTTGCATCTTTGAATGAGAATGTGCTTGCTTACAGCAACGTGCTATATGTTCTGAATGCCCGAATTGGGAATCTGTGTCAAAACTGTTAGGAATTATGTGATCCTTACCAGCTGGAAGTAAGGGAGATGGGGCATGAAGTTATTTCTAGGAGTTGGACACATAGCAAGTTTAGCTCAGTTCTGGGCATCTTTCAAATACCTATACAAACTTGTTCCTACATAGTAACTTGCAACTTTGAATGAGAATGTGCTTGCTTACAGCAACGTGCTATATGTTCTGAATGCCCGAATTGGGAATCTGTGTCAAAACTTTGTTAGGAATTATGTGATCCTTACTAGCTGGAAGTAAGGGAGATGGGGCATGAAGTTATTTCTAGGAGTTGGACACATACCAAGTTTAGCTCAGTTCTGGGCATCTTTGAAATACCTATACAAACTTGTTCCTACATAGTAACTTGCATCTTTGAATGAGAATCTGCTTGCTTACAGCAACGTGCTATATGTTCTGAATGCCCGAATTGGCAATCTGTGTCAAATATTTGTTAGGATTTATGTGATCCTTACTAGCTGGAAGTAAGGGAGATGGGGCATGAAGTTATTTCTAGGAGTTGGACACATACCAAGTTTAGCTCAGTTCTGGGCATCTTTGAAATACCTATACAAACTTATTCCTACATAGTAACTTGCAACTTTGAATGAAAATGTGCTTGCTTACAGCAACGTGCTATATGTTCTGAATGCCCGAATTGGGTATCTGTGTCAAAACATTGTTAGGAATTATGTGATCCTTACTAGCTGGAAGTAAGGGAGATGGGGCATGAGGTTATTTCTAGGAGTTGGACACATACCAAGTTTAGCTCAGTTCTGGGCATCTTTGAAATACCTATACAAACTTGTTCCTACCTAGTAACTTGCATCTTTGAATGAGAATCTGCTTGCTTACAGCAACGTGCTATATGTTCTGAATGCCCGAATTGGGAATCTGTGTCAAAACTTTGTTAGGAATTATGTGATCCTTACTAGCTGGAAGTAAGGGAGATGGGGCATGAAGTTATTTCTAGGAGTTGGACACATACCAATTTAGCTCAGTTCTGGGCATCTTTGAAATACCTATACAAACTTGTTCCTACATAGTATCTTGCAACTTTGAATGAGAATGTGCTTGCTTACAGCAACGTGCTATATGTTCTGAATGCCCGAATTGGGAATCTGTGTCAAAACTTTGTTAGGAATTATGTGATCCTTACTAGCTGGAAGTAAGGGAGATGGGGCATGAAGTTATTTCTAGGAGTTGGACACATACCAAGTTTAGCTCAGTTCTGGGCATCTTTGAAATACCTATACAAACTTGTTCCTACATAGTAACTTGCAACTTTGAATGAGAATGTGCTTGCTTACAGCAACGTGCTATATGTTCTGAATGCCCGAATAGGGAATCTGTGTCAAAACTTTGTTAGGAATTATGTAATCCTTTCTAGCTGGAAGTAAGGGAGATGGGGCATGAAGTTATTTCTTGGAGTTGGAGACATACCAAGTTTAGCTCAGTTCTGGGCATCTTTGAAATACCTATACAAACTTGTTCCTACATAGTAACTTGCATCTTTGAATGAGAATGTGCTTGCTTGCAGCAACGTGCTATGTGTTCTGAATGCCCGAATAGGGAATCTGTGTCAAAACTTTGTTAGGAATTATGTGATCCTTACTAGCTGGAAGTAAGGGAGATGGGGCATGAAGTTATTTCTAGGAGTTGGACACATACAACGTTTAGCTCAGTTCTGGGCATCTTTGAAATACCAATACAAACTTATTCCTACATAGTTTCTTGCAACTTTGAATGAGAATGTGCTTGCTTACAGCAACGTGCTACATGTTCTGAATGCCCGAATTGGGAATCTGTGTCAAAACTTTGTTAGGAATTATGTGATCCTTGCTAGCTGGAAGTAAGGGAGATGGGGCATGAAGTTATTTCTAGGAGTTGGACACATACCATGTTTAGCTCAGTTCTGGGCATCTTTCAAATACCTATACAAACTTGTTCCTACATAGTAACTTGCAACTTTGAATGAAAATGTGCTTGCTTACAGCAACGTGCTATATGTTCTGAATGCCCGAATTGGGAATCTGTGTCAAAACTTTGTTAGGAATTATGTGATCCTTACTAGCTGGAAGTAAGGGAGATGGGGCATGAAGTTATTTCGTGGAGTTGGAGACATACCAAGTTTAGCTCAGTTCTGGGCATCTTTGAAATACCTATACAAACTTGTTCCTACATAGTAACTTGCATCTTTGAATGAGAATGTGCTTGCTTGCAGCAACGTGCTATAAGTTCTGAATGCCCGAATAGGGAATCTGTGTCAAAACTTTGTTAGGAATTATGTGATCCTTACTAGCTGGAAGTAAGGAGATGGGGCATGAAGTTATTTCTAGGAGTTGGACACATACAACGTTTAGCTCAGTTCTGGGCATCTTTGAAATACCTATACAAACTTGTTCCTACGTAGTAACGTGCATCATTGAATGAGAATGTGCTTGCTTGCAGTAACGTGCTATATGTTCTGAATTCCCGAATTGGGAATCTGTGTCAAAACTTTGTTAGGAATTATGTGATCCTTACTAGCTGGAAGTAAGGGAGATGGGGCATTAAGTTATTTCTAGGAGTTGGACACATACCAAGTTTAGCTCAGTTCTGGGCATTTTTGAAATACCTATACAAACTTGTTCCTACATAGTAACTTGCAACTTTGAATGAGAATGTGCTTGCTTGCAGCAACGTGCTATATGTTCTGAATGCCCGAATTGGGAATCTGTGTCAAAAGTTTGTTAGGAATTATGTGATCCTTACTAGCTGGAAGTAAGTGAGATGGGGCATGAAGTTATTTCTAGGAGTGGGACACATACCAAGTTTAGCTCAGTTATGAGCATCTTTGAAATACCTATACAAACTTGTTCCTACATAGTAACTTGCAACTTTGAATGAGAATGTGCTTGCTTACAGCAACGTGCTATATGTTCTGAATGCCCGAATTGGGAATCTGTGTCAAAACTTTGTTAGGAATTATGTGATCCTTACTAGCTGGAAGTAAGGGAGATGGGGCATGAAGTTATTTCTAGGAGTTGGACACATACCAAGTTTAGCTCAGTTCTGGGCATCTTTGAAATACCTATACAAACTTGTTCCTACATAGTAACTTGCATCTTTGAATGAGAATGTGCTTGCTTACAGCAACGTGCTATATGTTCTGAATGCCCGAATTGGGAATCTGTGTCAAAACTTTGTTAGGAATTATGTGATCCTTACTAGCTGGATGTAAGGGAGATGGGGCATGAAGTTATTTCTAGGAGTTGGACACATAGCAAGTTTAGCTCAGTTCTGGGCATCTTTGAAATACCTATACAAACTTGTTCCTACATAGTAACTTGCATCTTTGAATGGGAATCTGCTTGCTTACAGCAACGTGCTATATGTTCTGAATGCCCGAATAGGGAATCTGTGTCAAAACTTTGTTAGGAATTATGTGATCCTTACTAGCTGGAAGTAAGGGAGATGGGGCATGAAGTTATTTCTAGGAGTTGGACACATACCAAGTTTAGCTCAGTTCTGGGCATCTTTGAAATACCTATACAAACTTGTTCCTACATAGTAACTTGCAACATTGAATGAAAATGTGCTTGCTTACAGCAACGTGCTATATGTTCTGAATGCCCGAATTGGGAATCTGTGTGAAAACATTGTTAGGAATTATGTGATCCTTACTAGCTGGAAGTAAGGGAGATGGGGCATGAAGTTATTTCTAGGAGTTGGACACATACCAGTTTAGCTCAGTTCTGGGCATCTTTGAAATACCAATATAAACTTATTCCTACATAGTATCTTGCAACTTTGAATGAGAATGTGCTTGCTTACAGCAACGTGATACATGTTCTGAATGCCCGAATTGGGAATCTGTGTCAAAACTTTGTTAGGAATTATGTGATCCTTACTAGCTGGAAGTAAGGGAGATGGGGCATGAAGTTATTTCTAGGAGTTGGACACATACCAAGTTTAGCTCAGTTCTGGGCATCTTTGAAATACCTATACAAACTTGTTCCTACATAGTAACTTGCAACTTTGAATGAAAATGTGCCTGCTTACAGGAACGTGCTATATGTTCTGAATGCCCGAATTGGGAATCTGTGTCAAAACTTTGTTAGGAATTATGTGATCCTTGCTAGCTGGAAGTAAGGGAGATGGGGCATGAAGTTATTTCTAGGAGTTGGACACATACCAAGTTTAGCTCAGTTCTGGGCATCTTTGAAATACCTATACAAACTTGTTCCTACATAGTAACTTGCAACTTTGAATGAAAATGTGCTTGCTTACAGCAACGTGCTATATGTTCTGAATGCCCGAATTGGGAATCTGTGTCAAAACTTTGTTAGGAATTATGTGATCCTTACTAGCTGGAAGTAAGGGAGATGGGGCATGAAGTTATTTCTAGGAGTTGGACACATACCAAGTTTAGCTCAGTTCTGGGCATCTTTGAAATACCTATACAAACTTGTTCCTACATAGTAACTTGCAACTTTGAATGAAAATGTGCTTGCTTACAGCAACGTGCTATATGTTCTGAATGCCCGAATTGGGAATCTGTGTCAAAACTTTGTTAGGAATTATGTGATCCTTACTAGCTGGAAGTAAGGGAGATGGAGCATGAAGTTATTTCTAGGAGTTTGACACATAGCAAGTTTAGCTCAGTTCTGGGCATCTTTGAAATACCTATACAAACTTGTTCCTACATAGTAACTTGCATCTTTGAATGAGAATGTGCTTGCTTACAGCAACGTGCTATATGTTCTGAATGCCCGAATTGGGAATCTGTGTCAAAACTTTGTTAGGAATTATGTGATCCTTACTAGCTGGAAGTAAGGGAGATGGGGCATGAAGTTATTTCTAGGAGTTGGACACATAGCAAGTTTAGCTCAGTTCTGGGCATCTTTCAAATACCTATACAAACTTGTTCCTACATAGTAACTTGCATCTTTGAATGGGAATCTGCTTGCTTAGAGCAACGTGCTATATGTTCTGAATGCCCGAATTGGGAATCTGTGTCAAAACTTTGTTAGGAATTATGTGATCCTTACTAGCTGGAAGTAAGGGAGATGGGGCATGAAGTTATTTCTAGGAGTTGGACACATACCAAGTTTAGCTCAGTTCTGGGCATCTTTGAAATACCTATACAAACTTGTTCCTACATAGTAACTTGCAACTTTGAATGAGAATGTGCTTGCTTACAGCAACGTGCTATATGTTCTGAATGCCCGAATTGGCAATCTGTGTCAATCTTTGTTAGGATTTATGTGATCCTTACTAGCTGGAAGTAAGGGAGATGGGGCATGAAGTTATTTCTAGGAGTTGGACACATACCAAGTTTAGCTCAGTTCTGGGCATCTTTGAAATACCTATACAAACTTATTCCTACATAGTAACTTGCAACTTTGAATGAAAATGTGCTTGCTTACAGCAACGTGCTATATGTTCTGAATGCCCGAATTGGGAATCTGTGTCAAAACATTGTTAGGAATTATGTGATCCTTACTAGCTGGAAGTAAGGGAGATGGGGCATGAAGTTATTTCTAGGAGTTGGACACATACCAAGTTTAGCTCAGTTCTGGGCATCTTTGAAATACCTATACAAACTTGTTCCTACCTAGTAACTTGCATCTTTGAATGAGAATGTGCTTGCTTACAGCAACGTGCTATATGTTCTGAATGCCCGAATTGGGAATCTGTGTCAAAACTTTGTTAGGAATTATGTGATCCTTACTAGCTGGAAGTAAGGGATATGGAGCATGATGTTATTTGTAGGAGTTGGACACATACCAAGTTTAGCTCAGTTCTGGGCATCTTTGAAATACCTATACAAACTTGTTCCTACATAGTAACTTGCAACTTTGAATGAGAATGTGCTTGCTTACAGCAACGTGCTATATGTTCTGAATGCCCGAATTGGCAATCTGTGTCAAATCTTTGTTAGGATTTATGTGATCCTTACTAGCTGGAAGTAAGGGAGATGGGGCATGAAGTTATTTCTAGGAGTTGGACACATACCAAGTTTAGCTCAGTTCTGGGCATCTTTGAAATACCTATACAAACTTATTCCTACATAGTAACTTGCAACTTTGAATGAAAATGTGCTTGCTTACAGCAACGTGCTATATGTTCTGAATGCCCGAATTGGGAATCTGTGTCAAAACATTGTTAGGAATTATGTGATCCTTACTAGCTGGAAGTAAGGGAGATGGGGCATGAGGTTATTTCTAGGAGTTGGACACATACCAAGTTTAGCTCAGTTCTGGGCATCTTTGAAATACCTATACAAACTTGTTCCTACCTAGTAACTTGCATCTTTGAATGAGAATCTGCTTGCTTACAGCAACGTGCTATATGTTCTGAATGCCCGAATTGGGAATCTGTGTCAAAACTTTGTTAGGAATTATGTGATCCTTACTAGCTGGAAGTAAGGGAGATGGGGCATGAAGTTATTTCTAGGAGTTGGACACATACCAATTTAGCTCAGTTCTGGGCATCTTTGAAATACCTATACAAACTTGTTCCTACATAGTATCTTGCAACTTTGAATGAGAATGTGCTTGCTTACAGCAACGTGCTATATGTTCTGAATGCCCGAATTGGGAATCTGTGTCAAAACTTTGTTAGGAATTATGTGATCCTTACTAGCTGGAAGTAAGGGAGATGGGGCATGAAGTTATTTCTAGGAGTTGGACACATACAACGTTTAGCTCAGTTCTGGGCATCTTTGAAATACCTATACAAACTTGTTCCTACATAGTAACTTGCAACTTTGAATGAGAATGTGCTTGCTTACAGCAACGTGCTATATGTTCTGAATGCCCGAATTGGGAATCTGTGTCAAAACTTTGTTAGGAATTATGTGATCCTTACTAGCTGGAAGTAAGGGAGATGGGGCATGAAGTTATTTCTAGGAGTTGGACACATACCAAGTTTAGCTCAGTTCTGGGCATCTTTGAAATACCTATACAAACTTGTTCCTACATAGTAACTTGCATCTTTGAATGAGAATGTGCTTGCTTACAGCAACGTGCTATATGTTCTGAATGCCCGAATTGGGAATCTGTGTCAAAACTTTGTTAGGAATTATGTGATCCTTACTAGCTGGATGTAAGGGAGATGGGGCATGAAGTTATTTCTAGGAGTTGGACACATAGCAAGTTTAGCTCAGTTCTGGGCATCTTTGAAATACCTATACAAACTTGTTCCTACATAGTAACTTGCATCTTTGAATGGGAATCTGCTTGCTTACAGCAACGTGCTATATGTTCTGAATGCCCGAATAGGGAATCTGTGTCAAAACTTTGTTAGGAATTATGTGATCCTTACTAGCTGGAAGTAAGGGAGATGGGGCATGAAGTTATTTCTAGGAGTTGGACACATACCAAGTTTAGCTCAGTTCTGGGCATCTTTGAAATACCTATACAAACTTGTTCCTACATAGTAACTTGCAACATTGAATGAAAATGTGCTTGCTTACAGCAACGTGCTATATGTTCTGAATGCCCGAATTGGGAATCTGTGTGAAAACATTGTTAGGAATTATGTGATCCTTACTAGCTGGAAGTAAGGGAGATGGGGCATGAAGTTATTTCTAGGAGTTGGACACATACCAGTTTAGCTCAGTTCTGGGCATCTTTGAAATACCAATATAAACTTATTCCTACATAGTATCTTGCAACTTTGAATGAGAATGTGCTTGCTTACAGCAACGTGATACATGTTCTGAATGCCCGAATTGGGAATCTGTGTCAAAACTTTGTTAGGAATTATGTGATCCTTACTAGCTGGAAGTAAGGGAGATGGGGCATGAAGTTATTTCTAGGAGTTGGACACATACCAAGTTTAGCTCAGTTCTGGGCATCTTTGAAATACCTATACAAACTTGTTCCTACATAGTAACTTGCAACTTTGAATGAAAATGTGCCTGCTTACAGGAACGTGCTATATGTTCTGAATGCCCGAATTGGGAATCTGTGTCAAAACTTTGTTAGGAATTATGTGATCCTTGCTAGCTGGAAGTAAGGGAGATGGGGCATGAAGTTATTTCTAGGAGTTGGACACATACCAAGTTTAGCTCAGTTCTGGGCATCTTTGAAATACCTATACAAACTTGTTCCTACATAGTAACTTGCAACTTTGAATGAAAATGTGCTTGCTTACAGCAACGTGCTATATGTTCTGAATGCCCGAATTGGGAATCTGTGTCAAAACTTTGTTAGGAATTATGTGATCCTTACTAGCTGGAAGTAAGGGAGATGGGGCATGAAGTTATTTCTAGGAGTTGGACACATACCAAGTTTAGCTCAGTTCTGGGCATCTTTGAAATACCTATACAAACTTGTTCCTACATAGTAACTTGCAACTTTGAATGAAAATGTGCTTGCTTACAGCAACGTGCTATATGTTCTGAATGCCCGAATTGGGAATCTGTGTCAAAACTTTGTTAGGAATTATGTGATCCTTACTAGCTGGAAGTAAGGGAGATGGAGCATGAAGTTATTTCTAGGAGTTTGACACATAGCAAGTTTAGCTCAGTTCTGGGCATCTTTGAAATACCTATACAAACTTGTTCCTACATAGTAACTTGCATCTTTGAATGAGAATGTGCTTGCTTACAGCAACGTGCTATATGTTCTGAATGCCCGAATTGGGAATCTGTGTCAAAACTTTGTTAGGAATTATGTGATCCTTACTAGCTGGAAGTAAGGGAGATGGGGCATGAAGTTATTTCTAGGAGTTGGACACATAGCAAGTTTAGCTCAGTTCTGGGCATCTTTCAAATACCTATACAAACTTGTTCCTACATAGTAACTTGCATCTTTGAATGGGAATCTGCTTGCTTAGAGCAACGTGCTATATGTTCTGAATGCCCGAATTGGGAATCTGTGTCAAAACTTTGTTAGGAATTATGTGATCCTTACTAGCTGGAAGTAAGGGAGATGGGGCATGAAGTTATTTCTAGGAGTTGGACACATACCAAGTTTAGCTCAGTTCTGGGCATCTTTGAAATACCTATACAAACTTGTTCCTACATAGTAACTTGCAACTTTGAATGAGAATGTGCTTGCTTACAGCAACGTGCTATATGTTCTGAATGCCCGAATTGGCAATCTGTGTCAATCTTTGTTAGGATTTATGTGATCCTTACTAGCTGGAAGTAAGGGAGATGGGGCATGAAGTTATTTCTAGGAGTTGGACACATACCAAGTTTAGCTCAGTTCTGGGCATCTTTGAAATACCTATACAAACTTATTCCTACATAGTAACTTGCAACTTTGAATGAAAATGTGCTTGCTTACAGCAACGTGCTATATGTTCTGAATGCCCGAATTGGGAATCTGTGTCAAAACATTGTTAGGAATTATGTGATCCTTACTAGCTGGAAGTAAGGGAGATGGGGCATGAAGTTATTTCTAGGAGTTGGACACATACCAAGTTTAGCTCAGTTCTGGGCATCTTTGAAATACCTATACAAACTTGTTCCTACCTAGTAACTTGCATCTTTGAATGAGAATGTGCTTGCTTACAGCAACGTGCTATATGTTCTGAATGCCCGAATTGGGAATCTGTGTCAAAACTTTGTTAGGAATTATGTGATCCTTACTAGCTGGAAGTAAGGGATATGGAGCATGATGTTATTTGTAGGAGTTGGACACATACCAAGTTTAGCTCAGTTCTGGGCATCTTTGAAATACCTATACAAACTTGTTCCTACATAGTAACTTGCAACTTTGAATGAGAATGTGCTTGCTTACAGCAACGTGCTATATGTTCTGAATGCCCGAATTGGCAATCTGTGTCAAATCTTTGTTAGGATTTATGTGATCCTTACTAGCTGGAAGTAAGGGAGATGGGGCATGAAGTTATTTCTAGGAGTTGGACACATACCAAGTTTAGCTCAGTTCTGGGCATCTTTGAAATACCTATACAAACTTATTCCTACATAGTAACTTGCAACTTTGAATGAAAATGTGCTTGCTTACAGCAACGTGCTATATGTTCTGAATGCCCGAATTGGGAATCTGTGTCAAAACATTGTTAGGAATTATGTGATCCTTACTAGCTGGAAGTAAGGGAGATGGGGCATGAGGTTATTTCTAGGAGTTGGACACATACCAAGTTTAGCTCAGTTCTGGGCATCTTTGAAATACCTATACAAACTTGTTCCTACCTAGTAACTTGCATCTTTGAATGAGAATCTGCTTGCTTACAGCAACGTGCTATATGTTCTGAATGCCCGAATTGGGAATCTGTGTCAAAACTTTGTTAGGAATTATGTGATCCTTACTAGCTGGAAGTAAGGGAGATGGGGCATGAAGTTATTTCTAGGAGTTGGACACATACCAATTTAGCTCAGTTCTGGGCATCTTTGAAATACCTATACAAACTTGTTCCTACATAGTATCTTGCAACTTTGAATGAGAATGTGCTTGCTTACAGCAACGTGCTATATGTTCTGAATGCCCGAATTGGGAATCTGTGTCAAAACTTTGTTAGGAATTATGTGATCCTTACTAGCTGGAAGTAAGGGAGATGGGGCATGAAGTTATTTCTAGGAGTTGGACACATACAACGTTTAGCTCAGTTCTGGGCATCTTTGAAATACCTATACAAACTTGTTCCTACATAGTAACTTGCAACTTTGAATGAGAATGTGCTTGCTTACAGCAACGTGCTATATGTTCTGAATGCCCGAATAGGGAATCTGTGTCAAAACTTTGTTAGGAATTATGTAATCCTTACTAGCTGGAAGTAAGGGAGATGGGGCATGAAGTTATTTCTTGGAGTTGGAGACATACCAAGTTTAGCTCAGTTCTGGGCATCTTTGAAATACCTATACAAACTTGTTCCTACATAGTAACTTGCATCTTTGAATGAGAATGTGCTTGCTTGCAGCAACGTGCTATATGTTCTGAATGCCCGAATAGGGAATCTGTGTCAAAACTTTGTTAGGAATTATGTGATCCTTACTAGCTGGAAGTAAGGGAGATGGGGCATGAAGTTATTTCTAGGAGTTGGACACATACCAAGTTTAGCTCAGTTCTGGGCATCTTTGAAATACCAATACAAACTTATTCCTACATAGTATCTTGCAACTTTGAATGAGAATGTGCTTGCTTACAGCAACGTGCTACATGTTCTGAATGCCCGAATTGGGAATCTGTGTCAAAACTTTGTTAGGAATTATGTGATCCTTGCTAGCTGGAAGTAAGGGAGATGGGGCATGAAGTTATTTCTAGGAGTTGGACACATACCAAGTTTAGCTCAGTTCTGGGCATCTTTCAAATACCTATACAAACTTGTTCCTACATAGTAACTTGCATCTTTGAATGAGAATGTGCTTGCTTGCAGCAACGTGCTATAAGTTCTGAATGCCCGAATAGGGAATCTGTGTCAAAACTTTGTTAGGAATTATGTGATCCTTACTAGCTGGAAGTAAGGGAGATGGGGCATGAAGTTATTTCTAGGAGTTGGACACATACAACGTTTAGCTCAGTTCTGGGCATCTTTGAAATACCTATACAAACTTGTTCCTACGTAGTAACGTGCATCTTTGAATGAGAATGTGCTTGCTTGCAGCAACGTGCTATATGTTCTGAATGACCGAATAGGGAATCTGTGTCAAAACTTTGTTAGGAATTATGTGATCCTTACTAGCTGGAAGTAAGGGAGATGGGGCATTAAGTTATTTCTAGGAGTTGGACACATACCAAGTTTAGCTCAGTTCTGGGCATTTTTGAAATACCTATACAAACTTGTTCCTACATAGTAACTTGCAACTTTGAATGAGAATGTGCTTGCTTGCAGCAACGTGCTATATGTTCTGAATGCCCGAATAGGGAATCTGTGTCAAAACTTTGTTAGGAATTATGTGATCCTTACTAGCTGGAAGTAAGGGAGATGGGGCATGAAGTTATTTCTAGGAGTTGGACACATAACAAGTTTAGCTCAGTTCTGGGCATCTTTGAAATACCTATACAAACTTGTTCCTACCTAGTAACTTGCAACTTTGAATGAAAATGTGCTTGCTTACAGCAACGTGCTATATGTTCTGAATGCCCGAATTGGGAATCTGTGTCAAAACTTTGTTAGGAATTATGTGATCCTTACTAGCTGGAAGTAAGGGAGATGGGGCATGAAGTTATCTCTAGGAGTTGGACACATACCAAGTTTAGCTCAGTTCTGGGCATCTTTGAAATACCTATACAAACTTGTTCCTACATAGTAACTTGCATCTTTGAATGAGAATGTGCTTGCTTACAGCAACGTGCTATATGTTCTGAATGCCCAAATTGGGAATCTGTGTCAAAACTTTGTTAGGAATTATGTGATCCTTACTAGCTGGAAGTAAGGGAGATGGGGCATGAAGTTATTTCTAGGAGTTGGACACATACCAAGTTTAGTTCAGTTCTGGGCATCTTTGAAATACCTATACAAACTTGTTCCTACATAGTAACTTGCATCTTTGAATGAGAATGTGCTTGCTTACAGCAACGTGCTATATGTTCTGAATGCCCGAATTGGGAATCTGTGTCAAAACTGTTAGGAATTATGTGATCCTTACCAGCTGGAAGTAAGGGAGATGGGGCATGAAGTTATTTCTAGGAGTTGGACACATAACAAGTTTAGCTCAGTTCTGGCCATCTTTGAAATACCTATACAAACTTGTTCCTACCTAGTAACTTGCAACTTTGAATGAAAATGTGCTTGCTTACAGCAACGTGCTATATGTTCTGAATGCCCGAATTGGGAATCTGTGTCAAATCTTTGTTAGAAATTATGTGATCCTTACTAGCTGGAAGTAAGGGAGATGGGGCATGAAGTTATTTCTAGGAGTTGGACACATACCAAGTTTAGCTCAGTTCTGGGCATCTTTGAAATACCTATACAAACTTGTTCCTACATAGTAACTTGCATCTTTGAATGAGAATGTGCTTGCTTACAGCAACGTGCTATATGTTCTGAATGCCCGAATTGGGAATCTGTGTCAAAACTTTGTTAGGAATTATGTGATCCTTACTAGCTGGAAGTAAGGGAGATGGGGCATGAAGTTATTTCTAGGAGTTGGACACATAGCAAATTTAGCTCAGTTCTGGGCATCTTTGAAATACCTATACAAACTTGTTCCTACATAGTAACTTGCAACTTTGAATGAGAATGTGCTTGCTTACAGCAACGTGCTATATGTTCTGAATGCCCGAATTGGGAATCTGTGTCAAAACTTTGTTAGGAATTATGTGATCCTTACTAGCTGGAAGTAAGGGAGATGGGGCATGAAGTTATTTCTAGGAGTTGCACACATAGCAAGTTTAGCTCAGTTCTGGGCATCTTTGAAATACCTATACAAACTTGTTCCTACATAGTAACTTGCATCTTTGAATGAGAATGTGCTTGCTTACAGCAACGTGCTATATGTTCTGAATGCCCGAATTGGCAATCTGTGTCAAAACTTTGTTAGGAATTATGTGATCCTTACTAGCTGGAAGTAAGGGAGATGGGGCATGAAGTTATTTCTAGGAGTTGGACACATAGCAAGTTTAGCTCAGTTCTGGGCATCTTTGAAATACCTATACAAACTTGTTCCTACCTAGTAACTTGCATCTTTGAATGAGAATGTGCTTGCTTACAGCAACGTGCTATATGTTCTGAATGCCCGAATTGGGAATCTGTGTCAAAACTTTGTTAGGAATTATGTTATCCTTACTACCTGGAAGTAAGGGAGATGGGGCATGAAGTTATTTCTAGGAGTTGGACACATACCAAGTTTAGCTCAGTTCTGGGCATCTTTGAAATACCTATACAAACTTGTTCCTACATAGTAACTTGCAACTTTGAATGAAAATGTGCTTGCTTACAGCAACATGCTATATGTTCTGAATGCCCGAATTGGGAATCTGTGTCAAAACTTTGTTAGGAATTATGTGATCCTTACTAGCTGGAAGTAAGGGAGATGGGGCATGAAGTTATTTCTAGGAGTTGGACACATACCAAGTTTAGCTCAGTTCTGGGCATCTTTGAAATACCTATACAAACTTGTTCCTACATAGTAACTTGCATCTTTGAATGAGAATGTGCTTGCTTACAGCAACGTGCTATATGTTCTGAATGCCCGAATTGGGAATCTGTGTCAAAACTTTGTTAGGAATTATTTGATCCTTACTAGCTGGAAGTAAGGGAGATGGGGCATGAAGTTATTTCTAGGAGTTGGACACATAGCAAGTTTAGCTCAGTTCTGGGCATCTTTGAAATACCTATACAAACTTGTTCCTACATAGTAACTTGCATCTTTGAATGGGAATCTGCTTGCTTACAGCAACGTGCTATATGTTCTGAATGCCCGAATAGGGAATCTGTGTCAAAACTTTGTTAGGAATTATGTGATCCTTACTAGCTGGAAGTAAGGGAGATGGGGCATGAAGTTATTTCTAGGAGTTGGACACATACCAAGTTTAGCTCAGTTCTGGGCATCTTTGAAATACCTATACAAACTTGTTCCTACCTAGTAACTTGCATCTTTGAATGAGAATCTGCTTGCTTACAGCAACGTGCTATATGTTCTGAATGCCCGAATTGGGAATCTGTGTCAAAACTTTGTTAGGAATTATGTGATCCTTACTAGCTGGAAGTAAGGGAGATGGGGCATGAAGTTATTTCTAGGAGTTGGACACATACCAATTTAGCTCAGTTCTGGGCATCTTTGAAATACCTATACAAACTTGTTCCTACATAGTATCTTGCAACTTTGAATGAGAATGTGCTTGCTTACAGCAACGTGCTATATGTTCTGAATGCCCGAATTGGGAATCTGTGTCAAAACTTTGTTAGGAATTATGTGATCCTTACTAGCTGGAAGTAAGGGAGATGGGGCATGAAGTTATTTCTAGGAGTTGGACACATACAACGTTTAGCTCAGTTCTGGGCATCTTTGAAATACCTATACAAACTTGTTCCTACATAGTAACTTGCAACTTTGAATGAGAATGTGCTTGCTTACAGCAACGTGCTATATGTTCTGAATGCCCGAATAGGGAATCTGTGTCAAAACTTTGTTAGGAATTATGTAATCCTTACTAGCTGGAAGTAAGGGAGATGGGGCATGAAGTTATTTCTTGGAGTTGGAGACATACCAAGTTTAGCTCAGTTCTGGGCATCTTTGAAATACCTATACAAACTTGTTCCTACATAGTAACTTGCATCTTTGAATGAGAATGTGCTTGCT
Source organism: Diceros bicornis minor (assembly GCF_020826845.1). Lineage (NCBI taxonomy): Eukaryota > Metazoa > Chordata > Mammalia > Perissodactyla > Rhinocerotidae > Diceros > Diceros bicornis. The sequence continues at coordinate 79,701,664 of NC_080750.1, read as the reverse complement.
TGCAGCAACGTGCTATATGTTCTGAATGCCCGAATAGGGAATCTGTGTCAAAACTTTGTTAGGAATTATGTGATCCTTACTAGCTGGAAGTAAGGGAGATGGGGCATGAAGTTATTTCTAGGAGTTGGACACATACCAAGTTTAGCTCAGTTCTGGGCATCTTTGAAATACCAATACAAACTTATTCCTACATAGTATCTTGCAACTTTGAATGAGAATGTGCTTGCTTACAGCAACGTGCTACATGTTCTGAATGCCCGAATTGGGAATCTGTGTCAAAACTTTGTTAGGAATTATGTGATCCTTGCTAGCTGGAAGTAAGGGAGATGGGGCATGAAGTTATTTCTAGGAGTTGGACACATACCAAGTTTAGCTCAGTTCTGGGCATCTTTCAAATACCTATACAAACTTGTTCCTACATAGTAACTTGCATCTTTGAATGAGAATGTGCTTGCTTGCAGCAACGTGCTATAAGTTCTGAATGCCCGAATAGGGAATCTGTGTCAAAACTTTGTTAGGAATTATGTGATCCTTACTAGCTGGAAGTAAGGGAGATGGGGCATGAAGTTATTTCTAGGAGTTGGACACATACAACGTTTAGCTCAGTTCTGGGCATCTTTGAAATACCTATACAAACTTGTTCCTACGTAGTAACGTGCATCTTTGAATGAGAATGTGCTTGCTTGCAGCAACGTGCTATATGTTCTGAATGACCGAATAGGGAATCTGTGTCAAAACTTTGTTAGGAATTATGTGATCCTTACTAGCTGGAAGTAAGGGAGATGGGGCATTAAGTTATTTCTAGGAGTTGGACACATACCAAGTTTAGCTCAGTTCTGGGCATTTTTGAAATACCTATACAAACTTGTTCCTACATAGTAACTTGCAACTTTGAATGAGAATGTGCTTGCTTGCAGCAACGTGCTATATGTTCTGAATGCCCGAATAGGGAATCTGTGTCAAAACTTTGTTAGGAATTATGTGATCCTTACTAGCTGGAAGTAAGGGAGATGGGGCATGAAGTTATTTCTAGGAGTTGGACACATAACAAGTTTAGCTCAGTTCTGGGCATCTTTGAAATACCTATACAAACTTGTTCCTACCTAGTAACTTGCAACTTTGAATGAAAATGTGCTTGCTTACAGCAACGTGCTATATGTTCTGAATGCCCGAATTGGGAATCTGTGTCAAAACTTTGTTAGGAATTATGTGATCCTTACTAGCTGGAAGTAAGGGAGATGGGGCATGAAGTTATCTCTAGGAGTTGGACACATACCAAGTTTAGCTCAGTTCTGGGCATCTTTGAAATACCTATACAAACTTGTTCCTACATAGTAACTTGCATCTTTGAATGAGAATGTGCTTGCTTACAGCAACGTGCTATATGTTCTGAATGCCCAAATTGGGAATCTGTGTCAAAACTTTGTTAGGAATTATGTGATCCTTACTAGCTGGAAGTAAGGGAGATGGGGCATGAAGTTATTTCTAGGAGTTGGACACATACCAAGTTTAGTTCAGTTCTGGGCATCTTTGAAATACCTATACAAACTTGTTCCTACATAGTAACTTGCATCTTTGAATGAGAATGTGCTTGCTTACAGCAACGTGCTATATGTTCTGAATGCCCGAATTGGGAATCTGTGTCAAAACTGTTAGGAATTATGTGATCCTTACCAGCTGGAAGTAAGGGAGATGGGGCATGAAGTTATTTCTAGGAGTTGGACACATAACAAGTTTAGCTCAGTTCTGGCCATCTTTGAAATACCTATACAAACTTGTTCCTACCTAGTAACTTGCAACTTTGAATGAAAATGTGCTTGCTTACAGCAACGTGCTATATGTTCTGAATGCCCGAATTGGGAATCTGTGTCAAATCTTTGTTAGAAATTATGTGATCCTTACTAGCTGGAAGTAAGGGAGATGGGGCATGAAGTTATTTCTAGGAGTTGGACACATACCAAGTTTAGCTCAGTTCTGGGCATCTTTGAAATACCTATACAAACTTGTTCCTACATAGTAACTTGCATCTTTGAATGAGAATGTGCTTGCTTACAGCAACGTGCTATATGTTCTGAATGCCCGAATTGGGAATCTGTGTCAAAACTTTGTTAGGAATTATGTGATCCTTACTAGCTGGAAGTAAGGGAGATGGGGCATGAAGTTATTTCTAGGAGTTGGACACATAGCAAATTTAGCTCAGTTCTGGGCATCTTTGAAATACCTATACAAACTTGTTCCTACATAGTAACTTGCAACTTTGAATGAGAATGTGCTTGCTTACAGCAACGTGCTATATGTTCTGAATGCCCGAATTGGGAATCTGTGTCAAAACTTTGTTAGGAATTATGTGATCCTTACTAGCTGGAAGTAAGGGAGATGGGGCATGAAGTTATTTCTAGGAGTTGCACACATAGCAAGTTTAGCTCAGTTCTGGGCATCTTTGAAATACCTATACAAACTTGTTCCTACATAGTAACTTGCATCTTTGAATGAGAATGTGCTTGCTTACAGCAACGTGCTATATGTTCTGAATGCCCGAATTGGCAATCTGTGTCAAAACTTTGTTAGGAATTATGTGATCCTTACTAGCTGGAAGTAAGGGAGATGGGGCATGAAGTTATTTCTAGGAGTTGGACACATACCAAGTTTAGCTCAGTTCTGGGCATCTTTGAAATACCTATACAAACTTGTTCCTACCTAGTAACTTGCATCTTTGAATGAGAATGTGCTTGCTTACAGCAACGTGCTATATGTTCTGAATGCCCGAATTGGGAATCTGTGTCAAAACTTTGTTAGGAATTATGTTATCCTTACTACCTGGAAGTAAGGGAGATGGGGCATGAAGTTATTTCTAGGAGTTGGACACATACCAAGTTTAGCTCAGTTCTGGGCATCTTTGAAATACCTATACAAACTTGTTCCTACATAGTAACTTGCAACTTTGAATGAAAATGTGCTTGCTTACAGCAACATGCTATATGTTCTGAATGCCCGAATTGGGAATCTGTGTCAAAACTTTGTTAGGAATTATGTGATCCTTACTAGCTGGAAGTAAGGGAGATGGGGCATGAAGTTATTTCTAGGAGTTGGACACATACCAAGTTTAGCTCAGTTCTGGGCATCTTTGAAATACCTATACAAACTTGTTCCTACATAGTAACTTGCATCTTTGAATGAGAATGTGCTTGCTTACAGCAACGTGCTATATGTTCTGAATGCCCGAATTGGGAATCTGTGTCAAAACTTTGTTAGGAATTATTTGATCCTTACTAGCTGGAAGTAAGGGAGATGGGGCATGAAGTTATTTCTAGGAGTTGGACACATAGCAAGTTTAGCTCAGTTCTGGGCATCTTTGAAATACCTATACAAACTTGTTCCTACATAGTAACTTGCATCTTTGAATGGGAATCTGCTTGCTTACAGCAACGTGCTATATGTTCTGAATGCCCGAATAGGGAATCTGTGTCAAAACTTTGTTAGGAATTATGTGATCCTTACTAGCTGGAAGTAAGGGAGATGGGGCATGAAGTTATTTCTAGGAGTTGGACACATACCAAGTTTAGCTCAGTTCTGGGCATCTTTGAAATACCTATACAAACTTGTTCCTACATAGTAACTTGCAACTTTGAATGAAAATGTGCTTGCTTACAGCAACGTGCTATATGTTCTGAATGCCCGAATTGGGAATCTGTGTGAAAACATTGTTAGGAATTATGGGATCCTTACTAGCTGGAAGTAAGGGAGATGGGGCATGAAGTTATTTCTAGGAGTTGGACACATACCAGTTTAGCTCAGTTCTGGGCATCTTTGAAATACCAATACAAACTTATTCCTACATAGTATCTTGCATCTTTGAATGAGAATATGCTTGCTTACAGCAACGTGCTATATGTTCTGAATGCCCGAATTGGGAATCTGTGTCAAAACTTTGTTAGGAATTATGTGATCCTTACTAGCTGGAAGTAAGGGAGATGGGGCATGAAGTTATTTCTAGGAGTTGGACACATAGCAAGTTTAGCTCAGTTCTGGGCATCTTTGAAATACCTATACAAACTTGTTCCTACATAGTAACTTGCAACTTTGAATGAGAATGTGCTTGCTTACAGCAACGTGCTATATGTTCTGAATGCCCGAATTGGGAATCTGTGTCAAAACTTTGTTAGGAATTATGTGATCCTTACTAGCTGGAAGTAAGGGAGATGGGGCATGAAGTTATTTCTAGGAGTTGGACACATAGCAAGTTTAGCTCAGTTCTGGGCATCTTTGAAATACCTATACAAACTTGTTCCTACATAGTAACTTGCATCTTTGAATGAGAATGTGCTTGCTTACAGCAACGTGCTATATGTTCTGAATGCCCGAATTGGCAATCTGTGTCAAAACTTTGTTAGGAATTATGTGATCCTTACTAGCTGGAAGTAAGGGAGATGGGGCATGAAGTTATTTCTAGGAGTTGGACACATACCAAGTTTAGCTCAGTTCTGGGCATCTTTGAAATACCTATACAAACTTGTTCCTACCTAGTAACTTGCATCTTTGAATGAGAATGTGCTTGCTTACAGCAACGTGCTATATGTTCTGAATGCCCGAATTGGGAATCTGTGTCAAAACTTTGTTAGGATTTATGTTATCCTTACTACCTGGAAGTAAGGGAGATGGGGCATGAAGTTATTTCTAGGAGTTGGACACATACCAAGTTTAGCTCAGTTCTGGGCATCTTTGAAATACCTATACAAACTTGTTCCTACATAGTAACTTGCAACTTTGAATGAAAATGTGCTTGCTTACAGCAACATGCTATATGTTCTGAATGCCCGAATTGGGAATCTGTGTCAAAACTTTGTTAGGAATTATGTGATCCTTACTAGCTGGAAGTAAGGGAGATGGGGCATGAAGTTATTTCTAGGAGTTGGACACATACCAAGTTTAGCTCAGTTCTGGGCATCTTTGAAATACCTATACAAACTTGTTCCTACATAGTAACTTGCATCTTTGAATGAGAATGTGCTTGCTTACAGCAACGTGCTATATGTTCTGAATGCCCGAATTGGGAATCTGTGTCAAAACTTTGTTAGGAATTATTTGATCCTTACTAGCTGGAAGTAAGGGAGATGGGGCATGAAGTTATTTCTAGGAGTTGGACACATAGCAAGTTTAGCTCAGTTCTGGGCATCTTTGAAATACCTATACAAACTTGTTCCTACATAGTAACTTGCATCTTTGAATGGGAATCTGCTTGCTTACAGCAACGTGCTATATGTTCTGAATGCCCGAATAGGGAATCTGTGTCAAAACTTTGTTAGGAATTATGTGATCCTTACTAGCTGGAAGTAAGGGAGATGGGGCATGAAGTTATTTCTAGGAGTTGGACACATACCAAGTTTAGCTCAGTTCTGGGCATCTTTGAAATACCTATACAAACTTGTTCCTACATAGTAACTTGCAACTTTGAATGAAAATGTGCTTGCTTACAGCAACGTGCTATATGTTCTGAATGCCCGAATTGGGAATCTGTGTGAAAACATTGTTAGGAATTATGTGATCCTTACTAGCTGGAAGTAAGGGAGATGGGGCATGAAGTTATTTCTAGGAGTTGGACACATACCAGTTTAGCTCAGTTCTGGGCATCTTTGAAATACCAATACAAACTTATTCCTACATAGTATCTTGCAACTTTGAATGAGAATATGCTTGCTTACAGCAACGTGCTACATGTTCTGAATGCCCGAATTGGGAATCTGTGTCAAAACTTTGTTAGGAATTATGTGATCCTTACTAGCTGGAAGTAAGGGAGATGGGGCATGAAGTTATTTCTAGGAGTTGGACACATACGAAGTTTAGCTCAGTTCTGGGCATCTTTGAAATACCTATACAAACTTGTTCCTACATAGTAACTTGCAACTTTGAATGAAAATGTGCTTGCTTACAGCAACGTGCTATATGTTCTGAATGCCCGAATAGGGAATCTGTGTCAAAACTTTGTTAGGAATTATGTGATCCTTACTAGCTGGAAGTAAGGGAGATGGGGCATGAAGTTATTTCGTGGAGTTGGAGACATACCAAGTTTAGCTCAGTTCTGGGCATCTTTGAAATACCTATACAAACTTGTTCCTACATAGTAACTTGCATCTTTGAATGAGAATGTGCTTGCTTGCAGCAACGTGCTATAAGTTCTGAATGCCCGAATAGGGAATCTGTGTCAAAACTTTGTTAGGAATTATGTGATCCTTACTAGCTGGAAGTAAGGGAGTTGGGGCATGAAGTTACTTCTAGGAGTTGGACACATACAACGTTTAGCTCAGTTCTGGGCATCTTTGAAATACCTATACAAACTTGTTCCTACGTAGTAACGTGCATCTTTGAATGAGAATGTGCTTGCTTGCAGCAACGTGCTATATGTTCTGAATGACCGAATAGGGAATCTGTGTCAAAACTTTGTTAGGAATTATGTGATCCTTACTAGCTGGAAGTAAGGGAGATGGGGCATTAAGTTATTTCTAGGAGTTGGACACATACCAAGTTTAGCTCAGTTCTGGGCATTTTTGAAATACCTATACAAACTTGTTCCTACATAGTAACTTGCAACTTTGAATGAGAATGTGCTTGCTTGCAGCAACGTGCTATATGTTCTGAATGCCCGAATAGGCAATCTGTGTCAAAACTTTGTTAGGAATTATGTGATCCTTACTAGCTGGAAGTAAGGGAGATGGGGCATGAAGTTATTTCTAGGAGTTGGACACATAACAAGTTTAGCTCAGTTCTGGGCATCTTTGAAATACCTATACAAACTTGTTCCTACCTAGTAACTTGCAACTTTGAATGAAAATGTGCTTGCTTACAGCAACGTGCTATATGTTCTGAATGCCCGAATTGGCAATCTGTGTCAAAACTTTGTTAGGAATTATGTGATCCTTACTAGCTGGAAGTAAGGGAGATGGGGCATGAAGTTATTTCTAGGAGTTGGACACATACCAAGTTTAGCTCAGTTCTGGGCATCTTTGAAATACCTATACAAACTTGTTCCTACATAGTAACTTGCATCTTTGAATGAGAATGTGCTTGCTTACAGCAACGTGCTATATGTTCTGAATGCCCAAATTGGGAATCTGTGTCAAAACTTTGTTAGGAATTATGTGATCCTTACTAGCTGGAAGTAAGGGAGATGGGGCATGAAGTTATTTCTAGGAGTTGGACACATACCAAGTTTAGTTCAGTTCTGGGCATCTTTGAAATACCTATACAAACTTGTTCCTACATAGTAACTTGCATCTTTGAATGAGAATGTGCTTGCTTACAGCAACGTGCTATATGTTCTGAATGCCCGAATTGGGAATCTGTGTCAAAACTGTTAGGAATTATGTGATCCTTACAAGCTGGAAGTAAGGGAGATGGGGCATGAAGTTATTTCTAGGAGTTGGACACATAGCAAGTTTAGCTCAGTTCTGGGCATCTTTGAAATACCTATACAAACTTGTTCCTACATAGTAACTTGCATCTTTGAATGAGAATGTGCTTGCTTACAGCAACGTGCTATATGTTCTGAATGCCCGAATTGGCAATCTGTGTCAAAACTTTGTTAGGAATTATGTGATCCTTACTAGCTGGAAGTAAGGGAGATGGGGCATGAAGTTATTTCTAGGAGTTGGACACATACCAAGTTTAGCTCAGTTCTGGGCATCTTTGAAATACCTATACAAACTTGTTCCTACATAGTAACTTGCATCGTTGAATGAGAATCTGCTTGCTTACAGCAACGTGCTATATGTTCTGAATGCCCGAATTGGGAATCTGTGTCAAAACTTTGTTAGGAATTATGTGATCCTTACTAGCTGGAAGTAAGGGAGATGGGGCATGAAGTTATTTCTAGGAGTTGGACACATAGCAAGTTTAGCTCAGTTCTGGGCATCTTTGAAATACCTACACAAACTTGTTCCTACATAGTAACTTGCATCTTTGAATGGGAATCTGCTTGCTTACAGCAACGTGCTATATGTTCTGAATGCCCGAATAGGGAATCTGTGTCAAAACTTTGTTAGGAATTATGTGATCCTTACTAGCTGGAAGTAAGGGAGATGGGGCATGAAGTTATTTCTAGGAGTTGGACACATAGCAAGTTTAGCTCAGTTCTGGGCATCTTTGAAATACCTATACAAACTTGTTCCTACATAGTAACTTGCAACTTTGAATGAAAATGTGCTTGCTTACAGCAACGTGCTATATGTTCTGAATGCCCGAATTGGGAATCTGTGTGAAAACATTGTTAGGAATTATGTGATCCTTACTAGCTGGAAGTAAGGGAGATGGGGCATGAAGTTATTTCTAGGAGTTGGACACATACCAGTTTAGCTCAGTTCTGGGCATCTTTGAAATACCAATACAAACTTATTCCTACATAGTATCTTGCAACTTTGAATGAGAATGTGCTTGCTTACAGCAACGTGCTACATGTTCTGAATGCCCGAATTGGGAATCTGTGTCAAAACTTTGTTAGGAATTATGTGATCCTTACTAGCTGGAAGTAAGGGAGATGGGGCATGAAGTTATTTCTAGGAGTTGGACACATACGAAGTTTAGCTCAGTTCTGGGCATCTTTGAAATACCTATACAAACTTGTTCCTACATAGTAACTTGCATCTTTGAATGAGAATGTGCTTGCTTACAGCAACGTGCTATATGTTCTGAATGCCCAAATAGGGAATCTGTGTCAAAACTTTGTTAGGAATTATGTGATCCTTACTAGCTGGAAGTAAGGGAGATGGGGCATGAAGTTATTTCTAGGAGTTGGACACATACCAAGTTTAGCTCAGTTCTGGGCATCTTTGAAATACCTATACAAACTTGTTCCTACGTAGTAACTTGCATCTTTGAATGAGAATGTGCTTGCTTACAGCAACGTGCTATATGTTCTGAATGCCCGAATTGGGAATCTGTGTCAAAACTTTGTTAGGAATTATGTGATCCTTACTAGCTGGAAGTAAGGGAGATGGGGCATGAAGTTATTTCTAGGAGTTGGACACATACCAAGTTTAGCTCAGTTCTGGGCATCTTTGAAATACCTATACAAACTTGTTCCTACATAGTAACTTGCAACTTTGAATGAAAATGTGCTTGCTTACAGCAACGTGCTATATGTTCTGAATGCCCGAATTGGGAATCTGTGTCAAAACTTTGTTAGGAATTATGTTATCCTTACTACCTGGAAGTAAGGGAGATGGGGCATGAAGTTATTTCTAGGAGTTGGACACATACCAAGTTTAGCTCAGTTCTGGGCATCTTTGAAATACCTATACAAACTTGTTCCTACATAGTAACTTGAAACTTTGAATGAAAATGGGCTTGCTTACAGCAACGTGCTTTATGTTCTGAATGCCCGAATTGGGAATCTGTGTCAAAACTTTGTTAGGAATTATGTGATCCTTACTAGCTGGAAGTAAGGGAGATGGGGCATGAAGTTATTTCTAGGAGTTGGACACATACCAAGTTTAGCTCAGTTCTGGGCATCTTTGAAATACCTATACAAACTTGTTCCTACATAGTAACTTGCATCTTTGAATGAGAATCTGCTTGCTTACAGCAACGTGCTATATGTTCTGAATGCCCGAATTGGGAATCTGTGTCAAAACTTTGTTAGGAATTATGTGATCCTTACTAGCTGGAAGTAAGGGAGATGGGGCATGAAGTTATTTCTAGGAGTTGGACACATACCAAGTTTAGCTCAGTTCTGGGCATCTTTGAAATACCTATACAAACTTGTTCCTACCTAGTAACTTGCAACTTTGAATGAGAATGTGCTTGCTTACAGCAACGTGCTATATGTTCTGAATGCCCGAATTGGGAATCTGTGTCAAAACTTTGTTAGGAATTATGTGATCCTTACTAGCTGGAAGTAAGGGAGATGGGGCATGAAGTTATTTCTAGGAGTTGGACACATAGCAAGTTTAGCTCAGTTCTGGGCATCTTTGAAATACCTATACAAACTTGTTCCTACATAGTAACTTGCATCTTTGAATGGGAATCTGCTTGCTTACAGCAACGTGCTATATGTTCTGAATGCCCGAATTGGGAATCTGTGTCAAAACTTTGTTAGGAATTATGTGATCCTTACTAGCTGGAAGTAAGGGAGATGGGGCATGAAGTTATTTCTAGGAGTTGGACACATCCAAGTTTAGCTCAGTTCTGGGCATCTTTGAAATACCTATACAAACTTGTTCCTACATAGTAACTTGCAACTTTGAATGAGATTGTGCTTGCTTACAGCAACGTGCTATATGTTCTGAATGCCCGAATTGGGAATCTGTGTCAAAACTTTGTTAGGAATTATGTGATCCTTACTAGCTGGAAGTAAGGGAGATGGGGCATGAAGTTATTTCTAGGAGTTGGACACATACCAAGTTTAGCTCAGTTCTGGGCATCTTTGAAATACCTATACAAACTTGTTCCTACATAGTAACTTGCATCTTTGAATGAGAATGTGCTTGCTTACAGCAACGTGCTATATGTTCTGAATGCCCGAATTGGGAATCTGTGTCAAAACTTTGTTAGGAATTATTTGATCCTTACTAGCTGGAAGTAAGGGAGATGGGGCATGAAGTTATTTCTAGGAGTTGGACACATAGCAAGTTTAGCTCAGTTCTGGGCATCTTTGAAATACCTATACAAACTTGTTCCTACATAGTAACTTGCATCTTTGAATGGGAATCTGCTTGCTTACAGCAACGTGCTATATGTTCTGAATGCCCGAATAGGGAATCTGTGTCAAAACTTTGTTAGGAATTATGTGATCCTTACTAGCTGGAAGTAAGGGAGATGGGGCATGAAGTTATTTCTAGGAGTTGGACACATACCAAGTTTAGCTCAGTTCTGGGCATCTTTGAAATACCTATACAAACTTGTTCCTACATAGTAACTTGCAACTTTGAATGAAAATGTGCTTGCTTACAGCAACGTGCTATATGTTCTGAATGCCCGAATTGGGAATCTGTGTGAAAACATTGTTAGGAATTATGTGATCCTTACTAGCTGGAAGTAAGGGAGATGGGGCATGAAGTTATTTCTAGGAGTTGGACACATACCAGTTTAGCTCAGTTCTGGGCATCTTTGAAATACCAATACAATCTTATTCCTACATAGTATCTTGCAACTTTGAATGAGAATATGCTTGCTTACAGCAACGTGCTACATGTTCTGAATGCCCGAATTGGGAATCTGTGTCAAAACTTTGTTAGGAATTATGTGATCCTTACTAGCTGGAAGTAAGGGAGATGGGGCATGAAGTTATTTCTAGGAGTTGGACACATACGAAGTTTAGCTCAGTTCTGGGCATCTTTGAAATACCTATACAAACTTGTTCCTACATAGTAACTTGCAACTTTGAATGAAAATGTGCTTGCTTACAGCAACGTGCTATATGTTCTGAATGCCCGAATAGGGAATCTGTGTCAAAACTTTGTTAGGAATTATGTGATCCTTACTAGCTGGAAGTAAGGGAGATGGGGCATGAAGTTATTTCGTGGAGTTGGAGACATACCAAGTTTAGCTCAGTTCTGGGCATCTTTGAAATACCTATACAAACTTGTTCCTACATAGTAACTTGCATCTTTGAATGAGAATGTGCTTGCTTGCAGCAACGTGCTATAAGTTCTGAATGCCCGAATAGGGAATCTGTGTCAAAATTTTGTTAGGAATTATGTGATCCTTACTAGCTGGAAGTAAGGGAGTTGGGGCATGAAGTTACTTCTAGGAGTTGGACACATACAACGTTTAGCTCAGTTCTGGGCATCTTTGAAATACCTATACAAACTTGTTCCTACGTAGTAACGTGCATCTTTGAATGAGAATGTGCTTGCTTGCAGCAACGTGCTATATGTTCTGAATGACCGAATAGGGAATCTGTGTCAAAACTTTGTTAGGAATTATGTGATCCTTACTAGCTGGAAGTAAGGGAGATGGGGCATTAAGTTATTTCTAGGAGTTGGACACATACCAAGTTTAGCTCAGTTCTGGGCATTTTTGAAATACCTATACAAACTTGTTCCTACATAGTAACTTGCAACTTTGAATGAGAATGTGCTTGCTTGCAGCAACGTGCTATATGTACTGAATGCCCGAATAGGGAATCTGTGTCAAAACTTTGTTAGGAATTATGTGATCCTTACTAGCTGGAAGTAAGGGAGATGGGGCATGAAGTTATTTCTAGGAGTTGGACACATACCAAGTTTAGCTCAGTTCTGGGCATCTTTGAAATACCAATACAAACTTATTCCTACATAGTATCTTGCAACTTTGAATGAGAATGTGCTTGCTTACAGCAACGTGCTACATGTTCTGAATGCCCGAATTGGGAATCTGTGTCAAAACTTTGTTAGGAATTATGTGATCCTTGCTAGCTGGAAGTAAGGGAGATGGGGCATGAAGTTATTTCTAGGAGTTGGACACATACCAAGTTTAGCTCAGTTCTGGGCATCTTTCAAATACCTATACAAACTTGTTCCTACATAGTAACTTGCATCTTTGAATGAGAATGTGCTTGCTTGCAGCAACGTGCTATAAGTTCTGAATGCCCGAATAGGGAATCTGTGTCAAAACTTTGTTAGGAATTATGTGATCCTTACTAGCTGGAAGTAAGGGAGATGGGGCATGAAGTTATTTCTAGGAGTTGGACACATACAACGTTTAGCTCAGTTCTGGGCATCTTTGAAATACCTATACAAACTTGTTCCTACGTAGTAACGTGCATCTTTGAATGAGAATGTGCTTGCTTGCAGCAACGTGCTATATGTTCTGAATGACCGAATAGGGAATCTGTGTCAAAACTTTGTTAGGAATTATGTGATCCTTACTAGCTGGAAGTAAGGGAGATGGGGCATTAAGTTATTTCTAGGAGTTGGACACATACCAAGTTTAGCTCAGTTCTGGGCATTTTTGAAATACCTATACAAACTTGTTCCTACATAGTAACTTGCAACTTTGAATGAGAATGTGCTTGCTTGCAGCAACGTGCTATATGTTCTGAATGCCCGAATAGGGAATCTGTGTCAAAACTTTGTTAGGAATTATGTGATCCTTACTAGCTGGAAGTAAGGGAGATGGGGCATGAAGTTATTTCTAGGAGTTGGACACATAACAAGTTTAGCTCAGTTCTGGGCATCTTTGAAATACCTATACAAACTTGTTCCTACCTAGTAACTTGCAACTTTGAATGAAAATGTGCTTGCTTACAGCAACGTGCTATATGTTCTGAATGCCCGAATTGGGAATCTGTGTCAAAACTTTGTTAGGAATTATGTGATCCTTACTAGCTGGAAGTAAGGGAGATGGGGCATGAAGTTATTTCTAGGAGTTGGACACATACCAAGTTTAGCTCAGTTCTGGGCATCTTTGAAATACCTATACAAACTTGTTCCTACATAGTAACTTGCATCTTTGAATGAGAATGTGCTTGCTTACAGCAACGTGCTATATGTTCTGAATGCCCAAATTGGGAATCTGTGTCAAAACTTTGTTAGGAATTATGTGATCCTTACTAGCTGGAAGTAAGGGAGATGGGGCATGAAGTTATTTCTAGGAGTTGGACACATACCAAGTTTAGTTCAGTTCTGGGCATCTTTGAAATACCTATACAAACTTGTTCCTACATAGTAACTTGCATCTTTGAATGAGAATGTGCTTGCTTACAGCAACGTGCTATATGTTCTGAATGCCCGAATTGGGAATCTGTGTCAAAACTGTTAGGAATTATGTGATCCTTACCAGCTGGAAGTAAGGGAGATGGGGCATGAAGTTATTTCTAGGAGTTGGACACATAACAAGTTTAGCTCAGTTCTGGCCATCTTTGAAATACCTATACAAACTTGTTCCTACCTAGTAACTTGCAACTTTGAATGAAAATGTGCTTGCTTACAGCAACGTGCTATATGTTCTGAATGCCCGAATTGGGAATCTGTGTCAAAACTTTGTTAGGAATTATGTGATCCTTACTAGCTGGAAGTAAGGGAGATGGGGCATGAAGTTATTTCTAGGAGTTGGACACATACCAAGTTTAGCTCAGTTCTGGGCATCTTTGAAATACCTATACAAACTTGTTCCTACATAGTAACTTGCATCTTTGAATGAGAATGTGCTTGCTTACAGCAACGTGCTATATGTTCTGAATGCCCGAATTGGGAATCTGTGTCAAAACTTTGTTAGGAATTATGTGATCCTTACTAGCTGGAAGTAAGGGAGATGGGGCATGAAGTTATTTCTAGGAGTTGGACACATAGCAAGTTTAGCTCAGTTCTGGACATCTATGAAATACCTATACAAACTTGTTCCTACATAGTAACTTGCAACTTTGAATGAGAATGTGCTTGCTTACAGCAACGTGCTATATGTTCTGAATGCCCGAATTGGGAATCTGTGTCAAAACTTTGTTAGGAATTATGTGATCCTTACTAGCTGGAAGTAAGGGAGATGGGGCATGAAGTTATTTCTAGGAGTTGGACACATAGCAAGTTTAGCTCAGTTCTGGGCATCTTTGAAATACCTATACAAACTTGTTCCTACCTAGTAACTTGCATCTTTGAATGAGAATGTGCTTGCTTACAGCAACGTGCTATATGTTCTGAATGCCCGAATTGGCAATCTGTGTCAAAACTTTGTTAGGAATTATGTGATCCTTACTAGCTGGAAGTAAGGGAGATGGGGCATGAAGTTATTTCTAGGAGTTGGACACATACCAAGTTTAGCTCAGTTCTGGGCATCTTTGAAATACCTATACAAACTTGTTCCTACCTAGTAACTTGCATCTTTGAATGAGAATGTGCTTGCTTACAGCAACGTGCTATATGTTCTGAATGCCCGAATTGGGAATCTGTGTCAAAACTTTGTTAGGAATTATGTTATCCTTACTACCTGGAAGTAAGGGAGATGGGGCATGAAGTTATTTCTAGGAGTTGGACACATACCAAGTTTAGCTCAGTTCTGGGCATCTTTGAAATACCTATACAAACTTGTTCCTACATAGTAACTTGCAACTTTGAATGAAAATGTGCTTGCTTACAGCAACATGCTATATGTTCTGAATGCCCGAATTGGGAATCTGTGTCAAAACTTTGTTAGGAATTATGTGATCCTTACTAGCTGGAAGTAAGGGAGATGGGGCATGAAGTTATTTCTAGGAGTTGGACACATACCAAGTTTAGCTCAGTTCTGGGCATCTTTGAAATACCTATACAAACTTGTTCCTACATAGTAACTTGCATCTTTGAATGAGAATGTGCTTGCTTACAGCAACGTGCTATATGTTCTGAATGCCCGAATTGGGAATCTGTGTCAAAACTTTGTTAGGAATTATTTGATCCTTACTAGCTGGAAGTAAGGGAGATGGGGCATGAAGTTATTTCTAGGAGTTGGACACATAGCAAGTTTAGCTCAGTTCTGGGCATCTTTGAAATACCTATACAAACTTGTTCCTACATAGTAACTTGCATCTTTGAATGGGAATCTGCTTGCTTACAGCAACGTGCTATATGTTCTGAATGCCCGAATAGGGAATCTGTGTCAAAACTTTGTTAGGAATTATGTGATCCTTACTAGCTGGAAGTAAGGGAGATGGGGCATGAAGTTATTTCTAGGAGTTGGACACATACCAAGTTTAGCTCAGTTCTGGGCATCTTTGAAATACCTATACAAACTTGTTCCTACATAGTAACTTGCAACTTTGAATGAAAATGTGCTTGCTTACAGCAACGTGCTATATGTTCTGAATGCCCGAATAGGGAATCTGTGTCAAAACTTTGTTAGGAATTATGTGATCCTTACTAGCTGGAAGTAAGGGAGATGGGGCATGAAGTTATTTCGTGGAGTTGGAGACATACCAAGTTTAGCTCAGTTCTGGGCATCTTTGAAATACCTATACAAACTTGTTCCTACATAGTAACTTGCATCTTTGAATGAGAATGTGCTTGCTTGCAGCAACGTGCTATAAGTTCTGAATGCCCGAATAGGGAATCTGTGTCAAAACTTTGTTAGGAATTATGTGATCCTTACTAGCTGGAAGTAAGGGAGTTGGGGCATGAAGTTACTTCTAGGAGTTGGACACATACAACGTTTAGCTCAGTTCTGGGCATCTTTGAAATACCTATACAAACTTGTTCCTACGTAGTAACGTGCATCTTTGAATGAGAATGTGCTTGCTTGCAGCAACGTGCTATATGTTCTGAATGACCGAATAGGGAATCTGTGTCAAAACTTTGTTAGGAATTATGTGATCCTTACTAGCTGGAAGTAAGGGAGATGGGGCATTAAGTTATTTCTAGGAGTTGGACACATACCAAGTTTAGCTCAGTTCTGGGCATTTTTGAAATACCTATACAAACTTGTTCCTACATAGTAACTTGCAACTTTGAATGAGAATGTGCTTGCTTGCAGCAACGTGCTATATGTTCTGAATGCCCGAATAGGGAATCTGTGTCAAAACTTTGTTAGGAATTATGTGATCCTTACTAGCTGGAAGTAAGGGAGATGGGGCATGAAGTTATTTCTAGGAGTTGGACACATAACAAGTTTAGCTCAGTTCTGGGCATCTTTGAAATACCTATACAAACTTGTTCCTACCTAGTAACTTGCAACTTTGAATGAAAATGTGCTTGCTTACAGCAACGTGCTATATGTTCTGAATGCCCGAATTGGCAATCTGTGTCAAAACTTTGTTAGGAATTATGTGATCCTTACTAGCTGGAAGTAAGGGAGTTGGGGCATGAAGTTACTTCTAGGAGTTGGACACATACAACGTTTAGCTCAGTTCTGGGCATCTTTGAAATACCTATACAAACTTGTTCCTACGTAGTAACGTGCATCTTTGAATGAGAATGTGCTTGCTTGCAGCAACGTGCTATATGTTCTGAATGACCGAATAGGGAATCTGTGTCAAAACTTTGTTAGGAATTATGTGATCCTTACTAGCTGGAAGTAAGGGAGATGGGGCATTAAGTTATTTCTAGGAGTTGGACACATACCAAGTTTAGCTCAGTTCTGGGCATTTTTGAAATACCTATACAAACTTGTTCCTACATAGTAACTTGCAACTTTGAATGAGAATGTGCTTGCTTGCAGCAACGTGCTATATGTTCTGAATGCCCGAATAGGGAATCTGTGTCAAAACTTTGTTAGGAATTATGTGATCCTTACTAGCTGGAAGTAAGGGAGATGGGGCATGAAGTTATTTCTAGGAGTTGGACACATAACAAGTTTAGCTCAGTTCTGGGCATCTTTGAAATACCTATACAAACTTGTTCCTACCTAGTAACTTGCAACTTTGAATGAAAATGTGCTTGCTTACAGCAACGTGCTATATGTTCTGAATGCCCGAATTGGCAATCTGTGTCAAAACTTTGTTAGGAATTATGTGATCCTTACTAGCTGGAAGTAAGGGAGATGGGGCATGAAGTTATTTCTAGGAGTTGGACACATACCAAGTTTAGCTCAGTTCTGGGCATCTTTGAAATACCTATACAAACTTGTTCCTACATAGTAACTTGCATCTTTGAATGAGAATGTGCTTGCTTACAGCAACGTGCTATATGTTCTGAATGCCCAAATTGGGAATCTGTGTCAAAACTTTGTTAGGAATTATGTGATCCTTACTAGCTGGAAGTAAGGGAGATGGGGCATGAAGTTATTTCTAGGAGTTGGACACATACCAAGTTTAGTTCAGTTCTGGGCATCTTTGAAATACCTATACAAACTTGTTCCTACATAGTAACTTGCATCTTTGAATGAGAATGTGCTTGCTTACAGCAACGTGCTATATGTTCTGAATGCCCGAATTGGGAATCTGTGTCAAAACTGTTAGGAATTATGTGATCCTTACCAGCTGGAAGTAAGGGAGATGGGGCATGAAGTTATTTCTAGGAGTTGGACACATAGCAAGTTTAGCTCAGTTCTGGGCATCTTTGAAATACCTATACAAACTTGTTCCTACATAGTAACTTGCATCTTTGAATGAGAATGTGCTTGCTTACAGCAACGTGCTATATGTTCTGAATGCCCGAATTGGCAATCTGTGTCAAAACTTTGTTAGGAATTATGTGATCCTTACTAGCTGGAAGTAAGGGAGATGGGGCATGAAGTTATTTCTAGGAGTTGGACACATACCAAGTTTAGCTCAGTTCTGGGCATCTTTGAAATACCTATACAAACTTGTTCCTACATAGTAACTTGCATCTTTGAATGAGAATCTGCTTGCTTACAGCAACGTGCTATATGTTCTGAATGCCCGAATTGGGAATCTGTGTCAAAACTTTGTTAGGAATTATGTGATCCTTACTAGCTGGAAGTAAGGGAGATGGGGCATGAAGTTATTTCTAGGAGTTGGACACATAGCAAGTTTAGCTCAGTTCTGGGCATCTTTGAAATACCTACACAAACTTGTTCCTACATAGTAACTTGCATCTTTGAATGGGAATCTGCTTGCTTACAGCAACGTGCTATATGTTCTGAATGCCCGAATAGGGAATCTGTGTCAAAACTTTGTTAGGAATTATGTGATCCTTACTAGCTGGAAGTAAGGGAGATGGGGCATGAAGTTATTTCTAGGAGTTGGACACATAGCAAGTTTAGCTCAGTTCTGGGCATCTTTGAAATACCTATACAAACTTGTTCCTACATAGTAACTTGCAACTTTGAATGAAAATGTGCTTGCTTACAGCAACGTGCTATATGTTCTGAATGCCCGAATTGGGAATCTGTGTGAAAACATTGTTAGGAGTTATGTGATCCTTACTAGCTGGAAGTAAGGGAGATGGGGCATGAAGTTATTTCTAGGAGTTGGACACATACCAGTTTAGCTCAGTTCTGGGCATCTTTGAAATACCAATACAAACTTATTCCTACATAGTATCTTGCAACTTTGAATGAGAATGTGCTTGCTTACAGCAACGTGCTACATGTTCTGAATGCCCGAATTGGGAATCTGTGTCAAAACTTTGTTAGGAATTATGTGATCCTTACTAGCTGGAAGTAAGGGAGATGGGGCATGAAGTTATTTCTAGGAGTTGGACACATACGAAGTTTAGCTCAGTTCTGGGCATCTTTGAAATACCTATACAAACTTGTTCCTACATAGTAACTTGCATCTTTGAATGAGAATGTGCTTGCTTACAGCAACGTGCTATATGTTCTGAATGCCCAAATAGGGAATCTGTGTCAAAACTTTGTTAGGAATTATGTGATCCTTACTAGCTGGAAGTAAGGGAGATGGGGCATGAAGTTATTTCTAGGAGTTGGACACATACCAAGTTTAGCTCAGTTCTGGGCATCTTTGAAATACCTATACAAACTTGTTCCTACGTAGTAACTTGCATCTTTGAATGAGAATGTGCTTGCTTACAGCAACGTGCTATATGTTCTGAATGCCCGAATTGGGAATCTGTGTCAAAACTTTGTTAGGAATTATGTGATCCTTACTAGCTGGAAGTAAGGGAGATGGGGCATGAAGTTATTTCTAGGAGTTGGACACATACCAAGTTTAGCTCAGTTCTGGGCATCTTTGAAATACCTATACAAACTTGTTCCTACATAGTAACTTGCAACTTTGAATGAAAATGTGCTTGCTTACAGCAACGTGCTATATGTTCTGAATGCCCGAATTGGGAATCTGTGTCAAAACTTTGTTAGGAATTATGTTATCCTTACTACCTGGAAGTAAGGGAGATGGGGCATGAAGTTATTTCTAGGAGTTGGACACATACCAAGTTTAGCTCAGTTCTGGGCATCTTTGAAATACCTATACAAACTTGTTCCTACATAGTAACTTGAAACTTTGAATGAAAATGGGCTTGCTTACAGCAACGTGCTTTATGTTCTGAATGCCCGAATTGGGAATCTGTGTCAAAACTTTGTTAGGAATTATGTGATCCTTACTAGCTGGAAGTAAGGGAGATGGGGCATGAAGTTATTTCTAGGAGTTGGACACATACCAAGTTTAGCTCAGTTCTGGGCATCTTTGAAATACCTATACAAACTTGTTCCTACATAGTAACTTGCATCTTTGAATGAGAATCTGCTTGCTTACAGCAACGTGCTATATGTTCTGAATGCCCGAATTGGGAATCTGTGTCAAAACTTTGTTAGGAATTATGTGATCCTTACTAGCTGGAAGTAAGGGAGATGGGGCATGAAGTTATTTCTAGGAGTTGGACACATACCAAGTTTAGCTCAGTTCTGGGCATCTTTGAAATACCTATACAAACTTGTTCCTACCTAGTAACTTGCAACTTTGAATGAGAATGTGCTTGCTTACAGCAACGTGCTATATGTTCTGAATGCCCGAATTGGGAATCTGTGTCAAAACTTTGTTAGGAATTATGTGATCCTTACTAGCTGGAAGTAAGGGAGATGGGGCATGAAGTTATTTCTAGGAGTTGGACACATAGCAAGTTTAGCTCAGTTCTGGGCATCTTTGAAATACCTATACAAACTTGTTCCTACATAGTAACTTGCATCTTTGAATGGGAATCTGCTTGCTTACAGCAACGTGCTATATGTTCTGAATGCCCGAATTGGGAATCTGTGTCAAAACTTTGTTAGGAATTATGTGATCCTTACTAGCTGGAAGTAAGGGAGATGGGGCATGAAGTTATTTCTAGGAGTTGGACACATCCAAGTTTAGCTCAGTTCTGGGCATCTTTGAAATACCTATACAAACTTGTTCCTACATAGTAACTTGCAACTTTGAATGAGATTGTGCTTGCTTACAGCAACGTGCTATATGTTCTGAATGCCCGAATTGGGAATCTGTGTCAAAACTTTGTTAGGAATTATGTGATCCTTACTAGCTGGAAGTAAGGGAGATGGGGCATGAAGTTATTTCTAGGAGTTGGACACATACCAAGTTTAGCTCAGTTCTGGGCATCTTTGAAATACCTATACAAACTTGTTCCTACATAGTAACTTGCATCTTTGAATGAGAATGTGCTTGCTTACAGCAACGTGCTATATGTTCTGAATGCCCGAATTGGGAATCTGTGTCAAAACTTTGTTAGGAATTATTTGATCCTTACTAGCTGGAAGTAAGGGAGATGGGGCATGAAGTTATTTCTAGGAGTTGGACACATAGCAAGTTTAGCTCAGTTCTGGGCATCTTTGAAATACCTATACAAACTTGTTCCTACATAGTAACTTGCATCTTTGAATGGGAATCTGCTTGCTTACAGCAACGTGCTATATGTTCTGAATGCCCGAATAGGGAATCTGTGTCAAAACTTTGTTAGGAATTATGTGATCCTTACTAGCTGGAAGTAAGGGAGATGGGGCATGAAGTTATTTCTAGGAGTTGGACACATACCAAGTTTAGCTCAGTTCTGGGCATCTTTGAAATACCTATACAAACTTGTTCCTACATAGTAACTTGCAACTTTGAATGAAAATGTGCTTGCTTACAGCAACGTGCTATATGTTCTGAATGCCCGAATTGGGAATCTGTGTGAAAACATTGTTAGGAATTATGTGATCCTTACTAGCTGGAAGTAAGGGAGATGGGGCATGAAGTTATTTCTAGGAGTTGCACACATACCAGTTTAGCTCAGTTCTGGGCATCTTTGAAATACCAATACAAACTTATTCCTACATAGTATCTTGCAACTTTGAATGAGAATATGCTTGCTTACAGCAACGTGCTACATGTTCTGAATGCCCGAATTGGGAATCTGTGTCAAAACTTTGTTAGGAATTATGTGATCCTTACTAGCTGGAAGTAAGGGAGATGGGGCATGAAGTTATTTCTAGGAGTTGGACACATACGAAGTTTAGCTCAGTTCTGGGCATCTTTGAAATACCTATACAAACTTGTTCCTACATAGTAACTTGCAACTTTGAATGAAAATGTGCTTGCTTACAGCAACGTGCTATATGTTCTGAATGCCCGAATAGGGAATCTGTGTCAAAACTTTGTTAGGAATTATGTGATCCTTACTAGCTGGAAGTAAGGGAGATGGGGCATGAAGTTATTTCGTGGAGTTGGAGACATACCAAGTTTAGCTCAGTTCTGGGCATCTTTGAAATACCTATACAAACTTGTTCCTACATAGTAACTTGCATCTTTGAATGAGAATGTGCTTGCTTGCAGCAACGTGCTATAAGTTCTGAATGCCCGAATAGGGAATCTGTGTCAAAACTTTGTTAGGAATTATGTGATCCTTACTAGCTGGAAGTAAGGGAGTTGGGGCATGAAGTTACTTCTAGGAGTTGGACACATACAACGTTTAGCTCAGTTCTGGGCATCTTTGAAATACCTATACAAACTTGTTCCTACGTAGTAACGTGCATCTTTGAATGAGAATGTGCTTGCTTGCAGCAACGTGCTATATGTTCTGAATGACCGAATAGGGAATCTGTGTCAAAACTTTGTTAGGAATTATGTGATCCTTACTAGCTGGAAGTAAGGGAGATGGGGCATTAAGTTATTTCTAGGAGTTGGACACATCCCAAGTTTAGCTCAGTTCTGGGCATTTTTGAAATACCTATACAAACTTGTTCCTACATAGTAACTTGCAACTTTGAATGAGAATGTGCTTGCTTGCAGCAACGTGCTATATGTTCTGAATGCCCGAATAGGGAATCTGTGTCAAAACTTTGTTAGGAATTATGTGATCCTTACTAGCTGGAAGTAAGGGAGATGGGGCATGAAGTTATTTCTAGGAGTTGGACACATAACAAGTTTAGCTCAGTTCTGGGCATCTTTGAAATACCTATACAAACTTGTTCCTACCTAGTAACTTGCAACTTTGAATGAAAATGTGCTTGCTTACAGCAACGTGCTATATGTTCTGAATGCCCGAATTGGCAATCTGTGTCAAAACTTTGTTAGGAATTATGTGATCCTTACTAGCTGGAAGTAAGGGAGATGGGGCATGAAGTTATTTCTAGGAGTTGGACACATACCAAGTTTAGCTCAGTTCTGGGCATCTTTGAAATACCTATACAAACTTGTTCCTACATAGTAACTTGCATCTTTGAATGAGAATGTGCTTGCTTACAGCAACGTGCTATATGTTCTGAATGCCCAAATTGGGAATCTGTGTCAAAACTTTGTTAGGAATTATGTGATCCTTACTAGCTGGAAGTAAGGGAGATGGGGCATGAAGTTATTTCTAGGAGTTGGACACATACCAAGTTTAGTTCAGTTCTGGGCATCTTTGAAATACCTATACAAACTTGTTCCTACATAGTAACTTGCATCTTTGAATGAGAATGTGCTTGCTTACAGCAACGTGCTATATGTTCTGAATGCCCGAATTGGGAATCTGTGTCAAAACTGTTAGGAATTATGTGATCCTTACCAGCTGGAAGTAAGGGAGATGGGGCATGAAGTTATTTCTAGGAGTTGGACACATACCAAGTTTAGCTCAGTTCTGGGCATCTTTGAAATACCTATACAAACTTGTTCCTACATAGTAACTTGCATCTTTGAATGAGAATGTGCTTGCTTACAGCAACGTGCTATATGTTCTGAATGCCCGAATTGGGAATCTGTGTCAAAACTTTGTTAGGAATTATGTGATCCTTACTAGCTGGAAGTAAGGGAGATGGGGCATGAAGTTATTTCTAGGAGTTGGACACATACCAAGTTTAGCTCAGTTCTGGGCATCTTTGAAATACCTATACAAACTTGTTCCTACATAGTAACTTGCAACTTTGAATGAGAATGTGCTTGCTTACAGCAACGTGCTATATGTTGTGAATGCCCGAATTGGGAATCTGTGTCAAAACTTTGTTAGGAATTATGTGATCCTTACTAGCTGGAAGTAAGGGAGATGGGGCATGAAGTTATTTCTAGGAGTTGGACACATAGCAAGTTTAGCTCAGTTCTGGGCATCTTTGAAATACCTATACAAACTTGTTCCTACATAGTAACTTGCATCTTTGAATGAGAATGTGCTTGCTTACAGCAACGTGCTATATGTTCTGAATGCCCGAATTGGCAATCTGTGTCAAAACTTTGTTAGGAATTATGTGATCCTTACTAGCTGGAAGTAAGGGAGATGGGGCATGAAGTTATTTCTAGGAGTTGGACACATACCAAGTTTAGCTCAGTTCTGGGCATCTTTGAAATACCTATACAAACTTGTTCCTACATAGTAACTTGCATCTTTGAATGAGAATCTGCTTGCTTACAGCAACGTGCTATATGTTCTGAATGCCCGAATTGGGAATCTGTGTCAAAACTTTGTTAGGAATTATGTGATCCTTACTAGCTGGAAGTAAGGGAGATGGGGCATGAAGTTATTTCTAGGAGTTGGACACATAGCAAGTTTAGCTCAGTTCTGGGCATCTTTGAAATACCTACACAAACTTGTTCCTACATAGTAACTTGCATCTTTGAATGGGAATCTGCTTGCTTACAGCAACGTGCTATATGTTCTGAATGCCCGAATAGGGAATCTGTGTCAAAACTTTGTTAGGAATTATGTGATCCTTACTAGCTGGAAGTAAGGGAGATGGGGCATGAAGTTATTTCTAGGAGTTGGACACATAGCAAGTTTAGCACAGTTCTGGGCATCTTTGAAATACCTATACAAACTTGTTCCTACATAGTAACTTGCAACTTTGAATGAAAATGTGCTTGCTTACAGCAACGTGCTATATGTTCTGAATGCCCGAATTGGGAATCTGTGTGAAAACATTGTTAGGAATTATGTGATCCTTACTAGCTGGAAGTAAGGGAGATGGGGCATGATGTTATTTCTAGGAGTTGGACACATACCAGTTTAGCTCAGTTCTGGGCATCTTTGAAATACCAATACAAACTTATTCCTACATAGTATCTTGCAACTTTGAATGAGAATGTGCTTGCTTACAGCAACCTGCTACATGTTCTGAATGCCCGAATTGGGAATCTGTGTCAAAACTTTGTTAGGAATTATGTGATCCTTACTAGCTGGAAGTAAGGGAGATGGGGCATGAAGTTATTTCTAGGAGTTGGACACATACGAAGTTTAGCTCAGTTCTGGGCATCTTTGAAATACCTATACAAACTTGTTCCTACATAGTAACTTGCATCTTTGAATGAGAATGTGCTTGCTTACAGCAACGTGCTATATGTTCTGAATGCCCAAATAGGGAATCTGTGTCAAAACTTTGTTAGGAATTATGTGATCCTTACTAGCTGGAAGTAAGGGAGATGGGGCATGAAGTTATTTCTAGGAGTTGGACACATACCAAGTTTAGCTCAGTTCTGGGCATCTTTGAAATACCTATACAAACTTGTTCCTACGTAGTAACTTGCATCTTTGAATGAGAATGTGCTTGCTTACAGCAACGTGCTATATGTTCTGAATGCCCGAATTGGGAATCTGTGTCAAAACTTTGTTAGGAATTATGTTATCCTTACTAGCTGGAAGTAAGGGAGATGGGGCATGAAGTTATTTCTAGGAGTTGGACACATACCAAGTTTAGCTCAGTTCTGGGCATCTTTGAAATACCTATACAAACTTGTTCCTACATAGTAACTTGCAACTTTGAATGAAAATGTGCTTGCTTACAGCAACGTGCTATATGTTCTGAATGCCCGAATTGGGAATCTGTGTCAAAACTTTGTTAGGAATTATGTTATCCTTACTACCTGGAAGTAAGGGAGATGGGGCATGAAGTTATTTCTAGGAGTTGGACACATACCAAGTTTAGCTCAGTTCTGGGCATCTTTGAAATACCTATACAAACTTGTTCCTACATAGTAACTTGAAACTTTGAATGAAAATGTGCTTGCTTACAGCAACGTGCTTTATGTTCTGAATGCCCGAATTGGGAATCTGTGTCAAAACTTTGTTAGGAATTATGTGATCCTTACTAGCTGGAAGTAAGGGAGATGGGGCATGAAGTTATTTCTAGGAGTTGGACACATACCAAGTTTAGCTCAGTTCTGGGCATCTTTGAAATACCTATACAAACTTGTTCCTACCAAGTAACTTGCATCTTTGAATGAGAATCTGCTTGCTTACAGCAACGTGCTATATGTTCTGAATGCCCGAATTGGGAATCTGTGTCAAAACTTTGTTAGGAATTATGTGATCCTTACTAGCTGGAAGTAAGGGAGATGGGGCATGAAGTTATTTCTAGGAGTTGGACACATACCAAGTTTAGCTCAGTTCTGGGCATCTTTGAAATACCTATACAAACTTGTTCCTACCTAGTAACTTGCAACTTTGAATGAGAATGTGCTTGCTTACAGCAACGTGCTATATGTTCTGAATGCCCGAATTGGGAATCTGTGTCAAAACTTTGTTAGGAATTATGTGATCCTTACTAGCTGGAAGTAAGGGAGATGGGGCATGAAGTTATTTCTAGGAGTTGGACACATAGCAAGTTTAGCTCAGTTCTGGGCATCTTTGAAATACCTATACAAACTTGTTCCTACATAGTAACTTGCATCTTTGAATGGGAATCTGCTTGCTTACAGCAACGTGCTATATGTTCTGAATGCCCGAATTGGGAATCTGTGTCAAAACTTTGTTAGGAATTATGTGATCCTTACTAGCTGGAAGTAAGGGAGATGGGGCATGAAGTTATTTCTAGGAGTTGGACACATCCAAGTTTAGCTCAGTTCTGGGCATCTTTGAAATACCTATACAAACTTGTTCCTACATAGTAACTTGCAACTTTGAATGAGATTGTGCTTGCTTACAGCAACGTGCTATATGTTCTGAATGCCCGAATTGGGAATCTGTGTCAAAACTTTGTTAGGAATTATGTGATCCTTACTAGCTGGAAGTAAGGGAGATGGGGCATGAAGTTATTTCTAGGAGTTGGACACATACCAAGTTTAGCTCAGTTCTGGGCATCTTTGAAATACCTATACAAACTTGTTCCTACCTAGTAACTTGCAACTTTGAATGAGAATGTGCTTGCTTACAGCAACGTGCTATATGTTCTGAATGCCCGAATTGGGAATCTGTGTCAAAACTTTGTTAGGAATTATGTGATCCTTACTAGCTGGAAGTAAGGGAGATGGGGCATGAAGTTATTTCTAGGAGTTGGACACATACCAAGTTTAGCTCAGTTCTGGGCATCTTTGAAATACCTATACAAACTTGTTCCTACATAGTAACTTGCAACTTTGAATGAGAATGTGCTTGCTTACAGCAACGTGCTATATGTTCTGAATGCCCGAATTGGGAATCTGTGTCAAAACTTTGTTAGGAATTATGTGATCCTTACTAGCTGGAAGTAAGGGAGATGGGGCATGAAGTTATTTCTAGGAGTTGGACACATACGAAGTTTAGCTCAGTTCTGGGCATCTTTGAAATACCTATACAAACTTGTTCCTACATAGTAACTTGCAACTTTGAATGAAAATGTGCTTGCTTACAGCAACGTGCTATATGTTCTGAATGCCCGAATTGGGAATCTGTGTCAAAACTTTGTTAGGAATTATGTGATCCTTACTAGCTGGAAGTAAGGGAGATGGGGCATGAAGTTATTTCTAGGAGTTGGACACATACCAAGTTTAGCTCAGTTCTGGGCATCTTTGAAATACCTATACAAACTTTTTCCTACATAGTAACTTGCATCTTTGAATGAGAATGTGCTTGCTTACAGCAACGTGCTATATGTTCTGAATGCCCGAATTGGGAAGCTGTGTCAAAACTGTTAGGAATTATGTGATCCTTACTAGCTGGAAGTAAGGGAGATGGGGCAAGATGTTATTTCTAGGAGTTGGACACATACCAAGTTTAGCTCAGTTCTGGGCATCTTTGAAATACCTATACAAACTTGTTCCTACATAGTAACTTGCAACTTTGAATGAGAATGTGCTTGCTTACAGCAACGTGCTATATGTTCTGAATGCCCGAATTGGGAATCTGTGTCAAAACTTTGTTAGGAATTATGTGATCATTACTAGCTGGAAGTAAGGGAGATGGGGCATGAAGTTATTTCTAGGAGTTGGACACATACCAAGTTTAGCTCAGTTCTGGGCATCTTTGAAATACCTATACAAACTTGTTCCTACCTAGTAACTTGCATCTTTGAATGAGAATGTGCTTGCTTACAGCAACGTGCTATATGTTCTGAATGCCCGAATTGGCAATCTGTGTCAAAACTTTGTTAGGAATTATGTGATCCTTACTAGCTGGAAGTAAGGGAGATGGGGCATGAAGTTATTTCTAGGAGTTGGACACATACCAAGTTTAGCTCAGTTCTGGGCATCTTTGAAATACCTATACAAACTTGTTCCTACATAGTAACTTGCATCTTTGAATGAGAATGTGCTTGTTTACAGCAACGTGCTATATGTTCTGAATGCCCGAATTGGCAATCTGTGTCAAAACTTTGTTAGGAATTATGTGATCCTTACTAGCTGGAAGTAAGGGAGATGGGGCATGAAGTTATTTCTAGGAGTTGGACACATAACAAGTTTAGCTCAGTTCTGGGCATCATTGAAATACCTATGCAAACTTGTTCCTACATAGTAACTTGCAACTTTGAATGAAAATGTGCTTGCTTACAGCAACGTGCTATATGTTCTGAATGCCCGAATTGGGAATCTGTGTCAAAACTTTGTTAGGAATTATGTGATCCTTACTAGCTGGAAGTAAGGGAGATGGGGCATGAAGTTATTTCTAGGAGTTGGACACATACCAAGTTTAGCTCAGTTCTGGGCATCTTTGAAATACCTATACAAACTTGTTCCTACATAGTAACTTGCATCTTTGAATGAGAATCTGCTTGCTTACAGCAACGTGCTATATGTTCTGAATGCCCGAATTGGGAATCTGTGTCAAAACTTTGTTAGGAATTATGTCATCCTTACTAGCTGGAAGTAAGGGAGACGGAGCATGAAGTTATTTCTAGGAGTTGGACACATACCAAGTTTAGCTCAGTTCTGGGCATCTTTGAAATACCTATACAAACTTGTTCCTACATAGTAACTTGCATCTTTGAATGAGAATGTGCTTGCTTACAGCAACGTGCTGTATGTTCTGAATGCCCGAATTGGGAATCTGTG
The DNA here is from genome assembly GCF_020826845.1 of Diceros bicornis minor. NCBI lineage: Eukaryota > Metazoa > Chordata > Mammalia > Perissodactyla > Rhinocerotidae > Diceros > Diceros bicornis. The sequence continues at coordinate 79,672,683 of NC_080750.1, read as the reverse complement.
TCAAAACTTTGTTAGGAATTATGTGATCCTTACTAGCTGGAAGTAAGGGAGATGGGGCATGAAGTTATTTCTAGGAGTTGGACACATAGCAAGTTTAGCTCAGTTCTGGGCATCTTTGAAATACCTATACAAACTTGTTCCTACATAGTAACTTGCATCTTTGAATGGGAATCTGCTTGCTTACAGCAACGTGCTATATGTTCTGAATGCCCGAATTGGGAATCTGTGTCAAAACTTTGTTAGGAATTATGTGATCCTTACTAGCTGGAAGTAAGGGAGATGGGGCATGAAGTTATTTCTAGGAGTTGGACACATACCAAGTTTAGCTCAGTTCTGGGCATCTTTGAAATACCTATACAAACTTGTTCCTACATAGTAACTTGCAACTTTGAATGAGATTGTGCTTGCTTACAGCAACGTGCTATATGTTCTGAATGCCCGAATTGGGAATCTGTGTCAAAACTTTGTTAGGAATTATGTGATCCTTACTAGCTGGAAGTAAGGGAGATGGGGCATGAAGTTATTTCTAGGAGTTGGACACATACCAAGTTTAGCTCAGTTCTGGGCATCTTTGAAATACCTATACAAACTTGTTCCTACATAGTAACTTGCAACTTTGAATGAGAATGTGCTTGCTTACAGCAACGTGCTATATGTTCTGAATGCCCGAATTGGGAATCTGTGTCAAAACTTTGTTAGGAATTATGTGATCCTTACTAGCTGGAAGTAAGGGAGATGGGGCATGAAGTTATTTCTAGGAGTTGGACACATACCAAGTTTAGCTCAGTTCTGGGCATCTTTGAAATACCTATACAAACTTGTTCCTACCTAGTAACTTGCATCTTTGAATGAGAATGTGCTTGCTTACAGCAACGTGCTATATGTTCTGAATGCCCGAATTGGGAATCTGTGTCAAAACTTTGTTAGGAATTATGTGATCCTTACTAGCTGGAAGTAAGGGAGATGGGGCATGAAGTTATTTCTAGGAGTTGGACACATACCAAGTTTAGCTCAGTTCTGGGCATCTTTGAAATACCTATACAAACTTGTTCCTACATAGTAACTTGCAACTTTGAATGAGAATGTGCTTGCTTACAGCAACGTGCTGTATGTTCTGAATGCCCGAATTGGGAATCTGTGTCAAAACTTTGTTAGGAATTATGTGATCCTTACTAGCTGGAAGTAAGGGAGATGGGGCATGAAGTTATTTCTAGGAGTTGGACACATAGCAAGTTTAGCTCAGTTCTGGGCATCTTTGAAATACCTATACAAACTTGTTCCTACATAGTAACTTGCAACTTTGAATGAAAATGTGCTTGCTTACAGCAACGTGCTATATGTTCTGAATGCCCGAATTGGGAATCTGTGTGAAAACATTGTTAGGAATTATGTGATCCTTACTAGCTGGAAGTAAGGGAGATGGGGCATGAAGTTATTTCTAGGAGTTGGACACATACCAAGTTTAGCTCAGTTCTGGGCATCTTTGAAATACCAATACAAACTTATTCCTACATAGTATCTTGCAACTTTGAATGAGAATGTGCTTGCTTACAGCAACGTGCTACATGTTCTGAATGCCCGAATTGGGAATCTGTGTCAAAACTTTGTTAGGAATTATGTGATCCTTACTAGCTGGAAGTAAGGGAGATGGGGCATGAAGTTATTTCTAGGAGTTGGACACATACGAAGTTTAGCTCAGTTCTGGGCATCTTTGAAATACCTATACAAACTTGTTCCTACATAGTAACTTGCATCTTTGAATGAGAATGTGCTTGCTTACAGCAACGTGCTATATGTTCTGAATGCCCAAATAGGGAATCTGTGTCAAAACTTTGTTAGGAATTATGTGATCCTTACTAGCTGGAAGTAAGGGAGATGGGGCATGAAGTTATTTCTAGGAGTTGGACACATACCAAGTTTAGCTCAGTTCTGGGCATCTTTGAAATACCTATACAAACTTGTTCCTACGTAGTAACTTGCATCTTTGAATGAGAATGTGCTTGCTTACAGCAACGTGCTATATGTTCTGAATGCCCGAATTGGGAATCTGTGTCAAAACTTTGTTAGGAATTATGTGATCCTTACTAGCTGGAAGTAAGGGAGATGGGGCATGAAGTTATTTCTAGGAGTTGGACACATACCAAGTTTAGCTCAGTTCTGGGCATCTTTGAAATACCTATACAAACTTGTTCCTACATAGTAACTTGCAACTTTGAATGAAAATGTGCTTGCTTACAGCAACGTGCTATATGTTCTGAATGCCCGAATTGGGAATCTGTGTCAAAACTTTGTTAGGAATTATGTTATCCTTACTACCTGGAAGTAAGGGAGATGGGGCATGAAGTTATTTCTAGGAGTTGGACACATACCAAGTTTAGCTCAGTTCTGGGCATCTTTGAAATACCTATACAAACTTGTTCCTACATAGTAACTTGAAACTTTGAATGAAAATGTGCTTGCTTACAGCAACGTGCTTTATGTTCTGAATGCCCGAATTGGGAATCTGTGTCAAAACTTTGTTAGGAATTATGTGATCCTTACTAGCTGGAAGTAAGGGAGATGGGGCATGAAGTTATTTCTAGGAGTTGGACACATACCAAGTTTAGCTCAGTTCTGGGCATCTTTGAAATACCTATACAAACTTGTTCCTACATAGTAACTTGCATCTTTGAATGAGAATCTGCTTGCTTACAGCAACGTGCTATATGTTCTGAATGCCCGAATTGGGAATCTGTGTCAAAACTTTGTTAGGAATTATGTGATCCTTACTAGCTGGAAGTAAGGGAGATGGGGCATGAAGTTATTTCTAGGAGTTGGACACATACCAAGTTTAGCTCAGTTCTGGGCATCTTTGAAATACCTATACAAACTTGTTCCTACCTAGTAACTTGCAACTTTGAATGAGAATGTGCTTGCTTACAGCAACGTGCTATATGTTCTGAATGCCCGAATTGGGAATCTGTGTCAAAACTTTGTTAGGAATTATGTGATCCTTACTAGCTGGAAGTAAGGGAGATGGGGCATGAAGTTATTTCTAGGAGTTGGACACATAGCAAGTTTAGCTCAGTTCTGGGCATCTTTGAAATACCTATACAAACTTGTTCCTACATAGTAACTTGCATCTTTGAATGGGAATCTGCTTGCTTACAGCAACGTGCTATATGTTCTGAATGCCCGAATTGGGAATCTGTGTCAAAACTTTGTTAGGAATTATGTGATCCTTACTAGCTGGAAGTAAGGGAGATGGGGCATGAAGTTATTTCTAGGAGTTGGACACATACCAAGTTTAGCTCAGTTCTGGGCATCTTTGAAATACCTATACAAACTTGTTCCTACCTAGTAACTTGCATCTTTGAATGAGAATGTGCTTGCTTACAGCAACGTGCTATATGTTCTGAATGCCCGAATTGGGAATCTGTGTCAAAACTTTGTTAGGAATTATGTGATCCTTACTAGCTGGAAGTAAGGGAGATGGGGCATGAAGTTATTTCTAGGAGTTGGACACATACCAAGTTTAGCTCAGTTCTGGGCATCTTTGAAATACCTATGCAAACTTGTTCCTACATAGTAACTTGCAACTTTGAATGAAAATGTGCTTGCTTACAGCAACGTGCTATATGTTCTGAATGCCCGAATTGGGAATCTGTGTCAAAACTTTGTTAGGAATTATGTGATCCTTACTAGCTGGAAGTAAGGGAGATGGGGCATGAAGTTATTTCTAGGAGTTGGACACATACCAAGTTTAGCTCAGTTCTGGGCATCTTTGAAATACCTATACAAACTTGTTCCTACATAGTAACTTGCATCTTTGAATGAGAATCTGCTTGCTTACAGCAACGTGCTATATGTTCTGAATGCCCGAATTGGGAATCTGTGTCAAAACTTTGTTAGGAATTATGTCATCATTACTAGCTGGAAGTAAGGGAGATGGAGCATGAAGTTATTTCTAGGAGTTGGACACATACCAAGTTTAGCTCAGTTCTGGGCATCTTTGAAATACCTATACAAACTTGTTCCTACATAGTAACTTGCATCTTTGAATGAGAATGTGCTTGCTTACAGCAACGTGCTGTATGTTCTGAATGCCCGAATTGGGAATCTGTGTCAAAACTTTGTTAGGAATTATGTGATCCTTACTAGCTGGAAGTAAGGGAGATGGGGCATGAAGTTATTTCTAGGAGTTGGACACATAGCAAGTTTAGCTCAGTTCTGGGCATCTTTGAAATACCTATACAAACTTGTTCCTACATAGTAACTTGCATCTTTGAATGGGAATCTGCTTGCTTACAGCAACGTGCTATATGTTCTGAATTCCCGAATTGGGAATCTGTGTCAAAACTTTGTTAGGAATTATGTGATCCTTACTAGCTGGAAGTAAGGGAGATGGGGCATGAAGTTATTTCTAGGAGTTGGACACATACCAAGTTTAGCTCAGTTCTGGGCATCTTTGAAATACCTATACAAACTTGTTCCTACATAGTAACTTGCAACTTTGAATGAGATTGTGCTTGCTTACAGCAACGTGCTATATGTTCTGAATGCCCGAATTGGGAATCTGTGTCAAAACTTTGTTAGGAATTATGTGATCCTTACTAGCTGGAAGTAAGGGAGATGGGGCATGAAGTTATTTCTAGGAGTTGGACACATACCAAGTTTAGCTCAGTTCTGGGCATCTTTGAAATACCTATACAAACTTGTTCCTACATAGTAACTTGCAACTTTGAATGAGAATGTGCTTGCTTACAGCAACGTGCTATATGTTCTGAATGCCCGAATTGGGAATCTGTGTCAAAACTTTGTTAGGAATTATGTGATCCTTACTAGCTGGAAGTAAGGGAGATGGGGCATGAAGTTATTTCTAGGAGTTGGACACATACCAAGTTTAGCTCAGTTCTGGGCATCTTTGAAATACCTATACAAACTTGTTCCTACCTAGTAACTTGCATCTTTGAATGAGAATGTGCTTGCTTACAGCAACGTGCTATATGTTCTGAATGCCCGAATTGGGAATCTGTGTCAAAACTTTGTTAGGAATTATGTGATCCTTACTAGCTGGAAGTAAGGGAGATGGGGCATGAAGTTATTTCTAGGAGTTGGACACATACCAAGTTTAGCTCAGTTCTGGGCATCTTTGAAATACCTATACAAACTTGTTCCTACATAGTAACTTGCAACTTTGAATGAGAATGTGCTTGCTTACAGCAACGTGCTGTATGTTCTGAATGCCCGAATTGGGAATCTGTGTCAAAACTTTGTTAGGAATTATGTGATCCTTACTAGCTGGAAGTAAGGGAGATGGGGCATGAAGTTATTTCTAGGAGTTGGACACATACCAAGTTTAGCTCAGTTCTGGGCATCTTTGAAATACCTATACAAACTTGTTCCTACCTAGTAACTTGCATCTTTGAATGAGAATGTGCTTGCTTACAGCAACGTGCTATATGTTCTGAATGCCCGAATTGGGAATCTGTGTCAAAACTTTGTTAGGAATTATGTGATCCTTACTAGCTGGAAGTAAGGGAGATGGGGCATGAAGTTATTTCTAGGAGTTGGACACATACCAAGTTTAGCTCAGTTCTGGGCATCTTTGAAATACCTATACAAACTTGTTCCTACATAGTAACTTGCAACTTTGAATGAGAATGTGCTTGCTTACAGCAACGTGCTATATGTTCTGAATGCCCGAATTGGGAATCTGTGTCAAAACTTTGTTAGGAATTATGTGATCCTTACTAGCTGGAAGTAAGGGAGATGGGGCATGAAGTTATTTCTAGGAGTTGGACACATACCAAGTTTAGCTCAGTTCTGGGCATCTTTGAAATACCTATACAAACTTGTTCCTACATAGTAACTTGCAACTTTGAATGAAAATGTGCTTGCTTACAGCAACGTGCTATATGTTCTGAATACCCGAATTGGGAATCTGTGTCAAAACTTTGTTAGGAATTATGTGATCCTTACTAGCTGGAAGTAAGGGAGATGGGGCATGAAGTTATTTCTAGGAGTTGGACACATACCAAGTTTAGCTCAGTTCTGGGCATCTTTGAAATACCTATACAAACTTTTTCCTACATAGTAACTTGCATCTTTGAATGAGAATGTGCTTGCTTACAGCAACGTGCTATATGTTCTGAATGCCCGAATTGGGAAGCTGTGTCAAAACTGTTAGGAATTATGTGATCCTTACTAGCTGGAAGTAAGGGAGATGGGGCATGATGTTATTTCTAGGAGTTGGACACATACCAAGTTTAGCTCAGTTCTGGGCATCTTTGAAATACCTATACAAACTTGTTCCTACATAGTAACTTGCAACTTTGAATGAAAATGTGCTTGCTTACAGCAACGTGCTATATGTTCTGAATGCCCGAATTGGGAATCTGTGTCAAAACTTTGTTAGGAATTATGTGATCCTTACTAGCTGGAAGTAAGGGCGATGGGGCATGAAGTTATTTCTAGGAGTTGGACACATACCAAGTTTAGCTCAGTTCTGGGCATCTTTGAAATACCTATACAAACTTGTTCCTACATAGTAACTTGCATCTTTGAATGAGAATCTGCTTGCTTACAGCAACGTGCTATATGTTCTGAATGCCCGAATTGGCAATCTGTATCAAAACTTTGTTAGGAATTATGTGATCCTTACTAGCTGGAAGTAAGGGAGATGGGGCATGAAGTTATTTCTAGGAGTTGGACACATACCAAGTTTAGCTCAGTTCTGGGCATCTTTGAAATACCTATACAAACTTGTTCCTACATAGTAACTTGCATCTTTGAATGAGAATGTGCTTGCTTACAGCAACGTGCTATATGTTCTGAATGCCCGAATTGGGAATCTGTGTCAAAACTGTTAGGAATTATGTGATCCTTACTAGCTGGAAGTAAGGGAGATGGGGCATGATGTTATTTCTAGGAGTTGGACACATACCAAGTTTCGCTCAGTTCTGGGCATCTTTGAAATACCTATACAAACTTGTTCCTACATAGTAACTTGCATCTTTGAATGAGAATGTGCTTGCTTACAGCAACGTGCTATATGTTCTGAATGCCCGAATTGGGAAGCTGTGTCAAAACTCTTAGGAATTATGTGATCCTTACTAGCTGGAAGTAAGGGAGATGGGGCATGATGTTATTTCTAGGAGTTGGACACATACCAAGTTTAGCTCAGTTCTGGGCATCTTTGAAATACCTATACAAACTTGTTCCTACATAGTAACTTGCAACTTTGAATGAAAATGTGCTTGCTTACAGCAACGTGCTATATGTTCTGAATGCCCGAATTGGGAATCTGTGTCAAAACTTTGTTAGGAATTATGTGATCCTTACTAGCTGGAAGTAAGGGAGATGGGGCATGAAGTTATTTCTAGGAGTTGGACACATACCAAGTTTAGCTCAGTTCTGGGCATCTTTGAAATACCTATACAAACTTGTTCCTACATAGTAACTTGCATCTTTGAATGAGAATGTGCTTGCTTACAGCAACGTGCTATATGTTCTGAATGCCCGAATTGGGAATCTGTGTCAAAACTTTGTTAGGAATTATGTGATCCTTACTAGCTGGAAGTAAGGGAGATGGGGCATGAAGTTATTTCTAGGAGTTGGACACATACCAAGTTTAGCTCAGTTCTGGGCATCTTTGAAATACCTATACAAACTTGTTCCTACATAGTAACTTGCATCTTTGAATGAGAATGTGCTTGCTTACAGCAACGTGCTATATGTTCTGAATGCCCGAATTGGGAATCTGTGTCAAAACTTTGTTAGGAATTATGTGATCCTTACTAGCTGGAAGTAAGGGAGATGGGGCATGAAGTTATTTCTAGGAGTTGGACACATACCAAGTTTAGCTCAGTTCTGGGCATCTTTGAAATACCTATACAAACTTGTTCCTACATAGTAACTTGCAACTTTGAATGAAAATGTGCTTGCTTACAGCAACGTGCTATATGTTCTGAATGCCCGAATTGGGAATCTGTGTCAAAACTTTGTTAGGAATTATGTGATCCTTACTAGCTGGAAGTAAGGGAGATGGGGCATGAAGTTATTTCTAGGAGTTGGACACATACCAAGTTTAGCTCAGTTCTGGGCATCTTTGAAATACCTATACAAACTTGTTCCTACATAGTAACTTGCATCTTTGAATGAGAATGTGCTTGCTTACAGCAACGTGCTATATGTTCTGAATGCCCGAATTGGCAATCTGTATCAAAACTTTGTTAGGAATTATGTGATCCTTACTAGCTGGAAGTAAGGGAGATGGGGCATGAAGTTATTTCTAGGAGTTGGACACATACCAAGTTTAGCTCAGTTCTGGGCATCTTTGAAATACCTATACAAACTTGTTCCTACATAGTAACTTGCATCTTTGAATGAGAATGTGCTTGCTTACAGCAACGTGCTATATGTTCTGAATGCCCGAATTGGGAATCTGTGTCAAAACTGTTAGGAATTATGTGATCCTTACTAGCTGGAAGTAAGGGAGATGGGGCATGAAGATATTTCTAGGAGTTGGACACATAGCAAGTTTAGCTCAGTTCTGGGCATCTTTGAAATACCTATACAAACTTGTTTCTACATAGTAACTTGCATCTGTGAATGAGAATGTGCTTGCTTACAGCAACGTGCTATATGTTCTGAATGCCCGAATTGGCAATCTGTGTCAAAACTTTGTTAGGAATTATGTGATCCTTACTAGCTGGAAGTAAGGGAGATGGGGCATGAAGTTATTTCTAGGAGTTGGACACATACCAAGTTTAGCTCAGTTCTGGGCATCTTTGAAATACCTATACAAACTTGTTCCTACATAGTAACTTGCAACTTTGAATGAGAATGTGCTTGCTTACAGCAACGTGCTATATGTTCTGAATGCCCGAATTGGGAATCTGTGTCAAAACTGTTAGGAATTATGTGATCCTTACTAGCTGGAAGTAAGGGAGATGGGGCATGAAGTTATTTCTAGGAGTTGGACACATACCAAGTTTAGCTCAGTTCTGGGCATCTTTGAAATACCTATACAAATTTGTTCCTACATAGTAACTTGCAACTTTGAATGAGAATGTGCTTGCTTACAGCAACGTGCTATATGTTCTGAATGCCCGAATTGGGAATCTGTGTCAAAACTTTGTTAGGAATTATGTGATCCTTACTAGCTGGAAGTAAGGGAGATGGGGCATGAAGTTATTTCTAGGAGTTGGACACATACCAAGTTTAGCTCAGTTCTGGGCATCTTTGAAATACCTATACAAACTTGTTCCTACATAGTAACTTGCATCTTTGAATGAGAATGTGCTTGCTTACAGCAACGTGCTATATGTTCTGAATGCCCGAATTGGGAATCTGTGTCAAAACTTTGTTAGGAATTATGTGATCCTTACTAGCTGGAAGTAAGGGAGATGGGGCATGAAGTTATTTCTAGGAGTTGGACACATAGCAAGTTTAGCTCAGTTCTGGGCATCTTTGAAATACCTATACAAACTTGTTCCTACATAGTAACTTGCAACTTTGAATGAGAATGTGCTTGCTTACAGCAACGTGCTATATGTTCTGAATGCCGGAATTGGCAATCTGTGTCAAAACTTTGTTAGGAATTATGTGATCCTTACTAGCTGGAAGTAAGGGAGATGGGGCATGAAGTTATTTCTAGGAGTTGGACACATACCAAGTTTAGCTCAGTTCTGGGCATCTTTGAAATACCTATACAAACTTGTTCCTACATAGTAACTTGCATCTTTGAATGGGAATCTGCTTGCTTACAGCAACGTGCTATATGTTCTGAATGCCCGAATTGGGAATCTGTGTCAAAACTTTGTTAGGAATTATGTGATCCTTACTAGCTGGAAGTAAGGGAGATGGGGCATGAAGTTATTTCTAGGAGTTGGACACATACCAAGTTTAGCTCAGTTCTGGGCATCTTTGAAATACCTATACAAACTTGTTCCTACATAGTAACTTGCATCTTTGAATGAGAATGTGCTTGCTTACAGCAACGTGCTATATGTTCTGAATGCCCGAATTGGGAATCTGTGTCAAAACTTTGTTAGGAATTATGTGATCCTTACTAGCTGGAAGTAAGGGAGATGGGGCATGAAGTTATTTCTAGGAGTTGGACACATACCAAGTTTAGCTCAGTTCTGGGCATCTTTGAAATACCTATACAAACTTGTTCCTACATAGTAACTTGCATCTTTGAATGGGAATCTGCTTGCTTACAGCAACGTGCTATATGTTCTGAATGCCCGAATTGGGAATCTGTGTCAAAACTTTGTTAGGAATTATGTGATCCTTACTAGCTGGAAGTAAGGGAGATGGGGCATGAAGTTATTTCTAGGAGTTGGACACATACCAAGTTTAGCTCAGTTCTGGGCATCTTTGAAATACCTATACAAACTTGTTCCTACATAGTAACTTGCATCTTTGAATGAGAATGTGCTTGCTTACAGCAACGTGCTATATGTTCTGAATGCCCGAATTGGGAATCTGTGTCAAAACTTTGTTAGGAATTATGTGATCCTTACTAGCTGGAAGTAAGGGAGATGGGGCATGAAGTTATTTCTAGGAGTTGGACACATACCAAGTTTAGCTCAGTTCTGGGCATCTTTGAAATACCTATACAAACTTGTTCCTACATAGTAACTTGCATCTTTGAATGAGAATGTGCTTGCTTACAGCAACGTGCTATATGTTCTGAATGCCCGAATTGGGAATCTGTGTCAAAACTTTGTTAGGAATTATGTGATCCTTACTAGCTGGAAGTAAGGGAGATGGGGCATGAAGTTATTTCTAGGAGTTGGACACATACCAAGTTTAGCTCAGTTCTGGGCATCTTTGAAATACCTATACAAACTTGTTCCTACATAGTAACTTGCAACTTTGAATGAAAATGTGATTGCTTACAGCAACGTGCTATATGTTCTGAATGCCCGAATTGGGAATATGTGTCAAAACTTTGTTAGGAGTTATGTGATCCTTACTAGCTGGAAGTAAGGGAAATGGGGCATGAAGTTATTTCTAGGAGTTGGACACATACGAAGTTTAGCTCAGTTCTGGGCATCTTTGAAATACCTATACAAACTTGTTCCTACATAGTAACTTGCATCTTTGAATGAGAATGTGCTTGCTTACAGCAACGTGCTATATGTTCTGAATGCCCGAATTGGGAATCTGTGTCAAAACTTTGTTAGGAATTATGTGATCCTTACTAGCTGGAAGTAAGGGAGATGGGGCATGAAGTTATTTCTAGGAGTTGGACACATACCAAGTTTAGCTCAGTTCTGGGCATCTTTGAAATACCTATACAAACTTGTTCCTACATAGTAACTTGCATCTTTGAATGGGAATCTGCTTGCTTACAGCAACGTGCTATATGTTCTGAATGCCCGAATTGGGAATCTGTGTCAAAACTTTGTTAGGAATTATGTGATCCTTACTAGCTGGAAGTAAGGGAGATGGGGCATGAAGTTATTTCTAGGAGTTGGACCCATACCAAGTTTAGCTCAGTTCTGGGCATCTTTGAAATACCTATACAAACTTGTTCCTACATAGTAACTTGCAACTTTGAATGAGAATGTGCTTGCTTACAGCAACGTGCTATATGTTCTGAATGCCCGAATTGGGAATCTGTGTCAAAACTTTGTTAGGAATTATGTGATCCTTACTAGCTGGAAGTAAGGGAGATGGGGCATGAAGTTATTTCTAGGAGTTGGACACATACCAAGTTTAGCTCAGTTCTGGGCATCTTTGAAATACCTATACAAACTTGTTCCTACATAGTAACTTGCATCTTTGAATGAGAATGTGCTTGCTTACAACAACGTGCTATATGTTCTGAATGCCCGAATTGGCAATCTGTGTCAAAACTTTGTTAGGAATTATGTGATCCTTACTAGCTGGAAGTAAGGGAGATGGGGCATGAAGTTATTTCTAGGAGTTGGACACATACCAAGTTTAGCTCAGTTCTGGGCATCTTTGAAATACCTATACAAACTTGTTCCTACATAGTAACTTGCATCTTTGAATGAGAATGTGCTTGCTTACAGCAACGTGCTATATGTTCTGAATGCCCGAATTGGCAATCTGTGTCAAAACTTTGTTAGGAATTATGTGATCCTTACTAGCTGGAAGTAAGGGAGATGGGGCATGAAGTTATTTCTAGGAGTTGGACACATACCAAGTTTAGCTCAGTTCTGGGCATTTTTGAAATACCTATACAAAAATGTTCCTACATAGTAACTTGCAACTTTGAATGAGAATGTGCTTGCTTGCAGCAACGTGCTATATGTTCTGAATGCCCGAATAGGGAATCTGTGTCAAAACTTTGTTAGGAATTATGTGATCCTTACTAGCTGGAAGTAAGGGAGATGGGGCATGAAGTTATTTCTAGGAGTTGGACACATAACAAGTTTAGCTCAGTTCTGGGCATCTTTGAAATACCTATACAAACTTGTTCCTACCTAGTAACTTGCAACTTTGAATGAGAATGTGCTTGCTTACAGCAACGTGCTATATGTTCTGAATGCCCGAATTGGGAATCTGTGTCAAAACTTTGTTAGGAATTATGTGATCCTTACTAGCTGGAAGTAAGGGAGATGGGGCATGAAGTTATTTCTAGGAGTTGGACACATACCAAGTTTAGCTCAGTTCTGGGCATCTTTGAAACACCTATACAAACTTGTTCCTACATAGTAACTTGCATCTTTGAATGAGAATGTGCTTGCTTACAGCAACGTGCTATATGTTCTGAATGCCCGAATTGGGAATCTGTGTCAAAACTTTGTTAGGAATTATGTGATCCTTACTAGCTGGAAGTAAGGGAGATGGGGCATGAAGTTATTTCTAGGAGTTGGACACATACCAAGTTTAGCTCAGTTCTGGGCATCTTTGAAATACCTATACAAACTTGTTCCTACATAGTAACTTGCAACTTTGAATGAGAATGTGCTTGCTTACAGCAACGTGCTATATGTTCTGAATGCCCGAATTGGGAATCTGTGTCAAAACTGTTAGGAATTATGTGATCCTTACTAGCTGGAAGTAAGGGAGATGGGGCATGAAGTTATTTCTAGGAGTTGGACACATACCAAGTTTAGCTCAGTTCTGGGCATCTTTGAAATACCTATACAAACTTGTTCCTACATAGTAACTTGCAACTTTGAATGAAAATGTGCTTGCTTACAGCAACGTGCTATATGTTCTGAATGCCCGAATTGGGAATCTGTGTCAAAACTTTGTTAGGAATTATGTGATCCTTACTAGCTGGAAGTAAGGGAGATGGGGCATGAAGTTATTTCTAGGAGTTGGACACATAGCAAGTTTAGCTCAGTTCTGGGCATCTTTGAAATACCTATACAAACTTGTTCCTACCTAGTAACTTGCATCATTGAATGAGAATGTGCTTGCTTACAGCAACGTGCTATATGTTCTGAATGCCCGAATTGGGAATCTGTGTCAAAACTTTGTTAGGAATTATGTGATCCTTACTAGCTGGAAGTAAGGGAGATGGGGCATGAAGTTATTTCTAGGAGTTGGACACATACCAAGTTTAGCTCAGTTCTGGGCATCTTTGAAATACCTATACAAACTTGTTCCTACATAGTAACTTGCATCTTTGAATGAGAATGTGCTTGCTTACAGCAACGTGTTATATGTTCTGAATGCCCGAATTGGGAATCTGTGTCAAAACTGTTAGGAATTATGTGATCCTTACTAGCTGGAAGTAAGGGAGATGGGGCATGATGTTATGTCTAGGAGTTGGACACATACCAAGTTTAGCTCAGTTCTGGGCATCTTTGAAATACCTATACAAACTTGTTCCTACATAGTAACTTGCATCTTTGAATGAGAATGTGCTTGCTTACAGCAACGTGCTATATGTTCTGAATGCCCGAATTGGCAATCTGTGTCAAAACTTTGTTAGGAATTATGTGATCCTTACTAGCTGGAAGAAAGGGAGATGGGGCATGAAGTTATTTCTAGGAGTTGGACACATACCAAGTTTAGCTAAGTTCTGGGCATCTTTGAAATACCTATACAAACTTGTTCCTACATAGTAACTTACAACTTTGAATGAAAATGTGCTTGCTTACAGCAACGTGCTATATGTTCTGAATGCCCGAATTGGGAATCTGTGTCAAAACTTTGTTAGGAATTATGTGATCCTTACTAGCTGGAAGTAAGGGAGATGGGGCATGAAGTTATTTCTAGGAGTTGGACACATACCAAGTTTAGCTCAGTTCTGGGCATCTTTGAAATACCTATACAAACTTGTTCCTACATAGTAACTTGCAACTTTGAATGAAAATGTGCTTGCTTACAGCAACGTGCTATATGTTCTGAATGCCCGAATTGGGAATCTGTGTCAAAACTTTGTTAGGAATTATGTGATCCTTACTAGCTGGAAGTAAGGGAGATGGGGCATGAAGTTATTTCTAGGAGTTGGACACATACCAAGTTTAGCTCAGTTCTGGGCATCTTTGAAATACCTATACAAACTTGTTCCTACATAGTAACTTGCAACTTTGAATGAAAATGTGCTTGCTTACAGCAACGTGCTATATGTTCTGAATGCCCGAATTGGGAATCTGTGTCAAAACTTTGTTAGGAATTATGTGATCCTTACTAGCTGGAAGTAAGGGAGATGGGGCATGAAGTTATTTCTAGGAGTTGGACACATACCAAGTTTAGCTCAGTTCTGGGCATCTTTGAAATACCTATACAAACTTGTTCCTACATAGTAACTTGCATCTTTGAATGAGAATGTGCTTGCTTACAGCAACGTGCTATATGTTCTGAATGCCCGAATTGGGAATCTGTGTCAAAACTTTGTTAGGAATTATGTGATCCTTACTAGCTGGAAGTAAGGGAGATGGGGCATGAAGTTATTTCTAGGAGTTGGACACATACCAAGTTTAGCTCAGTTCTGGGCATCTTTGAAATACCTATACAAACTTGTTCCTACATAGTAACTTGCATCTTTGAATGGGAATCTGCTTGCTTACAGCAACGTGCTATATGTTCTGAATGCCCGAATTGGGAATCTGTGTCAAAACTTTGTTAGGAATTATGTGATCCTTACTAGCTGGAAGTAAGGGAGATGGGGCATGAAGTTATTTCTAGGAGTTGGACACATACCAAGTTTAGCTCAGTTCTGGGCATCTTTGAAATACCTATACAAACTTGTTCCTACATAGTAACTTGCAACTTTGAATGGGAATCTGCTTGCTTACAGCAACGTGCTATATGTTCTGAATGCCCGAATTGGGAATCTGTGTCAAAACTGTTAGGAATTATGTGATCCTTACTAGCTGGAAGTAAGGGAGATGGGGCATGAAGGTATTTCTAGGAGTTGGACACATACCAAGTTTAGCTCAGTTCTGGGCATCTTTGAAATACCTATACAAACTTGTTCCTACATAGTAACTTGCAACTTTAAATGAAAATGTGATTGCTTACAGCAACGTGCTATATGTTCTGAATGCCCGAATTGGGAATCTGTGTCAAAACTTTGTTAGGAATTATGTGATCCTTACTAGCTGGAAGTAAGGGAGATGGGGCATGAAGTTATTTCTAGGAGTTGGACACATACCAAGTTTAGCTCAGTTCTGGGCATCTTTGAAATACCTATACAAACTTGTTCCTACATAGTAACTTTCAACTTTGAATGAGAATGTGCTTGCTTACAGCAACGTGCTATATGTTCTGAATGCCCGAATTGGGAATCTGTGTCAAAACTTTGTTAGGAATTATGTGATCCTTACTAGCTGGAAGTAAGGGAGATGGGGCATGAAGTTATTTCTAGGAGTTGGACACATAGCAAGTTTAGCTCAGTTCTGGGCATCTTTGAAATACCTATACAAACTTGTTTCTACATAGTAACTTGCATCTTTGAATGAGAATGTGCTTGCTTACAGCAACGTGCTATATGTTCTGAATGCCCGAATTGGGAATCTGTGTCAAAACTTTGTTAGGAATTATGTGATCCTTACTAGCTGGAAGTAAGGGAGATGGGGCATGAAGTTATTTCTAGGAGTTGGACACATACCAAGTTTAGCTCAGTTCTGGGCATCTTTGAAATACCTATACAAACTTGTTCCTACATAGTAACTTGCATCTTTGAATGAGAATGTGCTTGCTTACAGCAACGTGTTATATGTTCTGAATGCCCGAATTGGGAATCTGTGTCAAAACTGTTAGGAATTATGTGATCCTTACTAGCTGGAAGTAAGGGAGATGGGGCATGATGTTATGTCTAGGAGTTGGACACATACCAAGTTTAGCTCAGTTCTGGGCATCTTTGAAATACCTATACAAACTTGTTCCTACATAGTAACTTGCAACTTTGAATGAAAATGTGATTGCTTTCAGCAACGTGCTATATGTTCTGAATGCCCGAATTGGGAATCTGTGTCAAAACTTTGTTAGGAGTTATGTGATCCTTACTAGCTGGAAGTAAGGGAGATGGGGCATGAAGTTATTTCTAGGAGTTGGACACATACCAAGTTTAGCTCAGTTCTGGGCATCTTTGAAATACCTATACAAACTTGTTCCTACATGTTAACTTGCATCTTTGAATGAGAATGTGCTTGCTTACAGCAACGTGCTATATGTTCTGAATGCCCGAATTGGCAATCTGTGTCAAAACTTTGTTAGGAATTATGTGATCCTTACTAGCTGGAAGTAAGGGAGATGGGGCATGAAGTTATTTCTAGGAGTTGGACACATAGCAAGTTTAGCTCAGTTCTGGGCATCTTTGAAATACCTATACAAACTTGTTCCTACATAGTAACTTGCATCTTTGAATGAAAATGTGCTTGCTTACAGCAACGTGCTATATGTTCTGAATGCCCGAATTGGGAATCTGTGTCAAAACTTTGTTAGGAATTATGTGATCCTTACTAGCTGGAAGTAAGGGAGATGGGGCATGAAGTTATTTCTAGGAGTTGGACACATACCAAGTTTAGCTCAGTTCTGGGCATCTTTGAAATACCTATACAAACTTGTTCCTACATAGTAACTTGCAACTTTGAATGAAAATGTGCTTGCTTACAGCAACGTGCTATATGTTCTGAATGCCCGAATTGGGAATCTGTGTCAAAACTTTGTTAGGAATTATGTGATCCTTACTAGCTGGAAGTAAGGGAGATGGGGCATGAAGTTATTTCTAGGAGTTGGACACATACCAAGTTTAGCTCAGTTCTGGGCATCTTTGAAATACCTATACAAACTTGTTCCTACATAGTAACTTTCAACTTTGAATGAGAATGTGCTTGCTTACAGCAACGTGCTATATGTTCTGAATGCCTGAATTGGGAATCTGTGTCAAAACTTTGTTAGGAATTATGTGATCCTTACTAGCTGGAAGTAAGGGAGATGGGGCATGAAGTTATTTCTAGGAGTTGGACACATAGCAAGTTTAGCTCAGTTCTGGGCATCTTTGAAATACCTATACAAACTTGTTTCTACATAGTAACTTGCATCTTTGAATGAGAATGTGCTTGCTTACAGCAACGTGCTATATGTTCTGAATGCCCGAATTGGCAATCTGTGTCAAAACTTTGTTAGGAATTATGTGATCCTTACTAGCTGGAAGTAAGGGAGATGGGGCATGAAGTTATTTCTAGGAGTTGGACACATACCAAGTTTAGCTCAGTTCTGGGCATCTTTGAAATACCTATACAAACTTGTTCCTACATAGTAACTTGCAACTTTGAATGAGAATGTGCTTGCTTACAGCAACGTGCTATATGTTCTGAATGCCCGAATTGGGAATCTGTGTCAAAACTTTGTTAGGAATTATGTGATCCTTACTAGCTGGAAGTAAGGGAGATGGGGCATGAAGTTATTTCTAGGAGTTGGACACATAGCAAGTTTAGCTCAGTTCTGGGCATCTTTGAAATACCTATACAAACTTGTTTCTACATAGTAACTTGCATCTTTGAATGAGAATGTGCTTGCTTACAGCAACGTGCTATATGTTCTGAATGCCCGAATTGGCAATCTGTGTCAAAACTTTGTTAGGAATTATGTGATCCTTACTAGCTGGAAGTAAGGGAGATGGGGCATGAAGTTATTTCTAGGAGTTGGACACATACCAAGTTTAGCTCAGTTCTGGGCATCTTTGAAATACCTATACAAACTTGTTCCTACATAGTAACTTGCATCTTTGAATGAGAATGTGCTTGCTTACAGCAACGTGTTATATGTTCTGAATGCCCGAATTGGGAATCTGTGTCAAAACTGTTAGGAATTATGTGATCCTTACTAGCTGGAAGTAAGGGAGATGGGGCATGATGTTATGTCTAGGAGTTGGACACATACCAAGTTTAGCTCAGTTCTGGGCATCTTTGAAATACCTATACAAACTTGTTCCTACATAGTAACTTGCAACTTTGAATGAAAATGTGATTGCTTACAGCAACGTGCTATATGTTCTGAATGCCCGAATTGGGAATCTGTGTCAAAACTTTGTTAGGAGTTATGTGATCCTTACTAGCTGGAAGTAAGGGAAATGGGGCATGAAGTTATTTCTAGGAGTTGGACACATACCAAGTTTAGCTCAGTTCTGGGCATCTTTGAAATACCTATACAAACTTGTTCCTACATAGTAACTTGCATCTTTGAATGAGAATGTGCTTGCTTACAGCAACGTGCTATATGTTCTGAATGCCCGAATTGGCAATCTGTGTCAAAACTTTGTTAGGAATTATGTGATCCTTACTAGCTGGAAGTAAGGGAGATGGGGCATGAAGTTATTTCTAGGAGTTGGACACATACCAAGTTTAGCTCAGTTCTGGGCATCTTTGAAATACCTATACAAACTTGTTCCTACATAGTAACTTGCATCTTTGAATGAAAATGTGCTTGCTTACAGCAACGTGCTATATGTTCTGAATGCCCGAATTGGGAATCTGTGTCAAAACTTTGTTAGGAATTATGTGATCCTTACTAGCTGGAAGTAAGGGAGATGGGGCATGAAGTTATTTCTAGGAGTTGGACACATACCAAGTTTAGCTCAGTTCTGGGCATCTTTGAAATGCCTATACAAACTTGTTCCTAGATAGTAACTTGCATCTTTGAATGAGAATGTGCTTGCTTACAGCAACGTGCTATATGTTCTGAATGCCTGAATTGGGAATCTGTGTCAAAACTTTGTTAGGAATTATGTGATCCTTACTAGCTGGAAGTAAGGGAGATGGGGCATGAAGTTATTTCTAGGAGTCGGACACATACCAAGTTTAGCTCAGTTCTGGGCATCTTTGAAATACCTATACAAACTTGTTCCTACATAGTAACTTGCAACTTTGAATGGGAATCTGCTTGCTTACAGCAACGTGCTATATGTTCTGAATGCCCGAATTGGGAATCTGTGTCAAAACTTTGTTAGGAATTATGTGATCCTTACTAGCTGGAAGTAAGGGAGATGGAGCATGAAGTTATTTCTTGGAGTTGGACACATACCAAGTTGAGCTCAATTCTGGGCATCTTTGAAATACCTATACAAACTTGTTCCTACCTAGTAACTTGCATCTTTCAATGAGAATCTGCTTGCTTATAGCAACGTGCTATATGTTCTGAATGCCCGAATAGGGAATCTGTGTCAAAACTTTGTTAGGAATTATGTGATCCTTACTAGCTGGAAGTAAGGGAGATGGGGCATGAAGTTATTTCTAGGAGTTGGACACATACCAAGTTTAGCTCAGTTCTGGGCATCTTTGAAATACCTATACAAACTTGTTCCTACCTAGTAACTTGCAACTTTGAATGAAAATGTGCTTGCTTACAGCAACATGCTATATGTTCTGAATGCCCGAATTGGGAATCTGTGTCAAAACTTTGTTAGGAATTATGTGATCCTTACTAGCTGGAAGTAATGGAGATGGGGCATGAAGTTATTTCTACGAGTTGGACACATACAAGTTTAGCTCAGTTCTGGGCATCTTTGAAATACCTATACAAACTTGTTCCTACATAGTAACTTGCAACTTTGAATGAGAATGTGCTTGCTTACAGCAACGTGCTATATGTTCTGAATGCCCGAATTGGGAATCTGTGTCAAAACTGTTAGGAATTATGTGATCCTTACTAGCTGGAAGTAAGGGAGATGGGGCATGAAGTTATTTCTAGGAGTTGGACACATACCAAGTTTAGCTCAGTTCTGGGCATCTTTGAAATACCTATACAAACTTGTTCCTACATAGTAACTTGCAACTTTGAATGAGAATGTGCTTGCTTACAGCAACGTGCTATATGTTCTGAATGCCCGAATTGGGAATCTGTGTCAAAACTTTGTTAGGAATTATGTGATCCTTACTAGCTGGAAGTAAGGGAGATGGGGCATGAAGTTATTTCTAGGAGTTGGACACATACCAAGTTTAGCTCAGTTCTGGGCATCTTTGAAATACCTATACAAACTTGTTCCTAGATAGTAACTTGCCACTTTGAATGAAAATGTGCTTGCTACAGCAACATGCTATATGTTCTGAATGCCCGAATTGGGAATCTGTGTCAAAACTGTGAGGAATTATGTGATCCTTACTAGCTGGAAGTAAGGGAGATGGGGCATGAAGTTATTTCTAGGAGTTGGACACATACCAAGTTTAGCTCAGTTCTGGGCATCTTTGAAATACCTATACAAACTTGTTCCTACATAGTAACTTGCAACTTTGAATGAGAATGTGCTTGCTTACAGCAACGTGCTATATGTTCTGAATGCCCGAATTGGGAATCTGTGTCAAAACTTTGTTAGGAATTATGTGATCCTTACTAGCTGGAAGTAAGGGAGATGGGGCATGAAGTTATTTCTAGGAGTTGGACACATACCAAGTTTAGCTCAGTTCTGGGCATCTTTGAAATACCTATACAAACTTGTTCCTACATAGTAACTTGCATCTTTGAATGAGAATGTGCTTGCTTACAGCAACGTGCTATATGTTCTGAATGCCCGAATTGGCAATCTGTGTCAAAACTTTGTTAGGAATTATGTGATCCTTACTAGCTGGAAGTAAGGGAGTTGGGGCATGAAGTTATTTCTAGGAGTTGGACACATAGCAAGTTTAGCTCAGTTCTGGGCATCTTTGAAATACCTATACAAACTTGTTCCTACATAGTAACTTGCATCTTTGAATGAAAATGTGCTTGCTTACAGCAACGTGCTATATGTTCTGAATGCCCGAATTGGGAATCTGTGTCAAAACTTTGTTAGGAATTATGTGATCCTTACTAGCTGGAAGTAAGGGAGATGGGGCATGAAGTTATTTCTAGGAGTTGGACACATACCAAGTTTAGCTCAGTTCTGGGCATCTTTGAAATACCTATACAAACTTGTTCCTACATAGTAACTTGCAACTTTGAATGAAAATGTGCTTGCTTACAGCAACGTGCTATATGTTCTGAATGCCCGAATTGGGAATCTGTGTCAAAACTTTTTTAGGAATTATGTGATCCTTACTAGCTGGAAGTAAGGGAGATGGGGCATGAAGTTATTTCTAGGAGTTGGACACATACCAAGTTTAGCTCAGTTCTGGGCATCTTTGAAATACCTATACAAACTTGTTCCTACATAGTAACTTTCAACTTTGAATGAGAATGTGCTTGCTTACAGCAACGTGCTATATGTTCTGAATGCCCGAATTGGGAATCTGTGTCAAAACTTTGTTAGGAATTATGTGATCCTTACTAGCTGGAAGTAAGGGAGATGGGGCATGAAGTTATTTCTAGGAGTTGGACACATAGCAAGTTTAGCTCAGTTCTGGGCATCTTTGAAATACCTATACAAACTTGTTTCTACATAGTAACTTGCATCTTTGAATGAGAATGTGCTTGCTTACAGCAACGTGCTATATGTTCTGAATGCCCGAATTGGCAATCTGTGTCAAAACTTTGTTAGGAATTATGTGATCCTTACTAGCTGGAAGTAAGGGAGATGGGGCATGAAGTTATTTCTAGGAGTTGGACACATACCAAGTTTAGCTCAGTTCTGGGCATCTTTGAAATACCTATACAAACTTGTTCCTACATAGTAACTTGCAACTTTGAATGAGAATGTGCTTGCTTACAGCAACGTGCTATATGTTCTGAATGCCCGAATTGGGAATCTGTGTCAAAACTTTGTTAGGAATTATGTGATCCTTACTAGCTGGAAGTAAGGGAGATGGGGCATGAAGTTATTTCTAGGAGTTGGACACATAGCAAGTTTAGCTCAGTTCTGGGCATCTTTGAAATACCTATACAAACTTGTTTCTACATAGTAACTTGCATCTTTGAATGAGAATGTGCTTGCTTACAGCAACGTGCTATATGTTCTGAATGCCCGAATTGGCAATCTGTGTCAAAACTTTGTTAGGAATTATGTGATCCTTACTAGCTGGAAGTAAGGGAGATGGGGCATGAAGTTATTTCTAGGAGTTGGACACATACCAAGTTTAGCTCAGTTCTGGGCATCTTTGAAATACCTATACAAACTTGTTCCTACATAGTAACTTGCATCTTTGAATGAGAATGTGCTTGCTTACAGCAACGTGTTATATGTTCTGAATGCCCGAATTGGGAATCTGTGTCAAAACTTTTTTAGGAATTATGTGATCCTTACTAGCTGGAAGTAAGGGAGATGGGGCATGATGTTATGTCTAGGAGTTGGACACATACCAAGTTTAGCTCAGTTCTGGGCATCTTTGAAATACCTATACAAACTTGTTCCTACATAGTAACTTGCAACTTTGCATGAAAATGTGATTGCTTACAGCAACGTGCTATATGTTCTGAATGCCCGAATTGGGAATCTGTGTCAAAACTTTGTTAGGAGTTATGTGATCCTTACTAGCTGGAAGTAAGGGAAATGGGGCATGAAGTTATTTCTAGGAGTTGGACACATACCAAGTTTAGCTCAGTTCTGGGCATCTTTGAAATACCTATACAAACTTGTTCCTACATAGTAACATGCATCTTTGAATGAGAATGTGCTTGCTTACAGCAACGTGCTATATGTTCTGAATGCCCGAATTGGCAATCTGTGTCAAAACTTTGTTAGGAATTATGTGATCCTTACTAGCTGGAAGTAAGGGAGATGGGGCATGAAGTTATTTCTAGGAGTTGGACACATACCAAGTTTAGCTCAGTTCTGGGCATCTTTGAAATACCTATACAAACTTGTTCCTACATAGTAACTTGCATCTTTGAATGAAAATGTGCTTGCTTACAGCAACGTGCTATATGTTCTGAATGCCCGAATTGGGAATCTGTGTCAAAACTTTGTTAGGAATTATGTGATCCTTACTAGCTGGAAGTAAGGGAGATGGGGCATGAAGTTATTTCTAGGAGTTGGACACATACCAAGTTTAGCTCAGTTCTGGGCATCTTTGAAATGCCTATACAAACTTGTTCCTAGATAGTAACTTGCATCTTTGAATGAGAATGTGCTTGCTTACAGCAACGTGCTATATGTTCTGAATGCCCGAATTGGGAATCTGTGTCAAAACTTTGTTAGGAATTATGTGATCCTTACTAGCTGGAAGTAAGGGAGATGGGGCATGAAGTTATTTCTAGGAGTTGGACACATACCAAGTTTAGCTCAGTTCTGGGCATCTTTGAAATACCTATACAAACTTGTTCCTACATAGTAACTTGCAACTTTGAATGGGAATCTGCTTGCTTACAGCAACGTGCTATATGTTCTGAATGCCCGAATTGGGAATCTGTGTCAAAACTTTGTTAGGAATTATGTGATCCTTACTAGCTGGAAGTAAGGGAGATGGGGCATGAAGTTATTTCTAGGAGTTGGACACATACCAAGTTTAGCTCAGTTCTGGGCATCTTTGAAATACCTATACAAACTTGTTCCTACCTAGTAACTTGCAACTTTGAATGAGAATGTGCTTGCTTGCAGCAACGTGCTATATGTTCTGAATGCACGAATAGGGAATCTGTGTCAAAACTTTGTTAGGAATTATGTGATCCTTACTAGCTGGAAGTAAGGGAGATGGAGCATGAAGTTATTTCTTGGAGTTGGACACATACCAAGTTGAGCTCAATTCTGGGCATCTTTGAAATACCTATACAAACTTGTTCCTACCTAGTAACTTGCATCTTTCAATGAGAATCTGCTTGCTTATAGCAACGTGCTATATGTTCTGAATGCCCGAATAGGGAATCTGTGTCAAAACTTTGTTAGGAATTATGTGATCCTTACTAGCTGGAAGTAAGGGAGATGGGGCATGAAGTTATTTCTAGGAGTTGGACACATACCAAGTTTAGCTCAGTTCTGGGCATCTTTGAAATACCTATACAAACTTGTTCCTACCTAGTAACTTGCAACTTTGAATGAAAATGTGCTTGCTTACAGCAACATGCTATATGTTCTGAATGCCCGAATTGGGAATCTGTGTCAAAACTTTGTTAGGAATTATGTGATCCTTACTAGCTGGAAGTAAGGGAGATGGGGCATGAAGTTATTTCTAGGAGTTGGACACATACCAAGTTTAGCTCAGTTCTGGGCATCTTTGAAATACCTATACAAACTTGTTCCTACATAGTAACTTGCAACTTTGAATGAGAATGTGCTTGCTTACAGCAACGTGCTATATGTTCTGAATGCCCGAATTGGGAATCTGTGTCAAAACTGTTAGGAATTATGTGATCCTTACTAGCTGGAAGTAAGGGAGATGGGGCATGAAGTTATTTCTAGGAGTTGGACACATACCAAGTTTAGCTCAGTTCTGGGAATCTTTGAAATACCTATACAAACTTGTTCCTACATAGTAACTTGCAACTTTGAATGAGAATGTGCTTGCTTACAGCAACGTGCTATATGTTCTGAATGCCCGAATTGGGAATCTGTGTCAAAACTTTGTTAGGAATTATGTGATCCTTACTAGCTGGAAGTAAGGGAGATGGGGCATGAAGTTATTTCTAGGAGTTGGACACATACCAAGTTTAGCTCAGTTCTGGGCATCTTTGAAATACCTATACAAACTTGTTCCTACATAGTAACTTGCATCTTTGAATGAGAATGTGCTTGCTTACAGCAACGTGCTATATGTTCTGAATGCCCGAATTGGGAATCTGTGTCAAAACTTTGTTAGGAATTTTGTGATCCTTACTAGCTGGAAGTAAGGGAGATGGGGCATGAAGTTATCTCTAGGAGTTGGACACATGGCAAGTTTAGCTCAGTTCTGGGCATCTTTGAAATACCTATACAAACTTGTTCCTACATAGTAACTTGCAACTTTGAATGAGAATGTGCTTGCTTACAGCAACGTGCTATATGTTCTGAATGCCCGAATTGGCAATCTGTGTCAAAACTTTGTTAGGAATTATGTGATCCTTACTAGCTGGAAGTAAGGGAGATGGGGCATGAAGTTATTTCTAGGAGTTGGACACATACCAAGTTTAGCTCAATTCTGGGCATCTTTGAAATACCTATACAAACTTGTTCCTACCTAGTAACTTGCATCTTTGAATGAGAATGTGCTTGCTTACAGCAACGTGCTATATGTTCTGAATGCCCGAATTGGGAATCTGTGTCAAAACTTTGTTAGGAATTATTTGATCCTTACTAGCTGGAAGTAAGGGAGATGGGGCATGAAGTTATTTCTAGGAGTTGGACACATACCAAGTTTAGCTCAATTCTGGGCATCTTTGAAATACCTATACAAACTTGTTCCTACCTAGTAACTTGCAACTTTGAATGAGAATGTGCTTGCTTACAGCAACGTGCTATATGTTCTGAATGCCCCAATTGGGAATTTGTGTCAAAACTTTGTTAGGAATTATGTGATCCTTACTAGCTGGAAGTAAGGGAGATGGGGCATGAAGTTATTTCTAGGAGTTGGACACATACCAAGTTTAGCTCAGTTCTGGGCATCTTTGAAATACCTATACAAACTTGTTCCTACATAGTAACTTGCAACTTTGAATGAAAATGTGCTTGCTTACAGCAACGAGCTATATGTTCTGAATGCCCGAATTGGGAATCTGTGTCAAAACTTTGTTAGGAATTATGTGATCCTTACTAGCTGGAAGTAAGGGAGATGGGGCATGAAGTTATTTCTAGGAGTTGGACACATACCAAGTTTAGCTCAGTTCTGGGCATCTTTGAAATACCTATACAAACTTGTTCCTAGATAGTAACTTGCATCTTTGAATGAGAATGTGCTTGCTTACAGCAACGTGCTATATGTTCTGAATGCCCGAATTGGGAATCTGTGTCAAAACTTTGTTAGGAATTATGTGATCCTTACTAGCTGGAAGTAAGGGAGATGGGGCATGAAGTTATTTCTAGGAGTTGGACACATACCAAGTTTAGCTCAGTTCTGGGCATCTTTGAAATACCTATACAAACTTGTTCCTACATAGTAACTTGCAACTTTGAATGGGAATCTGCTTGCTTACAGCAACGTGCTATATGTTCTGAATGCCCGAATTGGGAATCTGTGTCAAAACTTTGTTAGGAATTATGTGATCCTTACTAGCTGGAAGTAAGGGAGATGGGGCATGAAGTTATTTCTAGGAGTTGGACACATACCAAGTTTAGCTCAGTTCTGGGCATCTTTGAAATACCTATACAAACTTGTTCCTACCTAGTAACTTGCAACTTTGAATGAGAATGTGCTTGCTTGCAGCAACGTGCTATATGTTCTGAATGCCCGAATAGGGAATCGGTGTCAAAACTTTGTTAGGAATTATGTGATCCTTACTAGCTGGAAGTAAGGGAGATGGAGCATGAAGTTATTTCTTGGAGTTGGACACATACCAAGTTGAGCTCAATTCTGGGCATCTTTGAAATACCTATACAAACTTGTTCCTACCTAGTAACTTGCATCTTTCAATGAGAATCTGCTTGCTTATAGCAACGTGCTATATGTTCTGAATGCCCGAATAGGGAATCTGTGTCAAAACTTTGTTAGGAATGATGTGATCCTTACTAGCTGGAAGTAAGGGAGATGGGGCATGAAGTTATTTCTAGGAGTTGGACACATACCAAGTTTAGCTCAGTTCTGGGCATCTTTGAAATACCTATACAAACTTGTTCCTACCTAGTAACTTGCAACTTTGAATGAAAATGTGCTTGCTTACAGCAACATGCTATATGTTCTGAATGCCCGAATTGGGAATCTGTGTCAAAACTTTGTTAGGAATTATGTGATCCTTACTAGCTGGAAGTAATGGAGATGGGGCATGAAGTTATTTCTACGAGTTGGACACATACCAAGTTTAGCTCAGTTCTGGGCATCTTGGAAATACCTATACAAACTTGTTCCTACATAGTATCTTGCAACTTTGAATGAGAATGTGCTTGCTTACAGCAACGTGCTATATGTTCTGAATGCCCGAATTGGGAATCTGTGTCAAAACTGTTAGGAATTATGTGATCCTTACTAGCTGGAAGTAAGGGAGATGGGGCATGAAGTTATTTCTAGGAGTTGGACACATACCAAGTTTAGCTCAGTTCTGGGCATCTTTGAAATACCTATACAAACTTGTTCCTACATAGTAACTTGCAACTTTGAATGAGAATGTGCTTGCTTACAGCAACGTGCTATATGTTCTGAATGCCCGAATTGGGAATCTGTGTCAAAACTTTGTTAGGAATTATGTGATCCTTACTAGCTGGAAGTAAGGGAGATGGGGCATGAAGTTATTTCTAGGAGTTGGACACATACCAAGTTTAGCTCAGTTCTGGGCATCTTTGAAATACCTATACAAACTTGTTCCTACATAGTAACTTGCATCTTTGAATGAGAATGTGCTTGCTTACAGCAACGTGCTATATGTTCTGAATGCCCGAATTGGCAATCTGTGTCAAAACTTTGTTAGGAATTATGTGATCCTTACTAGCTGGAAGTAAGGGAGATGGGGCATGAAGTTATTTCTAGGAGTTGGACACATACCAAGTTTAGCTCAGTTCTGGGCATCTTTGAAATACCTATACAAACTTGTTCCTACATAGTAACTTGCAACTTTGAATGAAAATGTGCTTGCTTACAGCAACGTGCTATATGTTCTGAATGCCCGAATTGGGAATCTGTGTCAAAACTTTTTTAGGAATTATGTGATCCTTACTAGCTGGAAGTAAGGGAGATGGGGCATGAAGTTATTTCTAGGAGTTGGACACATACCAAGTTTAGCTCAGTTCTGGGCATCTTTGAAATACCTATACAAACTTGTTCCTACATAGTAACTTTCAACTTTGAATGAGAATGTGCTTGCTTACAGCAACGTGCTATATGTTCTGAATGCCCGAATTGGGAATCTGTGTCAAAACTTTGTTAGGAATTATGTGATCCTTACTAGCTGGAAGTAAGGGAGATGGGGCATGAAGTTATTTCTAGGAGTTGGACACATAGCAAGTTTAGCTCAGTTCTGGGCATCTTTGAAATACCTATACAAACTTGTTTCTACATAGCAACTTGCATCTTTGAATGAGAATGTGCTTGCTTACAGCAACGTGCTATATGTTCTGAATGCCCGAATTGGCAATCTGTGTCAAAACTTTGTTAGGAATTATGTGATCCTTACTAGCTGGAAGTAAGGGAGATGGGGCATGAAGTTATTTCTAGGAGTTGGACACATACCAAGTTTAGCTCAGTTCTGGGCATCTTTGAAATACCTATACAAACTTGTTTCTACATAGTAACTTGCATCTTTGAATGAGAATGTGCTTGCTTACAGCAACGTGCTATATGTTCTGAATGCCCGAATTGGCAATCTGTGTCAAAACTTTGTTAGGAATTATGTGATCCTTACTAGCTGGAAGTAAGGGAGATGGGGCATGAAGTTATTTCTAGGAGTTGGACACATACCAAGTTTAGCTCAGTTCTGGGCATCTTTGAAATACCTATACAAACTTGTTCCTACATAGTAACTTGCATCTTTGAATGAGAATGTGCTTGCTTACAGCAACGTGTTATATGTTCTGAATGCCCGAATTGGGAATCTGTGTCAAAACTGTTAGGAATTATGTGATCCTTACTAGCTGGAAGTAAGGGAGATGGGGCATGATGTTATGTCTAGGAGTTGGACACATACCAAGTTTAGCTCAGTTCTGGGCATCTTTGAAATACCTATACAAACTTGTTCCTACATAGTAACTTGCAACTTTGAATGAAAATGTGATTGCTTACAGCAACGTGCTATATGTTCTGAATGCCCGAATTGGGAATCTGTGTCAAAACTTTGTTAGGAGTTATGTGATCCTTACTAGCTGGAAGTAAGGGAAATGGGGCATGAAGTTATTTCTAGGAGTTGGACACATACCAAGTTTAGCTCAGTTCTGGGCATCTTTGAAATACCTATACAAACTTGTTCCTACATAGTAACTTGCATCTTTGAATGAGAATGTGCTTGCTTACAGCAACGTGCTATATGTTCTGAATGCCCGAATTGGCAATCTGTGTCAAAACTTTGTTAGGAATTATGTGATCCTTACTAGCTGGAAGTAAGGGAGATGGGGCATGAAGTTATTTCTAGGAGTTGGACACATACCAAGTTTAGCTCAGTTCTGGGCATCTTTGAAATACCTATACAAACTTGTTCCTACATAGTAACTTGCATCTTTGAATGAAAATGTGCTTGCTTACAGCAACGTGCTATATGTTCTGAATGCCCGAATTGGGAATCTGTGTCAAAACTTTGTTAGGAATTATGTGATCCTTACTAGCTGGAAGTAAGGGAGATGGGGCATGAAGTTATTTCTAGGAGTTGGACACATACCAAGTTTAGCTCAGTTCTGGGCATCTTTGAAATGCCTATACAAACTTGTTCCTAGATAGTAACTTGCATCTTTGAATGAGAATGTGCTTGCTTACAGCAACGTGCTATATGTTCTGAATGCCCGAATTGGGAATCTGTGTCAAAACTTTGTTAGGAATTATGTGATCCTTACTAGCTGGAAGTAAGGGAGATGGAGCATGAAGTTATTTCTTGGAGTTGGACACATACCAAGTTGAGCTCAATTCTGGGCATCTTTGAAATACCTATACAAACTTGTTCCTACCTAGTAACTTGCATCTTTCAATGAGAATCTGCTTGCTTATAGCAACGTGCTATATGTTCTGAATGCCCGAATAGGGAATCTGTGTCAAAACTTTGTTAGCAATTATGTGATCCTTACTAGCTGGAAGTAAGGGAGATGGGGCATGAAGTTATTTCTAGGAGTTGGACACATACCAAGTTGAGCTCAGTTCTGGGCATCTTTGAAATACCTATACAAACTTGTTCCTACCTAGTAACTTGCAACTTTGAATGAAAATGTGCTTCCTTACAGCAACATGCTATATGTTCTGAATGCCCGAATTGGGAATCTGTGTCAAAACTTTGTTAGGAATTATGTGATCCTTACTAGCTGGAAGTAATGGAGATGGGGCATGAAGTTATTTCTACGAGTTGGACACATACCAAGTTTAGCTCAGTTCTGGGCATCTTTGAAATACCTATACAAACTTGTTCCTACATAGTAACTTGCAACTTTGAATGAGAATGTGCTTGCTTACAGCAACGTGCTATATGTTCTGAATGCCCGAATTGGGAATCTGTGTCAAAACTGTTAGGAATTATGTGATCCTTACTAGCTGGAAGTAAGGGAGATGGGGCATGAAGTTATTTCTAGGAGTTGGACACATACCAAGTTTAGCTCAGTTCTGGGCATCTTTGAAATACCTATACAAACTTGTTCCTACATAGTAACTTGCAACTTTGAATGAGAATGTGCTTGCTTACAGCAACGTGCTATATGTTCTGAATGCCCGAATTGGGAATCTGTGTCAAAACTTTGTTAGGAATTATGTGATCCTTACTAGCTGGAAGTAAGGGAGATGGGGCATGAAGTTATTTCTAGGAGTTGGACACATACCAAGTTTAGCTCAGTTCTGGGCATCTTTGAAATACCTATACAAACTTGTTCCTACATAGTAACTTGCATCTTTGAATGAGAATGTGCTTGCTTACAGCAACGTGCTATATGTTCTGAATGCCCGAATTGGGAATCTGTGTCAAAACTTTGTTAGGAATTATGTGATCCTTACTAGCTGGAAGTAAGGGAGATGGGGCATGAAGTTATTTCTAGGAGTTGGACACATGGCAAGTTTAGCTCAG
Organism: Diceros bicornis minor; assembly: GCF_020826845.1. Lineage (NCBI taxonomy): Eukaryota > Metazoa > Chordata > Mammalia > Perissodactyla > Rhinocerotidae > Diceros > Diceros bicornis. The sequence goes on along the minus strand of NC_080750.1, from coordinate 79,641,606 downwards.
TTCTGGGCATCTTTGAAATACCTATACAAACTTGTTCCTACATAGTAACTTGCAACTTTGAATGAGAATGTGCTTGCTTACAGCAACGTGCTATATGTTCTGAATGCCCGAATTGGCAATCTGTGTCAAAACTTTGTTAGGAATTATGTGATCCTTACTAGCTGGAAGTAAGGGAGATGGGGCATGAAGTTATTTCTAGGAGTTGGACACATACCAAGTTTAGCTCAATTCTGGGCATCTTTGAAATACCTATACAAACTTGTTCCTACCTAGTAACTTGCATCTTTGAATGAGAATGTGCTTGCTTACAGCAACGTGCTATATGTTCTGAATGCCCCAATTGGGAATTTGTGTCAAAACTTTGTTAGGAATTATGTGATCCTTACTAGCTGGAAGTAAGGGAGATGGGGCATGAAGTTATTTCTAGGAGTTGGACACATACCAAGTTTAGCTCAGTTCTGGGCATCTTTGAAATACCTATACAAACTTGTTCCTACATAGTAACTTGCATCTTTGAATGAGAATGTGCTTGCTTACAGCAACGTGCTATATGTTCTGAATGCCCGAATTGGGAATCTGTGTCAAAACTTTGTTAGGAATTATGTGATCCTTACTAGCTGGAAGTAAGGGAGATGGGGCATGAAGTTATTTCTAGGAGTTGGACACATAGCAAGTTTAGCTCAGTTCTGGGCATCTTTGAAATACCTATACAAACTTGTTCCTACCTAGTATCTTGCAACTTTGAATGAAAATGTGCTTGCTTACAGCAACGGGCTATATGTTCTGAATGCCCGAATTGGGAATCTGTGTCAAAACTTTGTTAGGAATTATGTGATCCTTACTAGCTGGAAGTAAGGGAGATGGGGCATGAAGTTATTTCTAGGAGTTGGACACATACCAAGTTTAGCTCAGTTCTGGGCATCTTTGAAATACCTATACAAACATGTTCCTACATAGTATCTTGCAACTTTGAATGAGAATGTGCTTGCTTACAGCAACGTGCTACATGTTCTGAATGCCCGAATTGGGAATCTGTGTCAAAACTTTGTTAGGAATTATGTGATCCTTACTAGCTGGAAGTAAGGGAGATGGGGCATGAAGTTATTTCTAGGAGTTGGACACATACCAAGTTTAGCTCAGTTCTGGGCATCTTTGAAATACCTATACAAACTTGTTCCTACATAGTAACTTGCAACTTTGAATGAGAATATGCTTGCTTACCGCAACGTGCTATATGTTCTGAATGCCCGAATTGGGAATCTGTGTCAAAACTTTGTTAGGAATTATGTGATCCTTACTAGCTGGAAGTAAGGGAGATGGGGCATGAAGTTATTTCTAGGAGTTGGACACATACCAAGTTTAGCTCAGTTCTGGGCATCTTTCAAATACCTATACAAACTTGTTCCTACATAGTAACTTGCATCTTTGAATGAGAATGTGCTTGCTTACAGCAACGTGCTATATGTTCTGAATGCCCGAATTGGGAATCTGTGTCAAAACTGTTAGGAATTATGTGATCCTTACTAGCTGGAAGTAAGGGAGATGGGGCATGATGTTATTTCTAGGAGTTGGACACATACCAAGTTTAGCTCAGTTCTGGGCATCTTTGAAATACCTATACAAACTTGTTCCTACATAGTAACTTGCAACTTTGAATGAAAATGTGATTGCTTACAGCAACGTGCTATATGTTCTGAATGCCCGAATTGGGAATCTGTGTCAAAACTTTGTTAGGAATTATGTGATCCTTACTAGCTGGAAGTAAGGGAGATGGGGCATGAAGTTATTTCTAGGAGTTGGACACATACCAAGTTTAGCTCAGTTCTGGGCATCTTTGAAATACCTATACAAACTTGTTCCTACATAGTAACTTGCAACTTTGAATGAAAATGTGCTTGCTTACAGCAACGTGCTATATGTTCTGAATGCCCGAATTGGGAATCTGTGTAAAACTTTGTTAGGAATTATGTGATCCTTACTAGCTGGAAGTAAGGGAGATGGGGCATGAAGTTATTTCTAGGAGTTGGACACATACCAAGTTTAGCTCAGTTCTGGGCATCTTTGAAATACCTATACAAACTTGTTCCTACATAGTAACTTGCATCTTTGAATGTGAATGTGCTTGCTTACAGCAACGTGCTATATGTTCTGAATGCCCGAATTGGGAATCTGTGTCAAAACTTTGTTAGGAATTATGTGATCCTTACTAGCTGGAAGTAAGGGAGATGGGGCATGAAGTTATTTCTAGGAGTTGGACACATACCAAGTTTAGCTCAGTTCTGGGCATCTTTGAAATACCTATACAAACTTGTTCCTACATAGTAACTTGCAACTTTGAATGGGAATCTGCTTGCTTACAGCAACGTGCTATATGTTCTGAATGCCCGAATTGGCAATCTGTGTCAAAACTTTGTTAGGAATTATGTGATCCTTACTAGCTGGAAGTAAGGGAGATGGGGCATGAAGTTATTTCTAGGAGTTGGACACATACCAAGTTTAGCTCAGTTCTGGGCATCTTTGAAATACCTATACAAACATGTTCCTACATAGTATCTTGCAACTTTGAATGAGAATGTGCTTGCTTACAGCAACGTGCTACATGTTCTGAATGCCCGAATTGGGAATCTGTGTCAAAACATTGTTAGGAATTATGTGATCCTTACTAGCTGGAAGTAAGGGAGATGGGGCATGAAGTTATTTCTAGGAGTTGGACACATACCAAGTTTAGCTCAGTTCTGGGCATCTTTGAAATACCTATACAAACATGTTCCTACATAGTATCTTGCAACTTTGAATGAGAATGTGCTTGCTTACAGCAACGTGCTACATGTTCTGAATGCCCGAATTGGGAATCTGTGTCAAACTTTGTTAGTAATTATGTGATCCTTACTAGCTGGAAGTAAGGGAGATGGGGCATGAAGTTATTTCTAGGAGTTGGACACATACCAAGTTTAGCTCAGTTCTGGGCATCTTTGAAATACCTATACAAACTTGTTCCTACATAGTAACTTGCAACTTTGAATGAGAATATGCTTGCTTACAGCAACGTGCTATATGTTCTGAATGCCCGAATTGGGAATCTGTGTCAAAACTTTGTTAGGAATTATGTGATCCTTACTAGCTGGAAGTAAGGGAGATGGGGCATGAAGTTATTTCTAGGAGTTGGACACATACCAAGTTTAGCTCAGTTCTGGGCATCTTTGAAATACCTATACAAACTTGTTCCTACATAGTAACTTGCAACTTTGAATGAGAATGTGCTTGCTTACAGCAACGTGCTATATGTTCTGAATGCCCGAATTGGGAATCTGTGTCAAAATTTTGTTAGGAATTATGTGATCCTTACTAGCTGGAAGTAAGGGAGATGGGGCATGAAGTTATTTCTAGGAGTTGGACACATAGCAAGTTTAGCTCAGTTCTGGGCATCTTTGAAATACCTATACAAACTTGTTCCTACATAGTAACTTGCATCTTTGAATGAGAATGTGCTTGCTTACAGCAACGTGCTATATGTTCTAAATGCCCGAATTGGCAATCTGTGTCAAAACTTTGTTAGGAATTATGTGATCCTTACTAGCTGGAAGTAAGGGAGATGGGGCATGAAGTTATTTCTAGGAGTTGGACACATACCAAGTTTAGCTCAGTTCTGGGCATCTTTGAAATACCTATACAAACATGTTCCTACCTAGTAACTTGCATCTTTGAATGAGAATGTGCTTGCTTACAGCAACGTGCTATATGTTCTGAATGCCCGAATTGGGAATCTGTGTCAAAACTTTGTTAGGAATTATGTGATCCTTACTAGCTGGAAGTAAGGGAGATGGGGCATGAAGTTATTTCTAGGAGTTGGACACATACCAAGTTTAGCTCAGTTCTGGGCATCTTTGAAATACCTACACAAACTTGTTCCTACATAGTAACTTGCAACTTTGAATGAAAATGTGCTTGCTTACAGCAACGTGCTATATGTTCTGAATGCTCGAATTGGGAATCTGTGTCAAAACTTTGTTAGGAATTATGTGATCCTTACTAGCTGGAAGTAAGGGAGATGGGGCATGAAGTTATTTCTAGGAGTTGGACACATAGCAAGTTTAGCTCAGTTCTGGGCATCTTTGAAATACCTATACAAACTTGTTCCTACATAGTAACTTGCATCTTTGAATGAGAATGTGCTTGCTTACAGCAACGTGCTATATGTTCTGAATGCCCGAATTGGAAATCTGTGTCAAAACTTTGTTAGGAATTATGTGATCCTTACTAGCTGGAAGTAAGGGAGATGGGGCATGAAGTTATTTCTAGGAGTTGGACACATAGCAAGTTTAGCTCAGTTCTGGGCATCTTTGAAATACCTATACAAACTTGTTCCTACATAGTAACTTGCATCTTTGAATGGGAATCTGCTTGCTTACAGCAACGTGCTATATGTTCTGAATGCCCGAATAGGGAATCTGTGTCAAAACTTTGTTAGGAATTATGTGATCCTTACTAGCTGGAAGTAAGGGAGATGGGGCATGAAGTTATTTCTAGGAGTTGGACACATACCAAGTTTAGCTCAGTTCTGGGCATCTTTGAAATACCTATACAAACTTGTTCCTACATAGTAACTTGCAACTTTGAATGAGAATGTGCTTGCTTACAGCAACGTGCTATATGTTCTGAATGCCCGAATTGGGAATCTGTGTCAAAACTTTGTTAGGAATTATGTGATCCTTACTAGCTGGAAGTAAGGGAGATGGGGCATGAAGTTATTTCTAGGAGTTGGACACATACCAAGTTTAGCTCAGTTCTGGGCATCTTTGAAATACCTATACAAACTTGTTCCTACATAGTAACTTGCATCTTTGAATGAGAATGTGCTTGCTTACAGCAACGTGCTATATGTTCTGAATGCCCGAATTGGCAATCTGTGTCAAAACTTTGTTAGGAATTATGTGATCCTTACTAGCTGGAAGTAAGGGAGATGGGGCATGAAGTTATTTCTAGGAGTTGGACACATACCAAGTTTAGCTCAGTTCTGGGCATCTTTGAAATACCTATACAAACTTGTTCCTACATAGTAACTTGCATCTTTGAATGAGAATGTGCTTGCTTACAGCAACGTGCTATATGTTCTGAATGCCCGAATTGGCAATCTGTGTCAAAACTTTGTTAGGAATTATGTGATCCTTACTAGCTGGAAATAAGGGAGATGGGACATGAAGTTATTTCTAGGAGTTGGACACATACCAAGTTTAGCTCAGTTCTGGGCATTTTTGAAATACCTATACAAACTTGTTCCTACATAGTAACTTGCAACTTTGAATGAGAATGTGCTTGCTTGCAGCAACGTGCTATATGTTCTGAATGCCCGAATAGGGAATCTGTGTCAAAACTTTGTTAGGAATTATGTGATCCTTACTAGCTGGAAGTAAGGGAGATGGGGCATGAAGTTATTTCTAGGAGTTGGACACATAACATGTTTAGCTCAGTTCTGGGCATCTTTGAAATACCTATACAAACTTGTTCCTACCTAGTAACTTGCAACTTTGAATGAAAATGTGCTTGCTTACAGCAACGTGCTATATGTTCTGAATGCCCGAATTGGGAATCTGTGTCAAATCTTTGTTAGGAATTATGTGATCCTTACTAGCTGGAAGTAAGGGAGATGGGGCATGAAGTTATTTCTAGGAGTTGGACACATACCAAGTTTAGCTCAGTTCTGGGCATCTTTGAAATACCTATACAAACTTGTTCCTACATAGTAACTTGCATCTTTGAATGAGAATGTGCTTGCTTACAGCAACGTGCTATATGTTCTGAATGCCCGAATTGGGAATCTGTGTCAAAACTTTGTTAGGAATTATGTGATCCTTACTAGCTGGAAGTAAGGGAGATGGGGCATGAAGTTATTTCTAGGAGTTGGACACATACCAAGTTTAGCTCAGTTCTGGGCATCTTTGAAATACCTATACAAACTTGTTCCTACATAGTAACTTGCATCTTTGAATGAGAATCTGCTTGCTTACAGCAACGTGCTATATGTTCTGAATGCCCGAATTGGGAATCTGTGTCAAAACTGTTAGGAATTATGTGATCCTTACTAGCTGGAAGTAAGGGAGATGGGGCATGAAGTTATTTCTAGGAGTTGGACACATACCAAGTTTAGCTCAGTTCTGGGCATCTTTGAAATACCTATACAAACTTGTTCCTACATAGTAACTTGCAACTTTGAATGAGAATGTGCTTGCTTACAGCAACGTGCTATATGTTCTGAATGCCCGAATTGGGAATCTGTGTCAAAACTTTGTTAGGAATTATGTGATCCTTACTAGCTGGAAGTAAGGGAGATGGGGCATGAAGTTATTTCTAGGAGTTGGACACATAGCAAGTTTAGCTCAGTTCTGGGCATCTTTGAAATACCTATACAAACTTGTTCCTACATAGTAACTTGCATCTTTGAATGAGAATGTGCTTGCTTACAGCAACGTGCTATATGTTCTGAATGCCCGAATTGGGAATCTGTGTCAAAACTTTGTTAGGAATTATGTGATCCTTACTAGCTGGAAGTAAGGGAGATGGGGCATGAAGTTATTTCTAGGAGTTGGACACATACCAAGTTTAGCTCAGTTCTGGGCATCTTTGAAATACCTATACAAACTTGTTCCTACCTAGTAACTTGCATCTTTGAATGAGAATGTGCTTGCTTACAGCAACGTGCTATATGTTCTGAATGCCCGAATTGGGAATCTGTGTCAAAACTTTGTTAGGAATTATGTGATCCTTACTAGCTGGAAGTAAGGGAGATGGGGCATGAAGTTATTTCTAGGAGTTGGACACATAGCAAGTTTAGCTCAGTTCTGGGCATCTTTGATATACCTATACAAACTTGTTCCTACATAGTAACTTGCAACTTTGAATGAGAATGTGCTTGCTTACAGCAACGTGCTATATGTTCTGAATGCCCGAATTGGGAATCTGTGTCAAAACTTTGTTAGGAATTATGTGATCCTTACTAGCTGGAAGTAAGGGAGATGGGGCATGAAGTTATTTCTAGGAGTTGGACACATACCAAGTTTAGCTCAGTTCTGGGCATCTTTGAAATACCTATACAAACTTGTTCCTACATAGTAACTTGCATCTTTGAATGAGAATGTGCTTGCTTACAGCAACGTGCTATATGTTCTGAATGCCCGAATTGGGAATCTGTGTCAAAACTTTGTTAGGAATTATGTGATCCTTACTAGCTGGAAGTAAGGGAGATGGGGCATGAAGTTATTTCTAGGAGTTGGACACATAGCAAGTTTAGCTCAGTTCTGGGCATCTTTGAAATACCTATACAAACTTGTTCCTACCTAGTATCTTGCAACTTTGAATGAAAATGTGCTTGCTTACAGCAACGGGCTATATGTTCTGAATGCCCGAATTGGGAATCTGTGTCAAAACTTTGTTAGGAATTATGTGATCCTTACTAGCTGGAAGTAAGGGAGATGGGGCATGAAGTTATTTCTAGGAGTTGGACACATACCAAGTTTAGCTCAGTTCTGGGCATCTTTGAAATACCTATACAAACATGTTCCTACATAGTATCTTGCAACTTTGAATGAGAATGTGCTTGCTTACAGCAACGTGCTACATGTTCTGAATGCCCGAATTGGGAATCTGTGTCAAAACTTTGTTAGGAATTATGTGATCCTTACTAGCTGGAAGTAAGGGAGATGGGGCATGAAGTTATTTCTAGGAGTTGGACACATACCAAGTTTAGCTCAGTTCTGGGCATCTTTGAAATACCTATACAAACTTGTTCCTACATAGTAACTTGCAACTTTGAATGAGAATATGCTTGCTTACAGCAACGTGCTATATGTTCTGAATGCCCGAATTGGGAATCTGTGTCAAAACTTTGTTAGGAATTATGTGATCCTTACTAGCTGGAAGTAAGGGAGATGGGGCATGAAGTTATTTCTAGGAGTTGGACACATACCAAGTTTAGCTCAGTTCTGGGCATCTTTCAAATACCTATACAAACTTGTTCCTACATAGTAACTTGCATCTTTGAATGAGAATGTGCTTGCTTACAGCAACGTGCTATATGTTCTGAATGCCCGAATTGGGAATCTGTGTCAAAACTGTTAGGAATTATGTGATCCTTACTAGCTGGAAGTAAGGGAGATGGGGCATGATGTTATTTCTAGGAGTTGGACACATACCAAGTTTAGCTCAGTTCTGGGCATCTTTGAAATACCTATACAAACTTGTTCCTACATAGTAACTTGCAACTTTGAATGAAAATGTGATTGCTTACAGCAACATGCTATATGTTCTGAATGCCCGAATTGGGAATCTGTGTCAAAACTTTGTTAGGAATTATGTGATCCTTACTAGCTGGAAGTAAGGGAGATGGGGCATGAAGTTATTTCTAGGAGTTGGACACATACCAAGTTTAGCTCAGTTCTGGGCATCTTTGAAATACCTATACAAACTTGTTCCTACATAGTAACTTGCAACTTTGAATGAAAATGTGCTTGCTTACAGCAACGTGCTATATGTTCTGAATGCCCGAATTGGGAATCTGTGTAAAACTTTGTTAGGAATTATGTGATCCTTACTAGCTGGAAGTAAGGGAGATGGGGCATGAAGTTATTTCTAGGAGTTGGACACATACCAAGTTTAGCTCAGTTCTGGGCATCTTTGAAATACCTATACAAACTTGTTCCTACATAGTAACTTGCATCTTTGAATGTGAATGTGCTTGCTTACAGCAACGTGCTATATGTTCTGAATGCCCGAATTGGGAATCTGTGTCAAAACTTTGTTAGGAATTATGTGATCCTTACTAGCTGGAAGTAAGGGAGATGGGGCATGAAGTTATTTCTAGGAGTTGGACACATACCAAGTTTAGCTCAGTTCTGGGCATCTTTGAAATACCTATACAAACTTGTTCCTACATAGTAACTTGCAACTTTGAATGGGAATCTGCTTGCTTACAGCAACGAGCTATATGTTCGGAATGCCCGAATTGGCAATCTGTGTCAAAACTTTGTTAGGAATTATGTGATCCTTACTAGCTGGAAGTAAGGGAGATGGGGCATGAAGTTATTTCTAGGAGTTGGACACATACCAAGTTTAGCTCAGTTCTGGGCATCTTTGAAATACCTATACAAACATGTTCCTACATAGTATCTTGCAACTTTGAATGAGAATGTGCTTGCTTACAGCAACGTGCTACATGTTCTGAATGCCCGAATTGGGAATCTGTGTCAAAACATTGTTAGGAATTATGTGATCCTTACTAGCTGGAAGTAAGGGAGATGGGGCATGAAGTTATTTCTAGGAGTTGGACACATACCAAGTTTAGCTCAGTTCTGGGCATCTTTGAAATACCTATACAAACATGTTCCTACATAGTATCTTGCAACTTTGAATGAGAATGTGCTTGCTTACAGCAACGTGCTACATGTTCTGAATGCCCGAATTGGGAATCTGTGTCAAAACTTTGTTAGTAATTATGTGATCCTTACTAGCTGGAAGTAAGGGAGATGGGGCATGAAGTTATTTCTAGGAGTTGGACACATACCAAGTTTAGCTCAGTTCTGGGCATCTTTGAAATACCTATACAAACTTGTTCCTACATAGTAACTTGCAACTTTGAATGAGAATATGCTTGCTTACAGCAACGTGCTATATGTTCTGAATGCCCGAATTGGGAATCTGTGTCAAAACTTTGTTAGGAATTATGTGATCCTTACTAGCTGGAAGTAAGGGAGATGGGGCATGAAGTTATTTCTAGGAGTTGGACACATACCAAGTTTAGCTCAGTTCTGGGCATCTTTGAAATACCTATACAAACTTGTTCCTACATAGTAACTTGCAACTTTGAATGAGAATGTGCTTGCTTACAGCAACGTGCTATATGTTCTGAATGCCCGAATTGGGAATCTGTGTCAAAATTTTGTTAGGAATTATGTGATCCTTACTAGCTGGAAGTAAGGGAGATGGGGCATGAAGTTATTTCTAGGAGTTGGACACATAGCAAGTTTAGCTCAGTTCTGGGCATCTTTGAAATACCTATACAAACTTGTTCCTACATAGTAACTTGCATCTTTGAATGAGAATGTGCTTGCTTACAGCAACGTGCTATATGTTCTAAATGCCCGAATTGGCAATCTGTGTCAAAACTTTGTTAGGAATTATGTGATCCTTACTAGCTGGAAGTAAGGGAGATGGGGCATGAAGTTATTTCTAGGAGTTGGACACATACCAAGTTTAGCTCAGTTCTGGGCATCTTTGAAATACCTATACAAACATGTTCCTACCTAGTAACTTGCATCTTTGAATGAGAATGTGCTTGCTTACAGCAACGTGCTATATGTTCTGAATGCCCGAATTGGGAATCTGTGTCAAAACTTTGTTAGGAATTATGTGATCCTTACTAGCTGGAAGTAAGGGAGATGGGGCATGAAGTTATTTCTAGGAGTTGGACACATACCAAGTTTAGCTCAGTTCTGGGCATCTTTGAAATACCTATACAAACTTGTTCCTACATAGTAACTTGCAACTTTGAATGAAAATGTGCTTGCTTACAGCAACGTGCTATATGTTCTGAATGCCCGAATTGGGAATCTGTGTCAAAACTTTGTTAGGAATTATGTGATCCTTACTACCTGGAAGTAAGGGAGATGGGGCATGAAGTTATTTCTAGGAGTTGGACACATAGCAAGTTTAGCTCAGTTCTGGGCATCTTTGAAATACCTATACAAACTTGTTCCTACCTAGTAACTTGCATCTTTGAATGAGAATGTGCTTGCTTACAGCAACGTGCTATATGTTCTGAATGCCCGAATTGGGAATCTGTGTCAAAACTTTGTTAGGAATTATGTGATCCTTACTAGCTGGAAGTAAGGGAGATGGGGCATGAAGTTATTTCTAGGAGTTGGACACATAGCAAGTTTAGCTCAGTTCTGGGCATCTTTGATATACCTATACAAACTTGTTCCTACATAGTAACTTGCAACTTTGAATGAGAATGTGCTTGCTTACAGCAACGTGCTATATGTTCTGGATGCCCGAATTGGGAATCTGTGTCAAAACTTTGTTAGGAATTATGTGATCCTTACTAGCTGGAAGTAAGGGAGATGGGGCATGAAGTTATTTCTAGGAGTTGGACACATACCAAGTTTAGCTCAGTTCTGGGCATCTTTGAAATACCTATACAAACTTGTTCCTACATAGTAACTTGCATCTTTGAATGAGAATGTGCTTGCTTACAGCAACGTGCTATATGTTCTGAATGCCCGAATTGGGAATCTGTGTCAAAACTTTGTTAGGAATTATGTGATCCTTACTAGCTGGAAGTAAGGGAGATGGGGCATGAAGTTATTTGTAGGAGTTGGACACATAGCAAGTTTAGCTCAGTTCTGGGCATCTTTGAAATACCTATACAAACTTGTTCCTACATAGTAATTTGCATCTTTGAATGGGAATCTGCTTGCTTACAGCAACGTGCTATATGTTCTGAATGCCCGAATAGGGAATCTGTGTCAAAACTTTGTTAGGAATTATGTGATCCTTACTAGCTGGAAGTAAGGGAGATGGGGCAGGAAGTTATTTCTAGGAGTTGGACACATAGCAAGTTTAGCTCAGTTCTGGGCATCTTTGAAATACCTATACAAACTTGTTCCTACATAGTAACTTTCAACTTTGAATGAGAATGTGCTTGCTTACAGCAACGTGCTATATGTTCTGAATGCCCGAATTGTGAATCTGTGTCAAAACTTTGTTAGGAATTATGTGATCCTTACTAGCTGGAAGTAAGGGAGATGGGGCATGAAGTTATTTCTAGGAGTTGGACACATACCAAGTTTAGCTCAGTTCTGGGCATCTTTGAAATACCTATACAAACTTGTTGCTACATAGTAACTTGCAACTTTGAATGAGAATCTTCTTGCTTACAGCAACGTGCTATATGTTCTGAATGCCCGAATTGGGAATCTGTGTCAAAACTTTGTAAGGAATTATGTGATCCTTACCAGCTGGAAGTAAAGGAGACGGGGCATGAAGTTATTTCTTGGAGTTGGACACATACCAAGTTTAGCTCAGTTCTGGGCATCTTTGAAATACCTATACAAACTTGTTCCTACATAGTAACTTGCATCTTTGAATGAGAATGTGCTTGCTTACAGCAACTTGCTATATGTTCTGAATGCCCGAATTGGGAATCTGTGTCAAAACTTTGTTAGGAATTATGTGATCCTTACTAGCTGGAAGTAAGGGAGATGGGGCATGAAGTTATTTCTAGGAGTTGGACACATACCAAGTTTAGCTCAGTTCTGGGCATCTTTGAAATACCTATACGAACTTGTTCCTACATAGTAACTTGCATCTTTGAATGAGAATGTGCTTGCTTACAGCAACGTGCTATATGTTCTGAAAGCCCGAATTGGGAATCTGTGTCAAAACTTTGTTAGGAATTATGTGATCCTTACTAGCTGGAAGTAAGGGAGATGGGGCATGAAGTTATTTCTAGGAGTTGGACACATACCAAGTTTACCTCAGTTCTGGGCATCTTTGAAATACCTATACAAACTTGTTCCTACATAGTAACTTGCAACTTTGAATGAGAATGTGCTTGCTTACAGCAACGTGCTATATGTTCTGAATGCCCGAATTGGGAATCTGTGTCAAAACTTTGTTAGGAATTATGTGATCCTTACTAGCTGGAAGTAAGGGAGATGGGGCATGAAGTTATTTGTAGGAGTTGGACACATAGCAAGTTTAGCTCAGTTCTGGGCATCTTTGAAATACCTATACAAACTTGTTCCTACATAGTAATTTGCATCTTTGAATGGGAATCTGCTTGCTTACAGCAACGTGCTATATGTTCTGAATGCCCGAATAGGGAATCTGTGTCAAAACTTTGTTAGGAATTATGTGATCCTTACTAGCTGGAAGTAAGGGAGATGGGGCAGGAAGTTATTTCTAGGAGTTGGACACATAGCAAGTTTAGCTCAGTTCTGGGCATCTTTGAAATACCTATACAAACTTGTTCCTACATAGTAACTTTCAACTTTGAATGAGAATGTGCTTGCTTACAGCAACGTGCTATATGTTCTGAATGCCCGAATTGTGAATCTGTGTCAAAACTTTGTTAGGAATTATGTGATCCTTACTAGCTGGAAGTAAGGGAGATGGGGCATGAAGTTATTTCTAGGAGTTGGACACATACCAAGTTTAGCTCAGTTCTGGGCATCTTTGAAATACCTATACAAACTTGTTGCTACATAGTAACTTGCAACTTTGAATGAGAATCTTCTTGCTTACAGCAACGTGCTATATGTTCTGAATGCCCGAATTGGGAATCTGTGTCAAAACTTTGTAAGGAATTATGTGATCCTTACCAGCTGGAAGTAAAGGAGACGGGGCATGAAGTTATTTCTTGGAGTTGGAGACATACCAAGTTTAGCTCAGTTCTGGGCATCTTTGAAATACCTATACAAACTTGTTCCTACATAGTAACTTGCATCTTTGAATGAGAATGTGCTTGCTTACAGCAACTTGCTATATGTTCTGAATGCCCGAATTGGGAATCTGTGTCAAAACTTTGTTAGGAATTATGTGATCCTTACTAGCTGGAAGTAAGAGAGATGGGGCATGAAGTTATTTCTAGGAGTTGGACACATACCAAGTTTAGCTCAGTTCTGGGCATCTTTGAAATACCTATACGAACTTGTTCCTACATAGTAACTTGCATCTTTGAATGAGAATGTGCTTGCTTACAGCAACGTGCTATATGTTCTGAATGCCCGAATTGGGAATCTGTGTCAAAACATTGTTAGGAATTATGTGATCCTTACTAGCTGGAAGTAAGGGAGATGGGGCATGAAGTTATTTCTAGGAGTTGGACACATACCAAGTTTAGCTCAGTTCTGGGCATCTTTGAAATACCTATACAAACTTGTTCCTACCTAGTAACTTGCATCTTTGAATGAGAATCTGCTTGCTTACAGCAACGTGCTATATGTTCTGAAAGCCCGAATTGGGAATCTGTGTCAAAACTTTGTTAGGAATTATGTGATCCTTACTAGCTGGAAGTAAGGGAGATGGGGCATGAAGTTATTTCTAGGAGTTGGACACATACCAAGTTTAGCTCAGTTCTGGGCATCTTTGAAATACCTATACAAACTTGTTCCTACATAGTAACTTGCAACTTTGAATGAGAATGTGCTTGCTTACAGCAACGTGCTATATGTTCTGAATGCCCGAATTGGGAATCTGTGTCAAAACTTTGTTAGGAATTATGTGTTCCTTACTAGCTGGAAGTAAGGGAGATGGGGCATGAAGTTATTTCTAGGAGTTGGACACATACCAAGTTTAGCTCAGTTCTGGGCATCTTTGAAATACCTATACAAACTTGTTCCTACATAGTAACTTGCAACTTTGAATGAGAATGTGCTTGCTTACAGCAACGTGCTATACGTTCTGAATGCCCGAATAGGGAATCTGTGTCAAAACTTTGTTAGGAATTATGTGATCCTTACTAGCTGGAAGTAAGGGAGATGGGGCATGAAGTTATTTCTTGGAGTTTGAGACATACCAAGTTTAGCTCAGTTCTGGGCATCTTTGAAATACCTATACAAACTTGTTCCTACATAGTAACTTGCATCTTTGAATGAGAATGTGCTTGCTTACAGCAACGTGCTATATGTTCTGAATGCCCGAATTGGCAATCTGTGTCAAAACTTTGTTAGGAATTATGTGATCCTTACTAGCTGGAAGTAAGGGAGATGGGGCATGAAGTTATTTCTAGGAGTTGGACACATACCAAGTTTAGCTCAGTTCTGGGCATCTTTGAAATACCTATACAAACTTGTTCCTACCTAGTAACTTGCATCTTTGAATGAGAATGTGCTTGCTTACAGCAACGTGCTATATGTTCTGAATGCCCGAATTGGGAATCTGTGTCAAAACTTTGTTAGGAATTATGTGATCCTTACTAGCTGGAAGTAAGGGAGATGGGGCATGAAGTTATTTCTAGGAGTTGGACACATACCAAGTTCAGCTCAGTTCTGGGCATCTTTGAAATACCTATACAAACTTGTTCCTACATAGTAACTTGCAACTTTGAATGAAAATGTGCTTGCTTACAGCAACGTGCTATATGTTCTGAATGCCCGAATTGGGAATCTGTGTCAAAACTTTGTTAGGAATTATGTGATCCTTACTAGCTGGAAGTAAGGGAGATGGGGCATGAAGTTATTTCTAGGAGTTGGACACATACCAAGTTCAGCTCAGTTCTGGGCATCTTTGAAATACCTATACAAACTTGTTCCTACATAGTAACTTGCAACTTTGAATGAGAATGTGCTTGCTTACAGCAACGTGCTATATGTTCTGAATGCCCGAATTGGGAATCTGTGTCAAAACTTTGTTAGGAATTATGTGATCCTTACTAGCTGGAAGTAAGGGAGATGGGGCATGAAGTTATTTCTAGGAGTTGGACACATAGCAAGTTTAGCTCAGTTCTGGGCATCTTTGAAATACCTATACAAACTTGTTCCTACATAGTAACTTGCATATTTGAATGGGAATCTGCTTGCTTACAGCAACGTGCTATATGTTCTGAATGCCCGAATAGGGAATCTGTGTCAAAACTTTGTTAGGAATTATGTGATCCTTACTAGCTGGAAGTAAGGGAGATGGGGCATGAAGTTATTTCTAGGAGTTGGACACATACCAAGTTTAGCTCAGTTCTGGGCATCTTTGAAATACCTATACAAACTTGTTCCTACATAGTAACTTGCAACTTTGAATGAAAATGTGCTTGCTTACAGCAACGTGCTATATGTTCTGAGTGCCCGAATTGGGAATCTGTGTGAAAATATTGTTAGGAATTATGTGATCCTTACTAGCTGGAAGTAAGGGAGATGGGGCATGAAGTTATTTCTAGGAGTTGGACACATACCAAGTTTAGCTCAGTTCTGGGCATCTTTGAAATACCTATACAAACTTGTTCCTACATAGTAACTTGCAACTTTGAATGAAAATGTGCTTGCTTACAGCAACGTGCTATATGTTCTGAATGCCCGAATTGGGAATCTGTGTCAAAACTTTGTTAGGAATTATGTGATCCTTGCTAGCTGGAAGTAAGGGAGATGGGGCATGAAGTTATTTCTAGGAGTTGGACACATACCAAGTTTAGCTCAGTTCTGGGCATCTTTGAAATACCTATACAAACTTGTTCCTACATAGTAACTTGCATCTTTGAATGAGAATGTGCTTGCTTACAGCAACGTGCTATATGTTCTGAATGCCCGAATTGGAAATCTGAGTCAAAACTTTGTTAGGAATTATGTGATCCTTACTAGCTGGAAGTAAGGGAGATGGGGCATGAAGTTATTTCTAGGAGTTGGACACATAGCAAGTTTAGCTCAGTTCTGGGCATCTTTGAAATACCTATACAAACTTGTTCCTACATAGTAACTTGCATATTTGAATGGGAATCTGCTTGCTTACAGCAACGTGCTATATGTTCTGAATGCCCGAATAGGGAATCTGTGTCAAAACTTTGTTAGGAATTATGTGATCCTTACTAGCTGGAAGTAAGGGAGATGGGGCATGAAGTTATTTCTAGGAGTTGGACACATACCAAGTTTAGCTCAGTTCTGGGCATCTTTGAAATACCTATACAAACTTGTTCCTACATAGTAACTTGCAACTTTGAATGAAAATGTGCTTGCTTACAGCAACGTGCTATATGTTCTGAGTGCCCGAATTGGGAATCTGTGTGAAAATATTGTTAGGAATTATGTGATCCTTACTAGCTGGAAGTAAGGGAGATGGGGCATGAAGTTATTTCTAGGAGTTGGACACATACCAAGTTTAGCTCAGTTCTGGGCATCTTTGAAATACCTATACAAACTTGTTCCTACATAGTAACTTGCAACTTTGAATGAAAATGTGCTTGCTTACAGCAACGTGCTATATGTTCTGAATGCCCGAATTGGGAATCTGTGTCAAAACTTTGTTAGGAATTATGTGATCCTTGCTAGCTGGAAGTAAGGGAGATGGGGCATGAAGTTATTTCTAGGAGTTGGACACATACCAAGTTTAGCTCAGTTCTGGGCATCTTTGAAATACCTATACAAACTTGTTCCTACATAGTAACTTGCATCTTTGAATGAGAATGTGCTTGCTTACAGCAACGTGCTTTATGTTCTGAATGCCCGAATTGGAAATCTGAGTCAAAACTTTGTTAGGAATTATGTGATCCTTACTAGCTGGAAGTAAGGGAGATGGGGCATGAAGTTATTTCTAGGAGTGGGACACATACCAAGTTTAGCTCAGTTCTGGGCATCTTTGAAATACCTATACAAAATTGTTCCTACATAGTAACTTGCATCTTTGAATGAGAATGTGCTTGCTTACAACAACGTGCTATATGTTCTGAATGCCCGAAATGGCAATCTGTGTCAAAACTTTGTTAGGAATTATGTGATCCTTACTAGCTGGAAGTAAGGGAGATGGGGCATGAAGTTATTTCTAGGAGTGGGACACATACCAAGTTTAGCTCAGTTCTGGGCATCTTTGAAATACCTATACAAACTTGTTCCTACATAGTAACTTGCAACTTTGAATGAGAATGTGCTTGCTTACAGCAACGTGCTATATGTTCTGAATGCCCGAATTGGCAATCTGTGTCAAAACTTTGTTAGGAATTATGTGATCCTTACTAGCTGGAAGTAAGGGAGATGGGGCATGAAGTTATTTCTAGGAGTGGGACACATACGAAGTTTAGCTCAGTTCTGGGCATCTTTGAAATACCTATACAAACTTGTTCCTACATAGTAACTTGCAACTTTGAATGAGAATGTGCTTGCTTACAGCAACGTGCTATATGTTCTGAATGCCCGAATTGGGAATCTGTGTCAAAACTTTGTTAGGAATTATGTGATCCTTACTAGTTGGAAGTAAGGGATATGGGGCATGAAGTTATTTCTAGGAGTTGGACACATACCAAGTTTAGCTCAGTTCTGGGCATCTTTGAAATACCTATACAAACTTGTTCCTACATAGTAACTTGCATCTTTGAATGAAAATGTGCTTGCTTACAGCAACGTGCTATATGTTCTGAATGCCCGAATTGGGAATCTGTGTCAAAACTTTGTTAGGAATTATGTGATCCTTACTAGCTGGAAGTAAGGGAGATGGGGCATGAAGTTATTTCTAGGAGTTGGACACATACCAAGTTTAGCTCAGTTCTGGGCATCTTTGAAATACCTATACGAACTTGTTCCTACATAGTAACTTGCAACTTTGAATGAAAATGTGCTTGCTTACAGCAACGTGCTATATGTTCTGAATGCCCGAATTGGGAATCTGTGTCAAAACTTTGTTAGGAATTATGTGATCCTTACTAGCTGGAAGTAAGGGAGATGGGGCATGAAGTTATTTCTAGGAGTTGGACACATACCAAGTTTAGCTCAGTTCTGGGCATCTTTGAAATACCTATACGAACTTGTTCCTACATAGTAACTTGCAACTTTGAATGAAAATGTGCTTGCTTACAGCAACGTGCTATATGTTCTGAATGCCCGAATTGGGAATCTGTGTCAAAACTTTGTTAGGAATTATGTGATCCTCACTAGCTGGAAGTAAGGGAGATGGGGCATGAAGTTATTTCTAGGAGTTGGACACATACCAAGTTTAGCTCAGTTCTGGGCATCTTTGAAATACCTATACGAACTTGTTCCTACATAGTAACTTGCATCTTTGAATGAGAATGTGCTTGCTTACAGCAACGTGCTATATGTTCTGAATGCCCGAATTGGGAATCTGTGTCAAAACTTTGTTAGGAATTATGTGATCCTTACTAGCTGGAAGTAAGGGAGATGGGGCATGAAGTTATTTCTAGGAGTTGGACACATACCAAGTTTAGCTCAGTTCTGGGCATCTTTGAAATACCTATACGAACTTGTTGCTACATAGTCACTTGCATCTTTGAATGAGAATGTGCTTGCTTACAGCAACGTGCTATATGTTCTGAATGCCCGAATTGGCAATCTGTGTCAAAACTTTGTTAGGAATTATGTGATCCTTACTAGCTGGAAGTAAGGGAGATGGGGCATGAAGTTATTTCTAGGAGTTGGACACATACCAAGTTTAGCTCAGTTCTGGGCATCTTTGAAATACCTATACAAACTTGTTGCTACATAGTAACTTGCATCATTAATGAGAACCTGCTTTCTTACAGCAACGTGCTATATGTTCTGAATGCCCGAATTGGGAATCTGTGTCAAAACTTTGTTAGGAATTATGTGATCCTTACTAGCTGGAAGTAAGGGAGATGGGGCATGAAGTTATTTCTAGGAGTTGGACATATAGCAAGTTTAGCTCAGTTCTGGGCATCTTTGAAATACCTATACAAACTTGTTCCTACATAGTAACTTTCAACTTTGAATGAGAATGTGCTTGCTTACAGCAACGTGCTATATGTTCTGAATGCCCGAATTGGGAATCTGTGTCAAAACTTTGTTAGGAATTATGTGATCCTTACTAGCTGGAAGTAAGGGAGATGGGGCATGAAGTTATTTCTAGGAGTTGGACACATACCAAGTTTAGCTCAGTTCTGGGCATCTATGAAATACCTATACAAACTTGTTCCTACATAGTAACTTGCAACTTTGAATGAGAATCTGCTTGCTTACAGCAACGTGCTATATGTTCTGAATGGCCGAATTGGTAATCTGTGTCAAAACTTTGTTAGGAATTATGTGATCCTTACTAGCTGGAAGTAAGGGAGACGGGGCATGAAGTTATTTCTTGGAGTTGGACACATACCAAGTTTAGCTCAGTTCTGGGCATCTTTGAAATACCTATACAAACTTGTTCCTACATAGTAACTTGCATCTTTGAATGAGAATGTGCTTGCTTACAGCAACGTGCTATATGTTCTGAATGCCCGAATTGGGAATCTGTGTCAAAACTTTGTTAGGAATTATGTGATCCTTACTAGCTGGAAGTAAGGGAGATGGGGCATGAAGTTATATCTAGGAGTTGGACACATACCAAGTTTAGCTCAGTTCTGGGCATCTTTGAAATACCTATACAAACTTGTTCCTACCTAGTAACTTGCATCTTTGAATGAGAATGTGCTTGCTTACAGCAACGTGCTATATGTTCTGAATGCCCGAATTGGGAATCTGTGTCAAAACTTTGTTAGGAATTATGTGATCCTTACTAGCTGGAAGTAAGGGAGATGGGGCATGAAGTTATTTCTAGGAGTTGGACACATACCATGTTCAGCTCAGTTCTGGGCATCTTTGAAATACCTATACAAACTTGTTCCTACATAGTAACTTGCATCTTTGAATGGGAATCTGCTTGCTTACAGCAACGTGCTATATGTTCTGAATGCCCGAATTGGGAATCTGTGTCAAAACTTTGTTAGGAATTATGTGATCCTTACTAGCTGGAAGTAAGGGAGATGGGGCATGAAGTTATTTCTAGGAGTTGGACACATACCAAGTTTAGCTCAGTTCTGGGCATCTTTGAAATACCTATACAAACTTGTTCCTACATAGTAACTTGCAACTTTGAATGACAATGTGCTTGCTTACAGCAACGTGCTATATGTTCTGAATACCCGAATTGGGAATCTGTGTGAAAACATTGTTAGGAATTATGTGATCCTTACTAGCTGGAAGTAAGGGAGATGGGGCATGAAGTTATTTCTAGGAGTTGGACACATACCAAGTTTAGCTCAGTTCTGGGCATCTTAGAAATACCAATACAAACTTATTCCTACATAGTATCTTGCAACTTTGAATGACAATGTGCTTGCTTACAGCAACGTGCTACATGTTCTGAATGCCCGAATTGGGAATCTGTGTCAAAACTTTGTTAGGAATTATGTGATCCTTACTAGCTGAAAGTAAGGGAGATGGGGCATGAAGTTATTTCTAGGAGTTGGACACATACCAAGTTTAGCTCAGTTCTGGGCATCTTTGAAATACCTATACAAACTTGTTCCTACATAGTAACTTGCAACTTTGAATGAAAATGTGCTTGCTTACAGCAACGTGCTATATGTTCTGAATGCCCGAATTGGGAATCTGTGTCAAAACTTTGTTAGGAATTATGTGATCCTTGCTAGCTGGAAGTAAGGGAGATGGGGCATGAAGTTATTTCTAGGAGTTGGACACATACCAAGTTTAGCTCAGTTCTGGGCATCTTTGAAATACGTATACAAACTTGTTCCTACATAGTAACTTGCAACTTTGAATGAAAATGTGCTTGCTTACAGCAACGTGCTATATGTTCTGAATGCCCGAATTGGGAATCTGTGTCAAAACTTTGTTAGGAATTATGTGATCCTTACTAGCTGGAAGTAAGGGAGATGGGGCATGAAGTTATTTCTAGGAGTTGGACACATACCAAGTTTAGCTCAGTTCTGGGCATCTTTGAAATACCTATACAAACTTGTTCCTACATAGTAACTTGCAACTTTGAATGAAAATGTGCTTGCTTACAGCAACGTGCTATATGTTCTGAATGCCCGAATTGGGAATCTGTGTCAAATCTTTGTTAGGAATTATGTGATCCTTACTAGCTGGAAGTAAGGGAGATGGAGCATGAAGTTATTTCTAGGAGTTGGACACATAGCAAGTTTAGCTCAGTTCTGGGCATCTTTGAAATACCTATACAAACTTGTTCCTACATAGTAACTTGCATCTTTGAATGGGAGTCTGCTTGCTTACAGCAACGTGCTATATGTTCTGAATGCCTGAATTGGGAATCTGTGTCAAAACTTTGTTAGGAATTATGTGATCCTTACTAGCTGGAAGTAAGGGAGATGGGGCATGAAGTTATTTCTAGGAGTTGGACACATAGCAAGTTTAGCTCAGTTCTGGGCATCTTTGAAATACCTATACAAACTTGTTCCTACATAGTAACTTGCATCTTTGAATGGGAATCTGCTTGCTTACAGCAACGTGCTATATGTTCTGAATGCCCGAATTGGGAATCTGTGTCAAAACTTTGTTAGGAATTATGTGATCCTTACTAGCTGGAAGTAAGGGAGATGGGGCATGAAGTTATTTCTAGGAGTTGGACACATACCAAGTTTAGCTCAGTTCTGGGCATCTTTGAAATACCTATACAAACTTGTTCCTACATAGTAACTTGCAACTTTGAATGAGAATGTGCTTGCTTACAGCAACGTGCTATATGTTCTGAATGCCCGAATTGGCAATCTGTGTCAAATCTTTGTTAGGATTTATGTGATCCTTACTAGCTGGAAGTAAGGGAGATGGGGCATGAAGTTATTTCTAGGAGTTGGACACATAGCAAGTTTAGCTCAGTTCTGGGCATCTTTGAAATACCTATACAAACTTATTCCTACATAGTAACTTGCAACTTTGAATGAGAATGTGCTTGCTTACAGCAACGTGCTATATGTTCTGAATGCCCGAATTGGGAATCTGTGTCAAAACTTTGTTAGGAATTATGTGATCCTTACTAGCTGGAAGTAAGGGAGATGGGGCATGAAGTTATTTCTAGGAGTTGGACACATACCAAGTTTAGCTCAGTTCTGGGCATCTTTGAAATACCTATACAAACTTGTTCCTACCTAGTAACTTGCATCTTTGAATGAGAATGTGCTTGCTTACAGCAACGTGCTATATGTTCTGAATGCCCGAATTGGGAATCTGTGTCAAAACTTTGTTAGGAATTATGTGATCCTTACTAGCTGGAAGTAAGGGAGATGGGGCATGAAGTTATTTCTAGGAGTTGGACACATACCAAGTTTAGCTCAGTTCTGGGCATCTTTGAAATACCTATACAAACTTGTTCCTACATAGTAACTTGCAACTTTGAATGAGAATGTGCTTGCTTACAGCAACGCGCTATATGTTCTGAATGCCCGAATAGGGAATCTGTGTCAAAACTTTGTTAGGAATTATGTGATCCTTACTAGCTGGAAGTAAGGGAGATGGGGCATGAAGTTATTTCTTGGAGTTGGAGACATACCAAGTTTAGCTCAGTTCTGGGCATCTTTGAAATACCTATACAAACTTGTTCCTACGTAGTAACTTGCATCTTTGAATGAGAATGTGCTTGCTTGCAGCAACGCGCTATATGTTCTGAATGCCCGAATAGGGAATCTGTGTCAAAACTTTGTTAGGAATTATGTGATCCTTACTAGCTGGAAGTAAGGGAGATGGGGCATGAAGTTATTTCTAGGAGTTGGACACATACAACGTTTAGCTCAGTTCTGGGCATCTTTGAAATACCTATACAAACTTGTTCCTACGTAGTAACTTGCATCTTTGAATGAGAATGTGCTTGCTTGCAGCAACGTGCTATATGTTCTGAATGCCCGAATTGGGAATCTGTGTCAAAACTTTGTTAGGAATTATGTGATCCTTACTAGCTGGAAGTAAGGGAGATGGGGCATGAAGTTATTTCTAGGAGTTGGACACATACCAAGTTTAGCTCAGTTCTGGGCATCTTTGAAATACCTATACAAACTTGTTCCTACGTAGTAACTTGCATCTTTGAATGAGAATGTGCTTGCTTGCAGCAACGTGCTATATGTTCTGAATGCCCGAATTGGGAATCTGTGTCAAAACTTTGTTAGGAATTATGTGATCCTTACTAGCTGGAAGTAAGGGAGATGGGGCATGAAGTTATTTCTAGGATTTGGACACATACCAAGTTTAGCTCAGTTCTGGGCATCTTTGAAATACCTATACAAACTTGTTCCTACATAGTAACTTGCAACTTTGAATGAGAATGTGCTTGCTTACAGCAACGTGCTATATGTTCTGAATGCCCGAATTGGGAATCTGTGTCAAAACTTTGTTAGGAATTATGTGATCCTTACTAGCTGGAAGTAAGGGAGATGGGGCATGAAGTTATTTCTAGGAGTTGGACACATACGAAGTTTAGCTCAGTTCTGGGCATCTTTGAAATACCTATGCAAACTTGTTCCTACATAGTAACTTGCATCTTTGAATGACAATGCGCTTGCTTACAGCAACGTGCTATATGTTCTGAATGCCCGAATTGGGAATCTGTGTCAAAACTTTGTTAGGAATTATGTGATCCTTACTAGTTGGAAGTAAGGAAGATGGGGCATGAAGTTATTTCTAGGAGTTGGACACATACCAAGTTTAGCTCAGTTCTGGGCATCTTTGAAATACCTATACGAACTTGTTCCTACATAGTAACTTGCAACTTTGAATGAAAATGTGCTTGCTTACAGCAACGTGCTATATGTTCTGAATGCCCGAATTGGGAATCTGTGTCAAAACTTTGTTAGGAATTATGTGATCCTTACTAGCTGGAAGTAAGGGAGATGGGGCATGAAGTTATTTCTAGGAGTTGGACACATACCAAGTTTAGCTCAGTTCTGGGCATCTTTGAAATACCTATACGAACTTGTTCCTACATAGTAACTTGCAACTTTGAATGAAAATGTGCTTGCTTACAGCAACGTGCTATATGTTCTGAATGCCCGAATTGGGAATCTGTGTCAAAACTTTGTTAGGAATTATGTGATCCTCACTAGCTGGAAGTAAGGGAGATGGGGCATGAAGTTATTTCTAGGAGTTGGACACATACCAAGTTTAGCTCAGTTCTGGGCATCTTTGAAATACCTATACGAACTTGTTCCTACATAGTACCTTGCATCTTTGAATGAGAATGTGCTTGCTTACAGCAACGTGCTATATGTTCTGAATGCCCGAATTGGGAATCTGTGTCAAAACTTTGTTAGGAATTATGTGATCCTCACTAGCTGGAAGTAAGGGAGATGGGGCATGAAGTTATTTCTAGGAGTTGGACACATACCAAGTTTAGCTCAGTTCTGGGCATCTTTGAAATACCTATACGAACTTGTTCCTACATAGTAACTTGCATCCTTGAATGAGAATGTGCTTGCTTACAGCAACGTGCTATATGTTCTGAATGCCCGAATTGGCAATCTGTGTCAAAACTTTGTTAGGAATTATGTGATCCTTACTAGCTGGAAGTAAGGGAGATGGGGCATGAAGTTATTTCTAGGAGTTGGACACATACCAAGTTTAGCTCAGTTCTGGGCATCTTTGAAATACCTATACAAACTTGTTGCTACATAGTAACTTGCATCATTAATGAGAATCTGCTTTCTTACAGCAACGTGCTATATGTTCTGAATGCCCGAATTGGGAATCTGTGTCAAAACTTTGTTAGGAATTATGTGATCCTTACTAGCTGGAAGTAAGGGAGATGGGGCATGAAGTTATTTCTAGGAGTTGGACATATAGCAAGTTTAGCTCAGTTCTGGGCATCTTTGAAATACCTATACAAACTTGTTCCTACATAGTAACTTTCAACTTTGAATGAGAATGTGCTTGCTTACAGCAACGTGCTATATGTTCTGAATGCCCGAATTGGGAATCTGTGTCAAAACTTTGTTAGGAATTATGTGATCCTTACTAGCTGGAAGTAAGGGAGACGGGGCATGAAGTTATTTCTAGGAGTTGGACACATACCAAGTTTAGCTCAGTTCTGGGCATCTTTGAAATACCTATACAAACTTGTTCCTACATAGTAACTTTCAACTTTGAATGAGAATCTGCTTGCTTACAGCAACGTGCTATATGTTCTGAATGCCCGAATTGGGAATCTGTGTCAAAACTTTGTTAGGAATTATGTGATCCTTACTAGCTGGAAGTAAGGGAGATGGGGCATGAAGTTATTTCTAGGAGTTGGACACATACCAAGTTTAGCTCAGTTCTGGGCATCTTTGAAATACCTATACAAACTTGTTCCTACATAGTAACTTGCATCTTTGAATGAGAATGTGCTTGCTTACAGCAACGTGCTATATGTTCTGAATGCCCGAATTGGCAATCTGTGTCAAAACTTTGTTAGGAATTATGTGATCCTTACTAGCTGGAAGTAAGGGAGATGGGGCATGAAGTTATTTCTAGGAGTTGGACACATACCAAGTTTAGCTCAGTTCTGGGCATCTTTGAAATACCTATACAAACTTGTTCCTACATAGTAACTTGCAACTTTGAATGAGAATGTGCTTGCTTACAGCAACGTGCTATATGTTCTGAATGCCCGAATTGGCAATCTGTGTCAAAACTTTGTTAAGAATTATGTGATCCTTACTAGCTGGAAGTAAGGGAGATGGGGCATGAAGTTATTTCTAGGAGTTGGACACATACGAAGTTTAGCTCAGTTCTGGGCATCTTTGAAATACCTATACAAACTTGTTCCTACATAGTAACTTGCATCTTTGAATGAGAATGTGCTTGCTTACAGCAACGTGCTATATGTTCTGAATGCCCGAATTGGGAATCTGTGTCAAAACTTTGTTAGGAATTATGTGATCCATACTAGCTGGAAGTAAGGGAGATGGGGCATGAAGTTATTTCTAGGAGTTGGACACATACCAAGTTTAGCTCAGTTCTGGGCATCTTTCAAATACCTATACAAACTTGTTCCTACATAGTAACTTGCAACTTTGAATGAGAATGTGCTTGCTTACAGCAACGTGCTATATGTTCTGAAGGCCCGAATTGGGAATCTGTGTCAAAACTTTGTTAGGAATTATGTGATCCTCACTAGCTGGAAGTAAGGGAGATGGGGCATGAAGTTATTTCTAGGAGTTGGACACATACCAAGTTTAGCTCAGTTCTGGGCATCTTTGAAATACCTATACAAACTTGTTCCTACATAGTAACTTGCAACTTTGAATGAGAATGTGCTTGCTTACAGCAACGTGCTATATGTTCTGAATGCCCGAATTGGGAATCTGTGTCAAAACTTTGTTAGGAATTATGTGATCCTTACTAGCTGGAAGTAAGGGAGATGGGGCATGAAGTTATTTCTAGGAGTTGGACACATACCAAGTTTAGCTCAGTTCTGGGCATCTTTGAAATACCTATACGAACTTGTTCCTACATAGTAACTTGCAACTTTGAATGAGAATGTGCTTGCTTACAGCAACGTGCTATATGTTCTGAATGCCCGAATTGGGAATCTGTGTCAAAACTTTGTTAGGAATTATGTGATCCTCACTAGCTGGAAGTAAGGGAGATGGGGCATGAAGTTATTTCTAGGAGTTGGACACATACCAAGTTTAGCTCAGTTCTGGGCATCTTTGAAATACCTATACAAACTAGTTGCTACATAGTAACTTGCATCATTAATGAGAATCTGCTTTCTTACAGCAACGTGCTATATGTTCTGAATGCCCGAATTGGGAATCTGTGTCAAAACTTTGTTAGGAATTATGTGATCCTTACTAGCTGGAAGTAAGGGAGATGGGGCATGAAGTTATTTCTAGGAGTTGGACACATAGCAAGTTTAGCTCAGTTCTGGGCATCTTTGAAATACCTATACAAACTTGTTCCTACATAGTAACTTGCAACTTTGAATGAGAATGTGCTTGCTTACAGCAACGTGCTATATGTTCTGAATGCCCGAATTGGGAATCTGTGTCAATACTTTGTTAGGAATTATGTGATCCTTACTAGCTGGAAGTAAGGGAGATGGGGCATGAAGTTATTTCTAGGAGTTGGACACATACCTAGTTTAGCTCAGTTCTGGGCATCTATGAAATACCTATACAAACTTGTTCCTACATAGTAACTTGCAACTTTGAATGAAAATGTGCTTGCTTACAGCAACGTGCTATATGTTCTGAATGCCCGAATTGGAAATCTGTGTCAAAACTTTGTTAGGAATTATGTGATCCTTACTAGCTGGAAGTAAAGGAGACGGGGCATGAAGTTATTTCTTGGAGTTGGACACATACCAAGTTTAGCTCAGTTCTGGGCATCTTTGAAATACCTATACAAACTTGTTCCTACATAGTAACTTGCAACTTTGAATGAGAATGTGCTTGCTTACTGCAACGTGCTATATGTTCTGAATGCCCGAATTGGGAATCTGTGTCAAAACTTTGTTAGGAATTATGTGATCCTTACTAGCTGGAAGTAAGGGAGATGGGGCATGAAGTTATTTCGAGGAGTTGGACCCATACCAAGTTTAGCTCAGTTCTGGGCATCTTTGAAATACCTATACGAACTTGTTCCTACATAGTAACTTGCATCTTTGAATGAGAATGTGCTTGCTTACAGCAACGTGCTATATGTTCTGAATGCCCGAATTGGGAATCTGTGTCAAAACTTTGTTAGGAATTATGTGATCCTTACTAGCTGGAAGTAAGGGAGATGGGGCATGAAGTTACTTCTAGGAGTTGGACACATACCAAGTTTAGCTCAGTTCTGGGCATCTTTGAAATACCTATACGAACTTGTTCCTACATAGTAACTTGCATCTTTGAATGAGAATGTGCTTGCTTACAGCAACGTGCTATATGTTCTGAATGCCCGAATTGGGAATCTGTGTCAAAACTTTGTTAGGAATTATGTGATCCTTACTAGCTGGAAGTAAGGGAGATGGGGCATGAAGTTATTTCTAGGAGTTGGACACATACCAAGTTTAGCTCAGTTCTGGGCATCTTTGAAATACCTATACGAACTTGTTCCTACATAGTAACTTGCATCTTTGAATGAGAATGTGCTTGCTTACAGCAACGTGCTATATGTTCTGAATACCCGAATTGGGAATCTGTGTCAAAACTTTGTTAGGAATTATGTGATCCTTACTAGCTGGAAGTAAGGGAGATGGAGCATGAAGTTATTTCTAGGAGTTGGACACATACCAAGTTTAGCTCAGTTCTGGGCATCTTTGAAATACCTATACGAACTTGTTCCTACATAGTAACTTGCATCTTTGAATGAGAATGTGCTTGCTTACAGCAACGTGCTATATGTTCTGAATGCCCGAATTGGCAATCTGTGTCAAAACTTTGTTAGGAATTATGTGATCCTTACTAGCTGGAAGTAAGGGAGATGGGGCATGAAGTTATTTCTAGGAGTTGGACACATACCAAGTTTAGCTCAGTTCTGGACATCTTTGAAATACCTACACGAACTTGTTCCTACATAGTAACTTGCATCTTTGAATGAGAATGTGCTTGCTTACAGCAACGTGCTATATGTTCTGAATGCCCGAATTGGGAATCTGTGTCAAAACTTTGTTAGGAATTATGTGATCCTTACTAGCTGGAAGTAAGGGAGATGGGGCATGAAGTTATTTCTAGGAGTTGGACACATACCAAGTTTAGCTCAGTTCTGGGCATCTTTGAAATACCTATACGAACTTGTTCCTACATAGTAACTTGCATCTTTGAATGAGAATGTGCTTGCTTACAGCAACGTGCCATATGTTCTGAATGCCCGAATTGGCAATCTGTGTCAAAACTTTGTTAGGAATTATGTGATCCTTACTAGCTGGAAGTAAGGGAGATGGGGCATGAAGTTATTTCTAGGATTTGGACACATACCAAGTTTAGCTCAGTTCTGGGCATCTTTGAAATACCTATACGAACTTGTTGCTACATAGTAACTTGCATCATTAATGAGAATCTGCTTGCTTACAGCAACGTGCTATATGTTCTGAATGCCCGAATTGGGAATCTGTGTCAAAACTTTGTTAGGAAATATGTGATCCTTACTAGCTGGAAGTAAGGGAGATGGGGCATGAAGTTGTTTCTAGGAGTTGGACACATACCAAGTTTAGCTCAGTTCTGGGCATCTTTGAAATACCTATACAAACTTGTTCCTACATAGTAACTTGCAACTTTGAATGAGAATGTGCTTGCTTACAGCAACGTGCTATATGTTCTGAATGCCCGAATTGGGAATCTGTGTCAAAACTTTGTTAGGAATTATGTGATCCTTACTAGCTGGAAGTAAGGGAGATGGGGCATGAAGTTATTTCTAGGAGTTGGACACATACCAAGTTTAGCTCAGTTCTGGGCATCTTTGAAATACCTATACAAACTTGTTCCTACATAGTAACTTGCATCTTTGAATGAGAATGTGCTTGCTTACAGCAACGTGCTATATGTTCTGAATGCCCGAATTGGGAATCTGTGTCAAAACTTTGTTAGGAATTATGTGATCCTTACTAGCTGGAAGTAAGGGAGATGGGGCATGAAGTTATTTCTAGGAGTTGGACACATACCAAGTTTAGCTCAGTTCTGGGCATCTTTGAAATACCTATACAAACTTGTTCCTACATAGTAACTTGCATCTTTGAATGAGAATGTGCTTGCTTACAGCAACGTGCTATATGTTCTGAATGCCCGAATTGGGAATCTGAGTCAAAACTTTGTTAGGAATTATGTGATCCTTACTAGCTGGAAGTAAGGGAGATGGGGCATGAAGTTATTTCTAGGAGTTGGACACATACCAAGTTTAGCTCAGTTCTGGGCATCTTTGAAATACCTATACAAACTTGTTCCTACATAGTAACTTGCATCTTTGAATGAGAATGTGCTTGCTTACAGCAACGTGCTATATGTTCTGAATGCCCGAATTGGCAATCTGTGTCAAAACTTTGTTAGGAATTATGTGATCCTTACTAGCTGGAAGTAAGGGAGATGGGGCATGAAGTTATTTCTAGGAGTTGGACACATACCAAGTTTAGCTCAGTTCTGGGCATCTTTGAAATACCTATACAAACTTGTTCCTACATAGTAACTTGCAACTTTGAATGAGAATGTGCTTGCTTACAGCAACGTGCTATATGTTCTGAATGCCCGAATTGGGAATCTGTGTCAAAACTTTGTTAGGAATTATGTGATCCTTACAAGCTGGAAGTAAGGGAGATGGGGCATGAAGTTATTTCTAGGAGTTGGACACATACGAAGTTTAGCTCAGTTCTGGGCATCTTTGAAATACCTATACAAACTTGTTCCTACATAGTAACTTGCATCTTTGAATGAGAATGTGCTTGCTTACAGCAACGTGCTATATGTTCTGAATGCCCGAATTGGGAATCTGTGTCAAAACTTTGTTAGGAATTATGTGATCCTTACTAGTTGGAAGTAAGGGAGATGGGGCATGAAGTTATTTCTAGGAGTTGGACACATACCAAGTTTAGCTCAGTTCTGGGCATCTTTGAAATACCTATACAAACTTGTTCCTACATAGTAACTTGCAACTTTGAATGAGAATGTGCTTGCTTACAGCAACGTGCTATATGTTCTGAATGCCCGAATAGGGAATCTGTGTCAAAACTTTGTTAGGAATTATGTGATCCTTACTAGCTGGAAGTAAGGGAGATGGGGCATGAAGTTATTTCTAGGAGTTGGACACATACCAAGTTTAGCTCAGTTCTGGGCATCTTTGAAATACCTATACAAACTTGTTCCTACATAGTAACTTGCAACTTTGAATGAGAATGTGCTTGCTTACAGCAACGTGCTGTATGTTCTGAATGCCCGAATTGGGAATCTGTGTCAAAACTTTGTTAGGAATTATGTGATCCTCACTAGCTGGAAGTAAGGGAGATGGGGCATGAAGTTATTTCTAGGAGTTGGACACATACCAAGTTTAGCTCAGTTCTGGGCATCTTTGAAATACCTATACAAACTTGTTCCTACATAGTAACTTGCAACTTTGAATGAGAATGTGCTTGCTTACAGCAACGTGCTATATGTTCTGAATGCCCGAATTGGGAATCTGTGTCAAAACTTTGTTAGGAATTATGTGATCCTTACTAGCTGGAAGTAAGGGAGATGGGGCATGAAGTTATTTCTAGGAGTTGGACACATACCAAGTTTAGCTCAGTTCTGGGCATCTTTGAAATACCTATACGAACTTGTTCCTACATAGTAACTTGCAACTTTGAATGAAAATGTGCTTGCTTACAGCAACGTGCTATATGTTCTGAATGCCCGAATTGGGAATCTGTGTCAAAACTTTGTTAGGAATTATGTGATCCTCACTAGCTGGAAGTAAGGGAGATGGGGCATGAAGTTATTTCTAGGAGTTGGACACATACCAAGTTTAGCTCATTTCTGGGCATCTTTGAAATACCTATACGAACTTGTTCCTACATAGTAACTTGCATCTTTGAATGAGAATGTGCTTGCTTACAGCAACGTGCTATATGTTCTGAATGCCCGAATTGGGAATCTGTGTCAAAACTTTGTTAGGAATTATGTGATCCTTACTAGCTGGAAGTAAGGGAGATGGGGCATGAAGTTATTTCTAGGAGTTGGACACATACCAAGTTTAGCTCAGCTCTGGGCATCTTTGAAATACCTATACAAACTTGTTGCTACATAGTAACTTGCATCATTAATGAGAATCTGCTTGCTTACAGCAACGTGCTATATGTTCTGAATGCCCGAATTGGCAATCTGTGTCAAAACTTTGTTAGGAATTATGTGATCCTTACTAGCTGGAAGTAAGGGAGATGGGGCATGAAGTTATTTCTAGGAGTTGGACACATACCAAGTTTAGCTCAGTTCTGGGCATCTTTGAAATACCTACACGAACTTGTTCCTACATAGTAACTTGCATCTTTGAATGAGAATGTGCTTGCTTACAGCAACGTGCTATATGTTCTGAATGCCCGAATTGGGAATCTGTGTCAAAACTTTGTTAGGAATTATGTGATCCTTACTAGCTGGAAGTAAGGGAGATGGGGCATGAAGTTATTTCTAGGAGTTGGACACATACCAAGTTTAGCTCAGTTCTGGGCATCTTTGAAATACCTCTACGAACTTGTTCCTACATAGTAACTTGCATCTTTGAATGAGAATGTGCTTGCTTACAGCAACGTGCCATATGTTCTGAATGCCCGAATTGGCAATCTGTGTCAAAACTTTGTTAGGAATTATGTGATCCTTACTAGCTGGAAGTAAGGGAGATGGGGCATGAAGTTATTTCTAGGAGTTGGACACATACCAAGTTTAGCTCAGTTCTGGGCATCTTTGAAATACCTATACGAACTTGTTCCTACATAGTAACTTGCATCTTTGAATGAGAATGTGCTTGCTTACAGCAACGTGCCATATGTTCTGAATGCCCGAATTGGCAATCTGTGTCAAAACTTTGTTAGGAATTATGTGATCCTTACTAGCTGGAAGTAAGGGAGATGGGGCATGAAGTTATTTCTAGGATTTGGACACATACCAAGTTTAGCTCAGTTCTGGGCATCTTTGAAATACCTATACGAACTTGTTGCTACATAGTAACTTGCATCATTAATGAGAATCTGCTTGCTTACAGCAACGTGCTATATGTTCTGAATGCCCGAATTGGGAATCTGTGTCAAAACTTTGTTAGGAATTATGTGATCCTTACTAGCTGGAAGTAAGGGAGATGGGGCATGAAGTTATTTCTAGGAGTTGGACACATACCAAGTTTAGCTCAGTTCTGGGCATCTTTGAAATACCTATACAAACTTGTTCCTACATAGTAACTTGCATCTTTGAATGAGAATCTGCTTGCTTACAGCAACGTGCTATATGTTCTGAATGCCCGAATTGGGAATCTGTGTCAAAACTTTGTTAGGAATTATGTGATCCTTACTAGCTGGAAGTAAGGGAGATGGGGCATGAAGTTATTTCTAGGAGTTGGACACATACCACGTTTAGCTCAGTTCTGGGCATCTTTGAAATACCTATACAAACTTGTTCCTACATAGTAACTTGCATCTTTGAATGAGAATGTGCTTGCTTACAGCAACGTGCTATATGTTCTGAATGCCCCAATTGGGAATCTGTGTCAAAACTTTGTTAGGAATTATGTGATCCTTACTAGCTGGAAGTAAGGGAGATGGGGCATGAAGTTATTTCTAGGAGTTGGACACATACCAAGTTTAGCTCAATTCTGGGCATCTTTGAAATACCTATACAAACTTGTTCCTACATAGTAACTTGCATCTTTGAATGAGAATCTGCTTGCTTACAGCAACGTGCTATATGTTCTGAATGCCCGAATTGGGAATCTGTGTCAAAACTTTGTTAGGAATTATGTGATCCTTACTAGCTGAAAGTAAGGGAGATGGGGCATGAAGTTATTTCTAGGAGTTGGACACATACCAAGTTTAGCTCAGTTCTGGGCATGTTTGAAATACCTATACAAACTTGTTCCTACATAGTAACTTGCATCTTTGAATGAGAATGTGCTTGCTTACAGCAACGTGCTATATGTTCTGAATGCCCGAATTGGCAATCTGTGTCAAAACTTTGTTAGGAATTATGTGATCCTTACTAGCTGGAAGTAAGGGAGATGGGGCATGAAGTTATTTCTAGGAGTTGGACACATACCAAGTTTAGCTCAGTTCTGAGCATCTTTGAAATACCTATACAAACTTGTTGCTACATAGTAACTTGCATCATTAATGAGAATCTGCTTGCTTACAGCAACGTGCTATATGTTCTGAATGCCCGAATTGGGAATCTGTGTCAAAACTTTGTTAGGAAATATGTGATCCTTACTAGCTGGAAGTAAGGGAGATGGGGCATGAAGTTATTTCTAGGAGTTGGACACATACCAAGTTTAGCTCAGTTCTGGGCATCTTTGAAATACCTATACAAACTTGTTGCTACATAGTAACTTGCAACTTTGAATGAGAATGTGCTTGCTTACAGCAACGTGCTATATGTTCTGAATGCCCGAATTGGGAATCTGTGTCAAAACTTTGTTAGGAATTATGTGATCCTTAGTAGCTGGAAGTAAGGGAGATGGGGCATGAAGTTATATCTAGGAGTTGGACACATACCAAGTTTAGCTCAGTTTTGGGCATCTTTGAAATACCTATACAAACTTGTTCCTACATAGTAACTTGCAACTTTGATTGAGAATGTGCTTGCTTACAGCAACGTGCTATATGTTCTGAATGCCCGAATTGGGACTCTGTGTCAAAACTTTGTTAGGAATTATGTGATCCTTACTAGCTGGAAGTAAGGGAGATGGGGCATGAAGTTATTTCTAGGAGCTGGACACATACCAAGTTTAGCTCAGTTCTGGGCATCTTTGAAATACCTATACAAACTTGTTCCTACATAGTAACTTGCATCTTTGAATGAGAATGTGCTTGCTTACAGCAACGTGCTATATGTTCTGAATGCCCGAATTGGGAATCTGTGTCAAAACTTTGTTAGGAATTATGTGATCCTTACTAGCTGGAAGTAAGGGAGATGGGGCATGAAGTTATTTCTAGGAGTTGGACACATACCAAGTTTAGCTCAGTTCTGGGCATCTTTGAAATACCTATACAAACTTGTTCCTACCTAGTAACTTGCATCTTTGAATGAGAATCTGCTTGCTTACAGCAACGTGCTATATGTTCTGAATGCCCGAATAGGGAATCTGTGTCAAAACTTTGTTAGGAATTATGTGATCCTTACTAGCTGGAAGTAAGGGAGATGGGGCATGAAGTTATTTCTAGGAGTTGGACACATACCAAGTTTAGCTCAGTTCTGGGCATCTTTGAAATACCTATACAAACTTGTTCCTACATAGTAACTTGCATCTTTGAATGAGAATGTGCTTGCTTACAGCAACGTGCTATATGTTCTGAATGCCCGAATTGGGAATCTGTGTCAAAACTTTGTTAGGAATTATGTGATCCTTACTAGCTGGAAGTAAGGGAGATGGGGCATGAAGTTATTTCTAGGAGTTGGACACATACCAAGTTTAGCTCAGTTCTGGGCATCTTTGAAATACCTATACAAACTTGTTCCTACCTAGTAACTTGCATCTTTGAATGAGAATCTGCTTGCTTACAGCAACGTGCTATATGTTCTGAATGCCCGAATAGGGAATCTGTGTCAAAACTTTGTTAGGAATTATGTGATCCTTACTAGCTGGAAGTAAGGGAGATGGGGCATGAAGTTATTTCTAGGAGTTGGACACATACCAAGTTTAGCTCAGTTCTGGGCATCTTTGAAATACCTATACAAACTTGTTCCTACATAGTAACTTGCATCTTTGAATGAGAATGTGCTTGCTTACAGCAACGTGCTATATGTTCTGAATGCCCGAATTGGGAATCTGTGTCAAAACTTTGTTAGGAATTATGTGATCCTTACTAGCTGGAAGTAAGGGAGATGGGGCATGAAGTTATTTCTAGGAGTTGGACACATACCAAGTTTAGCTCAGTTCTGGGCATCTTTGAAATACCTATACAAACTTGTTCCTACATAGTAACTTGCATCTTTGAATGAGAATCTGCTTGCTTACAGCAACGTGCTATATGTTCTGAATGCCCGAATAGGGAATCTGTGTCAAAACTTTGTTAGGAATTATGTGATCCTTAGTAGCTGGAAGTAAGGGAGATGGGGCATGAAGTTATATCTAGGAGTTGGACACATACCAAGTTTAGCTCAGTTTTGGGCATCTTTGAAATACCTATACAAACTTGTTCCTACCTAGTAACTTGCAACTTTGATTGAGAATGTGCTTGCTTACAGCAACGTGCTATATGTTCTGAATGCCCGAATTGGGACTCTGTGTCAAAACTTTGTTAGGAATTATGTGATCCTTACTAGCTGGAAGTAAGGGAGATGGGGCATGAAGTTATTTCTAGGAGTTGGACACATACCAAGTTTAGCTCAGTTCTGGGCATCTTTGAAATACCTATACAAACTTGTTCCTACATAGTAACTTGCATCTTTGAATGAGAATGTGCTTGCTTACAGCAACGTGCTATATGTTCTGAATGCCCGAATTGGGAATCTGTGTCAAAACTTTGTTAGGAATTATGTGATCCTTACTAGCTGGAAGTAAGGGAGATGGGGCATGAAGTTATTTCTAGGAGTTGGACACATACCAAGTTTAGCTCAGTTCTGGGCATCTTTGAAATACCTATACAAACTTGTTCCTACCTAGTAACTTGCATCTTTGAATGAGAATCTGCTTGCTTACAGCAACGTGCTATATGTTCTGAATGCCCGAATAGGGAATCTGTGTCAAAACTTTGTTAGGAATTATGTGATCCTTACTAGCTGGAAGTAAGGGAGATGGGGCATGAAGTTATTTCTAGGAGTTGGACACATACCAAGTTTAGCTCAGTTCTGGGCATCTTTGAAATACCTATACAAACTTGTTCCTACATAGTAACTTGCATCTTTGAATGAAAATGTGCTTGCTTACAGCAACGTGCTATATGTTCTGAATGCCCGAATTGGGAATCTGTGTCAAAACTTTGTTAGGAATTATGTGATCCTTACTAGCTGAAAGTAAGGGAGATGGGGCATGAAGTTATTTCTAGGAGTTGGACACATACCAAGTTTAGCTCAGTTCTGGGCATGTTTGAAATACCTATACAAACTTGTTCCTACATAGTAACTTGCATCTTTGAATGAGAATCTGCTTGCTTACAGCAACGTGCTATATGTTCTGAATGCCCGAATTGGGAATCTGTGTCAAAACTTTGTTAGGAATTATGTGATCCTTACTAGCTGGAAGTAAGGGAGATGGGGCATGAAGTTATTTCTAGGAGTTGGACACATACCAAGTTTAGCTCAGTTCTGGGCATCTTTGAAATACCTATACGAACTTGTTCCTACATAGTAACTTGCATCTTTGAATGAGAATGTGCTTGCTTACAGCAACGTGCTATATGTTCTGAATGCCCGAATTGGGAATCTGTGTCAAAATTTTGTTAGGAATTATGTGATCCTTACTAGCTGGAAGTAAGGGAGATGGGGCATGAAGTTATTTCTAGGAGTTGGACACATACCAAGTTTAGCTCAGTTCTGGGCATCTTTGAAATACCTATACAAACTTTTTCCTACATAGTAACTTGCATCTTTGAATGAAAATGTGCTTGCTTACAGCAACGTGCTATATGTTCTGAATGCCCGAATTGGGAATCTGTGTCAAAACTTTGTTAGGAATTATGTGATCCTTACTAGCTGAAAGTAAGGGAGATGGGGCATGAAGTTATTTCTAGGAGTTGGACACATACCAAGTTTAGCTCAGTTCTGGGCATGTTTGAAATACCTATACAAACTTGTTCCTACATAGTAACTTGCATCTTTGAATGAGAATCTGCTTGCTTACAGCAACGTGCTATATGTTCTGAATGCCCGAATTGGGAATCTGTGTCAAAACTTTGTTAGGAATTATGTGATCCTTACTAGCTGGAAGTAAGGGAGATGGGGCATGAAGTTATTTCTAGGAGTTGGACACATACCAAGTTTAGCTCAGTTCTGGGCATCTTTGAAATACCTATACGAACTTGTTCCTACATAGTAACTTGCATCTTTGAATGAGAATGTGCTTGCTTACAGCAACGTGCTATATGTTCTGAATGCCCGAATTGGGAATCTGTGTCAAAATTTTGTTAGGAATTATGTGATCCTTAACAGCTGGAAGTAAGGGAGATGGGGCATGAAGTTATTTCTAGGAGTTGGACACATACCAAGTTTAGCTCAGTTCTGGGCATCTTTGAAATACCTATACGAACTTGTTCCTACATAGTAACTTGCATCTTTGAATGAAAATGTGCTTGCTTACAGCAACGTGCTATATGTTCTGAATGCCCGAATTGGGAATCTGTGTCAAAACTTTGTTAGGAATTATGTGATCCTTACTAGCTGAAAGTAAGGGAGATGGGGCATGAAGTTATTTCTAGGAGTGGGACACATACCAAGTTTAGCTCAGTTCTGGGCATGTTTGAAATACCTATACAAACTTGTTCCTACATAGTAACTTGCATCTTTGAATGAGAATGTGCTTGCTTACAGCAACGTGCTATATGTTCTGAATGCCCGAATTGGCAATCTGTGTCAAAACTTTGTTAGGAATTATGTGATCCTTACTAGCTGGAAGTAAGGGAGATGGGGCATGAAGTTATTTCTAGGAGTTGGACACATACCAAGTTTAGCTCAGTTCTGAGCATCTTTGAAATACCTATACAAACTTGTTGCTACATAGTAACTTGCATCATTAATGAGAATCTGCTTGCTTACAGCAACGTGCTATATGTTCTGAATGCCCGAATTGGGAATCTGTGTCAAAACTTTGTTAGGAAATATGTGATCCTTACTAGCTGGAAGTAAGGGAGATGGGGCATGAAGTTATTTCTAGGAGTTGGACACATACCAAGTTTAGCTCAGTTCTGGGCATCTTTGAAATACCTATACAAACTTGTTGCTACATAGTAACTTGCATCTTTGAATGAAAATGTGCTTGCTTACAGCAACGTGCTATATGTTCTGAATGCCCGAATTGGGAATCTGTGTCAAAACTTTGTTAGGAATTATGTGATCCTTACTAGCTGAAAGTAAGGGAGATGGGGCATGAAGTTATTTCTAGGAGTTGGACACATACCAAGTTTAGCTCAGTTCTGGGCATGTTTGAAATACCTATACAAACTTGTTCCTACATAGTAACTTGCATCTTTGAATGAGAATCTGCTTGCTTACAGCAACGTGCTATATGTTCTGAATGCCCGAATTGGGAATCTGTGTCAAAACTTTGTTAGGAATTATGTGATCCTTACTAGCTGGAAGTAAGGGAGATGGGGCATGAAGTTATTTCTAGGAGTTGGACACATACCAAGTTTAGCTCAGTTCTGGGCATCTTTGAAATACCTATACGAACTTGTTCCTACATAGTAACTTGCATCTTTGAATGAGAATGTGCTTGCTTACAGCAACGTGCTATATGTTCTGAATGCCCGAATTGGGAATCTGTGTCAAAATTTTGTTAGGAATTATGTGATCCTTAACAGCTGGAAGTAAGGGAGATGGGGCATGAAGTTATTTCTAGGAGTTGGACACATACCAAGTTTAGCTCAGTTCTGGGCATCTTTGAAATACCTATACGAACTTGTTCCTACATAGTAACTTGCATCTTTGAATGAAAATGTGCTTGCTTACAGCAACGTGCTATATGTTCTGAATGCCCGAATTGGGAATCTGTGTCAAAACTTTGTTAGGAATTATGTGATCCTTACTAGCTGAAAGTAAGGGAGATGGGGCATGAAGTTATTTCTAGGAGTGGGACACATACCAAGTTTAGCTCAGTTCTGGGCATGTTTGAAATACCTATACAAACTTGTTCCTACATAGTAACTTGCATCTTTGAATGAGAATGTGCTTGCTTACAGCAACGTGCTATATGTTCTGAATGCCCGAATTGGCAATCTGTGTCAAAACTTTGTTAGGAATTATGTGATCCTTACTAGCTGGAAGTAAGGGAGATGGGGCATGAAGTTATTTCTAGGAGTTGGACACATACCAAGTTTAGCTCAGTTCTGAGCATCTTTGAAATACCTATACAAACTTGTTGCTACATAGTAACTTGCATCATTAATGAGAATCTGCTTGCTTACAGCAACGTGCTATATGTTCTGAATGCCCGAATTGGGAATCTGTGTCAAAACTTTGTTAGGAAATATGTGATCCTTACTAGCTGGAAGTAAGGGAGATGGGGCATGAAGTTATTTCTAGGAGTTGGACACATACCAAGTTTAGCTCAGTTCTGGGCATCTTTGAAATACCTATACAAACTTGTTGCTACATAGTAACTTGCAACTTTGAATGAGAATGTGCTTGCTTACAGCAACGTGCTATATGTTCTGAATGCCCGAATTGGGAATCTGTGTCAAAACTTTGTTAGGAATTATGTGATCCTTAGTAGCTGGAAGTAAGGGAGATGGGGCATGAAGTTATATCTAGGAGTTGGACACATACCAAGTTTAGCTCAGTTTTGGGCATCTTTGAAATACCTATACAAACTTGTTCCTACATAGTAACTTGCAACTTTGATTGAGAATGTGCTTGCTTACAGCAACGTGCTATATGTTCTGAATGCCCGAATTGGGACTCTGTGTCAAAACTTTGTTAGGAATTATGTGATCCTTACTAGCTGGAAGTAAGGGAGATGGGGCATGAAGTTATTTCTAGGAGTTGGACACATACCAAGTTTAGCTCAGTTCT
This sequence comes from Diceros bicornis minor, assembly GCF_020826845.1. Lineage (NCBI taxonomy): Eukaryota > Metazoa > Chordata > Mammalia > Perissodactyla > Rhinocerotidae > Diceros > Diceros bicornis. The sequence continues at coordinate 79,600,808 of NC_080750.1, read as the reverse complement.
GGGCATCTTTGAAATACCTATACAAACTTGTTCCTACATAGTAACTTGCATCTTTGAATGAGAATGTGCTTGCTTACAGCAACGTGCTATATGTTCTGAATGCCCGAATTGGGAATCTGTGTCAAAACTTTGTTAGGAATTATGTGATCCTTACTAGCTGGAAGTAAGGGAGATGGGGCATGAAGTTATTTCTAGGAGTTGGACACATACCAAGTTTAGCTCAGTTCTGGGCATCTTTGAAATACCTATACAAACTTGTTCCTACCTAGTAACTTGCATCTTTGAATGAGAATCTGCTTGCTTACAGCAACGTGCTATATGTTCTGAATGCCCGAATAGGGAATCTGTGTCAAAACTTTGTTAGGAATTATGTGATCCTTACTAGCTGGAAGTAAGGGAGATGGGGCATGAAGTTATTTCTAGGAGTTGGACACATACCAAGTTTAGCTCAGTTCTGGGCATCTTTGAAATACCTATACAAACTTGTTCCTACATAGTAACTTGCATCTTTGAATGAGAATCTGCTTGCTTACAGCAACGTGCTATATGTTCTGAATGCCCGAATTGGGAATCTGTGTCAAAACTTTGTTAGGAATTATGTGATCCTTACTAGCTGGAAGTAAGGGAGATGGGGCATGAAGTTATTTCTAGGAGTTGGACACATACCAAGTTTAGCTCAGTTCTGGGCATCTTTGAAATACCTATACGAAATTGTTCCTACATAGTAACTTGCATCTTTGAATGAGAATGTGCTTGCTTACAGCAACGTGCTATATGTTCTGAATGCCCGAATTGGGAATCTGTGTCAAAATTTTGTTAGGAATTATGTGATCCTTAACAGCTGGAAGTAAGGGAGATGGGGCAGGAAGTTATTTCTAGGAGTTGGACACATACCAAGTTTAGCTCAGTTCTGGGCATCTTTGAAATAACTATACAAACTTGTTCCTACATAGTAACTTGCAACTTTGAATGAGAATCTGCTTGCTTACAGCAACGTGCTATATGTTCTGAATGCCCGAATTGGGAATCTGTGTCAAAACTTTGTTAGGAATTATGTGATCCTTACTAGCTGGAAGTAAGGGAGATGGGGCATGAAGTTATTTCTAGGAGTTGGACACATACCAAGTTTAGCTCAGTTCTGGGCATCTTTGAAATACCTATACAAACTTGTTCCTACATAGTAACTTGCATCTTTGAATGAGAATGTGCTTGCTTGCAGCAACGTGCTATATGTTCTGAATGCCCGAATAGGGAATCTGTGTCAAAACTTTGTTAGGAATTATGTGATCCTTACTAGCTGGAAGTAAGGGAGATGGGGCATGAAGTTATTTCTAGGAGTTGGACACATACCAAGTTTAGCTCAGTTCTGGGCATCTTTGAAATACCTATACAAACTTGTTCCTACATAGTAACTTGCATCTTTGAATGAGAATGTGCTTGCTTGCAGCAACGTGCTATATGTTCTGAATGCCCGAATTGGCAATCTGTGTCAAAACTTTGTTAGGAATTATGTGATCCTTACTAGCTGGAAGTAAGGGAGATGGGGCATGAAGTTATTTCTAGGAGTTGGACACATACCAAGTTTAGCTCAGTTCTGGGCATCTTTGAAATACCTATACAAACTTGTTCCTACATAGTAACTTGCAACTTTGAATGAGAATGTGCTTACTTACAGCAACGTGCTATATGTTCTGAATGCCCGAATTGGGAATCTGTGTCAAAACTTTTTTAGGAATTATGTGATCCTTACTAGCTGGAAGTAAGGGAGATGGGGCATGAAGTTATTTCTAGGAGTTGGACACATACCAAGTTTAGCTCAGTTCTGGGCATCTTTGAAATACCTATACAAACTTGTTCCTACATAGTAACTTGCATCTTTGAATGAGAATCTGCTTGCTTACAGCAACGTGCTATATGTTCTGAATGCCCGAATTGGGAATCTGTGTCAAAACTTTGTTAGGAATTATGTGATCCTTACTAGCTGGAAGTAAGGGAGATGGGGCATGAAGTTATTTCTAGGAGTTGGACACATACCAAGTTTAGCTCAGTTCTGGGCATCTTTGAAATACCTATACGAACTTGTTCCTACATAGTAACTTGCATCTTTGAATGAGAATGTGCTTGCTTACAGCAACGTGCTATATGTTCTGAATGCCCGAATTGGGAATCTGTGTCAAAATTTTGTTAGGAATTATGTGATCCTTAACAGCTGGAAGTAAGGGAGATGGGGCATGAAGTTATTTCTAGGAGTTGGACACATACCAAGTTTAGCTCAGTTCTGGGCATCTTTGAAATACCTATACGAACTTGTTCCTACATAGTAACTTGCATCTTTGAATGAGAATGTGCTTGCTTACAGCAACGTGCTCTATGTTCTGAATGCCCGAATTGGGAATCTGTGTCAAAACTTTGTTAGGAATTATGTGATCCTTACTAGCTGGAAGTAAGGGAGATGGGGCATGAAGTTATTTCTAGGAGTTGGACACATACCAAGTTTAGCTCAGTTTTGGGCATCTTTGAAATACCTATACAAACTTGTTCCTACATAGTAACTTGCAACTTTGATTGAGAATGTGCTTGCTTACAGCAACGTGCTATATGTTCTGAATGCCCGAATTGGGAATCTGTGTCAAAACTTTGTTAGGAATTATGTGATCCTTACTAGCTGGAAGTAAGGGAGATGGGGCATGAAGTTATTTCTAGGAGTTGGACACATACCAAGTTTAGCCCAGTTCTGGGCATCTTTGAAATACCTATACAAACTTGTTCCTACATAGTAACTTGCATCTTTGAATGAGAATGTGCTTGCTTACAGCAACGTGCTATATGTTCTGAATGCCCGAATTGGGAATCTGTGTCAAAACTTTGTTAGGAATTATGTGATCCTTACTAGCTGGAAGTAAGGGAGATGGGGCATGAAGTTATTTCTAGGAGTTGGACACATACCAAGTTTAGCTCAGTTCTGGGCATCTTTGAAATACCTATACAAACTTGTTCCTACATAGTAACTTGCATCTTTGAATGAGAATCTGCTTGCTTACAGCAACGTGCTATATGTTCTGAATGCCCGAATTGGGAATCTGTGTCAAAACTTTGTTAGGAATTATGTGATCCTTACTAGCTGGAAGTAAGGGAGATGGGGCATGAAGTTATTTCTAGGAGTTGGACACATACCAAGTTTAGCTCACATCTGGCCATCTTTGAAATACCTATACTAACTTGTTCCTACATAGTAACTTGCATCTTTGAATGAGAATGTTCTTGCTTACAGCAACGTGCTATATGTTCTGAATGCCCGAATTGGGAATCTGTGTCAAAACTTTGTTAGGAATTATGTGATCCTTACTAGCTGGAAGTAAGGGAGATGGGGCATGAAGTTATTTCTAGGAGTTGGACACATACCAAGTTTAGCTCAGTTCTGGGCATCTTTGAAATACCTATACAAACTTGTTCCTACCTAGTAACTTGCATCTTTGAATGAGAATCTGCTTGCTTACAGCAACGTGCTATATGTTCTGAATGCCCGAATAGGGAATCTGTGTCAAAACTTTGTTAGGAATTATGTGATCCTTACTAGCTGGAAGTAAGGGAGATGGGGCATGAAGTTATTTCTAGGAGTTGGACACATACCAAGTTTAGCTCAGTTCTGGGCATCTTTGAAATACCTATACAAACTTGTTCCTACATAGTAACTTGCATCTTTGAATGAAAATGTGCTTGCTTACAGCAACGTGCTATATGTTCTGAATGCCCGAATTGGGAATCTGTGTCAAAACTTTGTTAGGAATTATGTGATCCTTACTAGCTGAAAGTAAGGGAGATGGGGCATGAAGTTATTTCTAGGAGTTGGACACATACCAAGTTTAGCTCAGTTCTGGGCATCTTTGAAATACCTATACAAACTTGTTCCTACATAGTAACTTGCATCTTTGAATGAGAATGTTCTTGCTTACAGCAACGTGCTATATGTTCTGAATGCCCGAATTGGGAATCTGTGTCAAAACTTTGTTAGCAATTATGTGATCCTTACTAGCTGGAAGTAAGGGAGATGGGGCATGAAGTTATTTCTAGGAGTTGGACACATACCAAGTTTAGCTCAGTTCTGGGCATCTTTGAAATACCTATACGAACTTGTTCCTACATAGTAACTTGCATCTTTGAATGAGAATGTGCTTGCTTACAGCAACGTGCTATATGTTCTGAATGCCCGAATTGGGAATCTGTGTCAAAACTTTGTTAGGAATTATGTGATCCTTAACAGCTGGAAGTAAGGGAGATGGGGCATGAAGTTATTTCTAGGAGTTGGACACATACCAAGTTTAGCTCAGTTCTGGGCATCTTTGAAATACCTATACGAACTTGTTCCTACATAGTAACTTGCATCTTTGAATGAGAATGTGCTTGCTTACAGCAACGTGCTATATGTTCTGAATGCCCGAATTGGCAATCTGTGTCAAAACTTTGTTAGGAATTATGTGATCCTTACTAGCTGGAAGTAAGGGAGATGGGGCATGAAGTTATTTCTAGGAGTTGGACACATACCAAGTTTAGCTCAGTTCTGGGCATCTTTGAAATACCTATACGAACTTGTTCCTACATAGTAACTTGCATCTTTGAATGAGAATGTGCTTGCTTACAGCAACGTGCTATATGTTCTGAATGCCCGAATTGGCAATCTGTGTCAAAACTTTGTTAGGAATTATGTGATCCTTAACAGCTGGAAGTAAGGGAGATGGGGCACGAAGTTATTTCTAGGAGTTGGACACATACCAAGTTTAGCTCAGTTCTGGGCATCTTTGAAATACCTATACAAACTTGTTCCTACATAGTAACTTGCATCTTTGAATGAGAATCTGCTTGCTTACAGCAACGTGCTATATGTTCTGAATGCCCGAATTGGGAATCTGTGTCAAAACTTTGTTAGGAATTATGTGATCCTTACTAGCTGGAAGTAAGGGAGATGGGGCATGAAGTTATTTCTAGGAGTTGGACACATACCAAGTTTAGCTCAGTTCTGGGCATCTTTGAAATACCTATACAAACTTGTTCCTACATAGTAACTTGCAACTTTGAATGAGAATCTGCTTGCTTACAGCAACGTGCTATATGTTCTGAATGCCCGAATTGGGAATCTGTGTGAAAACTTTGTTAGGAATTATGTGATCCTTACTAGCTGGAAGTAAGGGAGATGGGGCATGAAGTTATTTCTAGGAGTTGGACACATACCAAGTTTAGCTCAGTTCTGGGCATCTTTGAAATACCTATACAAACTTGTTCCTACATAGTAACTTGCAACTTTGAATGAGAATGTGCTTGCTTACAGCAACGTGCTATATGTTCTGAATGCCCGAATTGGGAATCTGTGTCAAAACTTTGTTAGGAATTATGTGATCCTCACTAGCTGGAAGTAAGGGAGATGGGGCATGAAGTTATTTCTAGGAGTTGGACACATACCAAGTTTAGCTCAGTTCTGGGCATCTTTGAAATACCTATACAAACTTGTTCCTACATAGTAACTTGCATCTTTGAATGAGAATGTGCTTGCTTGCAGCAACGTGCTATATGTTCTGAATGCCCGAATAGGGAATCTGTGTCAAAACTTTTTTAGGAATTATGTGATCCTCACTAGCTGGAAGTAAGGGAGATGGGGCATGAAGTTATTTCTAGGAGTTGGACACATACCAAGTTTAGCTCAGTTCTGGGCATCTTTGAAATACCTATACAAACTTGTTCCTACATAGTAACTTGCATCTTTGAATGAGAATGTGCTTGCTTCCAGCAACGTGCTATATGTTCTGAATGCCCGAATTGGCAATCTGTGTCAAAACTTTGTTAGGAATTATGTGATCCTTACTAGCTGGAAGTAAGGGAGATGGGGCATGAAGTTATTTCTAGGAGTTGGACACATACCAAGTTTAGCTCAGTTCTGGGCATCTTTGAAATACCTATACAAAGTTGTTCCTACATAGTAACTTGCAACTTTGAATGAGAATGTGCTTACTTACAGCAACGTGCTATATGTTCTGAATGCCCGAATTGGGAATCTGTGTCAAAACTTTTTTAGGAATTATGTGATCCTTACTAGCTGGAAGTAAGGGAGATGGGGCATGAAGTTATTTCTAGGAGTTGGACACATACCAAGTTTAGCTCAGATCTGGCCATCTTTGAAATACCTATACTAACTTGTTCCTACATAGTAACTTGCATCTTTGAATGAGAATGTTCTTGCTTACAGCAACGTGCTATATGTTCTGAATGCCCGAATTGGGAATCTGTGTCAAAACTTTGTTAGGAATTATGTGATCCTTACTAGCTGGAAGTAAGGGAGATGGGGCATGAAGTTATTTCTAGGAGTTGGACACATACCAAGTTTAGCTCAGTTCTGGGCATCTTTGAAATACCTATACAAACTTGTTCCTACCTAGTAACTTGCATCTTTGAATGAGAATCTGCTTGCTTATAGCAACGTGCTATATGTTCTCAATGCCCGAATTGGGAATCTCTGTCAAAACTTTGTAAGGAATTATGTGATCCTTACTAGCTGGAAGTAAGGGAGATGGGGCATGAAGTTATTTCTAGGAGTTGGACACATACCAAGTTTAGCTCAGTTCTGGGCATCTTTGAAATACCTATACAAACTTGTTCCTACATAGTAACTTGCATCTTTGAATGAGAATGTTCTTGCTTACAGCAACGTGCTATATGTTCTGAATGCCCGAATTGGGAATCTGTGTCAAAACTTTGTTAGGAATTATGTGATCCTTACTAGCTGGAAGTAAGGGAGATGGGGCATGAAGTTATTTCTAGGAGTTGGACACATACCAAGTTTAGCTCAGTTCTGGGCATCTTTGAAATACCTATACAAACTTGTTCCTACCTAGTAACTTGCATCTTTGAATGAGAATCTGCTTGCTTACAGCAACGTGCTATATGTTCTGAATGCCCGAATTGGGAATCTCTGTCAAAACTTTGTTAGGAATTATGTGATCCTTACTAGCTGGAAGTAAGGGAGATGGGGCATGAAGTTATTTCTAGGAGTTGGACACATACCAAGTTTAGCTCAGTTCTGGGCATCTTTGAAATACCTATACAAACTTGTTCCTACATAGTAACTTGCATCTTTGAATGAAAATGTGCTTGCTTACAGCAACGTGCTATATGTTCTGAATGCCCGAATTGGGAATCTGTGTCAAAACTTTGTTAGGAATTATGTGATCCTTACTAGCTGAAAGTAAGGGAGATGGGGCATGAAGTTATTTCTAGGAGTTGGACACATACCAAGTTTAGCTCAGTTCTGGGCATCTTTGAAATACCTATACAAACTTGTTCCTACATAGTAACTTGCATCTTTGAATGAGAATCTGCTTGCTTACAGCAACGTGCTATATGTTCTGAATGCCCGAATTGGGAATCTGTGTCAAAACTTTGTTAGGAATTATGTGATCCTTACTAGCTGGAAGTAAGGGAGATGGGGCATGAAGTTATTTCTAGGAGTTGGACACATACCAAGTTTAGCTCAGTTCTGGGCATCTTTGAAATACCTATACGAACTTGTTCCTACATAGTAACTTGCATCTTTGAATGAGAATGTGCTTGCTTACAGCAACGTGCTATATGTTCTGAATGCCCGAATTGGGAATCTGTGTCAAAATTTTGTTAGGAATTATGTGATCCTTAACAGCTGGAAGTAAGGGAGATGGGGCATGAAGTTATTTCTAGGAGTTGGACACATACCAAGTTTAGCTCAGTTCTGGGCATCTTTGAAATACCTATACGAACTTGTTCCTACATAGTAACTTGCATCTTTGAATGAGAATGTGCTTGCTTACAGCAACGTGCTATATGTTCTGAATGCCCGAATTGGGAATCTGTGTCAAAACTTTGTTAGGAATTATGTGATCCTTACTAGCTGGAAGTAAGGGAGATGGTGCATGAAGTTATTTCTAGGAGTTGGACACATACCAAGTTTAGCTCAGTTCTGGGCATCTTTGAAATACCTATACAAACTTGTTCCTACATAGTAACTTGCATCTTTGAATGAGAATGTGCTTGCTTACAGCAACGTGCTATATGTTCTGAATGCCCGAATTGGCAATCTGTGTCAAAACTTTGTTAGGAATTATGTGATCCTTACTAGCTGGAAGTAAGGGAGATGGGGCATGAAGTTATTTCTAGGAGTTGGACACATACCAAGTTTAGCTCAGTTCTGGGCATCTTTGAAATACCTATACAAACTTGTTGCTACATAGTAACTTGCATCATTAATGAGAATCTGCTTGCTTACAGCAACGTGCTATATGTTCTGAATGCCCGAATTGGGAATCTGTGTCAAATCTTTGTTAGGAAATATGTGATCCTTACTAGCTGGAAGTAAGGGAGATGGGGCATGAAGTTATTTCTAGGAGTTGGACACATACCAAGTTTAGCTCAGATCTGGCCATCTTTGAAATACCTATACTAACTTGTTCCTACATAGTAACTTGCATCTTTGAATGAGAATGTTCTTGCTTACAGCAACGTGCTATATGTTCTGAATGCCCGAATTGGCAATCTGTGTCAAATCTTTGTTAGGAATTATGTGATCCTTACTAGCTGGAAGTAAGGGAGATGGGGCATGAAGTTATTTCTAGGAGTTGGACACATACCAAGTTTAGCTCAGTTCTGGGCATCTTTGAAATACCTATACAAACTTGTTCCTACCTAGTAACTTGCATCTTTGAATGAGAATCTGCTTGCTTACAGCAACGTGCTATATGTTCTGAATGCCCGAATAGGGAATCTGTGTCAAAACTTTGTTAGGAATTATGTGATCCTTACTAGCTGGAAGTAAGGGAGATGGGGCATGAAGTTATTTCTAGGAGTTGGACACATACCAAGTTTAGCTCAGTTCTGGGCATCTTTGAAATACCTATACAAACTTGTTCCTACACAGTAACTTGCATCTTTGAATGAAAATGTGCTTGTTACAGCAACGTGCTATATGTTCTGAATGCCCGAATTGGGAATCTGTGTCAAAACTTTGTTAGGAATTATGTGATCCTTACTAGCTGAAAGTAAGGGAGATGGGGCATGAAGTTATTTCTAGGAGTTGGACACATACCAAGTTTAGCTCAGTTCTGGGCATCTTTGAAATACCTATACAAACTTGTTCCTACATAGTAACTTGCATCTTTGAATGAGAATCTGCTTGCTTACAGCAACGTGCTATATGTTCTGAATGCCCGAATTGGGAATCTGTGTCAAAACTTTGTTAGGAATTATGTGATCCTTACTAGCTGGAAGTAAGGGAGATGGGGCATGAAGTTATTTCTAGGAGTTGGACACATACCAAGTTTAGCTCAGTTCTGGGCATCTTTGAAATACCTATACAAACTTGTTCCTACATAGTAACTTGCATCTTTGAATGAGAATGTGCTTGCTTACAGCAACGTGCTATATGTTCTGAATGCCCGAATTGGGAATCTGTGTCAAAATTTTGTTAGGAATTATGTGATCCTTAACAGCTGGAAGTAAGGGAGATGGGGCATGAAGTTATTTCTAGGAGTTGGACACATACCAAGTTTAGCTCAGTTCTGGGCATCTTTGAAATACCTATACGAACTTGTTCCTACATAGTAACTTGCATCTTTGAATGAGAATGTGCTTGCTTACAGCAACGTGCTATATGTTCTGAATGCCCGAATTGGCAATCTGTGTCAAAACTTTGTTAGGAATTATGTGATCCTTACTAGCTGGAAGTAAGGGAGATGGGGCATGAAGTTATTTCTAGGAGTTGGACACATACCAAGTTTAGCTCAGTTCTGGGCATCTTTGAAATACCTATACGAACTTGTTCCTACATAGTAACTTGCATCTTTGAATGAGAATGTGCTTGCTTACAGCAACGTGCTATATGTTCTGAATGCCCGAATTGGCAATCTGTGTCAAAACTTTGTTAGGAATTATGTGATCCTTACTAGCTGGAAGTAAGGGAGATGGGGCATGAAGTTATTTCTAGGAGTTGGACACATACCAAGTTTAGCTCAGTTCTGGGCATCTTTGAAATACCTATACAAACTTGTTCCTACATAGTAACTTGCATCTTTGAATGAGAATCTGCTTGCTTACAGCAACGTGCTATATGTTCTGAATGCCCGAATTGGGAATCTGTGTCAAAACTTTGTTAGGAATTATGTGATCCTTACTAGCTGGAAGTAAGGGAGATGGGGCATGAAGTTATTTCTAGGAGTTGGACACATACCAAGTTTAGCTCAGTTCTGGGCATCTTTGAAATACCTATACGAACTTGTTCCTACATAGTAACTTGCATCTTTGAATGAGAATCTGCTTGCTTACAGCAACGTGCTATATGTTCTGAATGCCCGAATTGGGAATCTGTGTCAAAATTTTGTTAGGAATTATGTGATCCTTAACAGCTGGAAGTAAGGGAGATGGGGCATGAAGTTATTTCTAGGAGTTGGACACATACCAAGTTTAGCTCAGTTCTGGGCATCTTTGAAATACCTATACGAACTTGTTCCTACATAGTAACTTGCATCTTTGAATGAGAATGTGCTTGCTTACAGCAACGTGCTATATGTTCTGAATGCCCGAATTGGGAATCTGTGTCAAAACTTTGTTAGGAATTATGTGATCCTTACTAGCTGGAAGTAAGGGAGATGGTGCATGAAGTTATTTCTAGGAGTTGGACACATACCAAGTTTAGCTCAGTTCTGGGCATCTTTGAAATACCTATACAAACTTGTTCCTACATAGTAACTTGCATCTTTGAATGAGAATGTGCTTGCTTACAGCAACGTGCTATATGTTCTGAATGCCCGAATTGGCAATCTGTGTCAAAACTTTGTTAGGAATTATGTGATCCTTACTAGCTGGAAGTAAGGGAGATGGGGCATGAAGTTATTTCTAGGAGTTGGACACATACCAAGTTTAGCTCAGTTCTGGGCATCTTTGAAATACCTATACAAACTTGTTGCTACATAGTAACTTGCATCATTAATGAGAATCTGCTTGCTTACAGCAACGTGCTATATGTTCTGAATGCCCGAATTGGGAATCTGTGTCAAATCTTTGTTAGGAAATATGTGATCCTTACTAGCTGGAAGTAAGGGAGATGGGGCATGAAGTTATTTCTAGGAGTTGGACACATACCAAGTTTAGCTCAGATCTGGCCATCTTTGAAATACCTATACTAACTTGTTCCTACATAGTAACTTGCATCTTTGAATGAGAATGTTCTTGCTTACAGCAACGTGCTATATGTTCTGAATGCCCGAATTGGCAATCTGTGTCAAATCTTTGTTAGGAATTATGTGATCCTTACTAGCTGGAAGTAAGGGAGATGGGGCATGAAGTTATTTCTAGGAGTTGGACACATACCAAGTTTAGCTCAGTTCTGGGCATCTTTGAAATACCTATACAAACTTGTTCCTACCTAGTAACTTGCATCTTTGAATGAGAATCTGCTTGCTTACAGCAACGTGCTATATGTTCTGAATGCCCGAATAGGGAATCTGTGTCAAAACTTTGTTAGGAATTATGTGATCCTTACTAGCTGGAAGTAAGGGAGATGGGGCATGAAGTTATTTCTAGGAGTTGGACACATACCAAGTTTAGCTCAGTTCTGGGCATCTTTGAAATACCTATACAAACTTGTTCCTACACAGTAACTTGCATCTTTGAATGAAAATGTGCTTGTTACAGCAACGTGCTATATGTTCTGAATGCCCGAATTGGGAATCTGTGTCAAAACTTTGTTAGGAATTATGTGATCCTTACTAGCTGAAAGTAAGGGAGATGGGGCATGAAGTTATTTCTAGGAGTTGGACACATACCAAGTTTAGCTCAGTTCTGGGCATCTTTGAAATACCTATACAAACTTGTTCCTACATAGTAACTTGCATCTTTGAATGAGAATCTGCTTGCTTACAGCAACGTGCTATATGTTCTGAATGCCCGAATTGGGAATCTGTGTCAAAACTTTGTTAGGAATTATGTGATCCTTACTAGCTGGAAGTAAGGGAGATGGGGCATGAAGTTATTTCTAGGAGTTGGACACATACCAAGTTTAGCTCAGTTCTGGGCATCTTTGAAATACCTATACAAACTTGTTCCTACATAGTAACTTGCATCTTTGAATGAGAATGTGCTTGCTTACAGCAACGTGCTATATGTTCTGAATGCCCGAATTGGGAATCTGTGTCAAAATTTTGTTAGGAATTATGTGATCCTTAACAGCTGGAAGTAAGGGAGATGGGGCATGAAGTTATTTCTAGGAGTTGGACACATACCAAGTTTAGCTCAGTTCTGGGCATCTTTGAAATACCTATACGAACTTGTTCCTACATAGTAACTTGCATCTTTGAATGAGAATGTGCTTGCTTACAGCAACGTGCTATATGTTCTGAATGCCCGAATTGGCAATCTGTGTCAAAACTTTGTTAGGAATTATGTGATCCTTACTAGCTGGAAGTAAGGGAGATGGGGCATGAAGTTATTTCTAGGAGTTGGACACATACCAAGTTTAGCTCAGTTCTGGGCATCTTTGAAATACCTATACGAACTTGTTCCTACATAGTAACTTGCATCTTTGAATGAGAATGTGCTTGCTTACAGCAACGTGCTATATGTTCTGAATGCCCGAATTGGCAATCTGTGTCAAAACTTTGTTAGGAATTATGTGATCCTTACTAGCTGGAAGTAAGGGAGATGGGGCATGAAGTTATTTCTAGGAGTTGGACACATACCAAGTTTAGCTCAGTTCTGGGCATCTTTGAAATACCTATACAAACTTGTTCCTACATAGTAACTTGCATCTTTGAATGAGAATGTGCTTGCTTACAGCAACGTGCTATATGTTCTGAATGCCCGAATTGGGAATCTGTGTCAAAACTTTGTTAGGAATTATGTGATCCTTACTAGCTGGAAGTAAGGGAGATGGGGCATGAAGTTATTTCTAGGAGTTGGACACATACCAAGTTTAGCTCAGTTCTGGGCATCTTTGAAATACCTATACAAACTTGTTCCTACATAGTAACTTGCAACTTTGAATGAGAATCTGCTTGCTTACAGCAACGTGCTATATGTTCTGAATGCCCGAATTGGGAATCTGTGTGAAAACTTTGTTAGGAATTATGTGATCCTTACTAGCTGGAAGTAAGGGAGATGGGGCATGAAGTTATTTCTAGGAGTTGGACACATACCAAGTTTAGCTCAGTTCTGGGCATCTTTGAAATACCTATACAAACTTGTTCCTACATAGTAACTTGCAACTTTGAATGAGAATCTGCTTGCTTACAGCAACGTGCTATATGTTCTGAATGCCCGAATTGGGAATCTGTGTCAAAACTTTGTTAGGAATTATGTGATCCTTACTAGCTGGAAGTAAGGGAGATGGGGCATGAAGTTATTTCTAGGAGTTGGACACATACCAAGTTTAGCTCAGTTCTGGGCATCTTTGAAATACCTATACAAACTTGTTCCTACATAGTAACTTGCATCTTTGAATGAGAATGTGCTTGCTTACAGCAACGTGCTCTATGTTCTGAATGCCCGAATTGGGAATCTGTGTCAAAACTTTGTTAGGAATTATGTGATCCTTACTAGCTGGAAGTAAGGGAGATGGGGCATGAAGTTATTTCTAGGAGTTGGACACATACCAAGTTTAGCTCAGTTCTGGGCATCTTTGAAATACCTATACGAACTTGTTCCTACATAGTAACTTGCATCTTTGAATGAGAATGTGCTTGCTTACAGCAACGTGCTATATGTTCTGAATGCCCGAATTGGGAATCTGTGTCAAAATTTTGTTAGGAATTATGTGATCCTTAACAGCTGGAAGTAAGGGAGATGGGGCATGAAGTTATTTCTAGGAGTTGGACACATACCAAGTTTAGCTCAGTTCTGGGCATCTTTGAAATACCTATACGAACTTGTTCCTACATAGTAACTTGCATCTTTGAATGAGAATGTGCTTGCTTACAGCAACGTGCTCTATGTTCTGAATGCCCGAATTGGGAATCTGTGTCAAAACTTTGTTAGGAATTATGTGATCCTTACTAGCTGGAAGTAAGGGAGATGGGGCATGAAGTTATTTCTAGGAGTTGGACACATACCAAGTTTAGCTCAGTTCTGGGCATCTTTGAAATACCTATACAAACTTGTTCCTACATAGTAACTTGCATCTTTGAATGAGAATGTGCTTGCTTACAGCAACGTGCTATATGTTCTGAATGCCCGAATTGGCAATCTGTGTCAAAACTTTGTTAGGAATTATGTGATCCTTACTAGCTGGAAGTAAGGGAGATGGGGCATGAAGTTATTTCTAGGAGTTGGACACATACCAAGTTTAGCTCAGTTCTGGGCATCTTTGAAATACCTATACAAACTTGTTGCTACATAGTAACTTGCATCATTAATGAGAATCTGCTTGCTTACAGCAACGTGCTATATGTTCTGAATGCCCGAATTGGGAATCTGTGTCAAAACTTTGTTAGGAAATATGTGATCCTTACTAGCTGGAAGTAAGGGAGATGGGGCATGAAGTTATTTCTAGGAGTTGGACACATACCAAGTTTAGCTCAGTTCTGGGCATCTTTGAAATACCTATACAAACTTGTTCCTACATAGTAACTTGCATCTTTGAATGAGAATCTGCTTGCTTACAGCAACGTGCTATATGTTCTGAATGCCCGAATTGGCAATCTGTGTCAAAACTTTGTTAGGAATTATGTGATCCTTACTAGCTGGAAGTAAGGGAGATGGGGCATGAAGTTATTTCTAGGAGTTGGACACATACCAAGTTTAGCTCAGTTCTGGGCATCTTTGAAATACCTATACAAACTTGTTCCTACATAGTAACTTGCAACTTTGAATGAGAATCTGCTTGCTTACAGCAACGTGCTATATGTTCTGAATGCCCGAATTGGGAATCTGTGTCAAAACTTTGTTAGGAATTATGTGATCCTTACTAGCTGGAAGTAAGGGAGATGGGGCATGAAGTTATTTCTAGGAGTTGGACACATACCAAGTTTAGCTCAGTTCTGGGCATCTTTGAAATACCTATACAAACTTGTTCCTACATAGTAACTTGCATCTTTGAATGAGAATCTGCTTGCTTACAGCAACGTGCTATATGTTCTGAATGCCCGAATTGGGAATATGTGTCAAAACTTTGTTAGGAATTATGTGATCCTTACTAGCTGGAAGTAAGGGAGATGGGGCATGAAGTTATTTCTAGGAGTTGGACACATACCAAGTTTAGCTCAGTTCTGGGCATCTTTGAAATACCTATACGAACTTGTTCCTACATAGTAACTTGCATCTTTGAATGAGAATGTGCTTGCTTACAGCAACGTGCTATATGTTCTGAATGCCCGAATTGGGAATCTGTGTCAAAACTTTGTTAGGAATTATGTGATCCTTACTAGCTGGAAGTAAGGGAGATGGGGCATGAAGTTATTTCTAGGAGTTGGACACATACCAAGTTTAGCTCAGTTCTGGGCATCTTTGAAATACCTATACAAACTTGTTCCTACCTAGTAACTTGCATCTTTGAATGAGAATCTGCTTGCTTACAGCAACGTGCTATATGTTCTGAATGCCCGAATAGGGAATCTGTGTCAAAACTTTGTTAGGAATTATGTGATCCTTACTAGCTGGAAGTAAGGGAGATGGGGCATGAAGTTATTTCTAGGAGTTGGACACATACCAAGTTTAGCTCAGTTCTGGGCATCTTTGAAATACCTATACAAACTTGTTGCTACATAGTAACTTGCATCTTTGAATGAAAATGTGCTTGCTTACAGCAACGTGCTATATGTTCTGAATGCCCGAATTGGGAATCTGTGTCAAAACTTTGTTAGGAATTATGTGATCCTTACTAGCTGAAAGTAAGGGAGATGGGGCATGAAGTTATTTCTAGGAGTTGGACACATACCAAGTTTAGCTCAGTTCTGGGCATCTTTGAAATACCTATACAAACTTGTTCCTACATAGTAACTTGCATCTTTGAATGAGAATCTGCTTGCTTACAGCAACGTGCTATATGTTCTGAATGCCCGAATTGGGAATCTGTGTCAAAACTTTGTTAGGAATTATGTGATCCTTACTAGCTGGAAGTAAGGGAGATGGGGCATGAAGTTATTTCTAGGAGTTGGACACATACCAAGTTTAGCTCAGTTCTGGGCATCTTTGAAATACCTATACGAACTTGTTCCTACATAGTAACTTGCATCTTTGAATGAGAATGTGCTTGCTTACAGCAACGTGCTATATGTTCTGAATGCCCGAATTGGGAATCTGTGTCTAAATTTTGTTAGGAATTATGTGATCCTTAACAGCTGGAAGTAAGGGAGATGGGGCATGAAGTTATTTCTAGGAGTTGGACACATACCAAGTTTAGCTCAGTTCTGGGCATCTTTGAAATACCTATACGAACTTGTTCCTACATAGTAACTTGCATCTTTGAATGAGAATGTGCTTGCTTACAGCAACGTGCTCTATGTTCTGAATGCCCGAATTGGGAATCTGTGTCAAAACTTTGTTAGGAATTATGTGATCCTTACTAGCTGGAAGTAAGGGAGATGGGGCATGAAGTTATTTCTAGGAGTTGGACACATACCAAGTTTAGCTCAGTTCTGGGCATCTTTGAAATACCTATACAAACTTGTTCCTACATAGTAACTTGCATCTTTGAATGAGAATGTGCTTGCTTACAGCAACGTGCTATATGTTCTGAATGCCCGAATTGGCAATCTGTGTCAAAACTTTGTTAGGAATTATGTGATCCTTACTAGCTGGAAGTAAGGGAGATGGGGCATGAAGTTATTTCTAGGAGTTGGACACATACCAAGTTTAGCTCAGTTCTGGGCATCTTTGAAATACCTATACAAACTTGTTGCTACATAGTAACTTGCATCATTAATGAGAATCTGCTTGCTTACAGCAACGTGCTATATGTTCTGAATGCCCGAATTGGGAATCTGTGTCAAAACTTTGTTAGGAAATATGTGATCCTTACTAGCTGGAAGTAAGGGAGATGGGGCATGAAGTTATTTCTAGGAGTTGGACACATACCAAGTTTAGCTCAGTTCTGGGCATCTTTGAAATACCTATACAAACTTGTTGCTACATAGTAACTTGCAACTTTGAATGAGAATGTGCTTGCTTACAGCAACGTGCTATATGTTCTGAATGCCCGAATTGGGAATCTGTGTCAAAACTTTTTTAGGAATTATGTGATCCTTACTAGCTGGAAGTAAGGGAGATGGGGCATGAAGTTATTTCTAGGAGTTGGACACATACCAAGTTTAGCTCAGTTCTGGGCATCTTTGAAATACCTATACAAACTTGTTCCTACATAGTAACTTGCAACTTTAATTGAGAATGTTCTTGCTTACAGCAACGTGCTATATGTTCTGAATGCCCGAATTGGGAATCTGTGTCAAAACTTTGTTAGGAATTATGTGATCCTTACTAGCTGGAAGTAAGGGAGATGGGGCATGAAGTTATTTCTAGGAGTTGGACACATACCAAGTTTAGCTCAGTTCTGGGCATCTTTGAAATACCTATACAAACTTGTTCCTACATAGTAACTTGCATCTTTGAATGAGAATGTGCTTGCTTACAGCAACGTGCTATATGTTCTGAATGCCCGAATTGGGAATCTGTGTCAAAACTTTGTTAGGAATTATGTGATCCTTACTAGCTGGAAGTAAGGGAGATGGGGCATGAAGTTATTTCTAGGAGTTGGACACATACCAAGTTTAGCTCAGTTCTGGGCATCTTTGAAATACCTATACAAACTTGTTCCTACATAGTAACTTGCATCTTTGAATGAGAATGTGTTTGCTTGCAGCAACGTGCTATATGTTCTGAATGCCCGAATAGGGAATCTGTGTGAAAACTTTGTTAGGAATTATGTGATCCTTACTAGCTGGAAGTAAGGGAGATGGGGCATGAAGTTATTTCTAGGAGTTGGACACATACCAAGTTTAGCTCAGTTCTGGGCATCTTTGAAATACCTATACAAACTTGTTCCTACATAGTAACTTGCATCTTTGAATGAGAATGTGCTTGCTTGCAGCAACGTGCTATATGTTCTGAATGCCCGAATTGGCAATCTGTGTCAAAACTTTGTTAGGAATTATGTGATCCTTACTAGCTGGAAGTAAGGGAGATGGGGCATGAAGTTATTTCTAGGAGTTGGACACATACCAAGTTTAGCTCAGTTCTGGGCATCTTTGAAATACCTATACAAACTTGTTCCTACATAGTAACTTGCAACTTTGAATGAGAATCTGCTTGCTTACAGCAACGTGCTATATGTTCTGAATGCCCGAATTGGGAATCTGTGTCAAAACTTTGTTAAGAATTATGTGATCCTTACTAGCTGGAAGTAAGGGAGATGGGGCATGAAGTTATTTCTTGGAGTTGGACACATACCAAGTTTAGCTCAGATCTGGCCATCTTTGAAATACCTATACTAACTTGTTCCTACATAGTAACTTGCATCTTTGAATGAGAATGTTCTTGCTTACAGCAACGTGCTATATGTTCTGAATGCCCGAATTGGGAATCTGTGTCAAAACTTTGTTAGGAATTATGTGATCCTTACTAGCTGGAAGTAAGGGAGATGGGGCATGAACTTATTTCTAGGAGTTGGACACATACCAAGTTTAGCTCAGTTCTGGGCATCTTTGAAATACCTATACGAACTTGTTCCTACATAGTAACTTGCATCTTTGAATGAGAATGTTCTTGCTTACAGCAACGTGCTATATGTTCTGAATGCCCGAATTGGGAATCTGTGTCAAAACTTTGTTAGGAATTATGTGATCCTTACTAGCTGAAAGTAAGGGAGATGGGGCATGAAGTTATTTCTAGGAGTTGGACACATACCAAGTTTAGCTCAGTTCTGGGCATCTTTGAAATACCTATACAAACTTGTTCCTACATAGTAACTTGCATCTTTGAATGAGAATGTGCTTGCTTACAGCAACGTGCTATATGTTCTGAATGCCCGAATTGGGAATCTGTGTCAAAATTTTGTTAGGAATTATGTGATCCTTAACAGCTGGAAGTAAGGGAGATGGGGCATGAAGTTATTTCTAGGAGTTGGACACATACCAAGTTTAGCTCAGTTCTGGGCATCTTTGAAATACCTATACGAACTTGTTCCTACATAGTAACTTGCATCTTTGAATGAGAATGTGCTTGCTTACAGCAACGTGCTCTATGTTCTGAATGCCCGAATTGGGAATCTGTGTCAAAACTTTGTTAGGAATTATGTGATCCTTACTAGCTGGAAGTAAGGGAGATGGGGCATGAAGTTATTTCTAGGAGTTGGACACATAGCAAGTTTAGCTCAGTTCTGGGCATCTTTGAAATACCTATACAAACTTGTTCCTACATAGTAACTTGCATCTTTGAATGAGAATGTGCTTGCTTACAGCAACGTGCTATATGTTCTGAATGCCCGAATTGGCAATCTGTGTCAAAACTTTGTTAGGAATTATGTGATCCTTACTAGCTGGAAGTAAGGGAGATGGGGCATGAAGTTATTTCTAGGAGTTGGACACATACCAAGTTTAGCTCAGTTCTGGGCATCTTTGAAATACCTATACAAACTTGTTGCTACATAGTAACTTGCATCATTAATGAGAATCTGCTTGCTTACAGCAACGTGCTATATGTTCTGAATGCCCGAATTGGGAATCTGTGTCAAAACTTTGTTAGGAAATATGTGATCCTTACTAGCTGGAAGTAAGGGAGATGGGGCATGAAGTTATTTCTAGGAGTTGGACACATACCAAGTTTAGCTCAGTTCTGGGCATCTTTGAAATACCTATACAAACTTGTTGCTACATAGTAACTTGCAACTTTGAATGAGAATGTGCTTGCTTACAGCAACGTGCTATATGTTCTGAATGCCCGAATTGGGAATCTGTGTCAAAACTTTGTTAGGAATTATGTGATCCTTACTAGCTGGAAGTAAGGGAGATGGGGCATGAAGTTATTTCTAGGAGTTGGACACATACCAAGTTTAGCTCAGTTCTGGGCATCTTTGAAATACCTATACAAACTTGTTCCTACATAGTAACTTGCAACTTTAATTGAGAATGTTCTTGCTTACAGCAACGTGCTATATGTTCTGAATGCCCGAATTGGGAATCTGTGTCAAAACTTTGTTAGGAATTATGTGATCCTTACTAGCTGGAAGTAAGGGAGATGGGGCATGAAGTTATTTCTAGGAGTTGGACACATACCAAGTTTAGCTCAGTTCTGGGCATCTTTGAAATACCTATACAAACTTGTTCCTACATAGTAACTTGCATCTTTGAATGAGAATGTGCTTGCTTACAGCAACGTGCTATATGTTCTGAATGCCCGAATTGGGAATCTGTGTCAAAACTTTGTTAGGAATTATGTGATCCTTACTAGCTGGAAGTAAGGGAGATGGGGCATGAAGTTATTTCTAGGAGTTGGACACATACCAAGTTTAGCTCAGTTCTGGGCATCTTTGAAATACCTATACAAACTTGTTCCTACATAGTAACTTGCATCTTTGAATGAGAATCTGCTTGCTTACAGCAACGTGCTATATGTTCTGAATGCCCGAATTGGGAATCTGTGTCAAAACTTTGTTAGGAATTATGTGATCCTTAACAGCTGGAAGTAAGGGAGATGGGGCATGAAGTTATTTCTAGGAGTTGGACACATACCAAGTTTAGCTCAGTTCTGGGCATCTTTGAAATACCTATACAAACTTGTTCCTACATAGTAACTTGCATCTTTGAATGAGAATCTGCTTGCTTACAGCAACGTGCTATATGTTCTGAATGCCCGAATTGGGAATATGTGTCAAAACTTTGTTAGGAATTATGTGATCCTTACTAGCTGGAAGTAAGGGAGATGGGGCATGAAGTTATTTCTAGGAGTTGGACACATACCAAGTTTAGCTCAGTTCTGGGCATCTTTGAAATACCTATACGAACTTGTTCCTACATAGTAACTTGCATCTTTGAATGAGAATGTGCTTGCTTACAGCAACGTGCTATATGTTCTGAATGCCCGAATTCGGAATCTGTGTCAAAACTTTGTTAGGAATTATGTGATCCTTACTAGCTGGAAGTAAGGGAGATGGAGCCTGAAGTTATTTCAAGGAGTTGGACACATACCAAGTTTAGCTCAGTTCTGGGCATCTTTGAAATACCTATACAAACTTGTTGCTACATAGTAACTTGCAACTTTGAATGAGAATGTGCTTGCTTACAGCAACGTGCTATATGTTCTGAATGCCCGAATTGGGAATCTGTGTCAAAACTTTGTTAGGAATTATGTGATCCTTACTAGCTTGAAGTAAGGGAGATGGGGCATGAAGTTATTTCTAGGAGTTGGACACATACCACGTTTAGCTCAGTTCTGGGCATCTTTGAAATACCTATACAAACTTGTTCCTACATAGTAACTTGCATCTTTGAATGAGAATGTGCTTGCTTACAGCAACGTGCTATATGTTCTGAATGCCCGAATTGGGAATCTGTGTCAAAACTTTGTTAGGAATTATGTGATCCTTACTAGCTGGAAGTAAGGGAGATGGGGCATGAAGTTATTTCTAGGAGTTGGACACATACCAAGTTTAGCTCAATTCTGGGCATCTTTGAAATACCTATACAAACTTGTTCCTACATAGTAACTTGCATCTTTGAATGAGAATCTGCTTGCTTACAGCAACGTGCTATATGTTCTGAATGCCCGAATTGGGAATCTGTGTCAAAACTTTGTTAGGAATTATGTGATCCTTACTAGCTGGAAGTAAGGGAGATGGGGCATGAAGTTATTTCTAGGAGTTGGACACATACCAAGTTTAGCTCAGTTCTGGGCATCTTTGAAATACCTATACGAACTTGTTCCTACATAGTAACTTGCATCTTTGAATGAGAATGTGCTTGCTTACAGCAACGTGCTATATGTTCTGGATGCCCGAATTGGGAATCTGTGTCAAAATTTTGTTAGGAATTATGTGATCCTTAACAGCTGGAAGTAAGGGAGATGGGGCATGAAGTTATTTCTAGGAGTTGGACACATACCAAGTTTAGCTCAGTTCTGGGCATCTTTGAAATACCTATACGAACTTGTTCCTACATAGTAACTTGCATCTTTGAATGAGAATGTGCTTGCTTACAGCAACGTGCTCTATGTTCTGAATGCCCGAATTGGGAATCTGTGTCAAAACTTTGTTAGGAATTATGTGATCCTTACTAGCTGGAAGTAAGGGAGATGGGGCATGAAGTTATTTCTAGGAGTTGGACACATACCAAGTTTAGCTCAGTTCTGGGCATCTTTGAAATACCTATACAAACTTGTTCCTACATAGTAACTTGCATCTTTGAATGAGAATGTGCTTGCTTACAACAACGTGCTATATGTTCTGAATGCCCGAATTGGCAATCTGTGTCAAAACTTTGTTAGGAATTATGTGATCCTTACTAGCTGGAAGTAAGGGAGATGGGGCATGAAGTTATTTCTAGGAGTTGGACACATACCAAGTTTAGCTCAGTTCTGGGCATCTTTGAAACACCTATACAAACTTGTTGCTACATAGTAACTTGCATCATTAATGAGAATCTGCTTGCTTACAGCAACGTGCTATATGTTCTGAATGCCCGAATTGGGAATCTGTGTCAAAACTTTGTTAGGAAATATGTGATCCTTACTAGCTGGAAGTAAGGGAGATGGGGCATGAAGTTATTTCTAGGAGTTGGACACATACCAAGTTTAGCTCAGTTCTGGGCATCTTTGAAATACCTATACAAACTTGTTGCTACATAGTAACTTGCAACTTTGAATGAGAATGTGCTTGCTTACAGCAACGTGCTATATGTTCTGAATGCCCGAATTGGGAATCTGTGTCAAAACTTTGTTAGGAATTATGTGATCCTTACTAGCTGGAAGTAAGGGAGATGGGGCATGAAGTTATTTCTAGGAGTTGGACACATACCAAGTTTAGCTCAGTTCTGGGCATCTTTGAAATACCTATACAAACTTGTTCCTACATAGTAACTTGCAACTTTAATTGAGAATGTTCTTGCTTACAGCAACGTGCTATATGTTCTGAATGCCCGAATTGGGAATCTGTGTCAAAACTTTGTTAGGAATTATGTGATCCTTACTAGCTGGAAGTAAGGGAGATGGGGCATGAAGTTATTTCTAGGAGTTGGACACATACCAAGTTTAGCTCAGTTCTGGGCATCTTTGAAATACCTATACAAACTTGTTCCTACATAGTAACTTGCATCTTTGAATGAGAATGTGCTTGCTTACAGCAACGTGCTATATGTTCTGAATGCCCGAATTGGGAATCTGTGTCAAAACTTTGTTAGGAATTATGTGATCCTTACTAGCTGGAAGTAAGGGAGATGGGGCATGAAGTTATTTCTAGGAGTTGGACACATACCAAGTTTAGCTCAGTTCTGGGCATCTTTGAAATACCTATACAAACTTGTTCCTACATAGTAACTTGCATCTTTGAATGAGAATCTGCTTGCTTACAGCAACGTGCTATATGTTCTGAATGCCCGAATTGGGAATCTGTGTCAAAACTTTGTTAGGAATTATGTGATCCTTACTAGCTGGAAGTAAGGGAGATGGGGCATGAAGTTATTTCTAGGAGTTGGACACATACCAAGTTTAGCTCAGTTCTGGGCATCTTTGAAATACCTATACAAACTTGTTCCTACATAGTAACTTGCATCTTTGAATGAGAATGTGCTTGCTTACAGCAACGTGCTATATGTTCTGAATGCCCGAATTGGGAATCTGTGTCAAAACTTTGTTAGGAATTATGTGATCCTTACTAGCTGGAAGTAAGGGAGATGGGGCATGAAGTTATTTCTAGGAGTTGGACACATACCAAGTTTAGCTCAGTTCTGGGCATCTTTGAAATACCTATACAAACTTGTTCCTACATAGTAACTTGCATCTTTGAATGAGAATCTGCTTGCTTACAGCAACGTGCTATATGTTCTGAATGCCCGAATTGGGAATCTGTGTCAAAACTTTGTTAGGAATTATGTGATCCTTACTAGCTGGAAGTAAGGGAGATGGGGCATGAAGTTATTTCTAGGAGTTGGACACATACCAAGTTTAGCTCAGTTCTGGGCATCTTTGAAATACCTATACGAACTTGTTCCTACATAGTAACTTGCATCTTTGAATGAGAATCTGCTTGCTTACAGCAACGTGCTATATGTTCTGAATGCCCGAATTGGGAATATGTGTCAAAACTTTGTTAGGAATTATGTGATCCTTACTAGCTGGAAGTAAGGGAGATGGGGCATGAAGTTATTTCTAGGAGTTGGACACATACCAAGTTTAGCTCAGTTCTGGGCATCTTTGAAATACCTATACGAACTTGTTCCTACATAGTAACTTGCATCTTTGAATGAGAATGTGCTTGCTTACAGCAACGTGCTACATGATCTGAATGCCCGAATTGGGAATCTGTGTCAAAACTTTGTTAGGAATTATGTGATCCTTACTAGCTGGAAGTAAGGGAGATGGAGCCTGAAGTTATTTCTAGGAGTTGGACACATACCAAGTTTAGCTCAGTTCTGGGCATCTTTGAAATACCTATACGAACTTGTTCCTACATAGTAACTTGCAACTTTGAATGAGAATGTGCTTGCTTACAGCAACGTGCTATATGTTCTGAATGCCCGAATTGGGAATCTGTGTCAAAACTTTGTTAGGAATTATGTGATCCTTACTAGCTGGAAGTAAGGGAGATGGGGCATGAAGTTATTTCTAGGAGTTGGACACATACCACGTTTAGCTCAGTTCTGGGCATCTTTGAAATACCTATACAAACTTGTTCCTACATAGTAACTTGCATCTTTGAATGAGAATGTGCTTGCTTACAGCAACGTGCTATATGTTCTGAATGCCCGAATTGGGAATCTGTGTCAAAACTTTGTTAGGAATTATGTGATCCTTACTAGCTGGAAGTAAGGGAGATGGGGCATGAAGTTATTTCTAGGAGTTGGACACATACCAAGTTTAGCTCAATTCTGGGCATCTTTGAAATACCTATACAAACTTGTTCCTACATAGTAACTTGCATCTTTGAATGAGAATCTGCTTGCTTACAGCAACGTGCTATATGTTCTGAATGCCCGAATTGGGAATCTGTGTCAAAACTTTGTTAGGAATTATGTGATCCTTACTAGCTGGAAGTAAGGGAGATGGGGCATGAAGTTATTTCTAGGAGTTGGACACATACCAAGTTTAGCTCAGTTCTGGGCATCTTTGAAATACCTATACGAACTTGTTCCTACATAGTAACTTGCATCTTTGAATGAGAATGTGCTTGCTTACAGCAACGTGCTATATGTTCTGAATGCCCGAATTGGGAATCTGTGTCAATATTTTGTTAGGAATTATTTGATCCTTAACAGCTGGAAGTAAGGGAGATGGGGCATGAAGTTATTTCTAGGAGTTGGACACATACCAAGTTTAGCTCAGTTCTGGGCATCTTTGAAATACCTATACGAACTTGTTCCTACATAGTAACTTGCATCTTTGAATGAGAATGTGCTTGCTTACAGCAACGTGCTATATGTTCTGAATGCCCGAATTGGGAATCTGTGTCAAAACTTTGTTAGGAATTATGTGATCCTTACTAGCTGGAAGTAAGGGAGATGGGGCATGAAGTTATTTCTAGGAGTTGGACACATACCAAGTTTAGCTCAGTTCTGGGCATCTTTGAAATACCTATACAAACTTGTTCCTACATAGTAACTTGCATCTTTGAATGAGAATGTGCTTGCTTACAGCAACGTGCTATATGTTCTGAATGCCCGAATTGGGAATCTGTGTCAAAACTTTGTTAGGAATTATGTGATCCTTACTAGCTGGAAGTAAGGGAGATGGGGCATGAAGTTATTTCTAGGAGTTGGACACATACCAAGTTTAGCTCAGTTCTGGGCATCTTTGAAATACCTATACAAACTTGTTCCTACATAGTAACTTGCATCTTTGAATGAGAATCTGCTTGCTTACAGCAACGTGCTATATGTTCTGAATGCCCGAATTGGGAATCTGTGTCAAAACTTTGTTAGGAATTATGTGATCCTTACTAGCTGGAAGTAAGGGAGATGGGGCATGAAGTTATTTCTAGGAGTTGGACACATACCAAGTTTAGCTCAGTTCTGGGCATCTTTGAAATACCTATACAAACTTGTTCCTACATAGTAACTTGCATCTTTGAATGAGAATGTGCTTGCTTACAGCAACGTGCTATATGTTCTGAATGCCCGAATTGGGAATCTGTGTCAAAACTTTGTTAGGAATTATGTGATCCTTACTAGCTGGAAGTAAGGGAGATGGGGCATGAAGTTATTTCTAGGAGTTGGACACATACCAAGTTTAGCTCAGTTCTGGGCATCTTTGAAATACCTATACAAACTTGTTCCTACATAGTAACTTGCATCTTTGAATGAGAATCTGCTTGCTTACAGCAACGTGCTATATGTTCTGAATGCCCGAATTGGGAATCTGTGTCAAAACTTTGTTAGGAATTATGTGATCCTTACTAGCTGGAAGTAAGGGAGATGGGGCATGAAGTTATTTCTAGGAGTTGGACACATACCAAGTTTAGCTCAGTTCTGGGCATCTTTGAAATACCTATACGAACTTGTTCCTACATAGTAACTTGCATCTTTGAATGAGAATCTGCTTGCTTACAGCAACGTGCTATATGTTCTGAATGCCCGAATTGGGAATATGTGTCAAAACTTTGTTAGGAATTATGTGATCCTTACTAGCTGGAAGTAAGGGAGATGGGGCATGAAGTTATTTCTAGGAGTTGGACACATACCAAGTTTAGCTCAGTTCTGGGCATCTTTGAAATACCTATACGAACTTGTTCCTACATAGTAACTTGCATCTTTGAATGAGAATGTGCTTGCTTACAGCAACGTGCTACATGATCTGAATGCCCGAATTGGGAATCTGTGTCAAAACTTTGTTAGGAATTATGTGATCCTTACTAGCTGGAAGTAAGGGAGATGGAGCCTGAAGTTATTTCTAGGAGTTGGACACATACCAAGTTTAGCTCAGTTCTGGGCATCTTTGAAATACCTATACGAACTTGTTCCTACATAGTAACTTGCAACTTTGAATGAGAATGTGCTTGCTTACAGCAACGTGCTATATGTTCTGAATGCCCGAATTGGGAATCTGTGTCAAAACTTTGTTAGGAATTATGTGATCCTTACTAGCTGGAAGTAAGGGAGATGGGGCATGAAGTTATTTCTAGGAGTTGGACACATACCACGTTTAGCTCAGTTCTGGGCATCTTTGAAATACCTATACAAACTTGTTCCTACATAGTAACTTGCATCTTTGAATGAGAATGTGCTTGCTTACAGCAACGTGCTATATGTTCTGAATGCCCGAATTGGGAATCTGTGTCAAAACTTTGTTAGGAATTATGTGATCCTTACTAGCTGGAAGTAAGGGAGATGGGGCATGAAGTTATTTCTAGGAGTTGGACACATACCAAGTTTAGCTCAATTCTGGGCATCTTTGAAATACCTATACAAACTTGTTCCTACATAGTAACTTGCATCTTTGAATGAGAATCTGCTTGCTTACAGCAACGTGCTATATGTTCTGAATGCCCGAATTGGGAATCTGTGTCAAAACTTTGTTAGGAATTATGTGATCCTTACTAGCTGGAAGTAAGGGAGATGGGGCATGAAGTTATTTCTAGGAGTTGGACACATACCAAGTTTAGCTCAGTTCTGGGCATCTTTGAAATACCTATACGAACTTGTTCCTACATAGTAACTTGCATCTTTGAATGAGAATGTGCTTGCTTACAGCAACGTGCTATATGTTCTGAATGCCCGAATTGGGAATCTGTGTCAATATTTTGTTAGGAATTATGTGATCCTTAACAGCTGGAAGTAAGGGAGATGGGGCATGAAGTTATTTCTAGGAGTTGGACACATACCAAGTTTAGCTCAGTTCTGGGCATCTTTGAAATACCTATACGAACTTGTTCCTACATAGTAACTTGCATCTTTGAATGAGAATGTGCTTGCTTACAGCAACGTGCTATATGTTCTGAATGCCCGAATTGGGAATCTGTGTCAAAACTTTGTTAGGAATTATGTGATCCTTACTAGCTGGAAGTAAGGGAGATGGGGCATGAAGTTATTTCTAGGAGTTGGACACATACCAAGTTTAGCTCAGTTCTGGGCATCTTTGAAATACCTATACGAACTTGTTCCTACATAGTAACTTGCATCTTTGAATGAGAATGTGCTTGCTTACAGCAACGTGCTATATGTTCTGAATGCCCGAATTGGCAATCTGTGTCAAAACTTTGTTAGGAATTATGTGATCCTTACTAGCTGGAAGTAAGGGAGATGGGGCATGAAGTTATTTCTAGGAGTTGGACACATACCAAGTTTAGCTCAGTTCTGGGCATCTTTGAAATACCTATACAAACTTGTTGCTACATAGTAACTTGCATCATTAATGAGAATCTGCTTGCTTACAGCAACGTGCTATATGTTCTGAATGCCCGAATTGGGAATCTGTGTCAAAACTTTGTTAGGAAATATGTGATCCTTACTAGCTGGAAGTAAGGGAGATGGGGCATGAAGTTATTTCTAGGAGTTGGACACATACCAAGTTTAGCTCAGTTCTGGGCATCTTTGAAATACCTATACAAACTTGTTCCTACATAGTAACTTGCAACTTTGATTGAGAATGTGCTTGCTTACAGCAACGTGCTATATGTTCTGAATGCCCGAATTGGGAATCTGTGTCAAAACTTTGTTAGGAATTATGTGATCCTTACTAGCTGGAAGTAAGGGAGATGGGGCATGAAGTTATTTCTAGGAGTTGGACACATACCAAGTTTAGCTCAGTTCTGGGCATCTTTGAAATACCTATACAAACTTGTTCCTACATAGTAACTTGCAACTTTGAATGAGAATGTGCTTGCTTACAGCAACGTGCTATATGTTCTGAATGCCCGAATTGGGAATCTGTGTCAAAACTTTGTTAGGAATTATGTGATCCTTACTAGCTGGAAGTAAGGGAGATGGGGCATGAAGTTATTTCTAGGAGTTGGACACATACCAAGTTTAGCTCAGTTCTGGGCATCTTTGAAATACCTATACAAACTTGTTCCTACATAGTAACTTGCATCTTTGAATGAGAATGTGCTTGCTTGCAGCAACGTGCTATATGTTCTGAATGCCCGAATAGGGAATCTGTGTGAAAACTTTGTTAGGAATTATGTGATCCTTACTAGCTGGAAGTAAGGGAGATGGGGCATGAAGTTATTTCTAGGAGTTGGACACATACCAAGTTTAGCTCAGTTCTGGGCATCTTTGAAATACCTATACAAACTTGTTCCTACATAGTAACTTGCATCTTTGAATGAGAATGTGCTTGCTTGCAGCAACGTGCTATATGTTCTGAATGCCCGAATAGGGAATCTGTGTGAAAACTTTGTTAGGAATTATGTGATCCTTACTAGCTGGAAGTAAGGGAGATGGGGCATGAAGTTATTTCTAGGAGTTGGACACATACCAAGTTTAGCTCAGTTCTGGGCATCTTTGAAATACCTATACAAACTTGTTCCTACATAGTAACTTGCAACTTTGAATGAGAATGTGCTTACTTACAGCAACGTGCTATATGTTCTGAATGCCCGAATTGGGAATCTGTGTCAAAACTTTGTTAGGAATTATGTGATCCTTACTAGCTGGAAGTAAGGGAGATGGGGCATGAAGTTATTTCTAGGAGTTGGACACATACCAAGTTTAGCTCAGATCTGGCCATCTTTGAAATACCTATACTAACTTGTTCCTACATAGTAACTTGCATCTTTGAATGAGAATGTTCTTGCTTACAGCAACGTGCTATATGTTCTGAATGCCCGAATTGGGAATCTGTGTCAAAACTTTGTTAGGAATTATGTGATCCTTACTAGCTGGAAGTAAGGGAGATGGGGCATGAAGTTATTTCTAGGAGTTGGACACATACCAAGTTTAGCTCAGTTCTGGGCATCTTTGAAATACCTATACAAACTTGTTCCTACATAGTAACTTGCATCTTTGAATGAGAATCTGCTTGCTTACAGCAACGTGCTATATGTTCTGAATGCCCGAATAGGGAATCTGTGTCAAAACTTTGTTAGGAATTATGTGATCCTTACTAGCTGGAAGTAAGGGAGATGGGGCATGAAGTTATTTCTAGGAGTTGGACACATACCAAGTTTAGCTCAGTTCTGGGCATCTTTGAAATACCTATACAAACTTGTTCCTACATAGTAACTTGCATCTTTGAATGAAAATGTGCTTGCTTACAGCAACGTGCTATATGTTCTGAATGCCCGAATTGGGAATCTGTGTCAAAACTTTGTTAGGAATTATGTGATCCTTACTAGCTGAAAGTAAGGGAGATGGGGCATGAAGTTATTTCTAGGAGTTGGACACATACCAAGTTTAGCTCAGTTCTGGGCATCTTTGAAATACCTATACGAACTTGTTCCTACATAGTAACTTGCATCTTTGAATGAGAATCTGCTTGCTTACAGCAACGTGCTATATGTTCTGAATGCCCGAATTGGGAATCTGTGTCAAAACTTTGTTAGGAATTATGTGATCCTTACTAGCTGGAAGTAAGGGAGATGGGGCATGAAGTTATTTCTAGGAGTTGGACACATACCAAGTTTAGCTCAGTTCTGGGCATCTTTGAAATACCTATACGAACTTGTTCCTACATAGTAACTTGCATCTTTGAATGAGAATGTGCTTGCTTACAGCAACGTGCTATATGTTCTGAATGCCCGAATTGGCAATCTGTGTCAAAACTTTGTTAGGAATTATGTGATCCTTACTAGCTGGAAGTAAGGGAGATGGGGCATGAAGTTATTTCTAGGAGTTGGACACATACCAAGTTTAGCTCAGTTCTGGGCATCTTTGAAATACCTATACAAACTTGTTCCTACATAGTAACTTGCATCGTTGAATGAGAATCTGCTTGCTTACAGCAACGTGCTATATGTTCTGAATGCCCGAATTGGGAATCTGTGTCAAAACTTTGTTAGGAATTATGTGATCCTTACTAGCTGGAAGTAAGGGAGATGGGGCATGAAGTTATTTCTAGGAGTTGGACACATACCAAGTTTAGCTCAGTTCTGGGCATCTTTGAAATACCTATACAAACTTGTTCCTACATAGTAACTTGCAACTTTGAATGAGAATCTGCTTGCTTACAGCAACGTGCTATATGTTCTGAATGCCCGAATTGGGAATCTGTGTCAAAACTTTGTTAGGAATTATGTGATCCTTACTAGCTGGAAGTAAGGGAGATGGGGCATGAAGTTATTTCTAGGAGTTGGACACATACCAAGTTTAGCTCAGTTCTGGGCATCTTTGAAATACCTATACAAACTTGTTCCTACATAGTAACTTGCAACTTTGAATGAGAATCTGCTTGCTTACAGCAACGTGCTATATGTTCTGAATGCCCGAATTGGGAATCTGTGTCAAAACTTTGTTAGGAATTATGTGATCCTTACTAGCTGGAAGTAAGGGAGATGGGGCATGAAGTTATTTCTAGGAGTTGGACACATACCAAGTTTAGCTCAGTTCTGGGCATCTTTGAAATACCTATACAAACTTGTTCCTACATAGTAACTTGCAACTTTGAATGAGAATGTGCTTGCTTACAGCAACGTGCTATATGTTCTGAATGCCCGAATTGGGAATCTGTGTCAAAACTTTGTTAGGAATTATGTGATCCTTACTAGCTGGAAGTAAGGGAGATGGGGCATGAAGTTATTTCTAGGAGTTGGACACATACCAAGTTTAGCTCAGTTCTGGGCATCTTTGAAATACCTATACAAACTTGTTCCTACATAGTAACTTGCATCTTTGAATGAGAATGTGCTTGCTTGCAGCAACGTGCTATATGTTCTGAATGCCCGAATTGGCAATCTGTGTCAAAACTTTGTTAGGAATTATGTGATCCTTACTAGCTGGAAGTAAGGGAGATGGGGCATGAAGTTATTTCTAGGAGTTGGACACATACCAAGTTTAGCTCAGTTCTGGGCATCTTTGAAATACCTATACAAACTTGTTGCTACATAGTAACTTGCAACTTTGAATGAGAATGTTCTTGCTTACAGCAACGTGCTATATGTTCTGAATGCCCGAATTGGGAATCTGTGTCAAAACTTTGTTAGGAATTATGTGATCCTTACTAGCTGGAAGTAAGGGAGATGGGGCATGAAGTTATTTCTAGGAGTTGGACACATACCAAGTTTAGCTCAGTTCTGGGCATCTTTGAAATACCTATACAAACTTGTTCCTACATAGTAACTTGCAACTTTAATTGAGAATGTTCTTGCTTACAGCAACGTGCTATATGTTCTGAATGCCCGAATTGGGAATCTGTGTCAAAACTTTGTTAGGAATTATGTGATCCTTACTAGCTGGAAGTAAGGGAGATGGGGCATGAAGTTATTTCTAGGAGTTGGACACATACCAAGTTTAGCTCAGTTCTGGGCATCTTTGAAATACCTATACAAACTTGTTCCTACATAGTAACTTGCATCTTTGAATGAGAATGTGCTTGCTTACAGCAACGTGCTATATGTTCTGAATGCCCGAATTGGGAATCTGTGTCAAAACTTTGTTAGGAATTATGTGATCCTTACTAGCTGGAAGTAAGGGAGATGGGGCATGAAGTTATTTCTAGGAGTTGGACACATACCAAGTTTAGCTCAGTTCTGGGCATCTTTGAAATACCTATACAAACTTGTTCCTACATAGTAACTTGCATCTTTGAATGAGAATCTGCTTGCTTACAGCAACGTGCTATATGTTCTGAATGCCCGAATTGGGAATCTGTGTCAAAACTTTGTTAGGAATTATGTGATCCTTACTAGCTGGAAGTAAGGGAGATGGGGCATGAAGTTATTTCTAGGAGTTGGACACATACCAAGTTTAGCTCAGTTCTGGGCATCTTTGAAATACCTATACAAACTTGTTCCTACATAGTAACTTGCATCTTTGAATGAGAATGTGCTTGCTTACAGCAACGTGCTATATGTTCTGAATGCCCGAATTGGGAATCTGTGTCAAAACTTTGTTAGGAATTATGTGATCCTTACTAGCTAGGAAGTAAGGGAGATGGGGCATGAAGTTATTTCTAGGAGTTGGACACATACCAAGTTTAGCTCAGTTCTGGGCATCTTTGAAATACCTATACAAACTTGTTCCTACATAGTAACTTGCATCTTTGAATGAGAATCTGCTTGCTTACAGCAACGTGCTATATGTTCTGAATGCCCGAATTGGGAATCTGTGTCAAAACTTTGTTAGGAATTATGTGATCCTTACTAGCTGGAAGTAAGGGAGATGGGGCATGAAGTTATTTCTAGGAGTTGGACACATACCAAGTTTAGCTCAGTTCTG
Organism: Diceros bicornis minor; assembly: GCF_020826845.1. Lineage (NCBI taxonomy): Eukaryota > Metazoa > Chordata > Mammalia > Perissodactyla > Rhinocerotidae > Diceros > Diceros bicornis. Next base: position 79,567,299 of record NC_080750.1, on the reverse strand, counting down.
GGCATCTTTGAAATACCTATACGAACTTGTTCCTACATAGTAACTTGCATCTTTGAATGAAAATGTGCTTGCTTACAGCAACGTGCTATATGTTCTGAATGCCCGAATTGGGAATCTGTGTCAAAACTTTGTTAGGAATTATGTGATCCTTACTAGCTGAAAGTAAGGGAGATGGGGCATGAAGTTATTTCTAGGAGTTGGACACATACCAAGTTTAGCTCAGTTCTGGGCATCTTTGAAATACCTATACAAACTTGTTCCTACATAGTAACTTGCAACTTTGAATGAGAATGTGCTTGCTTACAGCAACGTGCTATATGTTCTGAATGCCCGAATTGGGAATCTGTGTCAAAACTTTGTTAGGAATTATGTGATCCTTACTAGCTGGAAGTAAGGGAGATGGGGCATGAAGTTATTTCTAGGAGTTGGACACATACCAAGTTTAGCTCAGTTCTGGGCATCTTTGAAATACCTATACAAACTTGTTCCTACATAGTAACTTGCATCTTTGAATGAGAATGTGCTTGCTTGCAGCAACGTGCTATATGTTCTGAATGCCCGAATAGGGAATCTGTGTCAAAACTTTGTTAGGAATTATGTGATCCTTACTAGCTGGAAGTAAGGGAGATGGGGCATGAAGTTATTTCTAGGAGTTGGACACATACCAAGTTTAGCTCAGTTCTGGGCATCTTTGAAATACCTATACAAACTTGTTGCTACATAGTAACTTGCAACTTTGAATGAGAATGTTCTTGCTTACAGCAACGTGCTATATGTTCTGAATGCCCGAATTGGGAATCTGTGTCAAAACTTTGTTAGGAATTATGTGATCCTTACTAGCTGGAAGTAAGGGAGATGGGGCATGAAGTTATTTCTAGGAGTTGGACACATACCAAGTTTAGCTCAGTTCTGGGCATCTTTGAAATACCTATACAAACTTGTTCCTACATAGTAACTTGCAACTTTAATTGAGAATGTTCTTGCTTACAGCAACGTGCTATATGTTCTGAATGCCCGAATTGGGAATCTGTGTCAAAACTTTGTTAGGAATTATGTGATCCTTACTAGCTGGAAGTAAGGGAGATGGGGCATGAAGTTATTTCTAGGAGTTGGACACATACCAAGTTTAGCTCAGTTCTGGGCATCTTTGAAATACCTATACGAACTTGTTCCTACACAGTAACTTGCATCTTTGAATGAAAATGTGCTTGCTTACAGCAACGTGCTATATGTTCTGAATGCCCGAATTGGCAATCTGTGTCAAAACTTTGTTAGGAATTATGTGATCCTTACTAGCTGAAAGTAAGGGAGATGGGGCATGAAGTTATTTCTAGGAGTTGGACACATACCAAGTTTAGCTCAGTTCTGGGCATCTTTGAAATACCTATACAAACTTGTTCCTACATAGTAACTTGCATCTTTGAATGAGAATGTGCTTGCTTACAGCAACGTGCTATATGTTCTGAATGCCCGAATTGGCAATCTGTGTCAAAACTTTGTTAGGAATTATGTGATCCTTACTAGCTGGAAGTAAGGGAGATGGGGCATGAAGTTATTTCTAGGAGTTGGACACATACCAAGTTTAGCTCAGTTCTGGGCATCTTTGAAATACCTATACAAACTTGTTCCTACATAGTAACTTGCAACTTTGAATGAGAATGTGCTTGCTTACAGCAACGTGCTATATGTTCTGAATGCCCGAATTGGGAATCTGTGTCAAAACTTTGTTAGGAATTATGTGATCCTTACTAGCTGGAAGTAAGGGAGATGGGGCATGAAGTTATTTCTAGGATTTGGACACATACCAAGTTTAGCTCAGTTCTGGGCATCTTTGAAATACCTATACAAACTTGTTCCTACATAGTAACTTGCATCTTTGAATGAGAATGTGCTTGCTTACAGCAACGTGCTATATGTTCTGAATGCCCGAATTGGCAATCTGTGTCAAAACTTTGTTAGGAATTATGTGATCCTTACTAGCTGGAAGTAAGGGAGATGGGGCGTGAAGTTATTTCTAGGAGTTGGACACATACCAAGTTTAGCTCAGTTCTGGGCATCTTTGAAATACCTATACAAACTTGTTCCTACATAGTAACTTGCATCTTTGAATGAGAATGTGCTTGCTTACAGCAACGTGCTATATGTTCTGAATGCCCGAATTGGCAATCTGTGTCAAAACTTTGTTAGGAATTATGTGATCCTTACTAGCTGGAAGTAAGGGAGATGGGGCATGAAGTTATTTCTAGGAGTTGGACACATACCAAGTTTAGCTCAGTTCTGGGCATCTTTGAAATACCTATACAAACTTGTTCCTACCTAGTAACTTGCAACTTTAAATGAAAATGTGCTTGCTTACAGCAACGTGCTATATGTTCTGAATGCCCGAATTGGGAATCTGTGTCAAAACTTTGTTAGGAATTATGTGATCCTTACTAGCTGGAAGTAAGGGAGATGGGGCATGAAGTTATTTCTAGGAGTTGGACACATACCAAGTTAAGCTCAGTTCTGGGCATCTTTGAAATACCTATACAAACTTGTTCCTACATAGTAACTTGCATCTTTGAATGAGAATGTGCTTGCTTACAGCAACGTGCTATATGTTCTGAATGCCCGAATTGGCAATCTGTGTCAAATCTTTGTTAGGAATTATGTGATCCTTACTAGCTGGAAGTAAGGGAGATGGGGCATGAAGTTATTTCTAGGAGTTGGACACATACCAAGTTTAGCTCAGTTCTGGGCATCTTTGAAATACCTATACAAACTTGTTCCTACATAGTAACTTGCATCTTTGAATGAGAATGTGCTTGCTTACAGCAACGTGCTATATGTTCTGAATGCCCGAATTGGGAATCTGTGTCAAAACTGTTAGGAATTATGTGATCCTTACTAGCTGGAAGTAAGGGAGATGGGGCATGAAGTTATTTCTAGGAGTTGGACACAAAGCAAGTTTAGCTCAGTTCTGGACATCTTTGAAATACCTATACAAACTTGTTCCTACATAGTAACTTGCAACTTTGAATGAGAATGTGCTTGCTTACAGCAACGTGCTATATGTTCTGAATGCCCGAATTAGGAATCTGTGACAAAACTTTGTTAGGAATTATGTGATCCTTACTAGCTGGAAGTAAGGGAGATGGGGCATGAAGTTATTTCTAGGAGTTGGACACATAGCAAGTTTAGCTCAGTTCTGGGCATCTTTGAAATACCTATACAAACTTGTTCCTACATAGTAACTTGCATCTTTGAATGAGAATGTGCTTGCTTACAGCAACGTGCTATATGTTCTGAATGCCCGAATTGGCAATCTGTGTCAAAATTTGTTAGGAATTATGTGATCCTTACTAGCTGGAAGTAAGGGAGATGGGGCATGAAGTTATTTCTAGGAGTTGGACACATACCAAGTTTAGCTCAGTTCTGGGCATCTTTGAAATACCTATACAAACTTGTTCCTACCTAGTAACTTGCATCTTTGAATGAGAATGTGCTTGCTTACAGCAACGTGCTATATGTTCTGAATGCCCGAATTGGGAATCTGTGTCAAAACTTTGTTAGGAATTATGTGATCCTTACTAGCTGGAAGTAAGGGAGATGGGGCATGAAGTTATTTCTAGGAGTTGGACACATACCAAGTTTAGCTCAGTTCTGGGCATCTTTGAAATACCTATACAAACTTGTTCCTACATAGTAACTTGCAACTTTGAATGAGAATCTGCTTGCTTACAGCAACGTGCTATATGTTCTGAATGCCCGAATTGGGAATCTGTGTCAAAACTTTGTTAGGAATTATGTGATCCTTACTAGCTGGAAGTAAGGGAGATGGGGCATGAAGTTATTTCTAGGAGTTGGACACATACCAAGTTTAGCTCAGTTCTGGGCATCTTTGAAATACCTATACAAACTTGTTCCTACATAGTAACTTGCAACTTTGAATGAGAATCTGCTTGCTTACAGCAACGTGCTATATGTTCTGAATGCACGAATTGGGAATCTGTGTCAAAACTTTGTTAGGAATTATGTGATCCTTACTAGCTGGAAGTAAGGGAGATGGGGCATGAAGTTATTTCTAGGAGTTAGACACATACCAAGTTTAGCTCAGTTCTGGGCATCTTTGAAATACCTATACATACTTGTTGCTACATAGTAACTTGCAACTTTGAATGAGAATGTGCTTGCTTACAGCAACGTGCTATATGTTCTGAATGCCCGAATTGGGAATCTGTGTCAAAACTTTGTTAGGAATTATGTGATCCTTACTAGCTGGAAGTAAGGGAGATGGGGCATGAAGTTATTTCTAGGAGTTGGACACATACCAAGTTTAGCTCAGTTCTGGGCATCTTTGAAATACCTATACAAACTTGTTCCTACATAGTAACTTGCATCTTTGAATGAGAATGTGCTTGCTTGCAGCAACGTGCTATATGTTCTGAATGCCCGAATAGGGAATCTGTGTCAAAACTTTGTTAGGAATTATGTGATCCTTACTAGCTGGAAGGAAGGGAGATGGGGCATGAAGTTATTTCTAGGAGTGGGACACATAGCAAGTTTAGCTCAGTTCTGGACATCTTTGAAATACCTATACAAACTTGTTCCTACATAGTAACTTGCATCTTTGAATGAGAATGTGCTTGCTTGCAGCAACGTGCTATATGTTCTGAATGCCCGAATTGGGAATCTGTGTCAAAACTTTGTTAGGAATTATGTGATCCTTACTAGCTGGAAGTAAGGGAGATGGGGCATGTAGTTATTTCTAGGAGTTGGACACATACCAAGTTTAGCTCAGTTCTGGGCATCTTTGAAATACCTATACAAACTTGTTCCTACATAGTAACTTGCAACTTTGAATGAGAATGTGCTTGCTTACAGCAACGTGCTATATGTTCTGAATGCCCGAATTGGGAATCTGTGTCAAAACTTTGTTAGGAATTATGTGATCCTTACTAGCTGGAAGTAAGGGAGATGGGGCTTGAAGTTATTTCTAGGAGTTGGACACATACCAAGTTTAGCTCAGATCTGGGCATCTTTGAAATACCTATACTAACATGTTCCTACATAGTAACTTGCATCTTTGAATGAGAATGTTCTTGCTTACAGCAACGTGCTCTATGTTCTGAATGCCCGAATTGGGAATCTGTGTCAAAACTTTGTTAGGAATTATGTGATCCTTACTAGCTGGAAGTAAGGGAGATGGGGCATGAAGTTATTTCTAGGAGTTGGACACATACCAAGTTTAGCTCAGTTCTGGGCATCTTTGAAATACCTATACAAACTTGTTCCTACCTAGTAACTTGCATCTTTGAATGGGAATCTGCTTGCTTACAGCAACGTGCTATATGTTCTGAATGCCCGAATAGGGAATCTGTGTCAAAACTTTGTTAGGAATTATGTGATCCTTACTAGCTGGAAGTAAGGGTGATGGGGCATGAAGTTATTTCTAGGAGTTGGACACATACCAAGTTTAGCTCAGTTCTGGGCATCTTTGAAATACCTATACAAACTTGTTCCTACATAGTAACTTGCATCATTAATGAGAATCTGCTTGCTTACAGCAACGTGCTATATGTTCTGAATGCCCGAATTGGGAATCTGTGTCAAAACTTTGTTAGGAATTATGTGATCCTTACTAGCTGGAAGTAAGGGAGATGGGGCATGAAGTTATTTCTAGGAGTTGGACACATACCAAGTTTAGCTCAGTTCTGGGCATCTTTGAAATACCTATACGAACTTGTTCCTACATAGTAACTTGCATCTTTGAATGAGAATGTGCTTGCTTACAGCAACGTGCTATATGTTCTGAATGCCCGAATTGGGAATCTGTGTCAAAACTTTGTTAGGAATTATGTGATCCTTACTAGCTGGAAGTAAGGGAGATGGGGCTTGAAGTTATTTCTAGGAGTTGGACACATACCAAGTTTAGCTCAGATCTGGGCATCTTTGAAATACCTATACTAACATGTTCCTACATAGTAACTTGCATCTTTGAATGAGAATGTTCTTGCTTACAGCAACGTGCTATATGTTCTGAATGCCCGAATTGGGAATCTGTGTCAAAACTTTGTTAGGAATTATGTGATCCTTACTAGCTGGAAGTAAGGGAGATGGGGCATGAAGTTATTTCTAGGAGTTGGACACATACCAAGTTTAGCTCAGTTCTGGGCATCTTTGAAATACCTATACAAACTTGTTCCTACCTAGTAACTTGCATCTTTGAATGGGAATCTGCTTGCTTACAGCAACGTGCTATATGTTCTGAATGCCCGAATAGGGAATCTGTGTCAAAACTTTGTTAGGAATTATGTGATCCTTACTAGCTGGAAGTAAGGGTGATGGGGCATGAAGTTATTTCTAGGAGTTGAACACATACCAAGTTTAGCTCAGTTCTGGGCATCTTTGAAATACCTATACAAACTTGTTCCTACATAGTAACTTGCATCATTAATGAGAATCTGCTTGCTTACAGCAACGTGCTATATGTTCTGAATGCCCGAATTGGGAATCTGTGTCAAAACTTTGTTAGGAATTATGTGATCCTTACTAGCTGGAAGTAAGGGAGATGGGGCATGAAGTTATTTCTAGGAGTTGGACACATACCAAGTTTAGCTCAGTTCTGGGCATCTTTGAAATACCTATACAAACTTGTTCCTACATAGTAACTTGCATCTTTGAATGAGAATGTGCTTGCTTACAGCAACGTGCTATATGTTCTGAATGCCCGAATTGGGAATCTGTGTCAAAATTTTGTTAGGAATTATGTGATCCTTACTAGCTGGAAGTAAGGGAGATGGGGCATGAAGTTACTTCTAGGAGTTGGACACATACCAAGTTTAGCTCAGTTCTGGGCATCTTTGAAATACCTATACGAACTTGTTCCTACATAGTAACTTGCATCTTTGAATGAGAATGTGCTTGCTTACAGCAACGTGCTATATGTTCTGAATGCCCGAATTGGGAATCTGTGTCAAAACTTTGTTAGGAATTATGTGATCCTTACTAGCTGGAAGTAAGGGAGATGGGGCATGAAGTTATTTCTAGGAGTTGGACACATACCAAGTTTAGCTCAGTTCTGGGCATCTTTGAAATACCTATACGAACTTGTTCCTACATAGTAACTTGCATCTTTGAATGAGAATGTGCTTGCTTACAGCAACGTGCTATATGTTCTGAATGCCCGAATTGGGAATCTGTGTCAAAACTTTGTTAGGAATTATGTGATCCTTACTAGCTGGAAGTAAGGGAGATGGGGCATGAAGTTATATCTAGGAGTTGGACACATACCAAGTTTAGCTCAGTTCTGGGCATCTTTGAAAAACCTATACAAACTTGTTCCTACCTAGTAACTTGCATCTTTGAATGAGAATCTGCTTGCTTACAGCAACGTGCTATATGTTCTGAATGCCCGAATTGGGAATCTGTGTCAAAACTGTTAGGAATTATGTGATCCTTACTAGCTGGAAGTAAGGGAGATGGGGCATGAAGTTATTTCTAGGAGTTGGACACATAGCAAGTTTAGCTCAGTTCTGGGCATCTTTGAAATACCTATACAAACTTGTTCCTACATAGTAACTTGCAACTTTGAATGAGAATGTGCTTGCTTACAGCAACGTGCTATATGTTCTGAATGCCCGAATTGGGAATCTGTGTCAAAACTTTGTTAGGAATTATGTGATCCTTACTAGCTGGAAGTAAGGGAGATGGGGCATGAAGTTATTTCTAGGAGTTGGACACATAGCAAGTTTAGCTCAGTTCTGGGCATCTTTGAAATACCTATACAAACTTGTTCCTACATAGTAACTTGCATCTTTGAATGAGATTGTGCTTGCTTACAGCAACGTGCTATATGTTCTGAATGCCTGAATTGGCAATCTGTGTCAAAACTTTGTTAGGAATTATGTGATCCTTACTAGCTGGAAGTAAGGGAGATGGGGCATGAAGTTATTTCTAGGAGTTGGACACATACCAAGTTTAGCTCAGTTCTGGGCATCTTTGAAATACCTATACAAACTTGTTCCTACCTAGTAACTTGCATCTTTGAATGAGAATGTGCTTGCGTACAGCAACGTGCTATATGTTCTGAATGCCCGAATTGGGAATCTGTGTCAAAACTTTGTTAGGAATTATGTGATCCTTACTAGCTGGAAGTAAGGGAGATGGGGCATGAAGTTATTTCTAGGAGTTGGACACATACCAAGTTTAGCTCAGTTCTGGGCATCTTTGAAATACCTATACAAACTTGTTCCTACATAGTAACTTGCATCTTTGAATGAGAATGTGCTTGCTTACAGCAACGTGCTATATGTTCTGAATGCCCGAATTGGGAATCTGTGTCAAAACTTTGTTAGGAATTATGTGATCCTTACTAGCTGGAAGTAAGGGAGATGGGGCATGAAGTTATTTCTAGGAGTTGGACACATACCAAGTTTAGCTCAGTTCTGGGCATCTTTGAAATACCTATACAAACTTGTTCCTACATAGTAATTTGCATCTTTGAATGGGAATCTGCTTGCTTACAGCAACGTGCTATATGTTCTGAATGCCCGAATTAGGAATCTGTGTCAAAACTTTGTTAGGAATTATGTGATCCTTACTAGCTGGAAGTAAGGGAGATGGGGCATGAAGTTATTTCTAGGAGTTGGACACATACCAAGTTTAGCTCAGTTCTGGGCATCTTTGAAATACCTATACAAACTTGTTCCTACATAGTAACTTGCATCTTTGAATGAGAATCTGCTTGCTTACAGCAACGTGCTATATGATCTGAATGCCCGAATTGGGAATCTGTGTCAAAACTTTGTTAGGAATTATGTGATCCTTACTAGCTGGAAGTAAGGGAGATGGGGCATGAAGTTATTTCTAGGAGTTGGACACATACCAAGTTTAGCTCAGCTCTGGGCATCTTTGAAATACCTATACAAACTTGTTCCTACATAGTAACTTGCAACTTTGAATGAGAATCTGCTTGCTTACAGCAACGTGCTATATGTTCTGAATGCCCGAATTGGGAATCTGTGTGAAAACTTTGTTAGGAATTATGTGATCCTTACTAGCTGGAAGGAAGGGAGATGGGGCATGAAGTTATTTCTAGGAGTTGGACACATACCAAGTTTAGCTCAGTTCTGGGCATCTTTGAAATACCTATACAAACTTGTTCCTACATAGTAACTTGCAACTTTGAATGAGAATCTGCTTGCTTACAGCAACGTGCTATATGTTCTGAATGCCCGAATTGGGAATCTGTGTGAAAACTTTGTTAGGAATTATGTGATCCTTACTAGCTGGAAGTAAGGGAGATGGGGCATGAAGTTATTTCTAGGAGTTGGACACATACCAAGTTTAGCTCAGTTCTGGGCATCTTTGAAATACCTATACAAACTTGTTCCTACATAGTAACTTGCAACTTTGAATGAGAATGTGCTTACTTACAGCAACGTGCTATATGTTCTGAATGCCCGAATTGGGAATCTGTGTCAAAATTTTGTTAGGAATTATGTGATCCTTAACAGCTGGAAGTAAGGGAGATGGGGCATGAAGTTATTTCTAGGAGTTGGACACATACCAAGTTTAGCTCAGTTCTGGGCATCTTTGAAATACCTATACGAACATGTTCCTACATAGTAACTTGCATCTTTGAATGAGAATGTGCTTGCTTACAGCAACGTGCTATATGTTCTGAATGCCCGAATTGGGAATCTGTGTCAAAACTTTGTTAGGAATTATGTGATCCTTACTAGCTGGAAGTAAGGGAGATGGGGCATGAAGTTATTTCTAGGAGTTGGACACATACCAAGTTTAGCTCAGTTCTGGGCATCTTTGAAATACCTATACAAACTTGTTCCTACATAGTAACTTGCATCTTTGAATGAGAATGTGCTTGCTTACAGCAACGTGCTATAATTTCTGAATGCCCGAATTGGCAATCTGTGTCAAAACTTTGTTAGGAATTATGTGATCCTTACTAGCTGGAAGTAAGGGAGATGGGGCATGAAGTTATTTCTAGGAGTTGGACACATACCAAGTTTAGCTCAGTTCTGGGCATCTTTGAAATACCTATACAAACTTGTTCCTACATAGTAACTTGCATCTTTGAATGAGAATCTGCTTGCTTACAGCAACGTGCTATATGTTCTGAATGCCCGAATTGGGAATCTGTGTCAAAACTTTGTTAGGAATTATGTGATCCTTACTAGCTGGAAGCAAGGGAGATGGGGCATGAAGTTATTTCCAGGAGTTGGACACATACCAAGTTTAGCTCAGTTCTGGGCATCTTTGAAATACCTATACAAACTTGTTGCTACATAGTAACTTGCATCATTAATGAGAATCTGCTTGCTTACAGCACCGTGCTATATGTTCTGAATGCCCGAATTGGGAATCTGTGTCAAAACTTTGTTAGGAGATATGTGATCCTTACTAGCTGGAAGTAAGGGAGATGGGGCATGAAGTTATTTCTAGGAGTTGGACACATACCAAGTTTAGCTCAGTTCTGGGCATCTTTGAAATACCTATACAAACTTGTTCAAACATAGTAACTTGCAACTTTGAATGAGAATGTGCTTGCTTACAGCAACGTGCTATATGTTCTGAATGCCCGAATTGGGAATCTGTGTCAAAACTTTGTTAGGAATTATGTGATCCTTACTAGCTGGAAGTAAGGGAGATGGGGCATGAAGTTATTTCTAGGAGTTGGACACATACCAAGTTTAGCTCAGTTCTGGGCATCTTTGAAATACCTATACAAACTTGTTCCTACATAGTAACTTGCAACTTTGATTGAGAATGTTCTTGCTTACAGTAACGTGCTGTATGTTCTGAATGCCCGAATTGGGAATCTGTGTCAAAACTTTGTTAGGAATTATGTGATCCTTACTAGCTGGAAGTAAGGGAGATGGGGCATGAAGTTATTTCTAGGAGTTGGACACATACCAAGTTTAGCTCAGTTCTGGGCATCTTTGAAATACCTATACAAACTTGTTCCTACATAGTAACTTGCATCTTTGAATGAGAATGTGCTTGCTTACAGCAACGTGCTATATGTTCTGAATGCCCGAATTGGGAATCTGTGTCAAAACTTTGTTAGGAATTATGTGATCCTTACTAGCTGGAAGTAAGGGAGATGGGGCATGAAGTTATTTCTAGGAGTTGGACACATACCAAGTTTAGCTCAGTTCTGGGCATCTTTGAAATACCTATACAAACTTGTTCCTACATAGTAACTTGCATCTTTGAATGAGAATCTGCTTGCTTACAGCAACGTGCTATATGTTCTGAATACCCGAATTGGGAATCTGTGTCAAAACTTTGTTAGGAATTATGTGATCCTTACTAGCTGGAAGTAAGGGAGATGGGGCATGAAGTTATTTATAGGAGTTGGACACATACCAAGTTTAGCTCAGTTCTGGGCATCTTTGAAATACCTATACAAACTTGTTCCTACATAGTAACTTGCATCTTTGAATGAGAATGTGCTTGCTTACAGCAACGTGCTATATGTTCTGAATGCCCGAATTGGGAATCTGTGTCAAAACTTTGTTAGGAATTATGTGATCCTTACTAGCTGGAAGTAAGGGAGATGGGGCATGAAGTTATTTCTAGGAGTTGGACACATACCAAGTTTAGCTCAGATCTGGGCATCTTTGAAATACCTATACAAACTTGTTCCTACATAGTAACTTGCATCTTTGAATGAGAATCTGCTTGCTTACAGCAACGTGCTATATGTTCTGAATGCCCGAATTGGGAATCTGTGTCAAAACTTTGTTAGGAATTATGTGATCCTTACTAGCTGGAAGTAAGGGAGATGGGGCATGAAGTTATTTCTAGGAGTTGGACACATACCAAGTTTAGCTCAGTTCTGGGCATCTTTGAAATACCTATACAAACTTGTTCCTACCTAGTAACTTGCATCTTTGAATGAGAATCTGCTTGCTTACAGCAACGTGCCTCATGTTCTGAATGCCCGAATTGGGAATCTGTGTCAAAACTTTGTTAGGAATTATGTGATCCTTACTAGCTGGAAGTAAGGGAGATGGGGCATGAAGTTATTTCTAGGAGTTGGACACATACCAAGTTTAGCTCAGTTCTGGGCATCTTTGAAATACCTATACAAACTTGTTCCTACATAGTAACTTGCATCTTTGAATGAAAATGTGCTTGCTTACAGCAACGTGCTATATGTTCTGAATGCCCGAATTGGGAATCTGTGTCAAAACTTTGTTAGGAATTATGTGATCCTTACTAGCTGAAAGTAAGGGAGATGGGGCATGAAGTTATTTCTAGGAGTTGGACCCATACCAAGTTTAGCTCAGTTCTGGGCATCTTTGAAATACCTATACAAACTTGTTCCTACATAGTAACTTGCATCTTTGAATGAGAATGTGCTTGCTTACAGCAACGTGCTATATGTTCTGAATGCCCGAATTGGGAATCTGTGTCAAAACTTTGTTAGGAATTATGTGATCCTTACTAGCTGGAAGTAAGGGAGATGGGGCATGAAGATATTTCTAGGAGTTGGACACATACCAAGTTTCGCTCAGTTCTGGGCATCTTTGAAATACCTATACAAACTTGTTCCTACCTAGTAACTTGCAACTTTGAATGAGAATGTGCTTGCTTGCAGCAACGTGCTATATGTTCTGAATGCCCGAATTGGGAATCTCTGTCAAAACTTTGTTAGGAATTATGTGATCCTTACTAGCTGGAAGTAAGGGAGATGGGGCCTGAAGTTATTTCTAGGAGTTGGACACATACCAAGTTTAGCTCAGTTCTGGGCATCTTTGAAATACCTATACAAACTTGTTCCTACATAGTAACTTGCATCTTTGAATGAGAATGTGCTTGCTTGCAGCAACGTGCTATATGTTCTGAATGCCCGAATAGGGAATCTGTGTCAAAACTTTGTTAGGAATTATGTGATCCTTACTAGCTGGAAGTAAGGGAGATGGGGCATGAAGTTATTTCTAGGAGTTGGACACATACCAAGTTTAGCTCAGTTCTGGGCATCTTTGAAATACCTATACAAGCTTGTTCCTACATAGTAACTTGCATCTTTGAATGAGAATCTGCTTGCTTGCAGCAACGTGCTATATGTTCTGAATGCCCGAATAGGGAATCTGTGTCAAACCTTTGTTAGGAATTATGTGATCCTTACTAGCTGGAAGTAAGGGAGATGGGGCATGAAGTTATTTCTAGGAGTTGGACACATACCAAGTTTAGCTCAGTTCTGGGCATCTTTGAAATACCTATACAAACTTGTTCCTACATAGTAACTTGCATCTTTGAATGAGAATGTGCTTGCTTGCAGCAACGTGCTATATGTTCTGAATGCCCGAATAGGGAATCTGTGTCAAAACTTTATTAGGAATTATGTGATCCTTACTAGCTGGAAGTAAGGGGGATGGGGCATGAAGTTATTTCTAGGAGTTGGACACATACCAAGTTTAGCTCAGTTCTGGGCATCTTTGAAATACCTATACAAACTTGTTCCTACATAGTAACTTGCATCTTTGAATGAGAATGTGCTTGCTTGCAGCAACGTGCTATATGTTCTGAATGCCCGAATTGGGAATCTGTGTCAAAACTTTGTTAGGAATTATGTGATCCTTACTAGCTGGAAGTAAGGGAGATGGGGCATGAAGTTATTTCTAGGAGTGGGACACATACCAAGTTTAGCTCAGTTCTGGGCATCTTTGAAATACCTATACAAACTTGTTCCTACATAGTAACTTGCAACTTTGAATGAGAATGTGCTTGCTTACAGCAACGTGCTATATGTTCCGAATGCCCGAATAGGGAATCTGTGTCAAAACTTTGTTAGGAATTATGTGATCCTTACTAGCTGGAAGTAAGGGAGATGGGGCATGAAGTTATTTCTAGGAGTTGGACACATACCAAGTTTAGCTCAGTTCTGGGCATCTTTGAAATACCTATACAAACTTGTTCCTACCTAGTAACTTGCAACTTTGAATGAGAATGTGCTTGCTTACAGCAACATGCTATATGTTCTGAATGCCCGAATTGGGAATCTGTGTCAAAACTTTGTTAGGAATTATGTGATCCTTACTAGCTGGAAGTAAGGGAGATGGGGCATGAAGTTATTTCTAGGAGTTGGACACATACCAAGTTTAGCTCAGTTCTGGGCATCTTTGAAATACCTATACAAACTTGTTTCTACATAGTAACTTGCATCTTTGAATGAGAATGTGCTTGCTTACAGCAACGTGCTATATGTTCTGAATGCCCAAATAGGGAATCTGTGTCAAAACTTTGTTAGGAATTATGTGATCCTTACTAGCTGGAAGTAAGGGAGATGGGGCATGAAGTTATTTCTAGGAGTTGGACACATACCAAGTTTAGCTCAGTTCTGGGCATCTTTGAAATACCTATACAAACTTGTTCCTACATAGTAACTTGCAACTTTGAATGAGATTGTGCTTGCTTACAGCAACGTGCTATATGTTCTGAATGCCCGAATTGGGAATCTGTGTCAAAACTTTGTTAGGAATTGTGTGATCCTTACTAGCTGGAAGTAAGGGAGATGGGGCATGAAGTTATTTCTAGGAGTTGGACACATACCAAGTTTAGCTTAGTTCTGGGCATCTTTGAAATACCTATACAAACTTGTTCCTACATATTAACTTGCAACTTTGAATGAGAATGTGCTTGCTTACTGCAACGTGCTATATGTTCTGAATGCCCGAGTTGGGAATCTGTGTCAAAACTTTGTTAGGAATTATGTGATCCTTACTAGCTGGAAGTAAGGGAGATGGGGCATGAAGTTATTTCTAGGAGTTGGACACATACCAAGTTTAGCTCAGTTCTGGGCATCTTTGAAATACCTATACAAACTTGTTCCTACCTAGTAACTTGCATCTTTGAATGAGAATGTGCTTGCTTACAGCAACGTGCTATATGTTCTGAATGCCCGAATTGGGAATCTGTGTCAAAACTTTGTTAGGAATTATGTGATCCTTACTAGCTGGAAGTAAGGGAGATGGGGCATGAAGTTATTTCTAGGAGTTGGACACATACCAAGTTTAGCTCAGTTCTGGGCATCTTTGAAATACCTATACAAACTTGTTCCTACATCGTAACTTGCAACTTTGAATGGGAATCTGCTTGCTTACAGCAACGTGCTATATGTTCTGAATGCCCGAATTGGGAATCTGTGTCAAAACTTTGTTAGGAATTATGTGATCCTTACTAGCTGGAAGTAAGGGAGATGGGGCATGAAGTTATTTCTAGGAGTTGGACACATACCAAGTTTAGCTCAGTTCTGGGCATCTTTGAAATACCTATACAAACTTGTTCCTACATAGTAACTTGCATCTTTGAATGAGAATGTGCTTGCTTACAGCAACGTGCTATATGTTCTGAATGCCCGAATTGGGAATCTGTGTCAAAACTTTGTTAGGAATTATGTGATCCTTACTAGCTGGAAGTAAGGGAGATGGGGCATGAAGTTATTTCTAGGAGTTGGACACATAGCAAGTTTAGCTCAGTTCTGGGCATCTTTGAAATACCTATACAAACTTGCTCCTACATAGTAACTTGCATCTTTGAATGGGAATCTGCTTGCTTACAGCACCGTGCTATATGTTCTGAATGCCCGAATAGGGAATCTGTGTCAAAACTTTGTTAGGAATTATGTGATCCTTACTAGCTGG
Source organism: Diceros bicornis minor (assembly GCF_020826845.1). NCBI lineage: Eukaryota > Metazoa > Chordata > Mammalia > Perissodactyla > Rhinocerotidae > Diceros > Diceros bicornis. The sequence continues at coordinate 79,551,643 of NC_080750.1, read as the reverse complement.
AAGTAAGGGAGATGGGGCATGAAGTTATTTCTAGGAGTTGGACACATACCAAGTTTCGCTCAGTTCTGGGCATCTTTGAAATACCTATACAAACTTGTTCCTACATAGTAACTTGCAACTTTGAATGAGAATGTGCTTGCTTACAGCAACGTGCTATATGTTCTGAATGCCCGAATTGGGAATCTGTGTCAAAACTTTGTTAGGAATTATGTGATCCTTACTAGCTGGAAGTAAGGGAGATGGGGCATGAAGTTATTTCTAGGAGTTGGACACATACCAAGTTTAGCTCAGTTCTGGGCATCTTTGAAATACCTATACAAACTTGTTCCTCCATAGTAACTTGCATCTTTGAATGAGAATGTGCTTGCTTACAGCAACGTGCTATATGTTCTGAATGCCCGAATTGGCAATCTGTGTCAAAACTTTGTTAGGAATTATGTGATCCTTACTAGCTGGAAGTAAGGGAGATGGGGCATGAAGTTATTTCTAGGAGTTGGACACATACCAAGTTTAGCTCAGTTCTGGGCATCTTTGAAATACCTATACAAACTTGTTCCTACATAGTAACTTGCATCTTTGAATGAGAATGTGCTTGCTTACAGCAACGTGCTATATGTTCTGAATGCCCGAATTGGCAATCTGTGTCAAAACTTTGTTAGGAATTATGTGATCCTTACTAGCTGGAAGTAAGGGAGATGGGGCATGAAGTTATTTCTAGGAGTTGGACACATACCAAGTTTAGCTCAGTTCTGGGCATTTTTGAAATACCTATACAAACTTGTTCCTACATAGTAACTTGCAACTTTGAGTGAGAATGTGCTTGCTTGCAGCAACGTGCTATATGTTCTGAATGCCCGAATTGGCAATCTGTGTCAAAACTTTGTTAGGAATTATGTGATCCTTACTAGCTGGAAGTAAGGGAGATGGGGCATGAAGTTATTTCTAGGAGTTGGACACATAACAAGTTTAGCTCAGTTCTGGGCATCTTTGAAATACCTATACAAACTTGTTCCTACCTAGTAACTTGCAACTTTGAATGAGAATGTGCTTGCTTACAGCAACGTGCTATATGTTCTGAATGCCCGAATTGGGAATCTGTGTCAAAACTTTGTTAGGAATTATGTGATCCTTACTAGCTGGAAGTAAGGGAGATGGGGCATGAAGTTATTTCTAGGAGTTGGACACATACCAAGTTTAGCTCAGTTCTGGGCATCTTTGAAATACCTATACAAACTTGTTCCTACATAGTAACTTGCAACTTTGAATGAGAATGTGCTTGCTTACAGCAACGTGCTATATGTTCTGAATGCCCGAATTGGGAATCTGTGTCAAAACTTTGTTAGGAATTATGTGATCCTTACTAGCTGGAAGTAAGGGAGATGGGGCATGAAGTTATTTCTAGGAGTTGGACACATAGCAAGTTTAGCTCAGTTCTGGGCATCTTTGAAATACCTATACAAACTTGTTCCTACCTAGTAACTTGCATCTTTGAATGAGAATGTGCTTGCTTACAGCAACGTGCTATATGTTCTGAATGCCCGAATTGGCAATCTGTGTCAAAACTTTGTTAGGAATTATGTGATCCTTACTAGCTGGAAGTAAGGGAGATGGGGCATGAAGTTATTTCTAGGAGTTGGACACATACCAAGTTTAGCTCAGTTCTGGGCATCTTTGAAATACCTATACAAACTTGTTCCTCCATAGTAACTTGCATCTTTGAATGAGAATGTGCTTGCTTACAGCAACGTGCTATATGTTCTGAATGCCCGAATTGGCAATCTGTGTCAAAACTTTGTTAGGAATTATGTGATCCTTACTAGCTGGAAGTAAGGGAGATGGGGCATGAAGTTATTTCTAGGAGTTGGACACATACCAAGTTTAGCTCAGATCTGGGCATCTTTGAAATACCTATACAAACTTGTTCCTACATAGTAACTTGCAACTTTGAATGAAAATGTGCTTGCTTACAGCAACGTGCTATATGTTCTGAATGCCCGAATTGGGAATCTGTGTCAAAACTTTGTTAGGAATTATGTGATCCTTGCTAGCTGGAAGTAAGGGAGATGGGGCATGAAGTTATTTCTAGGAGTTGGACACATACCAAGTTTAGCTCAGTTCTGGGCATCTTTGAAATACCTATACAAACTTGTTCCTACATAGTAACTTGCAACTTTGAATGAAAATGTGCTTGCTTACAGCAACGTGCTATATGTTCTGAATGCCCGAATTGGGAATCTGTGTCAAAACTTTGTTAGGAATTATGTGATCCTTACTAGCTGGAAGTAAGGGAGATGGGGCATGAAGTTATTTCTAGGAGTTGGACACATAGCAAGTTTAGCTCAGTTCTGGGCATCTTTGAAATACCTATACAAACTTGTTCCTACATAGTAACTTGCAACTTTGAATGAAAATGTGCTTGCTTACAGCAACGTGCTATATGTTCTGAATGCCCGAATTGGGAATCTGTGTCAAATCTTTGTTAGGAATTATGTGATCCTTACTAGCTGGAAGTAAGGGAGATGGAGCATGAAGTTATTTCTAGGAGTTGGACACATAGCAAGTTTAGCTCAGTTCTGGGCATCTTTGAAATACCTATACAAACTTGTTCCTACATAGTAACTTGCATCTTTGAATGAGAATGTGCTTGCTTACAGCAACGTGCTATATGTTCTGAATGCCCGAATTGGGAATCTGTGTCAAATCTTTGTTAGGAATTATGTGATCCTTACTAGCTGGAAGTAAGGGAGATGGAGCATGAAGTTATTTCTAGGAGTTGGACACATAGCAAGTTTAGCTCAGTTCTGGGCATCTTTGAAATACCTATACAAACTTGTTCCTACATAGTAACTTGCATCTTTGAATGACAATGTGCTTGCTTACAGCAACGTGCTATATGTTCTGAATGCCCGAATTGGCAATCTGTGTCAAAACTTTGTTAGGAATTATGTGATCCTTACTAGCTGGAAGTGAGGGAGATGGGGCATGAAGTTATTTCTAGGAGTTGGACACATACCAAGTTTAGCTCAGTGCTGGGCATCTTTGAAATACCTATACAAACTTGTTCCTACCTAGTAACTTGCATCTTTGAATGAGAATGTGCTTGCTTACAGCAACGTGCTATATGTTCTGAATGCCCGAATTGGGAATCTGTGTCAAAAATTTGTTAGGAATTATGTGATCCTTACTAGCTGGAAGTAAGGGAGATGGGGCATGAAGTTATTTCTAGGAGTTGGACACATACCAAGTTTAGCTCAGTTCTGGGCATCTTTGAAATACCTATACAAACTTGTTCCTACATTGTAACTTGCATCTTTGAATGAGAATGTGCTTGCTTACAGCAACGTGCTATATGTTCTGAATGCCCGAATTGGGAATCTGTGTCAAAACTTTGTTAGGAATTATGTGATCCTTACTAGCTGGAAGTAAGGGAGATGGGGCATGAAGTTATTTCTAGGAGTTGGACACATAACAAGTTTAGCTCAGTTCTGGGCATCTTTGAAATACCTATACAAACTTGTTCCTACCTAGTAACTTGCAACTTTGAATGAGAATGTGCTTGCTTACAGCAACGTGCTATATGTTCTGAATGCCCGAATTGGGAATCTGTGTCAAAACTTTGTTAGGAATTATGTGATCCTTACTAGCTGGAAGAAAGGGAGATGGGGCATGAAGTGATTTCTAGGAGTTGGACACATACCAAGTTTAGCTCAGTTCTGGGCATCTTTGAAATACCTATACAAACTTGTTCCTACATAGTAACTTGCAACTTTGAATGAGAATGTGCTTGCTTACAGCAACGTGCTATATGTTCTGAATGCCCGAATTGGGAATCTGTGTCAAAACTTTGTTAGGAATTATGTGATCCTTACTAGCTGGAAGAAAGGGAGATGGGGCATGAAGTTATTTCTAGGAGTTGGACACATACCAAGTTTAGCTCAGTTCTGGGCATCTTTGAAATACCTATACAAACTTGTTCCTACATAGTAACTTGCATCTTTGAATGAGAATGTGCTTGCTTACAGCAACGTGCTATATGTTCTGAATGCCCGAATTGGGAATCTGTGTCAAAACTTTGTTAGGAATTATGTGATCCGTACTAGCTGGAAGTAAGGGAGATGGGGCATGAAGTTATTTCTAGGAGTTGGACACATACCAAGTTTAGCTCAGTTCTGGGCATCTTTGAAATACCTATACAAACTTGTTCCTACATAGTAACTTGCATCTTTGAATGAGAATGTGCTTGCTTGCAGCAACGTGCTATATGTTCTGAATGCCCGAATTGGGAATCTGTGTCAAAACTTTGTTAGGAATTATGTGATCCTTACTAGCTGGAAGTAAGGGAGATGGGGCATGAAGTTATTTCTAGGAGTTGGACACATAACAAGTTTAGCTCAGTTCTGGGCATCTTTGAAATACCTATACAAACTTGTTCCTACCTAGTAACTTGCAACTTTGAATGAAAATGTGCTTGCTTACAGCAACGTGCTATATGTTCTGAATGCCCGAATTGGCAATCTGTGTCAAAACTTTGTTAGGAATTATGTATCCTTACTAGCTGGAAGTAAGGGAGATGGGGCATGAAGTTATTTCTAGGAGTTGGACACATACCAAGTTTAGCTCAGTTCTGGGCATCTTTGAAATACCTATACAAACTTGTTCCTACATAGTAACTTGCAACTTTGAATGAAAATGTGCTTGCTTACAGCAACGTGCTATATGTTCTGAATGCCCGAATTGGGAATCTGTGTCAAATCTTTGTTAGGAATTATGTGATCCTTACTAGCTGGAAGTGAGGGAGATGGAGCATGAAGTTATTTCTAGGAGTTGGACACATACCAAGTTTAGCTCAGTTCTGGGCATCTTTGAAATACCTATACAAACTTGTTCCTACATAGTAACTTGCATCTTTGAATGAGAATGTGCTTGCTTACAGCAACGTGCTATATGTTCTGAATGCCCGAATTGGCAATCTGTGTCAAAACTTTGTTAGGAATTATGTGATCCTTACTAGCTGGAAGTGAGGGAGATGGGGCATGAAGTTATTTCTAGGAGTTGGACACATACCAAGTTTAGCTCAGTGCTGGGCATCTTTGAAATACCTATACAAACTTGTTCCTACCTAGTAACTTGCATCTTTGAATGAGAATGTGCTTGCTTACAGCAACGTGCTATATGTTCTGAATGCCCGAATTGGGAATCTGTGTCAAAACTTTGTTAGGAATTATGTGATCCTTACTAGCTGGAAGTGAGGGAGATGGGGCATGAAGTTATTTCTAGGAGTTGGACACATACCAAGTTTAGCTCAGTTCTGGGCATCTTTGAAATACCTATACAAACTTGTTCCTACCTAGTAACTTGCAACTTTGAATGAAAATGTGCTTGCTTACAGCAACGTGCTATATGTTCTGAATGCCCGAATTGGGAATCTGTGTCAAAACTTTGTTAGGAATTATGTGATCCTTACTAGCTGGAAGTAAGGGAGATGGGGCATGAAGTTATTTCTAGGAGTTGGACACATACCAAGTTTAGCTCAGTTCTGGGCATCTTTGAAATACCTATACAAACTTGTTCCTACATTGTAACTTGCATCTTTGAATGAGAATGTGCTTGCTTACAGCAACGTGCTATATGTTCTGAATGCCCGAATTGGGAATCTGTGTCAAAACTTTGTTAGGAATTATGTGATCCTTACTAGCTGGAAGTAAGGGAGATGGGGCATGAAGTTATTTCTAGGAGTTGGACACATACCAAGTTTAGCTCAGTTCTGGGCATCTTTGAAATACCTATACAAACTTGTTCCTACCTAGTAACTTGCAACTTTGAATGAAAATGTGCTTGCTTACAGCAACGTGCTATATGTTCCGAATGCCCGAATTGGGAATCTGTGTCAAAACTGTTAGGAATTATGTGATCCTTACTAGCTGGAAGTAAGGGAGATGGGGCATGAAGTTATTTCTAGGAGTTGGACACATACCAAGTTTAGCTCAGTTCTGGGCATCTTTGAAATACCTATACAAACTTGTTCCTACATAGTAACTTGCAACTTTGAATGAGAATGTGCTTGCTTACAGCAACGTGCTATATGTTCTGAATGCCCGAATTGGGAATCTGTGTCAAAACTTTGTTAGGAATTATGTGATCCTTACTAGCTGGAAGTAAGGGAGATGGGGCATGAAGTTATTTCTAGGAGTTGGACACATACCAAGTTTAGCTCAGTTCTGGGCATCTTTGAAATACCTATACAAACTTGTTCCTACATAGTAACTTGCATCTTTGAATGAGAATGTGCTTGCTTACAGCAACGTGCTATATGTTCTGAATGCCCGAATTGGCAATCTGTGTCAAAACTTTGTTAGGAATTATGTGATCCTTACTAGCTGGAAGTAAGGGAGATGGGGCATGAAGTTATTTCTAGGAGTTGGACACATACCAAGTTTAGCTCAGTTCTGGGCATCTTTGAAATACCTATACAAACTTGTTCCTACCTAGTAACTTGCATCTTTGAATGAGAATGTGCTTGCTTACAGCAACGTGCTATATGTTCTGAATGCCCGAATTGGGAATCTGTGTCAAAACTTTGTTAGGAATTATGTGATCCTTACTAGCTGGAAGTAAGGGAGATGGGGCATGAAGTTATTTCTAGGAGTTGGACACATACCAAGTTTAGCTCAGTTCTGGGCATCTTTGAAATACCTATACAAACTTGTTCCTACATAGTAACTTGCAACTTTGAATGAAAATGTGCTTGCTTACAGCAACGTGCTATATGTTCTGAATGCCCGAATTGGGAATCTGTGTCAAAACTTTGTTAGGAATTATGTGATCCTTACTAGCTGGAAGTAAGGGAGATGGGGCATGAAGTTATTTCTAGGAGTTGGACACATACCAAGTTTATCTCAGTTCTGGGCATCTTGAAATACCTATACAAACTTGTTCCTACATAGTAACTTGCATCTTTGAATGAGAATGTGCTTGCTTACAGCAACGTGCTATATGTTCTGAATGCCCGAATTGGGAATCTGTGTCAAAACTTTGTTAGGAATTATGTGATCCTTACTAGCTGGAAGTAAGGGAGATGGGGCATGAAGTTATTTCTAGGAGTTGGACACATAGCAAGTTTAGCTCAGTTCTGGGCATCTTTGAAATACCTATACAAACTTGTTCCTACATAGTAACTTGCATCTTTGAATGGGAATCTGCTTGCTTACAGCAACGTGCTATATGTTCTGAATGCCCGAAGAGGGAATCTGTGTCAAAACTTTGTTAGGAATTATGTGATCCTTACTAGCTGGAAGTAAGGGAGATGGGGCATGAAGTTATTTCTAGGAGTTGGACACATACCAAGTTTAGCTCAGTTCTGGGCATCTTTGAAATACCTATACAAACTTGTTCCTACATAGTAACTTGCATCTTTGAATGAGAATGTGCTTGCTTACAGCAACGTGCTATATGTTCTGAATGCCCGAATTGGGAATCTGTGTGAAAACATTGTTAGGAATTATGTGATCCTTACTAGCTGGAAGTAAGGGAGATGGGGCATGAAGTTATTTCTAGGAGTTGGACACATACCAAGTTTAGCTCAGTTCTGGGCATCTTTGAAATACCAATACAAACTTATTCCTACATAGTATCTTGCAACTTTGAATGAGAATGTGCTTGCTTACAGCAACGTGCTACATGTTCTGAATGCCCGAATTGGGAATCTGTGTCAAAACTTTGTTAGGAATTATGTGATCCTTACTAGCTGGAAGTAAGGGAGATGGGGCATGAAGTTATTTCTAGGAGTTGGACACATACCAAGTTTAGCTCAGATCTGGGCATCTTTGAAATACCTATACAAACTTGTTCCTACATAGTAACTTGCAACTTTGAATGAAAATGTGCTTGCTTACAGCAACGTGCTATATGTTCTGAATGCCCGAATTGGGAATCTGTGTCAAAACTTTGTTAGGAATTATGTGATCCTTGCTAGCTGGAAGTAAGGGAGATGGGGCATGAAGTTATTTCTAGGAGTTGGACACATACCAAGTTTAGCTCAGTTCTGGGCATCTTTGAAATACCTATACAAACTTGTTCCTACATAGTAACTTGCAACTTTGAATGAAAATGTGCTTGCTTACAGCAACGTGCTATATGTTCTGAATGCCCGAATTGGGAATCTGTGTCAAAACTTTGTTAGGAATTATGTGATCCTTACTAGCTGGAAGTAAGGGAGATGGGGCATGAAGTTATTTCTAGGAGTTGGACACATAGCAAGTTTAGCTCAGTTCTGGGCATCTTTGAAATACCTATACAAACTTGTTCCTACATAGTAACTTGCAACTTTGAATGAAAATGTGCTTGCTTACAGCAACGTGCTATATGTTCTGAATGCCCGAATTGGGAATCTGTGTCAAATCTTTGTTAGGAATTATGTGATCCTTACTAGCTGGAAGTAAGGGAGATGGAGCATGAAGTTATTTCTAGGAGTTGGACACATAGCAAGTTTAGCTCAGTTCTGGGCATCTTTGAAATACCTATACAAACTTGTTCCTACATAGTAACTTGCATCTTTGAATGAGAATGTGCTTGCTTACAGCAACGTGCTATATGTTCTGAATGCCCGAATTGGCAATCTGTGTCAAAACTTTGTTAGGAATTATGTGATCCTTACTAGCTGGAAGTGAGGGAGATGGGGCATGAAGTTATTTCTAGGATTTGGACACATACCAAGTTTAGCTCAGTGCTGGGCATCTTTGAAATACCTATACAAACTTGTTCCTACCTAGTAACTTGCATCTTTGAATGAGAATGTGCTTGCTTACAGCAACGTGCTATATGTTCTGAATGCCCGAATTGGGAATCTGTGTCAAAACTTTGTTAGCAATTATGTGATCCTTACTAGCTGGAAGTGAGGGAGATGGGGCATGAAGTTATTTCTAGGAGTTGGACACATACAAAGTTTAGCTCAGTTCTGGGCATCTTTGAAATACCTATACAAACTTGTTCCTACCTAGTAACTTGCAACTTTGAATGAAAATGTGCTTGCTTACAGCAACGTGCTATATGTTCTGAATGCCCGAATTGGGAATCTGTGTCAAAACTTTGTTAGGAATTATGTGATCCTTACTAGCTGGAAGTAAGGGAGATGGGGCATGAAGTTATTTCTAGGAGTTGGACACATACCAAGTTTAGCTCAGTTCTGGGCATCTTTGAAATACCTATACAAACTTGTTCCTACATAGTAACTTGCATCTTTGAATGAGAATGTGCTTGCTTACAGCAACGTGCTATATGTTCTGAATGCCCGAATTGGGAATCTGTGTCAAAACTTTGTTAGGAATTATGTGATCCTTACTAGCTGGAAGTAAGGGAGATGGGGCATGAAGTTATTTCTAGGAGTTGGACACAGACCAAGTTTAGCTCAGTTCTGGGCATCTTTGAAATACCTATACGAACTTGTTCCTACATAGTAACTTGCATCTTTGAATGAGAATGTGCTTGCTTACAGCAACGTGCTATATGTTCTGAATGCCCGAATTGGGAATCTGTGTCAAAACTTTGTTAGGAATTATGTGATCCTTACTAGCTGGAAGTAAGGGAGATGGGGCATGAAGTTATTTCTAGGAGTTGGACACATACCAAGTTTAGCTCAGTTCTGGGCATCTTTGAAATACCTATACAAACTTGTTCCTACCTAGTAACTTGCATCTTTGAATGAGAATGTGCTTGCTTACAGCAACGTGCTATATGTTCTGAATGCCCGAATTGGGAATCTGTGTCAAAACTTTGTTAGGAATTATGTGATCCTTACTAGCTGGAAGTAAGGGAGATGGGGCATGAAGTTATTTCTAGGAGTTGGACACATACCAAGTTTAGCTCAGTTCTGGGCATCTTTGAAATACCTATACAAACTTGTTCCTACATAGTAACTTGCAACTTTGAATGAAAATGTGCTTGCTTACAGCAACGTGCTATATGTTCTGAATGCCCGAATTGGGAATCTGTGTCAAAACTTTGTTAGGAATTATGTGATCCTTACTAGCTGGAAGTAAGGGAGATGGGGCATGAAGTTATTTCTAGGAGTTGGACACATACCAAGTTTAGCTCAGTTCTGGGCATCTTGAAATACCTATACAAACTTGTTCCTACATAGTAACTTGCATCTTTGAATGAGAATGTGCTTTCTTACAGCAACATGCTATATGTTCTGAATGCCCGAATTGGGAATCTGTGTCAAAACTTTGTTAGGAATTATGTGATCCTTACTAGCTGGAAGTAAGGGAGATGGGGCATGAAGTTATTTCTAGGAGTTGGACACATAGCAAGTTTAGCTCAGTTCTGGGCATCTTTGAAATACCTATACAAACTTGTTCCTACATAGTAACTTGCATCTTTGAATGGGAATCTGCTTGCTTACAGCAACGTGCTATATGTTCTGAATGCCCGAAGAGGGAATCTGTGTCAAAACCTTGTTAGGAATTATGTGATCCTTACTAGCTGGAAGTAAGGGAGATGGGGCATGAAGTTATTTCTAGGAGTTGGACACATACCAAGTTTAGCTCAGTTCTGGGCATCTTTGAAATACCTATACAAACTTGTTCCTACATAGTAACTTGCAACTTTGAATGAAAATGTGCTTGCTTACAGCAACGTGCTATATGTTCTGAATGCCCGAATTGGGAATCTGTGTGAAAACATTGTTAGGAATTATGTGATCCTTACTAGCTGGAAGTAAGGGAGATGGGGCATGAAGTTATTTCTAGGAGTTGGACACATACCAAGTTTAGCTCAGTTCTGGGCATCTTTGAAATACCAATACAAACTTATTCCTACATAGTATCTTGCAACTTTGAATGAGAATGTGCTTGCTTACAGCAACGTGCTACATGTTCTGAATGCCCGAATTGGGAATCTGTGTCAAAACTTTGTTAGGAATTATGTGATCCTTACTAGCTGGAAGTAAGGGAGATGGGGCATGAAGTTATTTCTAGGAGTTGGACACATACCAAGTTTAGCTCAGTTCTGGGCATCTTTGAAATACCTATACAAACTTGTTCCTACATAGTAACTTGCAACTTTGAATGAAAATGTGCTTGCTTACAGCAACGTGCTATATGTTCTGAATGCCCGAATTGGGAATCTGTGTCAAAACTTTGTTAGGAATTATGTGATCCTTGCTAGCTGGAAGTAAGGGAGATGGGGCATGAAGTTATTTCTAGGAGTTGGACACATACCAAGTTTAGCTCAGTTCTGGGCATCTTTGAAATACCTATACAAACTTGTTCCTACATAGTAACTTGCAACTTTGAATGAAAATGTGCTTGCTTACAGCAACGTGCTATATGTTCTGAATGCCCGAATTGGGAATCTGTGTCAAAACTTTGTTAGGAATTATGTGATCCTTACTAGCTGGAAGTAAGTGAGATGGGGCATGAAGTTATTTCTAGGAGTTGGACACATACCAAGTTTAGCTCAGTTCTGGGCATCTTTGAAATACCTATACAAACTTGTTCCTACATAGTAACTTGCAACTTTGAATGAAAATGTGCTTGCTTACAGCAACGTGCTATATGTTCTGAATGCCCGAATTGGGAATCTGTGTCAAATCTTTGTTAGGAATTATGTGATCCTTACTAGCTGGAAGTAAGGGAGATGGAGCATGAAGTTATTTCTAGGAGTTGGACACATAGCAAGTTTAGCTCAGTTCTGGGGATCTTTGAAATACCTATACAAACTTGTTCCTACATAGTAACTTGCATCTTTGAATGAGAATGTGCTTGCTTACAGCAACGTGCTATATGTTCTGAATGCCCGAATTGGCAATCTGTGTCAAAACTTTGTTAGGAATTATGTGATCCTTACTAGCTGGAAGTGAGGGAGATGGGGCATGAAGTTATTTCTAGGAGTTGGACACATACCAAGTTTAGCTCAGTGCTGGGCATCTTTGAAATACCTATACAAACTTGTTCCTACCTAGTAACTTGCATCTTTGAATGAGAATGTGCTTGCTTACAGCAACGTGCTATATGTTCTGAATGCCCGAATTGGGAATCTGTGTCAAAACTTTGTTAGGAATTATGTGATCCTTACTAGCTGGAAGTGAGGGAGATGGGGCATGAAGTTTTTTCTAGGAGTTGGACACATACCAAGTTTAGCTCAGTTCTGGGCATCTTTGAAATAGCTATACAAACTTGTTCCTACCTAGTAACTTGCAACTTTGAATGAAAATGTGCTTGCTTACAGCAACGTGCTATATGTTCTGAATGCCCGAATTGGGAATCTGTGTCAAAACTTTGTTAGGAATTATGTGATCCTTACTAGCTGGAAGTAAGGGAGATGGGGCATGAAGTTATTTCTAGGAGTTGGACACATACCAAGTTTAGCTCAGTTCTGGGCATCTTTGAAATACCTATACAAACTTGTTCCTACATAGTAACTTGCATCTTTGAATGAGAATGTGCTTGCTTACAGCAACGTGCTATATGTTCTGAATGCCCGAATTGGGAATCTGTGTCAAAACTTTGTTAGGAATTATGTGATCCTTACTAGCTGGAAGTAAGGGAGATGGGGCATGAAGTTATTTCTAGGAGTTGGACACATAGCAAGTTTAGCTCAGTTTTGGGCATCTTTGAAATACCTATACAAACTTGTTCCGACATAGTAACTTGCATCTTTGAATGGGAATCTGCTTGCTTACAGCAACGTGCTATATGTTCTGAATGCCCGAATAGGGAATCTGTGTCAAAACTTTGTTAGGAATTATGTGATCCTTACTAGCTGGAAGTAAGGGAGATGGGGCATGAAGTTATTTCTAGGAGTTGGACACAGACCAAGTTTAGCTCAGTTCTGGGCATCTTTGAAATACCTATACGAACTTGTTCCTACATAGTAACTTGCATCTTTGAATGAGAATGTGCTTGCTTACAGCAACGTGCTATATGTTCTGAATGCCCGAATTGGGAATCTGTGTCAAAACTTTGTTAGGAATTATGTGATCCTTACTAGCTGGAAGTAAGGGAGATGGGGCATGAAGTTATTTCTAGGAGTTGGACACAGACCAAGTTTAGCTCAGTTCTGGGCATCTTTGAAATACCTATATGAATTTGTTCCTACATAGTAACTTGCATCTTTGAATGAGAATGTGCTTGCTTACAGCAACGTGCTATATGTTCTGAATGCCCGAATTGGCAATCTGTGTCAAAACTTTGTTAGGAATTATGTGATCCTTACTAGCTGGAAGTAAGGGAGATGGGGCATGAAGTTATTTCTAGGAGTTGGACACATACCAAGTTTAGCTCAGTTCTGGGCATCTTTGAAATACCTATACGAACTTGTTCCTACCTAGTAACTTGCATCTTTGAATGAGAATGTGCTTGCTTACAGCAACGTGCTATATGTTCTGAATGCCCGAATTGGCAATCTGTGTCAAAACTTTGTTAGGAATTATGTGATCCTTACTAGCTGGAAGTAAGGGAGATGGGGCATGAAGTTATTTCTAGGAGTTGGACACATACCAAGTTTAGCTCAGTTCTGGGCATCTTTGAAATACCTATACGAACTTGTTCCTACATAGTAACTTGCATCTTTGAATGAGAATGTGCTTGCTTACAGCAACGTGCTATATGTTCTGAATGCCCGAATTGGGAATCTGTGTCAAAACTTTGTTAGGAATTATGTGATCCTTACTAGCTGGAAGTAAGGGAGATGGGGCATGAAGTTATTTCTAGGAGTTGGACACATACCAAGTTTAGCTCAGTTCTGGGCATCTTTGAAATACCTATACGAACTTGTTCCTACATAGTAACTTGCATCTTTGAATGAGAATGTGTTGGCTTACAGCAACGTGCTATATGTTCTGATTGCCCGAATTGGCAATCTGTGTCAAATCTTTGTTAGGAATTATGTGATCCTTACTAGCTGGAAGTAAGGGAGATGGGGCATGAAGTTATTTCTAGGAGTTGGACACATACCAAGTTTAGCTCAGTTCTGGGCATCTTTGAAATACCTATACGAACTTGTTCCTACATAGTAACTTGCATCTTTGAATGAGAATGTGCTTGCTTACAGCAACGTGCTATATGTTCTGAATGCCCGAATTGGGAATCTGTGTCAAAACTTTGTTAGGAATTATGTGATCCTTACTAGCTGGAAGTAAGAAAGATGGGGCATGAAGTTATTTCTAGGAGTTGGACACATACCAAGTTTAGCTCAGTTCTGGGCATCTTTGAAATACCTATACGAACTTGTTTCTACATAGTAACTTGCATCTTTGAATGAGAATGTGCTTGCTTACAGCAACGTGCTATATGTTCTGAATGCCCGAATTGGCAATCTGTGTCAAAACTTTGTTAGGAATTATGTGATCCTTACTAGCTGGAAGTAAGGGAGATGGGGCATGAAGTTATTTCTAGGAGTTGGACACATACCAAGTTTAGCTCAGTTCTGGGCATCTTTGAAATACCTATACGAACTTGTTGCTACATAGTAACTTGCATCATTAATGAGAATCTGCTTGCTTACAGCAACGTGCTATATGTTCTGAATGCCCGAATTGGGAATCTGTGTCAAAACTTTGTTAGGAAATATGTGATCCTTACTAGCTGGAAGTAAGGGAGATGGGGCATGAAGTTATTTCTAGGAGTTGGACACATACCAAGTTTAGCTCAGTTCTGGGCATCTTTGAAATACCTATACGAACTTGTTCCTACATAGTAACTTGCATCTTTGAATGAGAATCTGCTTGCTTACAGCAACGTGCTATATGTTCTGAATGCCCGAATTGGGAATCTGTGTCAAAACTTTGTTAGGAATTATGTGATCCTTACTAGCTGGAAGTAAGGGAGATGGGGCATGAAGTTATTTCTAGGAGTTGGACACATACCAAGTTTAGCTCAGTTCTGGGCATCTTTGAAATACCTATACGAACTTGTTCCTACATAGTAACTTGCATCTTTGAATGAGAATGTGCTTGCTTACAGCAACGTGCTATATGTTCTGAATGCCCGAATTGGGAATCTGTGTCAAAACTTTGTTAGGAATTATGTGATCCTTACTAGCTGGAAGTAAGGGAGATGGAGCCTGAAGTTATTTCTAGGAGTTGGACACATACCAAGTTTAGCTCAGTTCTGGGCATCTTTGAAATACCTATACAAACTTGTTCCTACATAGTAACTTGCAACTTTGAATGAGAATGTGCTTGCTTACAGCAACGTGCTATATGTTCTGAATGCCCGAATTGGGAATCTGTGTCAAAACTTTGTTAGGAATTATGTGATCCTTACTAGCTGGAAGTAAGGGAGATGGG
This sequence comes from Diceros bicornis minor, assembly GCF_020826845.1. Taxonomy (NCBI): domain Eukaryota; kingdom Metazoa; phylum Chordata; class Mammalia; order Perissodactyla; family Rhinocerotidae; genus Diceros; species Diceros bicornis. Next base: position 79,536,357 of record NC_080750.1, on the reverse strand, counting down.
GCATGAAGTTATTTCTAGGAGTTGCACACATACCAAGTTTAGCTCAGTTCTGGGCATCTTTGAAATACCTATACAAACTTGTTCCTACATAGTAACTTGCATCTTTGAATGAGAATGTGCTTGCTTACAGCAACGTGCTATATGTTCTGAATGCCCGAATTGGGAATCTGTGTCAAAACTTTGTTAGGAATTATGTGATCCTTACTAGCTGGAAGTAAGGGAGATGGGGCATGAAGTTATTTCTAGGAGTTGGACACATACCAAGTTTAGCTCAGTTCTGGGCATCTTTGAAATACCTATACAAACTTGTTCCTACATAGTAACTTGCATCTTTGAATGGGAATCTGCTTGCTTACAGCAACGTGCTATATGTTCTGAATGCCCGAATAGGGAATCTGTGTCAAAACTTTGTTAGGAATTATGTGATCCTTACTAGCTGGAAGTAAGGGAGATGGGGCATGAAGTTATTTCTAGGAGTTGGACACATACCAAGTTTAGCTCAGTTCTGGGCATCTTTGAAATACCTATACAAACTTGTTCCTACATAGTAACTTGCAACTTTCAATGAAAATGTGCTTGCTTACAGCAACGTGCTATATGTTCTGAATGCCCGAATTGGGAATCTGTGTCAAAACTTTGTTAGGAATTATGTGATCCTTGCTAGCTGGAAGTAAGGGAGATGGGGCATGAAGTTATTTCTAGGAGTTGGACACATACCAAGTTTAGCTCAGTTCTGGGCATCTTTGAAATACCTATACAAACTTGTTCCTACATAGTAACTTGCAACTTTGAATGAAAATGTGCTTGCTTACAGCAACGTGCTATATGTTCTGAATGCCCGAATTGGGAATCTGTGTCAAAACTTTGTTAGGAATTATGTGATCCTTGCTAGCTGGAAGTAAGGGAGATGGGGCATGAAGTTATTTCTAGGAGTTGGACACATACCAAGTTTAGCTCAGTTCTGGGCATCTTTGAAATACCTATACAAACTTGTTCCTACATAGTAACTTGCAACTTTGAATGAGAATGTGCTTGCTTACAGCAACGTGCTATATGTTCTGAATGCCCGAATTGGGAATCTGTGTCAAAACTTTGTTAGGAATTATGTGATCCTTACTAGCTGAAAGTAAGGGAGATGGGGCATGAAGTTATTTCTAGGAGTTGGACACATACCAAGTTTAGCTCAGTTCTGGGCATCTTTGAAATACCTATACAAACTTGTTCCTACATAGTAACTTGCAACTTTGAATGAGAATCTGCTTGCTTACAGCAACGTGCTATATGTTCTGAATGCCCGAATTGGGAATCTGTGTCAAAACTTTGTTAGGAATTATGTGATCCTTACTAGCTGGAAGTAAGGGAGATGGGGCATGAAGTTATTTCTAGGAGTTGGACACATAGCAAGTTTAGCTCAGTGCTGGGCATCTTTGAAATACCTATACAAACTTGTTCCTACATAGTAACTTGCATCTTTGAATGAGAATGTGCTTGCTTACAGCAACGTGCTATATGTTCTGAATGCCCGAATTGGCAATCTGTGTCAAAACTTTGTTAGGAATTATGTGATCCTTACTAGCTGGAAGTGAGGGAGATGGGGCATGAAGTTATTTCTAGGAGTTGGACACATACCAAGTTTAGCTCAGTGCTGGGCATCTTTGAAATACCTATACAAACTTGTTCCTACCTAGTAACTTGCATCTTTGAATGAGAATGTGCTTGCTTACAGCAACGTGCTATATGTTCTGAATGCCCGAATTGGGAATCTGTGTCATACTTTGTTAGGAATTATGTGATCCTTACTAGCTGGAAGTGAGGGAGATGGGGCATGAAGTTATTTCTAGGAGTTGGACACATACCAAGTTTAGCTCAGTTCTGGGCATCTTTGAAATACCTATACAAACTTGTTCCTACCTAGTAACTTGCAACTTTGAATGAAAATGTGCTTGCTTACAGCAACGTGCTATATGTTCTGAATGCCCGAATTGGGAATCTGTGTCAAAACTTTGTTAGGAATTATGTGATCCTTACTAGCTGGAAGTAAGGGAGATGGGGCATGAAGTTATTTCTAGGAGTTGGACACATACCAAGTTTAGCTCAGTTCTGGGCATCTTTGAAATACCTATACAAACTTGTTCCTACATAGTAACTTGCATCTTTGAATGAGAATGTGCTTGCTTACAGCAACGTGCTATATGTTCTGAATGCCCGAATTGGGAATCTGTGTCAAAACTTTGTTAGGAATTATGTGATCCTTACTAGCTGGAAGTAAGGGAGATGGGGCATGAAGTTATTTCTAGGAGTTGGACACATAGCAAGTTTAGCTCAGTTTTGGGCATCTTTGAAATACCTATACAAACTTGTTCCGACATAGTAACTTGCATCTTTGAATGGGAATCTGCTTGCTTACAGCAACGTGCTATATGTTCTGAATGCCCGAATTGGGAATCTGTGTCAAAACTTTGTTAGGAATTATGTGATCCTTACTAGCTGGAAGTAAGGGAGATGGGGCATGAAGTTATTTCTAGGAGTTGGACACAGACCAAGTTTAGCTCAGTTCTGGGCATCTTTGAAATACCTATACGAACTTGTTCCTACATAGTAACTTGCATCTTTGAATGAGAATGTGCTTGCTTACAGCAACGTGCTATATGTTCTGAATGCCCGAATTGGGAATCTGTGTCAAAACTTTGTTAGGAATTATGTGATCCTTACTAGCTGGAAGTAAGGGAGATGGGGCATGAAGTTATTTCTAGGAGTTGGACACATACCAAGTTTAGCTCAGTTCTGGGCATCTTTGAAATACCTATACGAACTTGTTCCTACATAGTAACTTGCATCTTTGAATGAGAATGTGCTTGCTTACAGCAACGTGCTATATGTTCTGAATGCCCGAATTGGCAATCTGTGTCAAAACTTTGTTAGGAATTATGTGATCCTTACTAGCTGGAAGTAAGGGAGATGGGGCATGAAGTTATTTCTAGGATTTGGACACATACCAAGTTTAGCTCAGTTCTGGGCATCTTTGAAATACCTATACGAACTTGTTCCTACCTAGTAACTTGCATCTTTGAATGAGAATGTGCTTGCTTACAGCAACGTGCTATATGTTCTGAATGCCCGAATTGGGAATCTGTGTCAAAACTTTGTTAGGAATTATGTGATCCTTACTAGCTGGAAGTAAGGGAGATGGGGCATGAAGTTATTTCTAGGAGTTGGACACATACCAAGTTTAGCTCAGTTCTGGGCATCTTTGAAATACCTATACGAACTTGTTCCTACATAGTAACTTGCATCTTTGAATGAGAATGTGCTTGCTTACAGCAACGTGCTATATGTTCTGAATGCCCGAATTGGCAATCTGTGTCAAAACTTTGTTAGGAATTATGTGATCCTTGCTAGCTGGAAGTAAGGGAGATGGGGCATGAAGTTATTTCTAGGAGTTGGACACATACCAAGTTTAGCTCAGTTCTGGGCATCTTTGAAATACCTATACAAACTTGTTCCTACATAGTAACTTGCAACTTTGAATGAGAATGTGCTTGCTTACAGCAACGTGCTATATGTTCTGAATGCCCGAATTGGGAATCTGTGTCAAAACTTTGTTAGGAATTATGTGATCCTTGCTAGCTGGAAGTAAGGGAGATGGGGCATGAAGTTATTTCTAGGATTTGGACACATACCAAGTTTAGCTCAGTTCTGGGCATCTTTGAAATACCTATACAAACTTGTTCCTACATAGTAACTTGCAACTTTGAATGAGAATGTGCTTGCTTACAGCAACGTGCTATATGTTCTGAATGCCCGAATTGGGAATCTTTGTCAAAACTTTGTTAGGAATTATGTGATCCTTACTAGCTGGAAGTAAGGGAGATGGGGCATGAAGTTATTTCTAGGAGTTGGACACATACCAAGTTTAGCTCAGTTCTGGGCATCTTTGAAATACCTATACAAACTTGTTCCTACATAGTAACTTGCAACTTTGAATGAGAATCTGCTTGCTTACAGCAACGTGCTATATGTTCTGAATGCCCGAATTGGGAATCTGTGTCAAAACTTTGTTAGGAATTATGTGATCCTTACTAGCTGGAAGTAAGGGAGATGGGGCATGAAGTTATTTCTAGGAGTTGGACACATAGCAAGTTTAGCTCAGTGCTGGGCATCTTTGAAATACCTATACAAACTTGTTCCTACATAGTAACTTGCATCTTTGAATGAGAATGTGCTTGCTTACAGCAACGTGCTATATGTTCTGAATGCCCGAATTGGCAATCTGTGTCAAAACTTTGTTAGGAATTATGTGATCCTTACTAGCTGGAAGTGAGGGAGATGGGGCATGAAGTTATTTCTAGGAGTTGGACACATACCAAGTTTAGCTCAGTGCTGGGCATCTTTGAAATACATATACAAACTTGTTCCTACCTAGTAACTTGCATCTTTGAATGAGAATGTGCTTGCTTACAGCAACGTGCTATATGTTCTGAATGCCCGAATTGGGAATCTGTGTCAAAACTTTGTTAGGAATTATGTGATCCTTACTAGCTGGAAGTGAGGGAGATGGGGCATGAAGTTATTTCTAGGAGTTGGACACATACCAAGTTTAGCTCAGTTCTGGGCATCTTTGAAATACCTATACAAACTTGTTCCTACCTAGTAACTTGCAACTTTGAATGAAAATGTGCTTGCTTACAGCAACGTGCTATATGTTCTGAATGCCCGAATTGGGAATCTGTGTCAAAACTTTGTTAGGAATTATGTGATCCTTACTAGCTGGAAGTAAGGGAGATGGGGCATGAAGTTATTTCTAGGAGTTGGACACATACCAAGTTTAGCTCAGTTCTGGGCATCTTTGAAATACCTATACAAACTTGTTCCTACATAGTAACTTGCATCTTTGAATGAGAATGTGCTTGCTTACAGCAACGTGCTATATGTTCTGAATGCCCGAATTGGGAATCTGTGTCAAAACTTTGTTAGGAATTATGTGATCCTTACTAGCTGGAAGTAAGGGAGATGGGGCATGAAGTTATTTCTAGGAGTTGGACACATAGCAAGTTTAGCTCAGTTTTGGGCATCTTTGAAATACCTATACAAACTTGTTCCGACATAGTAACTTGCATCTTTGAATGGGAATCTGCTTGCTTACAGCAACGTGCTATATGTTCTGAATGCCCGAATAGGGAATCTGTGTCAAAACTTTGTTAGGAATTATGTGATCCTTACTAGCTGGAAGTAAGGGAGATGGGGCATGAAGTTATTTCTAGGAGTTGGACACAGACCAAGTTTAGCTCAGTTCTGGGCATCTTTGAAATACCTATACGAACTTGTTCCTACATAGTAACTTGCATCTTTGAATGAGAATGTGCTTGCTTACAGCAACGTGCTATATGTTCTGAATGCCCGAATTGGGAATCTGTGTCAAAACTTTGTTAGGAATTATGTGATCCTTACTAGCTGGAAGTAAGGGAGATGGGGCATGAAGTTATTTCTAGGAGTTGGACACATACCAAGTTTAGCTCAGTTCTGGGCATCTTTGAAATACCTATACGAACTTGTTCCTACATAGTAACTTGCATCTTTGAATGAGAATGTGCTTGCTTACAGCAACGTGCTATATGTTCTGAATGCCCGAATTGGCAATCTGTGTCAAAACTTTGTTAGGAATTATGTGATCCTTACTAGCTGGAAGTAAGGGAGATGGGGCATGAAGTTATTTCTAGGATTTGGACACATACCAAGTTTAGCTCAGTTCTGGGCATCTTTGAAATACCTATACGAACTTGTTCCTACCTAGTAACTTGCATCTTTGAATGAGAATGTGCTTGCTTACAGCAACGTGCTATATGTTCTGAATGCCCGAATTGGGAATCTGTGTCAAAACTTTGTTAGGAATTATGTGATCCTTACTAGCTGGAAGTAAGGGAGATGGGGCATGAAGTTATTTCTAGGAGTTGGACACATACCAAGTTTAGCTCAGTTCTGGGCATCTTTGAAATACCTATACGAACTTGTTTCTACATAGTAACTTGCATCTTTGAATGAGAATGTGCTTGCTTACAGCAACGTGCTATATGTTCTGAATGCCCGAATTGGCAATCTGTGTCAAAACTTTGTTAGGAATTATGTGATCCTTACTAGCTGGAAGTAAGGGAGATGGGGCATGAAGTTATTTCTAGGAGTTGGACACATACCAAGTTTAGCTCAGTTCTGGGCATCTTTGAAATACCTATACGAACTTGTTGCTACATAGTAACTTGCATCATTAATGAGAATCTGCTTGCTTACAGCAACGTGCTATATGTTCTGAATGCCCGAATTGGGAATCTGTGTCAAAACTTTGTTAGGAAATATGTGATCCTTACTAGCTGGAAGTAAGGGAGATGGGGCATGAAGTTATTTCTAGGAGTTGGACACATACCAAGTTTAGCTCAGTTCTGGGCATCTTTGAAATACCTATACGAACTTGTTCCTACATAGTAACTTGCATCTTTGAATGAGAATCTGCTTGCTTACAGCAACGTGCTATATGTTCTGAATGCCCGAATTGGGAATCTGTGTCAAAACTTTGTTAGGAATTATGTGATCCTTACTAGCTGGAAGTAAGGGAGATGGGGCATGAAGTTATTTCTAGGAGTTGGACACATACCAAGTTTAGCTCAGTTCTGGGCATCTTTGAAATACCTATACGAACTTGTTCCTACATAGTAACTTGCATCTTTGAATGAGAATGTGCTTGCTTACAGCAACGTGCTATATGTTCTGAATGCCCGAATTGGGAATCTGTGTCAAAACTTTGTTAGGAATTATGTGATCCTTACTAGCTGGAAGTAAGGGAGATGGAGCCTGAAGTTATTTCTAGGAGTTGGACACATACCAAGTTTAGCTCAGTTCTGGGCATCTTTGAAATACCTATACAAACTTGTTCCTACATAGTAACTTGCAACTTTGAATGAGAATGTGCTTGCTTACAGCAACGTGCTATATGTTCTGAATGCCCGAATTGGGAATCTGTGTCAAAACTTTGTTAGGAATTATGTGATCCTTACTAGCTGGAAGTAAGGGAGATGGGGCATGAAGTTATTTCTAGGAGTTGCACACATACCAAGTTTAGCTCAGTTCTGGGCATCTTTGAAATACCTATACAAACTTGTTCCTACATAGTAACTTGCATCTTTGAATGAGAATGTGCTTGCTTACAGCAACGTGCTATATGTTCTGAATGCCCGAATTGGGAATCTGTGTCAAAACTTTGTTAGGAATTATGTGATCCTTACTAGCTGGAAGTAAGGGAGATGGGGCATGAAGTTATTTCTAGGAGTTGGACACATACCAAGTTTAGCTCAGTTCTGGGCATCTTTGAAATACCTATACAAACTTGTTCCTACATAGTAACTTGCATCTTTGAATGGGAATCTGCTTGCTTACAGCAACGTGCTATATGTTCTGAATGCCCGAATAGGGAATCTGTGTCAAAACTTTGTTAGGAATTATGTGATCCTTACTAGCTGGAAGTAAGGGAGATGGGGCATGAAGTTATTTCTAGGAGTTGGACACATACCAAGTTTAGCTCAGTTCTGGGCATCTTTGAAATACCTATACAAACTTGTTCCTACATAGTAACTTGCAACTTTCAATGAAAATGTGCTTGCTTACAGCAACGTGCTATATGTTCTGAATGCCCGAATTGGGAATCTGTGTCAAAACTTTGTTAGGAATTATGTGATCCTTGCTAGCTGGAAGTAAGGGAGATGGGGCATGAAGTTATTTCTAGGAGTTGGACACATACCAAGTTTAGCTCAGTTCTGGGCATCTTTGAAATACCTATACAAACTTGTTCCTACATAGTAACTTGCAACTTTGAATGAAAATGTGCTTGCTTACAGCAACGTGCTATATGTTCTGAATGCCCGAATTGGGAATCTGTGTCAAAACTTTGTTAGGAATTATGTGATCCTTGCTAGCTGGAAGTAAGGGAGATGGGGCATGAAGTTATTTCTAGGAGTTGGACACATACCAAGTTTAGCTCAGTTCTGGGCATCTTTGAAATACCTATACAAACTTGTTCCTACATAGTAACTTGCAACTTTGAATGAGAATGTGCTTGCTTACAGCAACGTGCTATATGTTCTGAATGCCCGAATTGGGAATCTGTGTCAAAACTTTGTTAGGAATTATGTGATCCTTACTAGCTGGAAGTAAGGGAGATGGGGCATGAAGTTATTTCTAGGAGTTGGACACATACCAAGTTTAGCTCAGTTCTGGGCATCTTTGAAATACCTATACAAACTTGTTCCTACATAGTAACTTGCAACTTTGAATGAGAATGTGCTTGCTTACAGCAACGTGCTATATGTTCTGAATGCCCGAATTGGGAATCTGTGTCAAAACTTTGTTAGGAATTATGTGATCCTTACTAGCTGGAAGTAAGGGAGATGGGGCATGAAGTTATTTCTAGGAGTTGGACACATACCAAGTTTAGCTCAGTTCTGGGCATCTTTGAAATACCTATACAAACTTGTTCCTACATAGTAACTTGCAACTTTCAATGAAAATGTGCTTGCTTACAGCAACGTGCTATATGTTCTGAATGCCCGAATTGGCAATCTGTGTCAAAACTTTGTTAGGAATTATGTGATCCTTACTAGCTGGAAGTGAGGGAGATGGGGCATGAAGTTATTTCTAGGAGTTGGACACATACAAAGTTTAGCTCAGTGCTGGGCATCTTTGAAATACCTATACAAACTTGTTCCTACCTAGTAACTTGCATCTTTGAATGAGAATGTGCTTGCTTACAGCAACGTGCTATATGTTCTGAATGCCCGAATTGGGAATCTGTGTCAAAACTTTGTTAGGAATTATGTGATCCTTGCTAGCTGGAAGTAAGGGAGATGGGGCATGAAGTTATTTCTAGGAGTTGGACACATACCAAGTTTAGCTCAGTGCTGGGCATCTTTGAAATACCTATACAAACTTGTTTCTACCTAGTAACTTGCATCTTTGAATGAGAATGTGCTTGCTTACAGCAACGTGCTATATGTTCTGAATGCCCGAATTGGGAATCTGTGTCAAAACTTTGTTAGGAATTATGTGATCCTTGCTAGCTGGAAGTAAGGGAGATGGGGCATGAAGTTATTTCTAGGAGTTGGACACATACCAAGTTTAGCTCAGTTCTGGGCATCTTTGAAATACCTATACAAACTTGTTCCTACATAGTAACTTGCAACTTTGAATGAAAATGTGCTTGCTTACAGCAACGTGCTATATGTTCTGAATGCCCGAATTGGGAATCTGTGTCAAAACTTTGTTAGGAATTATGTGATCCTTGCTAGCTGGAAGTAAGGGAGATGGGGCATGAAGTTATTTCTAGGAGTTGGACACATACCAAGTTTAGCTCAGTTCTGGGCATCTTTGAAATACCTATACAAACTTGTTCCTACATAGTAACTTGCAACTTTGAATGAGAATGTGCTTGCTTACAGCAACGTGCTATATGTTCTGAATGCCCGAATTGGGAATCTGTGTCAAAACTTTGTTAGGAATTATGTGATCCTTACTAGCTGGAAGTAAGGGAGATGGGGCATGAAGTTATTTCTAGGAGTTGGACACATACCAAGTTTAGCTCAGTTCTGGGCATCTTTGAAATACCTATACAAACTTGTTCCTACATAGTAACTTGCAACTTTGAATGAGAATGTGCTTGCTTACAGCAACGTGCTATATGTTCTGAATGCCCGAATTGGGAATCTGTGTCAAAACTTTGTTAGGAATTATGTGATCCTTACTAGCTGGAAGTAAGGGAGATGGGGCATGAAGTTATTTCTAGGAGTTGGACACATAGCAAGTTTAGCTCAGTGCTGGGCATCTTTGAAATACCTATACAAACTTGTTCCTACATAGTAACTTGCATCTTTGAATGAGAATGTGCTTGCTTACAGCAACGTGCTATATGTTCTGAATGCCCGAATTGGCAATCTGTGTCAAAACTTTGTTAGGAATTATGTGATCCTTACTAGCTGGAAGTGAGGGAGATGGGGCATGAAGTTATTTCTAGGAGTTGGACACATACCAAGTTTAGCTCAGTGCTGGGCATCTTTGAAATACCTATACAAACTTGTTCCTACCTAGTAACTTGCATCTTTGAATGAGAATGTGCTTGCTTACAGCAACGTGCTATATGTTCTGAATGCCCGAATTGGGAATCTGTGTCAAAACTTTGTTAGGAATTATGTGATCCTTACTAGCTGGAAGTGAGGGAGATGGGGCATGAAGTTATTTCTAGGAGTTGGACACATACCAAGTTTAGCTCAGTTCTGGGCATCTTTGAAATACCTATACAAACTTGTTCCTACCTAGTAACTTGCAACTTTGAATGAAAATGTGCTTGCTTACAGCAACGTGCTATATGTTCTGAATGCCCGAATTGGGAATCTGTGTCAAAACTTTGTTAGGAATTATGTGATCCTTACTAGCTGGAAGTAAGGGAGATGGGGCATGAAGATATTTCTAGGAGTTGGACACATACCAAGTTTAGCTCAGTTCTGGGCATCTTTGAAATACCTATACGAACTTGTTCCTACATAGTAACTTGCATCTTTGAATGAGAATGTGCTTGCTTACAGCAACGTGCTATATGTTCTGAATGCCCGAATTGGGAATCTGTGTCAAAACTTTGTTAGGAATTATGTGATCCTTACTAGCTGGAAGTAAGGGAGATGGGGCATGAAGTTATTTCTAGGAGTTGGACACATACCAAGTTTAGCTCAGTTCTGGGCATCATTGAAATACCTATACGAACTTGTTCCTACATAGTAACTTGCATCTTTGAATGAGAATGTGCTTGCTTACAGCAACGTGCTATATGTTCTGAATGCCCGAATTGGGAATCTGTGTCAAAACTTTGTTAGGAATTATGTGATCCTTACTAGCTGGAAGTAAGGGAGATGGGGCATGAAGTTATTTCTAGGAGTTGGACACATACCAAGTTTAGCTCAGTTCTGGGCATCTTTGAAATACCTATACGAACTTGTTCCTACATAGTAACTTGCATCTTTGAATGAGAATGTGTTGGCTTACAGCAACGTGCTATATGTTCTGATTGCCCGAATTGGCAATCTGTGTCAAATCTTTGTTAGGAATTATGTGATCCTTACTAGCTGGAAGTAAGGGAGATGGGGCATGAAGTTATTTCTAGGAGTTGGACACATACCAAGTTTAGCTCAGTTCTGGGCATCTTTGAAATACCTATACGAACTTGTTCCTACATAGTAACTTGCATCTTTGAATGAGAGTGTGCTTGCTTACAGCAACGTGCTATATGTTCTGAATGCCCGAATTGGGAATCTGTGTCAAAACTTTGTTAGGAATTATGTGATCCTTACTAGCTGGAAGTAAGGGAGATGGGGCATGAAGTTATTTCTAGGAGTTGGACACATACCAAGTTTAGCTCAGTTCTGGGCATCTTTGAAATACCTATACGAACTTGTTTCTACATAGTAACTTGCATCTTTGAATGAGAATGTGCTTGCTTACAGCAACGTGCTATATGTTCTGAATGCCCGAATTGGCAATCTGTGTCAAAACTTTGTTAGGAATTATGTGATCCTTACTAGCTGGAAGTAAGGGAGATGGGGCATGAAGTTATTTCTAGGAGTTGGACACATACCAAGTTTAGCTCAGTTCTGGGCATCTTTGAAATACCTATACGAACTTGTTGCTACATAGTAACTTGCATCATTAATGAGAATCTGCTTGCTTACAGCAACGTGCTATATGTTCTGAATGCCCGAATTGGGAATCTGTGTCAAAACTTTGTTAGGAAATATGTGATCCTTACTAGCTGGAAGTAAGGGAGATGGGGCATGAAGTTATTTCTAGGAGTTGGACACATACCAAGTTTAGCTCAGTTCTGGGCATCTTTGAAATACCTATACGAACTTGTTCCTACATAGTAACTTGCATCTTTGAATGAGAATCTGCTTGCTTACAGCAACGTGCTATATGTTCTGAATGCCCGAATTGGGAATCTGTGTCAAAACTTTGTTAGGAATTATGTGATCCTTACTAGCTGGAAGTAAGGGAGATGGGGCATGAAGTTATTTCTAGGAGTTGGACACATACCAAGTTTAGCTCAGTTCTGGGCATCTTTGAAATACCTATACGAACTTGTTCCTACATAGTAACTTGCATCTTTGAATGAGAATGTGCTTGCTTACAGCAACGTGCTATATGTTCTGAATGCCCGAATTGGGAATCTGTGTCAAAACTTTGTTAGGAATTATGTGATCCTTACTAGCTGGAAGTAAGGGAGATGGAGCCTGAAGTTATTTCTAGGAGTTGGACACATACCAAGTTTAGCTCAGTTCTGGGCATCTTTGAAATACCTATACAAACTTGTTCCTACATAGTAACTTGCAACTTTGAATGAGAATGTGCTTGCTTACAGCAACGTGCTATATGTTCTGAATGCCCGAATTGGGAATCTGTGTCAAAACTTTGTTAGGAATTATGTGATCCTTACTAGCTGGAAGTAAGGGAGATGGGGCATGAAGTTATTTCTAGGAGTTGCACACATACCAAGTTTAGCTCAGTTCTGGGCATCTTTGAAATACCTATACAAACTTGTTCCTACATAGTAACTTGCATCTTTGAATGAGAATGTGCTTGCTTACAGCAACGTGCTATATGTTCTGAATGCCCGAATTGGGAATCTGTGTCAAAACTTTGTTAGGAATTATGTGATCCTTACTAGCTGGAAGTAAGGGAGATGGGGCATGAAGTTATTTCTAGGAGTTGGACACATACCAAGTTTAGCTCAGTTCTGGGCATCTTTGAAATACCTATACAAACTTGTTCCTACATAGTAACTTGCATCTTTGAATGGGAATCTGCTTGCTTACAGCAACGTGCTATATGTTCTGAATGCCCGAATAGGGAATCTGTGTCAAAACTTTGTTAGGAATTATGTGATCCTTACTAGCTGGAAGTAAGGGAGATGGGGCAAGAAGTTATTTCTAGGAGTTGGACACATACCAAGTTTAGCTCAGTTCTGGGCATCTTTGAAATACCTATACAAACTTGTTCCTACATAGTAACTTGCAACTTTGAATGAGAATGTGCTTGCTTACAGCAACGTGCTATATGTTCTGAATGCCCGAATTGGGAATCTGTGTCAAAACTTTGTTAGGAATTATGTGATCCTTACTAGCTGGAAGTAAGGGAGATGGGGCATGAAGTTATTTCTAGGAGTTGGACACATACCAAGTTTAGCTCAGTTCTGGGCATCTTTGAAATACCTATACAAACTTGTTCCTACATAGTAACTTGCAACTTTGAATGAGAATGTGCTTGCTTACAGCAACGTGCTATATGTTCTGAATGCCCGAATTGGGAATCTGTGTCAAAACTTTGTTAGGAATTATGTGATCCTTACTAGCTGGAAGTAAGGGAGATGGGGCATGAAGTTATTTCTAGGAGTTGGATACATAGCAAGTTTAGCTCAGTGCTGGGCATCTTTGAAATACCTATACAAACTTGTTCCTACATAGTAACTTGCATCTTTGAATGAGAATGTGCTTGCTTACAGCAACGTGCTATATGTTCTGAATGCCCGAATTGGCAATCTGTGTCAAAACTTTGTTAGGAATTATGTGATCCTTACTAGCTGGAAGTGAGGGAGATGGGGCATGAAGTTATTTCTAGGAGTTGGACACATACCAAGTTTAGCTCAGTGCTGGGCATCTTTGAAATACCTATACAAACTTGTTCCTACCTAGTAACTTGCATCTTTGAATGAGAATGTGCTTGCTTACAGCAACGTGCTATATGTTCTGAATGCCCGAATTGGGAATCTGTGTCAAAACTTTGTTAGGAATTATGTGATCCTTACTAGCTGGAAGTAAGGGAGATGGGGCATGAAGTTATTTCTAGGAGTTGGACACATACCAAGTTTAGCTCAGTTCTGGGCATCTTTGAAATACCTATACAAACTTGTTCCTACCTAGTAACTTGCATCTTTGAATGAGAATGTGCTTGCTTACAGCAACGTGCTATATGTTCTGAATGCCCGAATTGGGAATCTGTGTCAAAACTTTGTTAGGAATTATGTGATCCTTACTAGCTGGAAGTAAGGGAGATGGGGCATGAAGTTATTTCTAGGAGTTGGACACATACCAAGTTTAGCTCAGTTCTGGGCATCTTTGAAATACCTATACAAACTTGTTCCTACATAGTAACTTGCAACTTTGAATGAAAATGTGCTTGCTTACAGCAACGTGCTATATGTTCTGAATGCCCGAATTGGGAATCTGTGTCAAAACTTTGTTAGGAATTATGTGATCCTTACTAGCTGGAAGTAAGGGAGATGGGGCATGAAGTTATTTCTAGGAGTTGGACACATACCAAGTTTAGCTCAGTTCTGGGCATCTTGAAATACCTATACGAACTTGTTCCTACATAGTAACTTGCATCTTTGAATGAGAATGTGCTTGCTTACAGCAACGTGCTATATGTTCTGAATGCCCGAATTGGGAATCTGTGTCAAAACTTTGTTAGGAATTATGTGATCCTTACTAGCTGGAAGTAAGGGAGATGGGGCATGAAGTTATTTCTAGGAGTTGGACACATAGCAAGTTTAGCTCAGTTCTGGGCATCTTTGAAATACCTATACAAACTTGTTCCTACATAGTAACTTGCATCTTTGAATGGGAATCTGCTTGCTTACAGCAACGTGCTATATGTTCTGAATGCCCGAAGAGGGAATCTGTGTCAAAACTTTGTTAGGAATTATGTGATCCTTACTAGCTGGAAGTAAGGGAGATGGGGCATGAAGTTATTTCTAGGAGTTGGACACATACCAAGTTTAGCTCAGTTCTGGGCATCTTTGAAATACCTATACAAACTTGTTCCTACATAGTAACTTGCAACTTTGAATGAAAATGTGCTTGCTTACAGCAACGTGCTATATGTTCTGAATGCCCGAATTGGGAATCTGTGTGAAAACATTGTTAGGAATTATGTGATCCTTACTAGCTGGAAGTAAGGGAGTTGGGGCATGAAGTTATTTCAAGGAGTTGGACACATACCAAGTTTAGCTCAGTTCTGGGCATCTTTGAAATACCAATACAAACTTATTCCTACATAGTATCTTGCAACTTTGAATGAGAATGTGCTTGCTTACAGCAACGTGCTACATGTTCTGAATGCCCGAATTGGGAATCTGTGTCAAAACTTTGTTAGGAATTATGTGATCCTTACAAGCTGGAAGTAAGGGAGATGGGGCATGAAGTTATTTCTAGGAGTTGGACACATACCAAGTTTAGCTCAGTTCTGGGCATCTTTGAAATACCTATACAAACTTGTTCCTACATAGTAACTTGCAACTTTGAATGAAAATGTGCTTGCTTACAGCAACGTGCTATATGTTCTGAATGCCCGAATTGGGAATCTGTGTCAAAACTTTGTTAGGAATTATGTGATCCTTGCTAGCTGGAAGTAAGGGAGATGGGGCATGAAGTTATTTCTAGGAGTTGGACACATACCAAGTTTAGCTCAGTTCTGGGCATCTTTGAAATACCTATACAAACTTGTTCCTACATAGTAACTTGCAACTTTGAATGAAAATGTGCTTGCTTACAGCAACGTGCTATATGTTCTGAATGCCCGAATTGGGAATCTGTGTCAAAACTTTATTAGGAATTATGTGATCCTTACTAGCTGGAAGTAAGGGTGATGGGGCATGAAGTTATTTCTAGGAGTTGGACACATACCAAGTTTAGCTCAGTTCTGGGCATCTTTGAAATACCTATACAAACTTGTTCCTACATAGTAACTTGCAACTTTGAATGAAAATGTGCTTGCTTACAGCAACGTGCTATATGTTCTGAATGCCCGAATTGGGAATCTGTGTCAAATCTTTGTTAGGAATTATGTGATCCTTACTAGCTGGAAGTAAGGGAGATGGAGCATGAAGTTATTTCTAGGAGTTGGACACATACCAAGTTTAGCTCAGTTCTGGGCATCTTTGAAATACCTATACAAACTTGTTCCTACATAGTAACTTGCATCTTTGAATGAGAATGTGCTTGCTTACAGCAACGTGCTATATGTTCTGAATGCCCGAATTGGCAATCTGTGTCAAAACTTTGTTAGGAATTATGTGATCCTTACTAGCTGGAAGTGAGGGAGATGGGGCATGAAGTTATTTCTAGGAGTTGGACACATACCAAGTTTAGCTCAGTGCTGGGCATCTTTGAAATACCTATACAAACTTGTTCCTACCTAGTAACTTGCATCTTTGAATGAGAATGTGCTTGCTTACAGCAACGTGCTATATGTTCTGAATGCCCGAATTGGGAATCTGTGTCAAAACTTTGTTAGGAATTATGTGATCCTTACTAGCTGGAAGTGAGGGAGATGGGGCATGAAGTTATTTCTAGGAGTTGGACACATACCAAGTTTAGCTCAGTTCTGGGCATCTTTGAAATACCTATACAAACTTGTTCCTACCTAGTAACTTGCAACTTTGAATGAAAATGTGCTTGCTTACAGCAACGTGCTATATGTTCTGAATGCCCGAATTGGGAATCTGTGTCAAAACTTTGTTAGGAATTATGTGATCCTTACTAGCTGGAAGTAAGGGAGATGGGGCATGAAGTTATTTCTAGGAGTTGGACACATACCAAGTTTAGCTCAGTTCTGGGCATCTTTGAAATACCTATACAAACTTGTTCCTACATAGTAACTTGCATCTTTGAATGAGAATGTGCTTGCTTACAGCAACGTGCTATATGTTCTGAATGCCCGAATTGGGAATCTGTGTCAAAACTTTGTTAGGAATTATGTGATCCTTACTAGCTGGAAGTAAGGGAGATGGGGCATGAAGTTATTTCTAGGAGTTGGACACATAGCAAGTTTAGCTCAGTTCTGGGCATCTTTGAAATACCTATACAAACTTGATCCGACATAGTAACTTGCATCTTTGAATGGGAATCTGCTTGCTTACAGCAACGTGCTATATGTTCTGAATGCCCGAATAGGGAATCTGTGTCAAAACTTTGTTAGGAATTATGTGATCCTTACTAGCTGGAAGTAAGGGAGATGGGGCATGAAGTTATTTCTAGGAGTTAGACACAGACCAAGTTTAGCTCAGTTCTGGGCATCTTTGAAATACCTATACGAACTTGTTCCTACATAGTAACTTGCATCTTTGAATGAGAATGTGCTTGCTTACAGCAACGTGCTATATGTTCTGAATGCCCGAATTGGCAATCTGTGTCAAAACTTTGTTAGGAATTATGTGATCCTTACTAGCTGGAAGTAAGGGAGATGGGGCATGAAGTTATTTCTAGGAGTTGGACACATACCAAGTTTAGCTCAGTTCTGGGCATCTTTGAAATACCTATACGAACTTGTTCCTACATAGTAACTTGCATCTTTGAATGAGAATGTGCTTGCTTACAGCAACGTGCTATATGTTCTGAATGCCCGAATTGGGAATCTGTGTCAAAACTTTGTTAGGAATTATGTGATCCTTACTAGCTGGAAGTGAGGGAGATGGGGCATGAAGTTATTTCTAGGAGTTGGACACATACCAAGTTTAGCTCAGTTCTGGGCATCTTTGAAATACCTATACAAACTTGTTCCTACCTAGTAACTTGCAACTTTGAATGAAAATGTGCTTGCTTACAGCAACGTGCTATATGTTCTGAATGCCCGAATTGGGAATCTGTGTCAAAACTTTGTTAGGAATTATGTGATCCTTACTAGCTGGAAGTAAGGGAGATGGGGCATGAAGTTATTTCTAGGAGTTGGACACATACCAAGTTTAGCTCAGTTCTGGGCATCTTTGAAATACCTATACAAACTTGTTCCTACATAGTAACTTGCATCTTTGAATGAGAATGTGCTTGCTTACAGCAACGTGCTACATGTTCTGAATGCCCGAATTGGGAATCTGTGTCAAAACTTTGTTAGGAATTATGTGATCCTTACTAGCTGGAAGTAAGGGAGATGGGGCATGAAGTTATTTCTAGGAGTTGGACACATAGCAAGTTTAGCTCAGTTTTGGGCATCTTTGAAATACCTATACAAACTTGTTCCGACATAGTAACTTGCATCTTTGAATGGGAATCTGCTTGCTTACAGCAACGTGCTATATGTTCTGAATGCCCGAATAGGGAATCTGTGTCAAAACTTTGTTAGGAATTATGTGATCCTTACTAGCTGGAAGTAAGGGAGATGGGGCATGAAGTTATTTCTAGGAGTTGGACACAGACCAAGTTTAGCTCAGTTCTGGGCATCTTTGAAATACCTATACGAACTTGTTCCTACATAGTAACTTGCATCTTTGAATGAGAATGTGCTTGCTTACAGCAACGTGCTATATGTTCTGAATGCCCGAATTGGGAATCTGTGTCAAAACTTTGTTAGGAATTATGTGATCCTTACTAGCTGGAAGTAAGGGAGATGGGGCATGAAGTTATTTCTAGGAGTTGGACACATACCAAGTTTAGCTCAGTTCTGGGCATCTTTGAAATACCTATACAAACTTGTTCCTACCTAGTAACTTGCATCTTTGAATGAGAATGTGCTTGCTTACAGCAACGTGCTATATGTTCTGAATGCCCGAATTGGGAATCTGTGTCAAAACTTTGTTAGGAATTATGTGATCCTTACTAGCTGGAAGTAAGGGAGATGGGGCATGAAGTTATTTCTAGGAGTTGGACACATACCAAGTTTAGCTCAGTTCTGGGCATCTTTGAAATACCTATACAAACTTGTTCCTACATAGTAACTTGCAACTTTGAATGAAAATGTGCTTGCTTACAGCAACGTGCTATATGTTCTGAATGCCCGAATTGGGAATCTGTGTCAAAACTTTGTTAGGAATTATGTGATCCTTACTAGCTGGAAGTAAGGGAGATGGGGCATGAAGTTATTTCTAGGAGTTGGACACATACCAAGTTTAGCTCAGTTCTGGGCATCTTGAAATACCTATACGAACTTGTTCCTACATAGTAACTTGCATCTTTGAATGAGAATGTGCTTGCTTACAGCAACGTGCTATATGTTCTGAATGCCCGAATTGGGAATCTGTGTCAAAACTTTGTTAGGAATTATGTGATCCTTACTAGCTGGAAGTAAGGGAGATGGGGCATGAAGTTATTTCTAGGAGTTGGACACATAGCAAGTTTAGCTCAGTTCTGGGCATCTTTGAAATACCTATACAAACTTGTTCCTACATAGTAACTTGCATCTTTGAATGGGAATCTGCTTGCTTACAGCAACGTGCTATATGTTCTGAATGCCCGAAGAGGGAATCTGTGTCAAAACTTTGTTAGGAATTATGTGATCCTTACTAGCTGGAAGTAAGGGAGATGGGGCATGAAGTTATTTCTAGGAGTTGGACACATACCAAGTTTAGCTCAGTTCTGGGCATCTTTGAAATACCTATACAAACTTGTTCCTACATAGTAACTTGCAACTTTGAATGAAAATGTGCTTGCTTACAGCAACGTGCTATATGTTCTGAATGCCCGAATTGGGAATCTGTGTGAAAACATTGTTAGGAATTATGTGATCCTTACTAGCTGGAAGTAAGGGAGTTGGGGCATGAAGTTATTTCAAGGAGTTGGACACATACCAAGTTTAGCTCAGTTCTGGGCATCTTTGAAATACCAATACAAACTTATTCCTACATAGTATCTTGCAACTTTGAATGAGAATGTGCTTGCTTACAGCAACGTGCTACATGTTCTGAATGCCCGAATTGGGAATCTGTGTCAAAACTTTGTTAGGAATTATGTGATCCTTACAAGCTGGAAGTAAGGGAGATGGGGCATGAAGTTATTTCTAGGAGTTGGACACATACCAAGTTTAGCTCAGTTCTGGGCATCTTTGAAATACCTATACAAACTTGTTCCTACATAGTAACTTGCAACTTTGAATGAAAATGTGCTTGCTTACAGCAACGTGCTATATGTTCTGAATGCCCGAATTGGGAATCTGTGTCAAAACTTTGTTAGGAATTATGTGATCCTTGCTAGCTGGAAGTAAGGGAGATGGGGCATGAAGTTATTTCTAGGAGTTGGACACATACCAAGTTTAGCTCAGTTCTGGGCATCTTTGAAATACCTATACAAACTTGTTCCTACATAGTAACTTGCAACTTTGAATGAAAATGTGCTTGCTTACAGCAACGTGCTATATGTTCTGAATGCCCGAATTGGGAATCTGTGTCAAAACTTTGTTAGGAATTATGTGATCCTTACTAGCTGGAAGTAAGGGTGATGGGGCATGAAGTTATTTCTAGGAGTTGGACACATACCAAGTTTAGCTCAGTTCTGGGCATCTTTGAAATACCTATACAAACTTGTTCCTACATAGTAACTTGCAACTTTGAATGAAAATGTGCTTGCTTACAGCAACGTGCTATATGTTCTGAATGCCCGAATTGGGAATCTGTGTCAAATCTTTGTTAGGAATTATGTGATCCTTACTAGCTGGAAGTAAGGGAGATGGAGCATGAAGTTATTTCTAGGAGTTGGACACATACCAAGTTTAGCTCAGTTCTGGGCATCTTTGAAATACCTATACAAACTTGTTCCTACATAGTAACTTGCATCTTTGAATGAGAATGTGCTTGCTTACAGCAACGTGCTATATGTTCTGAATGCCCGAATTGGCAATCTGTGTCAAAACTTTGTTAGGAATTATGTGATCCTTACTAGCTGGAAGTGAGGGAGATGGGGCATGAAGTTATTTCTAGGAGTTGGACACATACCAAGTTTAGCTCAGTGCTGGGCATCTTTGAAATACCTATACAAACTTGTTCCTACCTAGTAACTTGCATCTTTGAATGAGAATGTGCTTGCTTACAGCAACGTGCTATATGTTCTGAATGCCCGAATTGGGAATCTGTGTCAAAACTTTGTTAGGAATTATGTGATCCTTACTAGCTGGAAGTGAGGGAGATGGGGCATGAAGTTATTTCTAGGAGTTGGACACATACCAAGTTTAGCTCAGTTCTGGGCATCTTTGAAATACCTATACAAACTTGTTCCTACCTAGTAACTTGCAACTTTGAATGAAAATGTGCTTGCTTACAGCAACGTGCTATATGTTCTGAATGCCCGAATTGGGAATCTGTGTCAAAACTTTGTTAGGAATTATGTGATCCTTACTAGCTGGAAGTAAGGGAGATGGGGCATGAAGTTATTTCTAGGAGTTGGACACATACCAAGTTTAGCTCAGTTCTGGGCATCTTTGAAATACCTATACAAACTTGTTCCTACATAGTAACTTGCATCTTTGAATGAGAATGTGCTTGCTTACAGCAACGTGCTATATGTTCTGAATGCCCGAATTGGGAATCTGTGTCAAAACTTTGTTAGGAATTATGTGATCCTTACTAGCTGGAAGTAAGGGAGATGGGGCATGAAGTTATTTCTAGGAGTTGGACACATAGCAAGTTTAGCTCAGTTCTGGGCATCTTTGAAATACCTATACAAACTTGATCCGACATAGTAACTTGCATCTTTGAATGGGAATCTGCTTGCTTACAGCAACGTGCTATATGTTCTGAATGCCCGAATAGGGAATCTGTGTCAAAACTTTGTTAGGAATTATGTGATCCTTACTAGCTGGAAGTAAGGGAGATGGGGCATGAAGTTATTTCTAGGAGTTAGACACAGACCAAGTTTAGCTCAGTTCTGGGCATCTTTGAAATACCTATACGAACTTGTTCCTACATAGTAACTTGCATCTTTGAATGAGAATGTGCTTGCTTACAGCAACGTGCTATATGTTCTGAATGCCCGAATTGGCAATCTGTGTCAAAACTTTGTTAGGAATTATGTGATCCTTACTAGCTGGAAGTAAGGGAGATGGGGCATGAAGTTATTTCTAGGAGTTGGACACATACCAAGTTTAGCTCAGTTCTGGGCATCTTTGAAATACCTATACGAACTTGTTCCTACATAGTAACTTGCATCTTTGAATGAGAATGTGCTTGCTTACAGCAACGTGCTATATGTTCTGAATGCCCGAATTGGGAATCTGTGTCAAAACTTTGTTAGGAATTATGTGATCCTTACTAGCTGGAAGTAAGGGAGATGGGGCATGAAGTTATTTCTAGGAGTTGGACACATATCAAGTTTAGCTCACTTCTGGGCATCTTTGAAATACCTATACGAACTTGTTCCTACATAGTAACTTGCATCTTTGAATGAGAATGTGCTTGCTTACAGCAACGTGCTATATGTTCTGAATGCCCGAATTGGGAATCTGTGTCAAAACTTTGTTAGGAATTATGTGATCCTTACTAGCTGGAAGTAAGGGAGATGGGGCATGAAGTTATTTCTAGGAGTTGGACACATACCAAGTTTAGCTCAGTTCTGGGCATCATTGAAATATCTATACGAACTTGTTCCTACATAGTAACTTGCATCTTTGAATGAGAATGTGCTTGCTTACAGCAACGTGCTATATGTTCTGAATGCCCGAATTGGGAATCTGTGTCAAAACTTTGTTAGGAATTATGTGATCCTTACTAGCTGGAAGTAAGGGAGATGGGGCATGAAGTTATTTCTAGGAGTTGGACACATACCAAGTTTAGCTCAGTTCTGGGCATCTTTGAAATACCTATACGAACTTGTTCCTACATAGTAACTTGCATCTTTGAATGAGAATGTGCTTGCTTACAGCAACGTGCTATATGTTCTGATTGCCCGAATTGGCAATCTGTGTCAAAACTTTGTTAGGAATTATGTGATCCTTACTAGCTGGAAGTAAGGGAGATGGGGCATGAAGTTATTTCTAGGAGTTGGACACATACCAAGTTTAGCTCAGTTCTGGGCATCTTTGAAATACCTATACGAACTTGTTCCTACATAGTAACTTGCATCTTTGAATGAGAATGTGCTTGCTTACAGCAACGTGCTATATGTTCTGAATGCCCGAATTGGGAATCTGTGTCAAAAGTTTGTTAGGAATTATGTGATCCTTACTAGCTGGAAGTAAGGGAGATGGGGCATGAAGTTATTTCTAGGAGTTGGACACATACCAAGTTTAGCTCAGTTCTGGGCATCTTTGAAATACCTATACGAACTTGTTTCTACATAGTAACTTGCATCTTTGAATGAGAATGTGCTTGCTTACAGCAACGTGCTATATGTTCTGAATGCCCGAATTGGCAATCTGTGTCAAAACTTTGTTAGGAATTATGTGATCCTTACTAGCTGGAAGTAAGGGAGATGGGGCATGAAGTTATTTCTAGGAGTTGGACACATACCAAGTTTAGCTCAGTTCTGGGCATCTTTGAAATACCTATACGAACTTGTTGCTACATAGTAACTTGCATCATTAATGAGAATCTGCTTGCTTACAGCAACGTGCTATATGTTCTGAATGCCCGAATTGGGAATCTGTGTCAAAACTTTGTTAGGAAATATGTGATCCTTACTAGCTGGAAGTAAGGGAGATGGGGCATGAAGTTATTTCTAGGAGTTGGACACATACCAAGTTTAGCTCAGTTCTGGGCATCTTTGAAATACCTATACAAACTTGTTCCTACATAGTAACTTGCATCTTTGAATGAGAATGTGCTTGCTTACAGCAACGTGCTATATGTTCTGAATGCCCGAATTGGGAATCTGTGTCAAAACTTTCTTAGGAATTATGTGATCCTTACTAGCTGGAAGTAAGGGAGATGGAGCCTGAAGTTATTTCTAGGAGTTGGACACATACCAAGTTTAGCTCAGTTCTGGGCATCTTTGAAATACCTATACAAACTTGTTCCTACATAGTAACTTGCAACTTTGAATGAGAATGTGCTTGCTTACAGCAACGTGCTATATGTTCTGAATGCCCGAATTGGGAATCTGTGTCAAAACTTTGTTAGGAATTATGTGATCCTTACTAGCTGGAAGTAAGGGAGATGGGGCATGAAGTTATTTCTAGGAGTTGGACACATACCAAGTTTAGCTCAGTTCTGGGCATCTTGAAATACCTATACAAACTTGTTCCTACATAGTAACTTGCATCTTTGAATGAGAATGTGCTTGCTTACAGCAACGTGCTATATGTTCTGAATGCCCGAATTGGGAATCTGTGTCAAAACTTTGTTAGGAATTATGTGATCCTTACTAGCTGGAAGTAAGTGAGATGGGGCATGAAGTTATTTCTAGGAGTTGGACACATAGCAAGTTTAGCTCAGTTCTGGGCATCTTTGAAATACCTATACAAAATTGTTCCTACATAGTAACTTGCATCTTTGAATGGGAATCTGCTTGCTTACAGCAACGTGCTATATGTTCTGAATGCCCGAATAGGGAATCTGTGTCAAAACTTTGTTAGGAATTATGTGATCCTTACTAGCTGGAAGTAAGGGAGATGGGGCATGAAGTTATTTCTAGGAGTTGGACACATACCAAGTTTAGCTCAGTTCTGGGCATCTTTGAAATACCTATACAAACTTGTTCCTACATAGTAACTTGCAACTTTGAATGAAAATGTGCTTGCTTACAGCAACGTGCTATATGTTCTGAATGCCCGAATTGGGAATCTGTGTGAAAACATTGTTAGGAATTATGTGATCCTTACTAGCTGGAAGTAAGGGAGATGGGGCATGAAGTTATTTCTAGGAGTTGGACACATACCAAGTTTAGCTCAGTTCTGGGCATCTTTGAAATACCAATACAAACTTATTCCTACATAGTATCTTGCAACTTTGAATGAGAATGTGCTTGCTTACAGCAACGTGCTACATGTTCTGAATGCCCGAATTGGGAATCTGTGTCAAAACTTTGTTAGGAATTATGTGATCCTTACTAGCTGGAAGTAAGGGAGATGGGGCATGAAGTTATTTCTAGGAGTTGGACACATACCAAGTTTAGCTCAGTTCTGGGCATCTTTGAAATACCTATACAAACTTGTTCCTACATAGTAACTTGCAACTTTGAATGAAAATGTGCTTGCTTACAGCAACGTGCTATATGTTCTGAATGCCCGAATTGGGAATCTGTGTCAAAACTTTGTTAGGAATTATGTGATCCTTACTAGCTGGAAGTAAGGGAGATGGGGCATGAAGTTATTTCTAGGAGTTGGACACATACCAAGTTTAGCTCAGTTCTGGGCATCTTTGAAATACCTATACGAACTTGTTCCTACATAGTAACTTGCATCTTTGAATGAGAATGTGCTTGCTTACAGCAACGTGCTATATGTTCTGAATGCCCGAATTGGGAATCTGTGTCAAAACTTTGTTAGGAATTATGTGATCCTTACTAGCTGGAAGTAAGGGAGATGGGGCATGAAGTTATTTCTAGGAGTTGGACACATACCAAGTTTAGCTCAGTTCTGGGCATCATTGAAATACCTATACGAACTTGTTCCTACATAGTAACTTGCATCTTTGAATGAGAATGTGCTTGCTTACAGCAACGTGCTATATGTTCTGAATGCCCGAATTGGGAATCTGTGTCAAAACTTTGTTAGGAATTATGTGATCCTTACTAGCTGGAAGTAAGGGAGATGGGGCATGAAGTTATTTCTAGGAGTTGGACACATACCAAGTTTAGCTCAGTTCTGGGCATCTTTGAAATACCTATACGAACTTGTTCCTACATAGTAACTTGCATCTTTGAATGAGAATGTGCTTGCTTACAGCAACGTGCTATATGTTCTGATTGCCCGAATTGGCAATCTGTGTCAAAACTTTGTTAGGAATTATGTGATCCTTACTAGGTGGAAGTAAGGGAGATGGGGCACGAAGTTATTTCTAGGAGTTGGACACATACCAAGTTTAGCTCAGTTCTGGGCATCTTTGAAATACCTATACGAACTTGTTCCTACATAGTAACTTGCATCTTTGAATGAGAATGTGCTCGCTTACAGCAACGTGCTATATGTTCTGAATGCCCGAATTGGGAATCTGTGTCAAAACTTTGTTAGGAATTATGTGATCCTTACTAGCTGGAAGTAAGGGAGATGGGGCATGAAGTTATTTCTAGGAGTTGGACACATACCAAGTTTAGCTCAGTTCTGGGCATCTTTGAAATACCTATACGAACTTGTTTCTACATAGTAACTTGCATCTTTGAATGAGAATGTGCTTGCTTACAGCAACGTGCTATATGTTCTGAATGCCCGAATTGGCAATCTGTGTCAAAACTTTGTTAGGAATTATGTGATCCTTACTAGCTGGAAGTAAGGGAGATGGGGCATGAAGTTATTTCTAGGAGTTGGACACATACCAAGTTTAGCTCAGTTCTGGGCATCTTTGAAATACCTGTACGAACTTGTTGCTACATAGTAACTTGCATCATTAATGAGAATCTGCTTGCTTACAGCAACGTGCTATATGTTCTGAATGCCCGAATTGGGAATCTGTGTCAAAACTTTGTTAGGAAATATGTGATCCTTACTAGCTGGAAGTAAGGGAGATGGGGCATGAAGTTATTTCTAGGAGTTGGACACATACCAAGTTTAGCTCAGTTCTGGGCATCTTTGAAATACCTATACGAACTTGTTCCTACATAGTAACTTGCATCTTTGAATGAGAATCTGCTTGCTTACAGCAACGTGCTATATGTTCTGAATGCCCGAATTGGGAATCTGTGTCAAAACTTTGTTAGGAATGATGTGATCCTTACTAGCTGGAAGTAAGGGAGATGGGGCATGAAGTTATTTCTAGGAGTTGGACACATACCAAGTTTAGCTCAGTTCTGGGCATCTTTGAAATACCTATACAAACTTGTTCCTACATAGTAACTTGCATCTTTGAATGAGAATGTGCTTGCTTATAGCAACGTGCTATATGTTCTGAATGCCCGAATTGGGAATCTGTGTCAAAACTTTGTTAGGAATTATGTGATCCTTACTAGCTGGAAGTAAGGGAGATGGAGCCTGAAGTTATTTCTAGGAGTTGGACACATACCAAGTTTAGCTCAGTTCTGGGCATCTTTGAAATACCTATACAAACTTGTTCCTACATAGTAACTTGCAACATTGAATGAGAATGTGCTTGCTTACAGCAACGTGCTATATGTTGTGAATGCCCGAATTGGGAATCTGTGTCAAAACTTTGTTAGGAATTATGTGTTCCTTACTAGCTGGAAGTAAGGGAGATGGGGCATGAAGTTATTTCTAGGAGTTGGACACATACCAAGTTTAGCTCAGTTCTGGGCATCTTTGAAATACCTATACGAACTTGTTCCTACATAGTAACTTGCATCTTTGAATGAAAATGGGCTTGCTTACAGCAACGTGCTATATGTTCTGAATGCCCGAATTGGGAATCTGTGTCAAAACTTTGTTAGGAATTATGTGTTCCTTACTAGCTGAAAGTAAGGGAGATGGGGCATGAAGTTATTTCTAGGAGTTGGACACATACCAAGTTTAGCTCAGTTCTGGGCATCTTTGAAATACCTATACGAACTTGTTCCTACATAGTAACATGCATCTTTGAATGAGAATGTGCTTGCTTACAGCAACGTGCTATATGTTCTGAATGCCCGAATTGGGAATCTGTGTCAAAATTTTGTTAGGAATTATGTGATCCTTAACAGCTGGAAGTAAGGGAGATGGGGCATGAAGTTATTTCTAGGAGTTGGACACATACCAAGTTTAGCTCAGTTCTGGGCATCTTTGAAATACCTATACGAACTTGTTCCTACATAGTAACATGCATCTTTGAATGAGAATGTGCTTGCTTACAGCAACGTGCTATATGTTCTGAATGCCCGAATTGGCAATCTGTGTCAAAACTTTGTTAGGAATTATGTGATCCTTAACAGCTGGAAGTAAGGGAGATGGGGCATGAAGATATTTCTAGGAGTTGGACACATACCAAGTTTAGCTCAGTTCTGGGCATCTTTGAAATACCTATACAAACTTGTTCCTACATAGTAACTTGCATCTTTGAATGAGAATCTGCTTGCTTACAGCAACGTGCTATATGTTCTGAATGCCCGAATTGGGAATCTGTGTCAAAACTTTGTTAGGAAATATGTGATCCTTACTAGCTGGAAGTAAGGGAGATGGGGCATGAAGTTATTTCTAGGAGTTGGACACATACCAAGTTTAGCTCAGTTCTGGGCATCTTTGAAATACCTATACAAACTTGTTGCTACATAGTAACTTGCATCATTAATGAGAATCTGCTTGCTTACAGCAACGTGCTATATGTTCTGAATGCCCGAATTGGGAATCTGTGTCAAAACTTTGTTAGGAAATATGTGATCCTTACTAGCTGGAAGTAAGGGAGATGGGGCATGAAGTTATTTCTAGGAGTTGGACACATACCAAGTTTAGCTCAGTTCTGGGCATCTTTGAAATACCTATACAAACTTGTTGCTACATAGTAACTTGCAACTTTGATTGAGAATGTGCTTGCTTACAGCAACGTGCTATATGTTCTGAATGCCCGAATTGGGAATCTGTGTCAAAACTTTGTTAGGAATTATGTGATCCTTACTAGCTGGAAGTAAGGGAGATGGGGCATGAAGTTATTTCTAGGAGTTGGACACATACCAAGTTTAGCTCAGTTCTGGGCATCTTTGAAATACCTATACAAACTTGTTCCTACATAGTAACTTGCAACTTTGATTGAGAATGTGCTTGCTTACAGCAACGTGCTATATGTTCTGAATGCCCGAATTGGGAATCTGTGTCAAATCTTTGTTAGGAATTATGTGATCCTTACTAGCTGGAAGTAAGGGAGATGGGGCATGAAGTTATTTCTAGGAGTTGGACACATACCAAGTTTAGCTCAGTTCTGGGCATCTTTGAAATACCTATACAAACTTGTTCCTACATAGTAACTTGCATCTTTGAATGAGAATGTGCTTGCTTACAGCAACGTGCTATATGTTCTGAATGCCCGAATTGGGAATCTGTGTCAAAACTTTGTTAGGAATTATGTGATCCTTACTAGCTGGAAGTAAGGGAGATGGGGCATGAAGTTATTTCTAGGAGTTGGACACATACCAAGTTTAGCTCAGTTCTGGGCATCTTTGAAACACCTATACAAACTTGTTCCTACATAGTAACTTGCATCTTTGAATGAGAATCTGCTTGCTTACAGCAACGTGCTATATGTTCTGAATGCCCGAATTGGGAATCTGTGTCAAAACTTTGTTAGGAATTATGTGATCCTTATTAGCTGGAAGTAAGGGAGATGGGGCATGAAGTTATTTCTAGGAGTTGGACACATACCAAGTTTAGCTCAGTTCTGGGCATCTTTGAAATACCTATACAAACTTGTTCCTACATAGTAACTTGCAACTTTGAATGAGAATCTGCTTGCTTACAGCAACGTGCTATATGTTCTGAATGCCCGAATTGGGAATCTGTGTCAAAACTTTGTTAGGAATTATGTGATCCTTACTAGCTGGAAGTAAGGGAGATGGGGCATGAAGTTATTTCTAGGAGTTGGACACATACCAAGTTTAGCTCAGTTCTGGGCATCTTTGAAATACCTATACAAACTTGTTCCTACATAGTAACTTGCAACTTTGAATGAGAATCTGCTTGCTTACAGCAACGTGCTATATGTTCTGAATGCCCGAATTGGGAATCTGTGTCAAAACTTTGTTAGGAATTATGTGATCCTTACTAGCTGGAAGTAAGGGAGATGGGGCATGAAGTTATTTCTAGGAGTTGGACACATACCAAGTTTAGCTCAGTTCTGGGCATCTTTGAAATACCTATACGAACTTGTTTCTACATAGTAACTTGCATCTTTGAATGAGAATGTGCTTGCTTACAGCAACGTGCTATATGTTCTGAATGCCCGAATTGGCAATCTGTGTCAAAACTTTGTTAGGAATTATGTGATCCTTACTAGCTGGAAGTAAGGGAGATGGGGCATGAAGTTATTTCTAGGAGTTGGACACATACCAAGTTTAGCTCAGTTCTGGGCATCTTTGAAATACCTATACGAACTTGTTGCTACATAGTAACTTGCATCATTAATGAGAATCTGCTTGCTTACAGCAACGTGCTATATGTTCTGAATGTCCGAATTGGGAATCTGTGTCAAAACTTTGTTAGGAAATATGTGATCCTTACTAGCTGGAAGTAAGGGAGATGGGGCATGAAGTTATTTCTAGCAGTTGGACACATACCAAGTTTAGCTCAGTTCTGGGCATCTTTGAAATACCTATACAAACTTGTTGCTACATAGTAACTTGCAACTTTGAATGAGAATGTGCTTGCTTACAGCAACGTGCTATATGTTCTGAATGCCCGAATTGGGAATCTGTGTCAAAACATTGTTAGGAATTATGTGATCCTTACTAGCTGGAAGTAAGGGAGATGGGGCATGAAGTTATTTCTAGGAGTTGGACACATACCAAGTTTAGCTCAGTTCTGGGCATCTTTGAAATACCTATACAAACTTGTTCCTACATAGTAACTTGCAACTTTGAATGAGAATGTGCTTTTTTACAGCAACGTGCTATATGTTCTGAATGCCCGAATTGGGAATCTGTGTCAAAACTTTGTTAGGAATTATGTGATCCTTACTAGCTGGAAGTAAGGGAGATGGGGCATGAAGTTATTTCTAGGAGTTGGACACATACCAAGTTTAGCTCACTTCTGGGCATCTTTGAAATACCTATACAAACTTGTTCCTACATAGTAACTTGCATCTTTGAATGAGAATGTGCTTGCTTACAGCAACGTGCTATATGTTCTGAATGCCCGAATTGGGAATCTGTGTCAAAACTTTGTTAGGAATTATGTGATCCTTACTAGCTGGAAGTAAGGGAGATCGGGCTTGAAGTTATTTCTAGGAGTTGGACACATACCAAGTTTAGCTCAGTTCTGGGCATCTTTGAAATACCTATACAAACTTGTTCCTACATAGTAACTTGCATCTTTGAATGAGAATCTGCTTGCTTACAGCAACGTGCTATATGTTCTGAATGCCCGAATTGGGAATCTGTGTCAAAACTTTGTTAGGAATTATGTGATCCTTACTAGCTGGAAGTAAGGGAGATGGGGCATGAAGTTATTTCTAGGAGTTGGACACATACCAAGTTTAGCTCAGTTCTGGGCATCTTTGAAATACCTATACAAACTTGTTCCTACATAGTAACTTGCATCTTTGAATGAGAATGTGCTTGCTTACAGCAACGTGCTATATGTTCTGAATGCCCGAATTGGGAATCTGTGTCAAAACTTTGTTAGGAATTATGTGATCCTTACTAGCTGGAAGTAAGGGAGATGGAGCCTGAAGTTATTTCTAGGAGTTGGACACATACCAAGTTTAGCTCAGTTCTGGGCATCTTTGAAATACCTATACAAACTTGTTCCTACATAGTAACTTGCAACTTTGAATGAGAATGTGCTTGCTTACAGCAACGTGCTATATGTTCTGAATGCCCGAATTGGGAATCTGTGTCAAAACTTTGTTAGGAATTATGTGATCCTTACTAGCTGGAAGTAAGGGAGATGGGGCATGAAGTTATTTCTAGGATTTGGACACATACCAAGTTTAGCTCAGTTCTGGGCATCTTTGAAATACCTATACAAACTTGTTCCTACATAGTAACTTGCATCTTTGAATGAGAATGTGCTTGCTTACAGCAACGTGCTATATGTTCTGAATGCCCGAATTGGGAATCTGTGTCAAAACTTTGTTAGGAATTATGTGATCCTTACTAGCTGGAAGTAAGGGAGATGGGGCATGAAGTTATTTCTAGGAGTTGGACACATACCAAGTTTAGCTCAGTTCTGGGCATCTTTGAAATACCTATACAAACTTGTTCCTACATAGTAACTTGCATCTTTCAATGAAAATGGGCTTGCTTACAGCAACGTGCTATATGTTCTGAATGCCCGAATTGGGAATCTGTGTCAAAACTTTGTTAGGAATTATGTGTTCCTTACTAGCTGAAAGTAAGGGAGATGGGGCATGAAGTTATTTCTAGGAGTTGGACACATACCAAGTTTAGCTCAGTTCTGGGCATCTTTGAAATACCTATACAAACTTGTTCCTACATAGTAACTTGCATCTTTGAATGAGAATCTGCTTGCTTACAGCAACGTGCTATATGTTCTGAATGCCCTAATTGGGAATTTGTGTCAAAACTTTGTTAGGAATTATGTGATCCTTACTAGCTGGAAGTAAGGGAGATGGGGCATGAAGTTATTTCTAGGAGTTGGACACATACCAAGTTTAGCTCAGTTCTGGGCATCTTTGAAATACCTATACGAACTTGTTCCTACATAGTAACTTGCATCTTTGAATGAGAATGTGCTTGCTTACAGCAACGTGCTATATGTTCTGAATGCCCGAATTGGGAATCTGTGTCAAAATTTTGTTAGGAATTATGTGATCCTTAACAGCTGGAAGTAAGGGAGATGGGGCATGAAGTTATTTCTAGGAGTTGGACACATACCAAGTTTAGCTCAGTTCTGGGCATCTTTGAAATACCTATACGAACTTGTTCCTACATAGTAACATGCATCTTTGAATGAGAATGTGCTTGCTTACAGCAACGTGCTATATGTTCTGAATGCCCGAATTGGGAATCTGTGTCAAAACTTTGTTAGGAATTATGTGATCCTTACTAGCTGGAAGTAAGGGAGATGGGGCATGAAGTTATTTCTAGGAGTTGGACACATACCAAGTTTAGCTCAGTTCTGGGCATCTTTGAAATACCTATACAAACTTGTTCCTACATAGTAACTTGCATCTTTGAATGAGAATGTGCTTGCTTACAGCAACGTGCTATATGTTCTGAATGCCCGAATTGGGAATCTGTGTCAAAACTTTGTTAGGAATTATGTGATCCTTACTAGCTGGAAGTAAGGGAGATGGGGCATGAAGTTATTTCTAGGAGTTGGACACATACCAAGTTTAGCTCAGTTCTGGGCATCTTTGAAATACCTATACAAACTTGTTGCTACATAGTAACTTGCATCATTAATGAGAATCTGCTTGCTTACAGCAACGTGCTATATGTTCTGAATGCCCGAATTGGGAATCTGTGTCAAAACTTTGTTAGGAAATATGTGATCCTTACTAGCTGGAAGTAAGGGAGATGGGGCATGAAGTTATTTCTAGGAGTTGGACACATACCAAGTTTAGCTCAGTTCTGGGCATCTTTGAAATACCTATACAAACTTGTTCCTACATAGTAACTTGCAACTTTGAATGAGAATGTGCTTGCTTACAGCAACGTGCTATATGTTCTGAATGCCCGAATTGGGAATCTGTGTCAAAACTTTGTTAGGAATTATGTGATCCTTACTAGCTGGAAGTAAGGGAGATGGGGCATGAAGTTATTTCTAGGAGTTGGACACATACCAAGTTTAGCTCAGTTCTGGGCATCTTTGAAATACCTATACAAACTTGTTCCTACATAGTAACTTGCAACTTTGATTGAGAATGTGCTTGCTTACAGCAACGTGCTATATGTTCTGAATGCCCGAATTGGGAATCTGTGTCAAAACTTTGTTAGAAATTATGTGATCCTTACAAGCTGGAAGTAAGGGAGATGGGGCATGAAGTTATTTCTAGGAGTTGGACACATACCAAGTTTAGCTCAGTTCTGGGCATCTTTGAAATACCTATACAAACTTGTTCCTACATAGTCACTTGCATCTTTGAATGAGAATGTGCTTGCTTACAGCAACGTGCTATATGTTCTGAATGCCCGAATTGGGAATCTGTGTCAAAACTTTGTTAGGAATTATGTGATCCTTACTAGCTGGAAGTAAGGGAGATGGGGCATGAAGTTATTTCTAGGAGTTGGACACATACCAAGTTTAGCTCAGTTCTGGGCATCTTTGAAATACCTATACAAACTTGTTCCTACATAGTAACTTGCATCTTTGAATGAGAATCTGCTTGCTTACAGCAACGTGCTATATGTTCTGAATGCCCGAATTGGGAATCTGTGTCAAAACTTTGTTAGGAATTATGTGATCCTTACTAGCTGGAAGTAAGGGAGATGGGGCATGAAGTTATTTCTAGGAGTTGGACACATACCAAGTTTAGCTCAGTTCTGGGCATCTTTGAAATACCTATACAAACTTGTTCCTACATAGTAACTTGCATCTTTGAATGAGAATCTGCTTGCTTACAGCAACGTGCTATATGTTCTGAATGCCCGAATTGGGAATCTGTGTCAAAACTTTGTTAGGAATTATGTGATCCTTATTAGCTGGAAGTAAGGGAGATGGGGCATGAAGTTATTTCTAGGAGTTGGACACATACCAAGTTTAGCTCAGTTCTGGGCATCTTTGAAATACCTATACAAACTTGTTGCTACATAGTAACTTGCAACTTTGAATGAGAATCTGCTTGCTTACAGCAACGTGCTATATGTTCTGAATGCCCGAATTGGGAATCTGTGTCAAAACTTTGTTAGGAATTATGTGATCCTTACTAGCTGGAAGTAAGGGAGATGGGGCATGAAGTTATTTCTAGGAGTTGGACACATACCAAGTTTAGCTCAGTTCTGGGCATCTTTGAAATACCTATACAAACTTGTTGCTACATAGTAACTTGCAACTTTGAATGAGAATGTGCTTGCTTACAGCAACGTGCTATATGTTCTGAATGCCCGAATTGGGAATCTGTGTCAAAACTTTGTTAGGAATTATGTGATCCTTACTAGCTGGAAGTAAGGGAGATGGGGCATGAAGTTATTTCTAGGAGTTGGACACATACCAAGTTTAGCTCAGTTCTGGGCATCTTTGAAATACCTATACAAACTTGTTCCTACATAGTAACTTGCAACTTTGAATGAGAATGTGCTTGCTTACAGCAACGTGCTATATGTTCTGAATGCCCGAATTGGGAATCTGTGTCAAAACTTTGTTAGGAATTATGTGATCCTTACTAGCTGGAAGTAAGGGAGATGGGGCATGAAGTTATTTCTAGGAGTTGGACACATACCAAGTTTAGCTCAGTTCTGGGCATCTTTGAAATACCTATACAAACTTGTTCCTACATAGTAACTTGCAACTTTGAATGAGAATGTGCTTGCTTGCAGCAACGTGCTATATGTTCTGAATGCCCGAATAGGGAATCTGTGTCAAAACTTTGTTAGGAATTATGTGATCCTTACTAGCTGGAAGTAAGGGAGATGGGGCATGAAGTTATTTCTAGGAGTTGGACACATACCAAGTTTAGCTCAGTTCTGGGCATCTTTGAAATACCTATACAAACTTGTTCCTACATAGTAACTTGCATCTTTGAATGAGAATGTGCTTGCTTGCAGCAACGTGCTATATGATCTGTATGCCCGAATAGGGAATCTGTGTCAAAACTTTGTTAGGAACTATGTGATCCTTAGTAGCTGGAAGGAAGGGAGATGGGGCATGAAGTTATTTCTAGGAGTTGGACACAAAGCAAATTTAGCTCAGTTCTGGGCATCTTTGAAATACCTATACAAACTTGTTCCTACATAGTAACTTGCATCTTTGAATGAGAATGTGCTCGCTTGCAGCAACGTGCTATATGTTCTGAATGCCCGAATTGGGAATCTGTGTCAAAACTTTGTTAGGAATTATGTGATCCTTACTAGCTGGAAGTAAGGGAGATGGGGCATGAAGTTATTTCTAGGAGTTGGACACATACCAAGTTTAGCTCAGTTCTGGGCATCTTTGAAATACCTATACAAACTTGTTCCTACCTAGTAACTTGCATCTTTGAATGAGAATGTGCTCGCTTACAGCAACGTGCTATATGTTCTGAATGCCCGAATTGGCAATCTGTGTCAAAACTTTGTTAGGAATTATGTGATCCTTACTAGGTGGAAGTAAGGGAGATGGGGCATGAAGTTATTTCTAGGAGTTGGACACATACCAAGTTTAGCTCAGTTCTGGGCATCTTTGAAATACCTATACGAACTTGTTCCTACATAGTAACTTGCATCTTTGAATGAGAATGTGCTCGCTTACAGCAACGTGCTATATGTTCTGAATGCCCGAATTGGGAATCTGTGTCAAAACTTTGTTAGGAATTATGTGATCCTTACTAGCTGGAAGTAAGGGAGATGGGGCATGAAGTTATTTCTAGGAGTTGGACACATACCAAGTTTAGCTCAGTTCTGGGCATCTTTGAAATACCTATACGAACTTGTTTCTACATAGTAACTTGCATCTTTGAATGAGAATGTGCTTGCTTACAGCAACGTGCTATATGTTCTGAATGCCCGAATTGGCAATCTGTGTCAAAACTTTGTTAGGAATTATGTGATCCTTACTAGCTGGAAGTAAGGGAGATGGGGCATGAAGTTATTTCTAGGAGTTGGACACATACCAAGTTTAGCTCAGTTCTGGGCATCTTTGAAATACCTATACGAACTTGTTGCTACATAGTAACTTGCATCATTAATGAGAATCTGCTTGCTTACAGCAACGTGCTGTATGTTCTGAATGCCCGAATTGGGAATCTGTGTCAAAACTTTGTTAGGAAATATGTGATCCTTACTAGCTGGAAGTAAGGGAGATGGGGCATGAAGTTATTTCTAGGAGTTGGACACATACCAAGTTTAGCTCAGTTCTGGGCATCATTGAAATACCTATACGAACTTGTTCCTACATAGTAACTTGCATCTTTGAATGAGAATCTGCTTGCTTACAGCAACGTGCTATATGTTCTGAATGCCCGAATTGGGAATCTGTGTCAAAACTTTGTTAGGAATTATGTGATCCTTACTAGCTGGAAGTAAGGGAGATGGGGCATGAAGTTATTTCTAGGAGTTGGACACATACCAAGTTTAGCTCAGTTCTGGGCATCTTTGAAATACCTATACAAACTTGTTCCTACATAGTAACTTGCATCTTTGAATGAGAATGTGCTTGCTTACAGCAACGTGCTATATGTTCTGAATGCCCGAATTGGGAATCTGTGTCAAAACTTTGTTAGGAATTATGTGATCCTTACTAGCTGGAAATAAGGGAGATGGGGCATGAAGTTATTTCTAGGAGTTGGACACATACCAAGTTTAGCTCAGTTCTGGGCATCTTTGAAATACCTATACAAACTTGTTCCTACATAGTAACTTGCATCTTTGAATGAAAATGGGCTTGCTTACAGCAACGTGCTATATGTTCTGAATGCCCGAATTGGGAATCTGTGTCAAAACTTTGTTAGGAATTATGTGTTCCTTACTAGCTGAAAGTAAGGGAGATGGGGCATGAAGTTATTTCTAGGAGTTGGACACATACCAAGTTTAGCTCAGTTCTGGGCATCTTTGAAATACCTATACAAACTTGTTCCTACATAGTAACTTGCATCTTTGAATGAGAATCTGCTTGCTTACAGCAACGTGCTATATGTTCTGAATGCCCTAATTGGGAATCTGTGTCAAAACTTTGTTAGGAATTATGTGATCCTTACTAGCTGGAAGTAAGGGAGATGGGGCATGAAGTTATTTCTAGGAGTTGGACACATACCAAGTTTAGCTCAGTTCTGGGCATCTTTGAAATACCTATACGAACTTGTTCCTACATAGTAACTTGCATCTTTGAATGAGAATGTGCTTGCTTACAGCAACGTGCTATATGTTCTGAATGCCCGAATTGGGAATCTGTGTCAAAATTTTGTTAGGAATTATGTGATCCTTACTAGCTGGAAGTAAGGGAGATGGGGCATGAAGTTATTTCTAGGAGTTGGACACATACCAAGTTTAGCTCAGTTCTGGGCATCTTTGAAATATCTATACGAACTTGTTCCTACATAGTAACATGCATCTTTGAATGAGAATGTGCTTGCTTACAGCAACGTGCTATATGTTCTGAATGCCCGAATTGGCAATCTGTGTCAAAACTTTGTTAGGAATTATGTGATCCTTACTAGCTGGAAGTAAGGGAGATGGGGCATGAAGTTATTTCTAGGAGTTGGACACATACCAAGTTTAGCTCAGTTCTGGGCATCTTTGAAATACCTATACAAACTTGTTGCTACATAGTAACTTGCATCATTAATGAGAATCTGCTTGCTTACAGCAACGTGCTATATGTTCTGAATGCCCGAATTGGGAATCTGTGTCAAAACTTTGTTAGGAAATATGTGATCCTTACTAGCTGGAAGTAAGGGAGATGGGGCATGAAGTTATTTCTAGGAGTTGGACACATACCAAGTTTAGCTCAGTTCTGGGCATCTTTGAAATACCTATACAAACTTGTTGCTACATAGTAACTTGCAACTTTGAATGAGAATGTGCTTGCTTACAGCAACGTGCTATATGTTCTGAATGCCCGAATTGGCAATCTGTGTCAAAACTTTGTTAGGAATTATGTGATCCTTACTAGCTGGAAGTAAGGGAGATGGGGCATGAAGTTATTTCTAGGAGTTGGACACATACCAAGTTTAGCTCAGTTCTGGGCATCTTTGAAATACCTATACAAACTTGTTCCTACATAGTAACTTGCAACTTTGATTGAGAATGTGCTTGCTTACAGCAACGTGCTATATGTTCTGAATGCCCGAATTGGGAATCTGTGTCAAAACTTTGTTAGGAATTATGTGATCCTTACTAGCTGGAAGTAAGGGAGATGGGGCATGAAGTTATTTCTAGGAGTTGGACACATACCAAGTTTAGCTCAGTTCTGGGCATCTTTGAAATACCTATACAAACTTGTTCCTACATAGTAACTTGCATCTTTGAATGAGAATGTGCTTGCTTACAGCAACGTGCTATATGTTCTGAATGCCCGAATTGGGAATCTGTGTCAAATCTTTGTTAGGAATTATGTGATCCTTACTAGCTGGAAGTAAGGGAGATGGGGCATGAAGTTATTTCTAGGAGTTGGACACATACCAAGTTTAGCTCAGTTCTGGGCATCTTTGAAATACCTATACAAACTTGTTCCTACATAGTCACTTGCATCTTTGAATGAGAATCTGCTTGCTTACAGCAACGTGCTATATGTTCTGAATGCCCGAATTGGGAATCTGTGTCAAAACTTTGTTAGGAATTATGTGATCCTTACTA
The DNA here is from genome assembly GCF_020826845.1 of Diceros bicornis minor. Classification (NCBI taxonomy): domain Eukaryota; kingdom Metazoa; phylum Chordata; class Mammalia; order Perissodactyla; family Rhinocerotidae; genus Diceros; species Diceros bicornis. The sequence continues at coordinate 79,497,403 of NC_080750.1, read as the reverse complement.
GCTGGAAGTAAGGGAGATGGGGCATGAAGTTATTTCTAGGAGTTGGACACATACCAAGTTTAGCTCAGTTCTGGGCATCTTTGAAATACCTATACAAACTTGTTCCTACATAGTAACTTGCATCTTTGAATGAGAATCTGCTTGCTTACAGCAACGTGCTATATGTTCTGAATGCCCGAATTGGGAATCTGTGTCAAAACTTTGTTAGGAATTATGTGATCCTTATTAGCTGGAAGTAAGGGAGATGGGGCATGAAGTTATTTCTAGGAGTTGGACACATACCAAGTTTAGCTCAGTTCTGGGCATCTTTGAAATACCTATACAAACTTGTTCCTACATAGTAACTTGCAACTTTGAATGAGAATCTGCTTGCTTACAGCAACGTGCTATATGTTCTGAATGCCCGAATTGGGAATGTGTGTCAAAACTTTGTTAGGAATTATGTGATCCTTACTAGCTGGAAGTAAGGGAGATGGGGCATGAAGTTATTTCTAGGAGTTGGACACATACCAAGTTTAGCTCAGTTCTGGGCATCTTTGAAATACCTATACAAACTTGTTCCTACATAGTAACTTGCAACTTTTAATGAGAATCTGCTTGCTTACAGCAACGTGCTATATGTTCTGAATGCCCGAATTGGGCATCTGTGTCAAAACTTTGTTAGGAATTATGTGATCCTTACTAGCTGGAAGTAAGGGAGATGGGGCATGAAGTTATTTCTAGGAGTTGGACACATACCAAGTTTAGCTCAGTTCTGGGCATCTTTGAAATACCTATACGAACTTGTTTCTACATAGTAACTTGCATCTTTGAATGAGAATGTGCTTGCTTACAGCAACGTGCTATATGTTCTGAATGCCCGAATTGGCAATCTGTGTCAAAACTTTGTTAGGAATTATGTGATCCTTACTAGCTGGAAGTAAGGGAGATGGGGCATGAAGTTATTTCTAGGAGTTGGACACATACCAAGTTTAGCTCAGTTCTGGGCATCTTTGAAATACCTATACGAACTTGTTGCTACATAGTAACTTGCATCATTAATGAGAATCTGCTTGCTTACAGCAACGTGCTATATGTTCTGAATGCCCGAATTGGGAATCTGTGTCAAAACTTTGTTAGGAATTATGTGATCCTTACTAGCTGGAAGTAAGGGAGATGGGGCATGAAGTTATTTCTAGGAGTTGGACACATACCAAGTTTAGCTCAGTTCTGGGCATCTTTGAAATACCTATACAAACTTGTTCCTACATAGTAACTTGCATCTTTGAATGAGAATGTGCTTGCTTACAGCAACGTGCTCTATGTTCTGAATGCCCGAATTGGGAATCTGTGTCAAAACTTTGTTAGGAATTATGTGATCCTTACTAGCTGGAAGTAAGGGAGATGGAGCCTGAAGTTATTTCTAGGAGTTGGACACATACCAAGTTTAGCTCAGTTCTGGGCATCTTTGAAATACCTATACAAACTTGTTCCTACATAGTAACTTGCAACTTTGAATGAGAATGTGCTTGCTTACAGCAACGTGCTATATGTTCTGAATGCCCGAATTGGGAATCTGTGTCAAAACATTGTTAGGAATTATGTGATCCTTACTAGCTGGAAGTAAGGGAGATGGGGCATGAAGTTATTTCTAGGAGTTGGACACATACCAAGTTTAGCTCAGTTCTGGGCATCTTTGAAATACCTATACAAACTTGTTCCTACATAGTAACTTGCAACTTTGAATGAGAATGTGCTTGCTTACAGCAACGTGCTATATGTTCTGAATGCCCGAATTGGGAATCTGTGTCAAAACTTTGTTAGGAATTATGTGATCCTTACTAGCTGGAAGTAAGGGAGATGGGGCATGAAGTTATTTCTAGGAGTTGGACACATACCAAGTTTAGCTCAGTTCTGGGCATCTTTGAAATACCTATACAAACTTGTTCCTACATAGTAACTTGCAACTTTGAATGAGAATGTGCTTGCTTACAGCAACGTGCTATATGTTCTGAATGCCCGAATTGTGAATCTGTGTCAAAAATTTGTTAGGAATTATGTGATCCTTACTAGCTGGAAGTAAGGGAGATGGGGCATGAAGTTATTTCTAGGAGTTGGACACATACCAAGTTTAGCTCAGTTCTGGGCATCTTTGAAATACCTATACGAACTTGTTGCTACATAGTAACTTGCATCATTAATGAGAATCTGCTTGCTTACAGCAACGTGCTATATGTTCTGAATGCCCGAATTGGGAATCTGTGTCAAAACATTGTTAGGAATTATGTGATCCTTACTAGCTGGAAGTAAGGGAGATGGGGCATGAAGTTATTTCTAGGAGTTGGACACATACCAAGTTTAGCTCAGTTCTGGGCATCTTTGAAATACCTATACAAACTTGTTCCTACATAGTAACTTGCAACTTTGAATGAGAATGTGCTTGCTTACAGCAACGTGCTATATGTTCTGAATGCCCGAATTGGGAATCTGTGTCAAAACTTTGTTAGGAATTATGTGATCCTTACTAGCTGGAAGTAAGGGAGATGGGGCATGAAGTTATTTCTAGGAGTTGGACACATACCAAGTTTAGCTCACTTCTGGGCATCTTTGAAATACCTATACAAACTTGTTCCTACATAGTAACTTGCATCTTTGAATGAGAATGTGCTTGCTTACAGCAACGTGCTATATGTTCTGAATGCCCGAATTGGGAATCTGTGTCAAAACTTTGTTAGGAATTATGTGATCCTTACTAGCTGGAAGTAAGGGAGATGGGGCTTGAAGTTATTTCTAGGAGTTGGACACATACCAAGTTTAGCTCAGTTCTGGGCATCTTTGAAATACCTATACAAACTTGTTCCTACATAGTAACTTGCATCTTTGAATGAGAATCTGCTTGCTTACAGCAACGTGCTATATGTTCTGAATGCCCGAATTGGGAATCTGTGTCAAAACTTTGTTAGGAATTATGTGATCCTTACTAGCTGGAAGTAAGGGAGATGGGGCATGAAGTTATTTCTAGGAGTTGGACACATACTAAGTTTAGCTCAGTTCTGGGCATCTTTGAAATACCTATACAAACTTGTTCCTACATAGTAACTTGCATCTTTGAATGAGAATGTGCTTGCTTACAGCAACGTGCTATATGTTCTGAATGCCCGAATTATGAATCTGTGTCAAAACTTTGTTAGGAATTATGTGATCCTTACTAGCTGGAAGTAAGGGAGATGGGGCATGAAGTTATTTCTAGGAGTTGGACACATACCAAGTTTAGCTCAGTTCTGGGCATCTTTGAAATACCTATACAAACTTGTTCCTACATAGTAACTTGCATCTTTCAATGAAAATGGGCTTGCTTACAGCAACGTGCTATATGTTCTGAATGCCCGAATTGGGAATCTGTGTCAAAACTTTGTTAGGAATTATGTGTTCCTTACTAGCTGAAAGTAAGGGAGATGGGGCATGAAGTTATTTCTAGGAGTTGGACACATACCAAGTTTAGCTCAGTTCTGGGCATCTTTGAAATACCTATACAAACTTGTTCCTACATAGTAACTTGCATCTTTGAATGAGAATCTGCTTGCTTACAGCAACGTGCTATATGTTCTGAATGCCCTAATTGGGAATTTGTGTCAAAACTTTGTTAGGAATTATGTGATCCTTACTAGCTGGAAGTAAGGGAGATGGGGCATGAAGTTATTTCTAGGAGTTGGACACATACCAAGTTTAGCTCAGTTCTGGGCATCTTTGAAATACCTATACGAACTTGTTCCTACATAGTAACTTGCATCTTTGAATGAGAATGTGCTTGCTTACAGCAACGTGCTATATGTTCTGAATGCCCGAATTGGGAATCTGTGTCAAAACTTTGTTAGGAATTATGTGATCCTTACTAGCTGGAAGTAAGGGAGATGGGGCATGAAGTTATTTCTAGGAGTTGGACACATACCAAGTTTAGCTCAGTTCTGGGCATCTTTGAAATACCTATACAAACTTGTTGCTACATAGTAACTTGCATCTTTGAATGAGAATGTGCTTGCTTACAGCAACGTGCTATATGTTCTGAATGCCCGAATTGGCAATCTGTGTCAAAACTTTGTTAGGAATTATGTGATCCTTACTAGCTGGAAGTAAGGGAGATGGGGCATGAAGTTATTTCTAGGAGTTGGACACATACCAAGTTTAGCTCAGTTCTGGGCATCTTTGAAATACCTATACAAACTTGTTGCTACATAGTAACTTGCATCATTAATGAGAATCTGCTTGCTTACAGCAACGTGCTATATGTTCTGAATGCCCGAATTGGGAATCTGTGTCAAAACTTTGTTAGGAATTATGTGATCCTTACTAGCTGGAAGTAAGGGAGATGGGGCATGAAGTTATTTCTAGGAGTTGGACACATACCAAGTTTAGCTCAGTTCTGGGCATCTTTGAAATACCTATACAAACTTGTTGCTACATAGTAACTTGCAACTTTGAATGAGAATGTGCTTGCTTACAGCAACGTGCTATATGTTCTGAATGCCCGAATTGGGAATCTGTGTCAAAACTTTGTTAGGAATTATGTGATCCTTACTAGCTGGAAGTAAGGGAGATGGGGCATGAAGTTATTTCTAGGAGTTGGACACATACCAAGTTTAGCTCAGTTCTGGGCATCTTTGAAATACCTATACAAACTTGTTCCTACATAGTAACTTGCAACTTTGATTGAGAATGTGCTTGCTTACAGCAACGTGCTATATGTTCTGAATGCCCGAATTGGGAATCTGTGTCAAAACTTTGTTAGGAATTATGTGATCCTTACTAGCTGGAAGTAAGGGAGATGGGGCATGAAGTTATTTCTAGGAGTTGGACACATACCAAGTTTAGCTCAGTTCTGGGCATCTTTGAAATACCTATACCAACTTGTTCCTACATAGTAACTTGCATCTTTGAATGAGAATGTGCTTGCTTACAGCAACGTGCTATATGTTCTGAATGCCCGAATTGGGAATCTGTGTCAAAACTTTGTTAGGAATTATGTGATCCTTACTAGCTGGAAGTAAGGGAGATGGGGCATGAAGTTATTTCTAGGAGTTGGACACATACCAAGTTTAGCTCAGTTCTGGGCATCTTTGAAATACCTATACAAACTTGTTCCTACATAGTAACTTGCATCTTTGAATGAGAATGTGCTTGCTTACAGCAACGTGCTATATGTTCTGAATGCCCGAATTGGGAATCTGTGTCAAAACTTTGTTAGGAATTATGTGATCCTTACTAGCTGGAAGTAAGGGAGATGGGGCATGAAGTTATTTCTAGGAGTTGGACACATACCAAGTTTAGCTCAGTTCTGGGCATCTTTGAAATACCTATACAAACTTGTTCCTACATAGTAACTTGCATCTTTGAATGAGAATCTGCTTGCTTACAGCAACGTGCTATATGTTCTGAATGCCCGAATTGGGAATCTGTGTCAAAACTTTGTTAGGAATTATGTGATCCTTATTAGCTGGAAGTAAGGGAGATGGGGCATGAAGTTATTTCTAGGAGTTGGACACATACCAAGTTTAGCTCAGTTCTGGGCATCTTTGAAATACCTATACAAACTTGTTCCTACATAGTAACTTGCAACTTTGATTGAGAATGTGCTTGCTTACAGCAACGTGCTATATGTTCTGAATGCCCGAATTGGGAATCTGTGTCAAAACTTTGTTAGGAATTATGTGATCCTTACTAGCTGGAAGTAAGGGAGATGGGGCATGAAGTTATTTCTAGGAGTTGGACACATACCAAGTTTAGCTCAGTTCTGGGCATCATTGAAATACCTATACAAACTTGTTCCTACATAGTAACTTGCATCTTTGAATGAGAATGTGCTTGCTTACAGCAACGTGCTATATGTTCTGAATGCCCGAATTGGGAATCTGTGTCAAAACTTTGTTAGGAATTATGTGATCCTTACTAGCTGGAAGTAAGGGAGATGGGGCATGAAGTTATTTCTAGGAGTTGGACACATACCAAGTTTAGCTCAGTTCTGGGCATCTTTGAAATACCTATACAAACTTGTTCCTACATAGTAACTTGCATCTTTGAATGAGAATGTGCTTGCTTACAGCAACGTGCTATATGTTCTGAATGCCCGAATTGGGAATCTGTGTCAAAACTTTGTTAGGAATTATGTGATCCTTACTAGTTGGAAGTAAGGGAGATGGGGCATGAAGTTATTTCTAGGAGTTGGACACATACCAAGTTTAGCTCAGTTCTGGGCATCTTTGAAATACCTATACAAACTTGTTCCTACATAGTAACTTGCATCTTTGAATGAGAATCTGCTTGCTTACAGCAACGTGCTATATGTTCTGAATGCCCGAATTGGGAATCTGTGTCAAAACTTTGTTAGGAATTATGTGATCCTTATTAGCTGGAAGTAAGGGAGATGGGGCATGAAGTTATTTCTAGGAGTTGGACACATACCAAGTTTAGCTCAGTTCTGGGCATCTTTGAAATACCTATACAAACTTGTTCCTACATAGTAACTTGCAACTTTGATTGAGAATGTGCTTGCTTACAGCAACGTGCTATATGTTCTGAATGCCCGAATTGGGAATCTGTGTCAAAACTTTGTTAGGAATTATGTGATCCTTACTAGCTGGAAGTAAGGGAGATGGGGCATGAAGTTATTTCTAGGAGTTGGACACATACCAAGTTTAGCTCAGTTCTGGGCATCTTTGAAATACCTATACAAACTTGTTCCTACATAGTAACTTGCATCTTTGAATGAGAATGTGCTTGCTTACAGCAACGTGCTATATGTTCTGAATGCCCGAATTGGGAATCTGTGTCAAAACTTTGTTAGGAATCATGTGATCCTTACTAGCTGGAAGTAAGGGAGATGGGGCATGAAGTTATTTCTAGGAGTTGGACACATACCAAGTTTAGCTCAGTTCTGGGCATCTTTGAAATACCTATACAAACTTGTTCCTACATAGTAACTTGCATCTTTGAATGAGAATCTGCTTGCTTACAGCAACGTGCTATATGTTCTGAATGCCCGAATTGGGAATCTGTGTCAAAACTTTGTTAGGAATTATGTGATCCTTACTAGCTGGAAGTAAGGGAGATGGGGCATGAAGTTATTTCTAGGAGTTGGACACATACCAAGTTTAGCTCAGTTCTGGGCATCTTTGAAATACCTATACAAACTTGTTCCTACATAGTAACTTGCATCTTTGAATGAGAATCTGCTTGCTTACAGCAACGTGCTATATGTTCTGAATGCCCGAATTGGGAATCTGTGTCAAAACTTTGTTAGGAATTATGTGATCCTTATTAGCTGGAAGTAAGGGAGATGGGGCATGAAGTTATTTCTAGGAGTTGGACACATACCAAGTTTAGCTCAGTTCTGGGCATCTTTGAAATACCTATACAAACTTGTTCCTACATAGTAACTTGCATCTTTGAATGAGAATGTGCTTGCTTACAGCAACGTGCTATATGTTCTGAATGCCCGAATTGGGAATCTGTGTCAAAACTTTGTTAGGAATTATGTGATCCTTACTAGCTGGAAGTAAGGGAGATGGGGCATGAAGTTATTTCTAGGAGTTGGACACATACCAAGTTTAGCTCAGTTCTGGGCATCTTTGAAATACCTATACAAACTTGTTCCTACATAGTAACTTGCATCTTTGAATGAAAATCTGCTTGCTTACAGCAACGTGCTATATGTTCTGAATGCCCGAATTGGGAATCTGTGTCAAAACTTTGTTAGGAAATATGTGATCCTTAATAGCTGGAAGTAAGGGAGATGGGGCATGAAGTTATTTCTAGGAGTTGGACACATACCAAGTTTAGCTCAGTTCTGGGCATCTTTGAAATACCTATACAAACTTGTTGCTACATAGTAACTTGCAACTTTGAATGAGAATGTGCTTGCTTACAGCAACGTGCTATATGTTCTGAATGCCCGAATTGGGAATCTGTGTCAAAACTTTGTTAGGAATTATGTGATCCTTACTAGCTGGAAGTAAGGGAGATGGGGCATGAAGTTATTTCTAGGAGTTGGACACATACCAAGTTTAGCTCAGTTCTGGGCATCTTTGAAATACCTATACAAACTTGTTCCTACATAGTAACTTGCAACTTTGATTGAGAATGTGCTTGCTTACAGCAACGTGCTATATGTTCTGAATGCCCGAATTGGGAATCTGTGTCAAAACTTTGTTAGGAATTATGTGATCCTTACTAGCTGGAAGTAAGGGAGATGGGGCATGAAGTTATTTCTAGGAGTTGGACACATACCAAGTTTAGCTCAGTTCTGGGCATCTTTGAAATACCTATACAAACTTGTTCCTACATAGTAACTTGCATCTTTGAATGAGAATGTGCTTGCTTACAGCAACGTGCTATATGTTCTGAATGCCCGAATTGGGAATCTGTGTCAAAACTTTGTTAGGAATTATGTCATCCTTACTAGCTGGAAGTAAGGGAGATGGGGCATGAAGTTATTTCTAGGAGTTGGACACATACCAAGTTTAGCTCAGTTCTGGGCATCTTTGAAATACCTATACAAACTTGTTCCTACATAGTAACTTGCATCTTTGAATGAGAATCTGCTTGCTTACAGCAACGTGCTATATGTTCTGAATGCCCGAATTGGGAATCTGTGTCAAAACTTTGTTAGGAAATATGTGATCCTTACTAGCTGGAAGTAAGGGAGATGGGGCATGAAGTTATTTCTAGGAGTTGGACACATACCAAGTTTAGCTCAGTTCTGGGCATCTTTGAAATACCTATACAAACTTGTTGCTACATAGTAACTTGCAACTTTGAATGAGAATGTGCTTGCTTACAGCAACGTGCTATATGTTCTGAATGCCCGAATTGGGAATCTGTGTCAAAACTTTGTTAGGAATTATGTGATCCTTACTAGCTGGAAGTAAGGGAGATGGGGCATGAAGTTATTTCTAGGAGTTGGACACATACCAAGTTTAGCTCAGTTCTGGGCATCTTTGAAATACCTATACAAACTTGTTCCTACATAGTAACTTGCAACTTTGATTGAGAATGTGCTTGCTTACAGCAACGTGCTATATGTTCTGAATGCCCGAATTGGGAATCTGTGTCAAAACTTTGTTAGGAATTATGTGATCCTTACTAGCTGGAAGTAAGGGAGATGGGGCATGAAGTTATTTCTAGGAGTTGGACACATACCAAGTTTAGCTCAGTTCTGGGCATCTTTGAAATACCTATACAAACTTGTTCCTACATAGTAACTTGCATCTTTGAATGAGAATGTGCTTGCTTACAGCAACGTGCTATATGTTCTGAATGCCCGAATTGGGAATCTGTGTCAAAACTTTGTTAGGAATTATGTGATCCTTACTAGCTGGAAGTAAGGGAGATGGGGCATGAAGTTATTTCTAGGAGTTGGACACATACCAAGTTTAGCTCAGTTCTGGGCATCTTTGAAATACCTATACAAACTTGTTCCTACATAGTAACTTGCATCTTTGAATGAGAATCTGCTTGCTTACAGCAACGTGCTATATGTTCTGAATGCCCGAATTGGGAATCTGTGTCAAAACTTTGTTAGGAATTATGTGATCCTTATTAGCTGGAAGTAAGGGAGATGGGGCATGAAGTTATTTCTAGGAGTTGGACACATACCAAGTTTAGCTCAGTTCTGGGCATCTTTGAAATACCTATACAAACTTGTTCCTACATAGTAACTTGCATCTTTGAATGAGAATGTGCTTGCTTACAGCAACGTGCTATATGTTCTGAATGCCCGAATTGGGAATCTGTGTCAAAACTTTGTTAGGAATTATGTGATCCTTACTAGCTGGAAGTAAGGGAGATGGGGCATGAAGTTATTTCTAGGAGTTGGACACATACCAAGTTTAGCTCAGTTCTGGGCATCTTTGAAATACCTATACAAACTTGTTCCTACATAGTAACTTGCATCTTTGAATGAGAATCTGCTTGCTTACAGCAACGTGCTATATGTTCTGAATGCCCGAATTGGGAATCTGTGTCAAAACTTTGTTAGGAAATATGTGATCCTTACTAGCTGGAAGTAAGGGAGATGGGGCATGAAGTTATTTCTAGGAGTTGGACACATACCAAGTTTAGCTCAGTTCTGGGCATCTTTGAAATACCTATACAAACTTGTTGCTACATAGTAACTTGCAACTTTGAATGAGAATGTGCTTGCTTACAGCAACGTGCTATATGTTCTGAATGCCCGAATTGGGAATCTGTGTCAAAACTTTGTTAGGAATTATGTGATCCTTACTAGCTGGAAGTAAGGGAGATGGGGCATGAAGTTATTTCTAGGAGTTGGACACATACCAAGTTTAGCTCAGTTCTGGGCATCTTTGAAATACCTATACAAACTTGTTCCTACATAGTAACTTGCAACTTTGATTGAGAATGTGCTTGCTTACAGCAACGTGCTATATGTTCTGAATGCCCGAATTGGGAATCTGTGTCAAAACTTTGTTAGGAATTATGTGATCCTTACTAGCTGGAAGTAAGGGAGATGGGGCATGAAGTTATTTCTAGGAGTTGGACACATACCAAGTTTAGCTCAGTTCTGGGCATCTTTGAAATACCTATACAAACTTGTTCCTACATAGTAACTTGCATCTTTGAATGAGAATCTGCTTGCTTACAGCAACGTGCTATATGTTCTGAATGCCCGAATTGGGAATCTGTGTCAAAACTTTGTTAGGAATTATGTGATCCTTACTAGCTGGAAGTAAGGGAGATGGGGCATGAAGTTATTTCTAGGAGTTGGACACATACCAAGTTTAGCTCAGTTCTGGGCATCTTTGAAATACCTATACAAACTTGTTCCTACATAGTAACTTGCATCTTTGAATGAGAATCTGCTTGCTTACAGCAACGTGCTATATGTTCTGAATGCCCGAATTGGGAATCTGTGTCAAAACTTTGTTAGGAAATATGTGATCCTTACTAGCTGGAAGTAAGGGAGATGGGGCATGAATTTATTTCTAGGAGTTGGACACATACCAAGTTTAGCTCAGTTCTGGGCATCTTTGAAATACCTATACAAACTTGTTGCTACATAGTAACTTGCAACTTTGAATGAGAATGTGCTTGCTTACAGCAACGTGCTATATGTTCTGAATGCCCGAATTGGGAATCTGTGTCAAAACTTTGTTAGGAATTATGTGATCCTTACTAGCTGGAAGTAAGGGAGATGGGGCATGAAGTTATTTCTAGGAGTTGGACACATACCAAGTTTAGCTCAGTTCTGGGCATCTTTGAAATACCTATACAAACTTGTTCCTACATAGTAACTTGCAACTTTGATTGAGAATGTGCTTGCTTACAGCAACGTGCTATATGTTCTGAATGCCCGAATTGGGAATCTGTGTCAAAACTTTGTTAGGAATTATGTGATCCTTACTAGCTGGAAGTAAGGGAGATGGGGCATGAAGTTATTTCTAGGAGTTGGACACATACCAAGTTTAGCTCAGTTCTGGGCATCTTTGAAATACCTATACAAACTTGTTCCTACATAGTAACTTGCATCTTTGAATGAGAATGTGCTTGCTTACAGCAACGTGCTATATGTTCTGAATGCCCGAATTGGGAATCTGTGTCAAAACTTTGTTAGGAATTATGTGATCCTTACTAGCTGGAAGTAAGGGAGATGGGGCATGAAGTTATTTCTAGGAGTTGGACACATACCAAGTTTAGCTCAGTTCTGGGCATCTTTGAAATACCTATACAAACTTGTTGCTACATAGTAACTTGCAACTTTGAATGAGAATGTGCTTGCTTACAGCAACGTGCTATATGTTCTGAATGCCCGAATTGGGAATCTGTGTCAAAACTTTGTTAGGAATTATGTGATCCTTACTAGCTGGAAGTAAGGGAGATGGGGCATGAAATTATTTCTAGGAGTTGGACACATACCAAGTTTAGCTCAGTTCTGGGCATCTTTGAAATACCTATACAAACTTGTTCCTACATAGTAACTTGCAACTTTGATTGAGAATGTGCTTGCTTACAGCAACGTGCTATATGTTCTGAATGCCCGAATTGGGAATCTGTGTCAAAACTTTGTTAGGAATTATGTGATCCTTACTAGCTGGAAGTAAGGGAGATGGGGCATGAAGTTATTTCTAGGAGTTGGACACATACCAAGTTTAGCTCAGTTCTGGGCATCTTTGAAATACCTATACAAACTTGTTCCTACATAGTAACTTGCATCTTTGAATGAGAATGTGCTTGCTTACAGCAACGTGCTATATGTTCTGAATGCCCGAATTGGGAATCTGTGTCAAAACTTTGTTAGGAATTATGTGATCCTTACTAGCTGGAAGTAAGGGAGATGGGGCATGAAGTTATTTCTAGGAGTTGGACACATACCAAGTTTAGCTCAGTTCTGGGCATCTTTGAAATACCTATACAAACTTGTTCCTACATAGTAACTTGCATCTTTGAATGAGAATCTGCTTGCTTACAGCAACGTGCTATATGTTCTGAATGCCCGAATTGGGAATCTGTGTCAAAACTTTGTTAGGAATTATGTGATCCTTATTAGCTGGAAGTAAGGGAGATGGGGCATGAAGTTATTTCTAGGAGTTGGACACATACCAAGTTTAGCTCAGTTCTGGGCATCTTTGAAATACCTATACAAACTTGTTCCTACATAGTAACTTGCAACTTTGATTGAGAATGTGCTTGCTTACAGCAACGTGCTATATGTTCTGAATGCCCGAATTGGGAATCTGTGTCAAAACTTTGTTAGGAATTATGTGATCCTTACTAGCTGGAAGTAAGGGAGATGGGGCATGAAGTTATTTCTAGGAGTTGGACACATACCAAGTTTAGCTCAGTTCTGGGCATCTTTGAAATACCTATACAAACTTGTTCCTACATAGTAACTTGCATCTTTGAATGAGAATGTGCTTGCTTACAGCAACGTGCTATATGTTCTGAATGCCCGAATTGGGAATCTGTGTCAAAACTTTGTTAGGAATTATGTGATCCTTACTAGCTGGAAGTAAGGGAGATGGGGCATGAAGTTATTTCTAGGAGTTGGACACATACCAAGTTTAGCTCAGTTCTGGGCATCTTTGAAATACCTATACAAACTTGTTCCTACATAGTAACTTGCATCTTTGAATGAGAATCTGCTTGCTTACAGCAACGTGCTATATGTTCTGAATGCCCGAATTGGGAATCTGTGTCAAAACTTTGTTAGGAATTATGTGATCCTTACTAGCTGGAAGTAAGGGAGATGGGGCATGAAGTTATTTCTAGGAGTTGGACACATACCAAGTTTAGCTCAGTTCTGGGCATCTTTGAAATACCTATACAAACTTGTTCCTACATAGTAACTTGCATCTTTGAATGAGAATCTGCTTGCTTACAGCAACGTGCTATATGTTCTGAATGCCCGAATTGGGAATCTGTGTCAAAACTTTGTTAGGAATTATGTGATCCTTATTAGCTGGAAGTAAGGGAGATGGGGCATGAAGTTATTTCTAGGAGTTGGACACATACCAAGTTTAGCTCAGTTCTGGGCATCTTTGAAATACCTATACAAACTTGTTCCTACATAGTAACTTGCATCTTTGAATGAGAATGTGCTTGCTTACAGCAACGTGCTATATGTTCTGAATGCCCGAATTGGGAATCTGTGTCAAAACTTTGTTAGGAATTATGTGATCCTTACTAGCTGGAAGTAAGGGAGATGGGGCATGAAGTTATTTCTAGGAGTTGGACACATACCAAGTTTAGCTCAGTTCTGGGCATCTTTGAAATACCTATACAAACTTGTTCCTACATAGTAACTTGCATCTTTGAATGAGAATCTGCTTGCTTACAGCAACGTGCTATATGTTCTGAATGCCCGAATTGGGAATCTGTGTCAAAACTTTGTTAGGAATTATGTGATCCTTATTAGCTGGAAGTAAGGGAGATGGGGCATGAAGTTATTTCTAGGAGTTGGACACATACCAAGTTTAGCTCAGTTCTGGGCATCTTTGAAATACCTATACAAACTTGTTCCTACATAGTAACTTGCAACTTTGAATGAGAATCTGCTTGCTTACAGCAACGTGCTATATGTTCTGAATGCCCGAATTGGGAATCTGTGTCAAAACTTTGTTAGGAATTATGTGATCCTTACTAGCTGGAAGGAAGGGAGATGGGGCATGAAGTTATTTCTAGGAGTTGGACACATAGCAAGTGTAGCTCAGTTCTGGGCATCTTTGAAATACCTATACAAACTTGTTCCTACATAGTAACTTGCATCTTTGAATGAGAATGTGCTTGCTTGCAGCAACGTGCTATATGTTCTGAATGCCCGAATTGGGAATCTGTGTCAAAACTTTGTTAGGAATTATGTGATCCTTACTAGCTGGAAGTAAGGGAGATGGGGCATGAAGTTATTTCTAGGAGTTGGACACATACCAAGTTTAGCTCAGTTCTGGGCATCTTTGAAATACCTATACGAACTTGTTCCTACATAGTAACTTGCATCTTTGAATGAGAATCTGCTTGCTTACAGCAACGTGCTATATGTTCTGAATGCCCGAATTGGGAATCTGTGTCAAAACTTTGTTAGGAATTATGTCATCCTTACTAGCTGGAAGTAAGGGAGATGGGGCATGAAGTTATTTCTAGGAGTTGGACACATACCAAGTTTAGCTCAGTTCTGGGCATCTTTGAAATACCTATACAAACTTGTTCCTACATAGTAACTTGCATCTTTGAATGAGAATGTGCTTGCTTACAGCAACGTGCTCTATGTTCTGAATGCCCGAATTGGGAATCTGTGTCAAAACTTTGTTAGGAATTATGTGATCCTTACTAGCTGGAAGTAAGGGAGATGGGGCATGAAGTTATTTCTAGGAGTTGGACACATAGCAAGTTTAGCTCAGTTCTGGGCATCTTTGAAATACCTATACAAACTTGTTCCTACATAGTAACTTGCATCTTTGAATGAGAATCTGCTTGCTTACAGCAACGTGCTATATGTTCTGAATGCCGGAATTGGGAATCTGTGTCAAAACTTTGTTAGGAATTATGTCATCGTTACTAGCTGGAAGTAAGGGAGATGGGGCATGAAGATATTTCTAGGAGTTGGACACATACCAAGTTTAGCTCAGTTCTGGGCATCTTTGAAATACCTATACAAACTTGTTCCTACATAGTAACTTGCATCTTTGAATGAGAATGTGCTTGCTTACAGCAACGTGCTCTATGTTCTGAATGCCCGAATTGGGAATCTGTGTCAAAACTTTGTTAGGAATTATGTGATCCTTACTAGCTGGAAGTAAGGGAGATGGGGCATGAAGTTATTTCTAGGAGTTGGACACATAGCAAGTTTAGCTCAGTTCTGGGCATCTTTGAAATACCTATACAAACTTGTTCCTACATAGTTACTTGCATCTTTGAATGAGAATCTGCTTGCTTACAGCAACGTGCTATATGTTCTGAATGCCCGAATTGGGAATCTGTGTCAAAACTTTGTTAGGAATTATGTGATCCTTACTAGCTGGAAGTAAGGGAGATGGGGCATGAAGTTATTTCTAGGAGTTGGACACATACCAAGTTTAGCTCAGTTCTGGGCATCTTTGAAATACCTATACAAACTTGTTCCTACATAGTAACTTGCAACTTTGAATGAGAATGTGCTTGCTTACAGCAACGTGCTATATGTTCTGAATGCCCGAATTGGGAATCTGTGTCAAAACTTTGTTAGGAATTATGTGGTCCTTACTAGCTGGAAGTAAGGGAGATGGGGCATGAAGTTATTTCTAGGAGTTGGAAATATACCAAGTTTAGCTCAGTTCTGGGCATCTTTGAAATACCTATAAAAACTTGTTCCTACATAGTAACTTGCATCTTTGAATGAGAATGTGCTTGCTTGCAGCAACGTGCTATATGTTCTGAATGCCCGAATTGGCAATCTGTGTCAAAACTTTGTTAGGAATTATGTGATCCTTACTAGCTGGAAGTAAGGGAGATGGGGCTTGAAGTTATTTCTAGGAGTTGGACACATACCAAGTTTAGCTCAGTTCTGGGCATCTTTGAAATACCTATACAAACTTGTTCCTACATAGTAACTTGCATCTTTGAATGAGAATCTGCTTGCTTACAGCAACGTGCTATATGTTCTGAATGCCCGAATAGGGAATCTGTGTCAAAACTTTGTTAGGAATTATGTGATCCTTACTAGCTGGAAGTAAGTGAGATGGGGCATGAAGTTATTTCTAGGAGTTGGACACATACCAAGTTTAGCTCAGTTCTGGGCATCTTTGAAAGACCTATACAAACTTGTTCCTACATAGTAACTTGCATCTTTGAATGAGAATGTGCTTGCTTACAGCAACGTGCTATATGTTCTGAATGCCCGAATTGGCAATCTGTGTCAAAACTTTGTTAGGAATTATGTGATCCTTACTAGCTGGAAGTAAGGGAGATGGGGCATGAAGTTATTTCAAGGAGTTGGACACATACCAAGTTTAGCTCAGTTCTGGGCATCTTTGAAATACCTATACAAACTTGTTGCTACATAGTAACTTGCATCATTAATGAGAATCTGCTTGCTTACAGCAACGTGCTATATGTTCTGAATGCCCGAATTGGGAATCTGTGTCAAAACTTTGTTAGGAATTATGTGATCCTTACTAGCTGGAAGTAAGGGAGATGGGGCATGAAGTTATTTCTAGGAGTTGGACACATACCAAGTTTAGCTCAGTTCTGGGCATCTTTGAAATACCTATACAAACTTGTTCCTACATAGTAACTTGCATCTTTGAATGAGAATCTGCTTGCTTACAGCAACGTGCTATATGTTCTGAATGCCCGAATTGGGAATCTGTGTCAAAACTTTGTTAGGAATTATGTGATCCTTATTAGCTGGAAGTAAGGGAGATGGGGCATGAAGTTATTTCTAGGAGTTGGACACATACCAAGTTTAGCTCAGTTCTGGGCATCTTTGAAATACCTATACAAACTTGTTCCTACATAGTAACTTGCATCTTTGAATGAGAATGTGCTTGCTTACAGCAACGTGCTATATGTTCTGAATGCCCGAATTGGGAATCTGTGTCAAAACTTTGTTAGGAATTATGTGATCCTTACTAGCTGGAAGTAAGGGAGATGGGGCATGAAGTTATTTCTAGGAGTTGGACACATACCAAGTTTAGCTCAGTTCTGGGCATCTTTGAAATACCTATACAAACTTGTTCCTACATAGTAACTTGCATCTTTGAATGAGAATCTGCTTGCTTACAGCAACGTGCTATATGTTCTGAATGCCCGAATTGGGAATCTGTGTCAAAACTTTGT
This sequence comes from Diceros bicornis minor, assembly GCF_020826845.1. Classification (NCBI taxonomy): domain Eukaryota; kingdom Metazoa; phylum Chordata; class Mammalia; order Perissodactyla; family Rhinocerotidae; genus Diceros; species Diceros bicornis. Next base: position 79,480,102 of record NC_080750.1, on the reverse strand, counting down.
TAGGAATTATGTGATCCTTATTAGCTGGAAGTAAGGGAGATGGGGCATGAAGTTATTTCTAGGAGTTGGACACATACCAAGTTTAGCTCAGTTCTGGGCATCTTTGAAATACCTATACAAACTTGTTCCTACATAGTAACTTGCAACTTTGAATGAGAATCTGCTTGCTTACAGCAACGTGCTATATGTTCTGAATGCCCGAATTGGGAATCTGTGTCAAAACTTTGTTAGGAATTATGTGATCCTTACTAGCTGGAAGGAAGGGAGATGGGGCATGAAGTTATTTCTAGGAGTTGGACACATAGCAAGTGTAGCTCAGTTCTGGGCATCTTTGAAATACCTATACAAACTTGTTCCTACATAGTAACTTGCATCTTTGAATGAGAATGTGCTTGCTTGCAGCAACGTGCTATATGTTCTGAATGCCCGAATTGGGAATCTGTGTCAAAACTTTGTTAGGAATTATGTGATCCTTACTAGCTGGAAGTAAGGGAGATGGGGCATGAAGTTATTTCTAGGAGTTGGACACATACCAAGTTTAGCTCAATTCTGGGCATCTTTGAAATACCTATACGAACTTGTTCCTACATAGTAACTTGCATCTTTGAATGAGAATCTGCTTGCTTACAGCAACGTGCTATATGTTCTGAATGCCCGAATTGGGAATCTGTGTCAAAACTTTGTTAGGAATTATGTCATCCTTACTAGCTGGAAGTAAGGGAGATGGGGCATGAAGTTATTTCTAGGAGTTGGACACATACCAAGTTTAGCTCAGTTCTGGGCATCTTTGAAATACCTATACAAACTTGTTCCTACATAGTAACTTGCATCTTTGAATGAGAATGTGCTTGCTTACAGCAACGTGCTCTATGTTCTGAATGCCCGAATTGGGAATCTGTGTCAAAACTTTGTTAGGAATTATGTGATCCTTACTAGCTGGAAGTAAGGGAGATGGGGCATGAAGTTATTTCTAGGAGTTGGACACATAGCAAGTTTAGCTCAGTTCTGGGCATCTTTGAAATACCTATACAAACTTGTTCCTACATAGTAACTTGCATCTTTGAATGAGAATCTGCTTGCTTACAGCAACGTGCTATATGTTCTGAATGCCGGAATTGGGAATCTGTGTCAAAACTTTGTTAGGAATTATGTCATCGTTACTAGCTGGAAGTAAGGGAGATGGGGCATGAAGATATTTCTAGGAGTTGGACACATACCAAGTTTAGCTCAGTTCTGGGCATCTTTGAAATACCTATACAAACTTGTTCCTACATAGTAACTTGCATCTTTGAATGAGAATGTGCTTGCTTACAGCAACGTGCTCTATGTTCTGAATGCCCGAATTGGGAATCTGTGTCAAAACTTTGTTAGGAATTATGTGATCCTTACTAGCTGGAAGTAAGGGAGATGGGGCATGAAGTTATTTCTAGGAGTTGGACACATAGCAAGTTTAGCTCAGTTCTGGGCATCTTTGAAATACCTATACAAACTTGTTCCTACATAGTTACTTGCATCTTTGAATGAGAATCTGCTTGCTTACAGCAACGTGCTATATGTTCTGAATGCCCGAATTGGGAATCTGTGTCAAAACTTTGTTAGGAATTATGTGATCCTTACTAGCTGGAAGTAAGGGAGATGGGGCATGAAGTTATTTCTAGGAGTTGGACACATACCAAGTTTAGCTCAGTTCTGGGCATCTTTGAAATACCTATACAAACTTGTTCCTACATAGTAACTTGCAACTTTGAATGAGAATGTGCTTGCTTACAGCAACGTGCTATATGTTCTGAATGCCCGAATTGGGAATCTGTGTCAAAACTTTGTTAGGAATTATGTGGTCCTTACTAGCTGGAAGTAAGGGAGATGGGGCATGAAGTTATTTCTAGGAGTTGGAAATATACCAAGTTTAGCTCAGTTCTGGGCATCTTTGAAATACCTATAAAAACTTGTTCCTACATAGTAACTTGCATCTTTGAATGAGAATGTGCTTGCTTGCAGCAACGTGCTATATGTTCTGAATGCCCGAATTGGCAATCTGTGTCAAAACTTTGTTAGGAATTATGTGATCCTTACTAGCTGGAAGTAAGGGAGATGGGGCTTGAAGTTATTTCTAGGAGTTGGACACATACCAAGTTTAGCTCAGTTCTGGGCATCTTTGAAATACCTATACAAACTTGTTCCTACATAGTAACTTGCATCTTTGAATGAGAATCTGCTTGCTTACAGCAACGTGCTATATGTTCTGAATGCCCGAATAGGGAATCTGTGTCAAAACTTTGTTAGGAATTATGTGATCCTTACTAGCTGGAAGTAAGTGAGATGGGGCATGAAGTTATTTCTAGGAGTTGGACACATACCAAGTTTAGCTCAGTTCTGGGCATCTTTGAAAGACCTATACAAACTTGTTCCTACATAGTAACTTGCATCTTTGAATGAGAATGTGCTTGCTTACAGCAACGTGCTATATGTTCTGAATGCCCGAATTGGCAATCTGTGTCAAAACTTTGTTAGGAATTATGTGATCCTTACTAGCTGGAAGTAAGGGAGATGGGGCATGAAGTTATTTCTAGGAGTTGGACACATACCAAGTTTAGCTCAGTTCTGGGCATCTTTGAAATACCTATACAAACTTGTTGCTACATAGTAACTTGCATCATTAATGAGAATCTGCTTGCTTACAGCAACGTGCTATATGTTCTGAATGCCCGAATTGGGAATCTGTGTCAAAACTTTGTTAGGAATTATGTGATCCTTACTAGCTGGAAGTAAGGGAGATGGGGCATGAAGTTATTTCTAGGAGTTGAACACATACCAAGTTTAGCTCAGTTCTGGGCATCTTTGAAATACCTATACAAACTTGTTCCTACCTAGTAACTTGCAACTTTGAATGAGAATGTGCTTGCTTACAGCAACGTGCTATATGTTCTGAATGCCCGAATTGGGAATCTGTGTCAAAACTTTGTTAGGAATTATGTGATCCTTACTAGCTGGAAGTAAGGGAGATGGGGCATGAAGTTATTTCTAGGAGTTCGACACATAGCAAGTTTAGCTCAGTTCTGGGCATCTTTGAAATACCTATACAAACTTGTTCCTACATAGTAACTTGCATCTTTGAATGAGAATGTGCTTGCTTACAGCAACGTGCTATATGTTCTGAATGCCCGAATTGGCAATCTGTGTCAAAACTTTGTTAGGAATTATGTGATCCTTACTAGCTGGAAGTAAGGGAGATGGGGCATGAAGTTATTTCTAGGAGTTGGACACATACCAAGTTTAGCTCCGTTCTGGGCATTTTTGAAATACCTATACAAACTTGTTCCTACATAGTAACTTGCAACTTTGAATGAGAATGTGCTTGCTTGCAGCAACGTGCTATATGTTCTGAATGCCCGAATAGGGAATCTGTGTCAAAACTTTGTTAGGAATTATGTGATCCTTACTAGCTGGAAGTAAGGGAGATGGAGCATGAAGTTATTTCTTGGAGTTGGACACATACCAAGTTTAGCTCCGTTCTGGGCATCTTTGAAATACCTGTAAAAACTTGTTCCTACCTAGTAACTTGCATCTTTGAATGAGAATGTGCTTGCTTGCAGCAACGTGCTATATGTTCTGAATGCCCGAATAGGGAATCTGTGTCAAAACTTTGTTAGGAATTATGTGATCCTTACTAGCTGGAAGTAAGGGAGATGGGGCATGAAGTTATTTCTAGGAGTTGGACACATACCAAGTTTAGCTCAGTTCTGGGCATCTTTGAAATACCTATACAAACTTGTTCCTACATAGTAACTTGCATCTTTGAATGAGAATGTGCTTGCTTGCAGCAACGTGCTATATGTTCTGTATGCCCGAATAGGGAATCTGTGTCAAATCTTTGTTAGGAATTATGTGATCCTTACTAGCTGGAAGTGAGGGAGATGGGGCATGAAGTTATTTCTAGGAGTTGGACACATAGCAAATTTAGCTCAGTTCTGGGCATCTTTGAAATACCTATACAAACTTGTTCCTACATAGTAACTTGCATCTTTGAATGAGAATGTGCTTGCTTGCAGCAACGTGCTATATGTTCTGAATGCCCGAATTGGGAATCTGTGTCAAAACTTTGTTAGGAATTATGTGATCTTTACTAGCTGGAAGTAAGGGAGATGGGGCATGAAGTTATTTCTAGGAGTTGGACACATACCAAGTTTAGCTCAGTTCTGGGCATCTTTGAAATACCTATACAAACTTGTTCCTACATAGTAACTTGCAACTTTGAATGAGAATGTGCTTGCTTACAGCAATGTGCTATATGTTCTGAATGCCCGAATTGGGAATCTGTGTCAAAACTTTGTTAGGAATTATGTGATCCTTACTAGCTGGAAGTAAGGGAGATGGGGCATGAAGTTATTTCTAGGAGTTGGACACATACCAAGTTTAGCTCAGATCTGGGCATCTTTGAAATACCTATACTAACTTGTTCCTACATAGTAACTTGCATCTTTGAATGAGAATGTTCTTGCTTACAGCAACGTGCTATATGTTCTGAATGCCCGAATTGGGAATCTGTGTCAAAACTTTGTTAGGAATTATGTGATCCTTACTAGCTGGAAGTAAGGGAGATGGGGCATGAATTTATTTCTAGGAGTTGGACACATACCAAGTTTAGCTCAGTTCTGGGCATCTTTGAAATACCTATACAAACTTGTTCCTACCTAGTAACTTGCATCTTTGAATGAGAATGTGCTTGCTTACAGCAACGTGCTATATGTTCTGAATGCCCGAATTGGGAATCTGTGTCAAAACTTTGTTAGGAATTATGTGATCCTTACTAGCTGAAAGTAAGGGAGATGGGGCATGAAGTTATTTCTAGGAGTTGGACACATACCAAGTTTAGCTCAGTTCTGGGCATCTTTGAAATACCTATACGAACTTGTTCCTACATAGTAACTTGCATCTTTGAATGAGAATGTGCTCGCTTACAGCAACGTGCTATATTTTCTGAATGCCCGAATTGGGAATCTGTGTCAAAACTGTTAGGAATTATGTGATCCTTACTAGCTGGAAGTAAGGGAGATGGGGCATGAAGTTATTTCTAGGAGTTGGACACATACCAAGTTTAGCTCAGTTCTGGGCATCTTTGAAATACCTATACAAACTTGTTCCTACATAGTAACTTGCAACTTTGAATGAGAATGTGCTTGCTTACAGCAACGTGCTATATGTTCTGAATGCCCGAATTGGGAATCTGTGTCAAAACTTTGTTAGGAATTATGTGATCCTTACTAGCTGGAAGTAAGGGAGATGGGGCATGAAGTTATTTCTAGGAGTTGGACACATACCAAGTTTAGCTCAGTTCTGGGCATCTTTGAAATACCTATACAAACTTGTTCCTACATAGTAACTTGCATCTTTGAATGAGAATGTGCTTGCTTACAGCAACGTGCTATATGTTCTGAATGCCCGAATTGGCAATCTGTGTCAAAACTTTGTTAGGAATTATGTGATCCTTACTAGCTGGAAGTAAGGGAGATGGGGCATGAAGTTATTTCTAGGAGTTGGACACATACCAAGTTTAGCTCAGTTCTGGGCATCTTTGAAATACCTATACAAACTTGTTCCTACATAGTAACTTGCATCTTTGAATGAGAATGTGCTTGCTTACAGCAACGTGCTATAAGTTCTGAATGCCCGAATTGGCAATCTGTGTCAAATCTTTGTTAGGAATTATGTGATCCTTACTAGCTGGAAGTAAGGGAGATGGGGCATGAAGTTATTTCTAGGAGTTGGACACATACCAAGTTTAGCTCCGTTCTGGGCATTTTTGAAATACCTATACAAACTTGTTCCTACATAGTAACTTGCAACTTTGAATGAGAATGTGCTTGCTTGCAGCAACGTGCTATATGTTCTGAATGCCCGAATAGGGAATCTGTGTCAAAACTTTGTTAGGAATTATGTGATCCTTACTAGCTGGAAGTAAGGGAGATGGGGCATGAAGTTATTTCTTGGAGTTGGACACATACCAAGTTTAGCTCCGTTCTGGGCATCTTTGAAATACCTATAAAAACTTGTTCCTACCTAGTAACTTGCATCTTTGAATGAGAATGTGCTTGCTTGCAGCAACGTGCTATATGTTCTGAATGCCCGAATAGGGAATCTGTGTCAAAACTTTGTTAGGAATTATGTGATCCTTACTAGCTGGAAGTAAGGGAGATGGGGCATGAAGTTATTTCTAGGAGTTGGACACATACCAAGTTTAGCTCAGATCTGGGCATCTTTGAAATACCTATACTAACTTGTTCCTACATAGTAACTTGCATCTTTGAATGAGAATGTTCTTGCTTACAGCAACGTGCTATATGTTCTGAATGCCCGAATTGGGAATCTGTGTCAAAACTTTGTTAGGAATTATGTGATCCTTACTAGCTGGAAGTAAGGGAGATGGGGCCTGAAGTTATTTCTAGGAGTTGGACACATACCAAGTTTAGCTCAGTTCTGGGCATCTTTGAAATACCTATACAAACTTGTTCCTACCTAGTAACTTGCATCTTTGAATGAGAATGTGCTTGCTTACAGCAACGTGCTATATGTTCTGAATGCCCGAATTGGCAATCTGTGTCAAAACTTTGTTAGGAATTATGTGATCCTTACTAGGTGGAAGTAAGGGAGATGGGGCATGAAGTTATTTCTAGGAGTTGGACACATACCAAGTTTAGCTCAGTTCTGGGCATCTTTGAAATACCTATACGAACTTGTTCCTACATAGTAACTTGCATCTTTGAATGAGAATGTGCTCGCTTACAGCAACGTGCTATATGTTCTGAATGCCCGAATTGGGAATCTGTGTCAAAACTTTGTTAGGAATTATGTGATCCTTACTAGCTGGAAGTAAGGGAGATGGGGCGTGAAGTTATTTCTAGGAGTTGGACACATACCAAGTTTAGCTCAGTTCTGGGCATCTTTGAAATACCTATACAAACTTGTTCCTACATAGTAACTTGCATCTTTGAATGAAAATGTGCTTGCTTACAGCAACGTGCTATATGTTCTGAATGCCCGAATTGGGAATGTGTGTCAAAACTTTGTTAGGAATTATGTGATCCTTACTAGCTGAAAGTAAGGGAGATGGGGCGTGAAGTTATTTCTAGGAGTTGGACACATACCAAGTTTAGCTCAGTTCTGGGCATCTTTGAAATACCTATACAAACTTGTTCCTACATAGTAACATGCAACTTTGAATGAGAATGTGCTTGCTTACAGCAACGTGCTATATGTTCTGAATGCCCGAATTGGGAATCTGTGTCAAAACTTTGTTAGGAATTATGTGATCCTTACTAGCTGGAAGTAAGGGAGATGGGGCATGAAGTTATTTCTAGGAGTTGGACACATACCAAGTTTAGCTCAGTTCTGGGCATCTTTGAAATACCTATACAAACTTGTTCCTACATAGTAACTTGCAACTTTGAATGAGAATGTGCTTGCTTGCAGCAACGTGCTATATGTTCTGAATGCCCGAATTGGGAATCTGTGTCAAAACTTTGTTAGGAATTATGTGATCCTTACTAGCTGGAAGTAAGGGAGATGGGGCATGAAGTTATTTCTAGGAGTTGGACACATACCAAGTTTAGCTCAGTTCTGGGCATCTTTGAAATACCTATACAAACTTGTTCCTACATAGTAACTTGCATCATTGAATGAGAATGTGCTTGCTTGCAGCAACGTGCTATATGTTCTGAATGCCCGAATAGGGAATCTGAGTCAAAACTTTGTTAGGAATTATGTGATCCTTACTAGCTGGAAGTAAGGGAGATGGGCCATGAAGTTATTTCTAGGAGTTGGACACATACCAAGTTTAGCTCAGTTCTGGGCATCTTTGAAATACCTATACAAACTTGTTCCTACATAGTAACTTGCATCTTTGAATGAGAATGTGCTTGCTTGCAGCAACGTGCTATATGTTCTGAATGCCCGAATTGGGAATCTGTGTCAAAACTTTGTTAGGAATTATGTGATCCTTACTAGCTGGAAGTAAGGGAGATGGGGCATGAAGTTATTTCTAGGAGTTGGACACATACCAAGTTTAGCTCAGTTCTGGGCATCTTTGAAATACCTATACAAACTTGTTCCTACATAGTAACTTGCAACTTTGAATGAGAATGTGCTTGCTTACAGCAAAGTGCTATATGTTCTGAATGCCCGAATTGGGAATCTGTGTCAAAACTTTGTTAGGAATAATGTGATCCTTACTAGCTGGAAGTAAGGGAGATGGGGCATGAAGTTATTTCTAGGAGTTGGACACATACCAAGTTTAGCTCAGTTCTGGGCATCTTTGAAATACCTATACAAACTTGTTCCTACATAGTAACTTGCATCTTTGAATGAGAATGTGCTTGCTTACAGCAACGTGCTATATGTTCTGAATGCCCGAATTGGCAATCTGTGTCAAAACTTTGTTAGGAATTATGTGATCCTTACTAGCTGGAAGTAAGGGAGATGGGGCATGAAGTTATTTCTAGGAGTTGGACACATACCAAGTTTAGCTCAGTTCTGGGCATCTTTGAAATACCTATACAAACTTGTTCCTACATAGTAACTTGCATCTTTGAATGAGAATGTGCTTGCTTACAGCAACGTGCTATAAGTTCTGAATGCCCGAATTGGCAATCTGTGTCAAATCTTTGTTAGGAATTATGTGATCCTTACTAGCTGGAAGTAAGGGAGATGGGGCATGAAGTTATTTCTAGGAGTTGGACACATACCAAGTTTAGCTCCGTTCTGGGCATTTTTGAAATACCTATACAAACTTGTTCCTACATAGTAACTTGCAACTTTGAATGAGAATGTGCTTGCTTGCAGCAACGTGCTATATGTTCTGAATGCCCGAATAGGGAATCTGTGTCAAAACTTTGTTAGGAATTATGTGATCCTTACTAGCTGGAAGTAAGGGAGATGGGGCATGAAGTTATTTCTTGGAGTTGGACACATACCAAGTTTAGCTCCGTTCTGGGCATCTTTGAAATACCTATAAAAACTTGTTCCTACCTAGTAACTTGCATCTTTGAATGAGAATGTGCTTGCTTGCAGCAACGTGCTATATGTTCTGAATGCCCGAATAGGGAATCTGTGTCAAAACTTTGTTAGGAATTATGTGATCCTTACTAGCTGGAAGTAAGGGAGATGGGGCATGAAGTTATTTCTAGGAGTTGGACACATACCAAGTTTAGCTCAGTTCTGGGCATCTTTGAAATACCTATACAAACTTGTTCCTACATAGTAACTTGCATCTTTGAATGAGAATGTGCTTGCTTGCAGCAACGTGCTATATGTTCTGTATGCCCGAATAGGGAATCTGTGTCAAAACTTTGTTAGGAATTATGTGATCCTTACTAGCTGGAAGGAAGGGAGATGGGGCATGAAGTTATTTCTAGGAGTTGGATACATAGCAAATTTAGCTCAGTTCTGGGCATCTTTGAAATACCTATACAAACTTGTTCCTACATAGTAACTTGCATCTTTGAATGAGAATGTGCTTGCTTGCAGCAACGTGCTATATGTTCTGAATGCCCGAATTGGGAATCTGTGTCAAAACTTTGTTAGGAATTATGTGATCTTTACTAGCTGGAAGTAAGGGAGATGGGGCATGAAGTTATTTCTAGGAGTTGGACACATACCAAGTTTAGCTCAGTTCTGGGCATCTTTGAAATACCTATACAAACTTGTTCCTACATAGTAACTTGCAACTTTGAATGAGAATGTGCTTGCTTACAGCAACGTGCTATATGTTCTGAATGCCCGAATTGGGAATCTGTGTCAAAACTTTGTTAGGAATTATGTGATCCTTACTAGCTGGAAGTAAGGGAGATGGGGCATGAAGTTATTTCTAGGAGTTGGACACATACCAAGTTTAGCTCAGATCTGGGCATCTTTGAAATACCTATACTAACTTGTTCCTACATAGTAACTTGCATCTTTGAATGAGAATGTTCTTGCTTACAGCAACGTGCTATATGTTCTGAATGCCCGAATTGGGAATCTGTGTCAAAACTTTGTTAGGAATTATGTGATCCTTACTAGCTGGAAGTAAGGGAGATGGGGCCTGAAGTTATTTCTAGGAGTTGGACACATACCAAGTTTAGCTCAGTTCTGGGCATCTTTGAAATACCTATACAAACTTGTTCCTACCTAGTAACTTGCATCTTTGAATGAGAATGTGCTTGCTTACAGCAACGTGCTATATGTTCTGAATGCCCGAATTGGCAATCTGTGTCAAAACTTTGTTAGGAATTATGTGATCCTTACTAGGTGGAAGTAAGGGAGATGGGGCATGAAGTTATTTCTAGGAGTTGGACACATACCAAGTTTAGCTCAGTTCTGGGCATCTTTGAAATACCTATACGAACTTGTTCCTACATAGTAACTTGCATCTTTGAATGAGAATGTGCTCGCTTACAGCAACGTGCTATATGTTCTGAATGCCCGAATTGGGAATCTGTGTCAAAACTTTGTTAGGAATTATGTGATCCTTACTAGCTGGAAGTAAGGGAGATGGGGCGTGAAGTTATTTCTAGGAGTTGGACACATACCAAGTTTAGCTCAGTTCTGGGCATCTTTGAAATACCTATACAAACTTGTTCCTACATAGTAACTTGCATCTTTGAATGAAAATGTGCTTGCTTACAGCAACGTGCTATATGTTCTGAATGCCCGAATTGGGAATGTGTGTCAAAACTTTGTTAGGAATTATGTGATCCTTACTAGCTGAAAGTAAGGGAGATGGGGCGTGAAGTTATTTCTAGGAGTTGGACACATACCAAGTTAGGCTCAGTTCTGGGCATCTTTGAAATACCTATACAAACTTGTTCCTACATAGTAACATGCAACTTTGAATGAGAATGTGCTTGCTTACAGCAACGTGCTATATGTTCTGAATGCCCGAATTGGGAATCTGTGTCAAAACTTTGTTAGGAATTATGTGATCCTTACTAGCTGGAAGTAAGGGAGATGGGGCATGAAGTTATTTGTAGGAGTTGGACACATACCAAGTTTAGCTCAGTTCTGGGCATCTTTGAAATACCTATACAAACTTGTTCCTACATAGTAACTTGCAACTTTGAATGAGAATGTGCTTGCTTGCAGCAACGTGCTATATGTTCTGAATGCCCGAATTGGGAATCTGTGTCAAAACTTTGTTAGGAATTATGTGATCCTTACTAGCTGGAAGTAAGGGAGATGGGGCATGAAGTTATTTCTAGGAGTTGGACACATACCAAGTTTAGCTCAGTTCTGGGCATCTTTGAAATACCTATACAAACTTGTTCCTACATAGTAACTTGCATCATTGAATGAGAATGTGCTTGCTTGCAGCAACGTGCTATATGTTCTGAATGCCCGAATAGGGAATCTGAGTCAAAACTTTGTTAGGAATTATGTGATCCTTACTAGCTGGAAGTAAGGGAGATGGGCCATGAAGTTATTTCTAGGAGTTGGACACATACCAAGTTTAGCTCAGTTCTGGGCATCTTTGAAATACCTATACAAACTTGTTCCTACATAGTAACTTGCATCTTTGAATGAGAATGTGCTTGCTTGCAGCAACGTGCTATATGTTCTGAATGCCCGAATTGGGAATCTGTGTCAAAACTTTGTTAGGAATTATGTGATCCTTACTAGCTGGAAGTAAGGGAGATGGGGCATGAAGTTATTTCTAGGAGTTGGACACATACCAAGTTTAGCTCAGTTCTGGGCATCTTTGAAATACCTATACAAACTTGTTCCTACATAGTAACTTCATCTTTGAATGAGAATGTGCTTGCTTACAGCAACGTGCTATATGTTCTGAATGCCCGAATTGGGAATCTGTGTCAAATCTTTGTTAGGAATTATGTGATCCTTACTAGCTGGAAGTAAGGGAGATGGGGCATGAAGTTATTTCTAGGAGTTGGACACATACCAAGTTTAGCTCAGTTCTGGGAATCTTTGAAATACCTATACAAACTTGTTCCTACATAGTAACTTGCTACTTTGAATGAGAATCTGCTTGCTTACAGCAACGTGCTATATGTTCTGAATGCCCGAATTGGGAATCTGTGTCAAAACTTTGTTAGGAATTATGTGATCCTTACTAGCTGGAAGTAAGGGAGATGGGGCCTGAAGTTATTTCTAGGAGTTGGACACATACCAAGTTTAGCTCAGTTCTGGGCATCTTTGAAATACCTATACAAACTTGTTCCTACCTAGTAACTTGCATCTTTGAATGAGAATGTGCTTGCTTACAGCAACGTGCTATATGTTCTGAATGCCCGAATTGGCAATCTGTGTCAAAACTTTGTTAGGAATTATGTGATCCTTACTAGGTGGAAGTAAGGGAGATGGGGCATGAAGTTATTTCTAGGAGTTGGACACATACCAAGTTTAGCTCAGTTCTGGGCATCTTTGAAATACCTATACGAACTTGTTCCTACATAGTAACTTGCATCTTTGAATGAGAATGTGCTCGCTTACAGCAACGTGCTATATGTTCTGAATGCCCGAATTGGGAATCTGTGTCAAAACTTTGTTAGGAATTATGTGATCCTTACTAGCTGGAAGTAAGGGAGATGGGGCGTGAAGTTATTTCTAGGAGTTGGACACATACCAAGTTTAGCTCAGTTCTGGGCATCTTTGAAATACCTATACAAACTTGTTCCTACATAGTAACTTGCATCTTTGAATGAAAATGTGCTTGCTTACAGCAACGTGCTATATGTTCTGAATGCCCGAATTGGGAATGTGTGTCAAAACTTTGTTAGGAATTATGTGATCCTTACTAGCTGAAAGTAAGGGAGATGGGGCGTGAAGTTATTTCTAGGAGTTGGACACATACCAAGTTTAGCTCAGTTCTGGGCATCTTTGAAATACCTATACAAACTTGTTCCTACATAGTAACATGCAACTTTGAATGAGAATGTGCTTGCTTACAGCAACGTGCTATATGTTCTGAATGCCCGAATTGGGAATCTGTGTCAAAACTTTGTTAGGAATTATGTGATCCTTACTAGCTGGAAGTAAGGGAGATGGGGCATGAAGTTATTTGTAGGAGTTGGACACATACCAAGTTTAGCTCAGTTCTGGGCATCTTTGAAATACCTATACAAACTTGTTCCTACATAGTAACTTGCAACTTTGAATGAGAATGTGCTTGCTTGCAGCAACGTGCTATATGTTCTGAATGCCCGAATTGGGAATCTGTGTCAAAACTTTGTTAGGAATTATGTGATCCTTACTAGCTGGAAGTAAGGGAGATGGGGCATGAAGTTATTTCTAGGAGTTGGACACATACCAAGTTTAGCTCAGTTCTGGGCATCTTTGAAATACCTATACAAACTTGTTCCTACATAGTAACTTGCATCATTGAATGAGAATATGCTTGCTTGCAGCAACGTGCTATATGTTCTGAATGCCCGAATAGGGAATCTGAGTCAAAACTTTGTTAGGAATTATGTGATCCTTACTAGCTGGAAGTAAGGGAGATGGGCCATGAAGTTATTTCTAGGAGTTGGACACATACCAAGTTTAGCTCAGTTCTGGGCATCTTTGAAATACCTATACAAACTTGTTCCTACATAGTAACTTGCATCTTTGAATGAGAATGTGCTTGCTTGCAGCAACGTGCTATATGTTCTGAATGCCCGAATTGGGAATCTGTGTCAAAACTTTGTTAGGAATTATGTGATCCTTACTAGCTGGAAGTAAGGGAGATGGGGCATGAAGTTATTTCTAGGAGTTGGACACATACCAAGTTTAGCTCAGTTCTGGGCATCTTTGAAATACCTATACAAACTTGTTCCTACATAGTAACTTGCATCTTTGAATGAGAATGTGCTTGCTTACAGCAACGTGCTATATGTTCTGAATGCCCGAATTGGGAATCTGTGTCAAATCTTTGTTAGGAATTATGTGATCCTTACTAGCTGGAAGTAAGGGAGATGGGGCATGAAGTTATTTCTAGGAGTTGGACACATACCAAGTTTAGCTCAGTTCTGGGAATCTTTGAAATACCTATACAAACTTGTTCCTACATAGTAACTTGCTACTTTGAATGAGAATCTGCTTGCTTACAGCAACGTGCTATATGTTCTGAATGCCCGAATTGGGAATCTGTGTCAAAACTTTGTTAGGAATTATGTGATCCTTACTAGCTGGAAGTAAGGGAGATGGGGCATGAAGTTATTTCTAGGAGTTGGACACATACCAAGTTTAGCTCAGTTCTGGGCATCTTTGAAATACCTATACAAACTTGTTCCTACATAGTAATTTGCAACTTTGAATGAGAATGTGCTTGCTTACAGCAACGTGCTATATGTTCTGAATGCCCGAATTGGGAATCTGTGTCAAAACTTTGTTAGGAATTATGTGATCCTTACTAGCTGGAAGTAAGGGAGATGGGGCATGAAGTTATTTCTAGGAGTTGGACACATACCAAGTTTAGCTCAGTTCTGGGCATCTTTGAAATACCTATACAAACTTGTTCCTACATAGTAACTTGCATCTTTGAATGAGAATGTGCTTGCTTGCAGCAACGTGCTATATGTTCTGAATGCCCGAATAGGGAATCTGTGTCAAAACTTTGTTAGGAATTATGTGATCCTTACTAGCTGGAAGTAAGGGAGATGGGGCATGAAGTTATTTCTAGGAGTTGGACACATACCAAGTTTAGCTCAGTTCTGGGCATCTTTGAAATACCTATACAAACTTGTTACTACATAGTAACTTGCATCTTTGAATGAGAATGTGCTTGCTTGCAGCAACGTGCTATATGTTCTGAATGCCCGAATAGGGAATCTGTGTCAAAACTTTGTTAGGAATTATGTGATCCTTACTAGCTGGAAGGAAGGGAGATGGGGCATGAAGTTATTTCTAGGAGTTGGACACATAGCAAGTGTAGCTCAGTTCTGGGCATCTTTGAAATACCTATACAAACTTGTTCCTACATAGTAACTTGCATCTTTGAATGAGAATGTGCTTGCTTGCAGCAACGTGCTATATGTTCTGAATGCCCGAATTGGGAATCTGTGTCAAAACTTTGTTAGGAATTATGTGATCCTTACTAGCTGGAAGTAAGGGAGATGGGGCATGAAGTTATTTCTAGGAGTTGGACACATACCAAGTTTAGCTCAGTTCTGGGCATCTTTGAAATACCTATACAAACTTGTTCCTACATAGTAACTTGCATCTTTGAATGAGAATCTGCTTGCTTACAGCAACGTGCTATATGTTCTGAATGCCCGAATTGGGAATCTGTGTCAAAACTTTGTTAGGAATTATGTCATCCTTACTAGCTGGAAGTAAGGGAGATGGGGCATGAAGTTATTTCTAGGAGTTGGACACATACCAAGTTTAGCTCAGTTCTGGGCATCTTTGAAATACCTATACAAACTTGTTCCTACATAGTAACTTGCATCTTTGAATGAGAATGTGCTTGCTTACAGCAACGTGCTCTATGTTCTGAATGCCCGAATTGGGAATCTGTGTCAAAACTTTGTTAGGAATTATGTGATCCTTACTAGCTGGAAGTAAGGGAGATGGGGCATGAAGTTATTTCTAGGAGTTGGACACATAGCAAGTTTAGCTCAGTTCTGGGCATCTTTGAAATACCTATACAAACTTGTTCCTACATAGTAACTTGCATCTTTGAATGAGAATGTGCTTGCTTACAGCAACGTGCTATATGTTCTGAATGCCGGAATTGGGAATCTGTGTCAAAACTTTGTTAGGAATTATGTCATCGTTACTAGCTGGAAGTAAGGGAGATGGGGCATGAAGATATTTCTAGGAGTTGGACACATACCAAGTTTAGCTCAGTTCTGGGCATCTTTGAAATACCTATACAAACTTGTTCCTACATAGTAACTTGCATCTTTGAATGAGAATGTGCTTGCTTACAGCAACGTGCTCTATGTTCTGAATGCCCGAATTGGGAATCTGTGTCAAAACTTTGTTAGGAATTATGTGATCCTTACTAGCTGGAAGTAAGGGAGATGGGGCATGAAGTTATTTCTAGGAGTTGGACACATAGCAAGTTTAGCTCAGTTCTGGGCATCTTTGAAATACCTATACAAACTTGTTCCTACATAGTAACTTGCATCTTTGAATGAGAATCTGCTTGCTTACAGCAACGTGCTATATGTTCTGAATGCCCGAATTGGGAATCTGTGTCAAAACTTTGTTAGGAATTATGTGATCCTTACTAGCTGGAAGTAAGGGAGATGGGGCATGAAGTTATTTCTAGGAGTTGGACACATACCAAGTTTAGCTCAGTTCTGGGCATCTTTGAAATACCTATACAAACTTGTTCCTACATAGTAACTTGCAACTTTGAATGAGAATGTGCTTGCTTACAGCAACGTGCTATATGTTCTGAATGCCCGAATTGGGAATCTGTGTCAAAACTTTGTTAGGAATTATGTGGTCCTTACTAGCTGGAAGTAAGGGAGATGGGGCATGAAGTTATTTCTAGGAGTTGGAAATATACCAAGTTTAGCTCAGTTCTGGGCATCTTTGAAATACCTATAAAAACTTGTTCCTACATAGTAACTTGCATCTTTGAATGAGAATGTGCTTGCTTGCAGCAACGTGCTATATGTTCTGAATGCCCGAATTGGCAATCTGTGTCAAAACTTTGTTAGGAATTATGTGATCCTTACTAGCTGGAAGTAAGGGAGATGGGGCTTGAAGTTATTTCTAGGAGTTGGACACATACCAAGTTTAGCTCAGTTCTGGGCATCTTTGAAATACCTATACAAACTTGTTCCTACATAGTAACTTGCATCTTTGAATGAGAATCTGCTTGCTTACAGCAACGTGCTATATGTTCTGAATGCCCGAATTGGGAATCTGTGTCAAAACTTTGTTAGGAATTATGTGATCCTTACTAGCTGGAAGTAAGGGAGATGGGGCATGAAGTTATTTCTAGGAGTTGGACACATACCAAGTTTAGCTCAGTTCTGGGCATCTTTGAAAGACCTATACAAACTTGTTCCTACATAGTAAGTTGCAACTTTGAATGAGAATGTGCTTGCTTGCAGCAACGTGCTATATGTTCTGAATGCCCGAATAGGGAATCTGTGTCAAAACTTTGTTAGGAATTATGTGATCCTTACTAGCTGGAAGTAAGTGAGATGGGGCATGAAGTTATTTCTAGGAGTTGGACACATACCAAGTTTAGCTCAGTTCTGCGCATCTTTGAAATACCTATACAAACTTGTTCCTACATAGTAACTTGCATCTTTGAATGAGAATGTGCTCGCTTACAGCAACGTGCTATATTTTCTGAATGCCCGAATTGGGAATCTGTGTCAAAACTGTTAGGAATTATGTGATCCTTACTAGCTGGAAGTAAGGGAGATGGGGCATGAAGTTATTTCTAGGAGTTGGACACATACCAAGTTTAGCTCAGTTCTGGGCATCTTTGAAATACCTATACAAACTTGTTCCTACATAGTAACTTGCAACTTTGAATGAGAATGTGCTTGCTTACAGCAACGTGCTATATGTTCTGAATGCCCGAATTGGGAATCTGTGTCAAAACTTTGTTAGGAATAATGTGATCCTTACTAGCTGGAAGTAAGGGAGATGGGGCATGAAGTTATTTCTAGGAGTTGGACACATACCAAGTTTAGCTCAGTTCTGGGCATCTTTGAAATACCTATACAAACTTGTTCCTACATAGTAACTTGCATCTTTGAATGAGAATGTGCTTGCTTACAGCAACGTGCTATATGTTCTGAATGCCCGAATTGGCAATCTGTGTCAAAACTTTGTTAGGAATTATGTGATCCTTACTAGCTGGAAGTAAGGGAGATGGGGCATGAAGTTATTTCTAGGAGTTGGACACATACCAAGTTTAGCTCAGTTCTGGGCATCTTTGAAATACCTATACAAACTTGTTCCTACATAGTAACTTGCATCTTTGAATGAGAATGTGCTTGCTTACAGCAACGTGCTATAAGTTCTGAATGCCCGAATTGGCAATCTGTGTCAAATCTTTGTTAGGAATTATGTGATCCTTACTAGCTGGAAGTAAGGGAGATGGGGCATGAAGTTATTTCTAGGAGTTGGACACATACCAAGTTTAGCTCCGTTCTGGGCATTTTTGAAATACCTATACAAACTTGTTCCTACATAGTAACTTGCAACTTTGAATGAGAATGTGCTTGCTTGCAGCAACGTGCTATATGTTCTGAATGCCCGAATAGGGAATCTGTGTCAAAACTTTGTTAGGAATTATGTGATCCTTACTAGCTGGAAGTAAGGGAGATGGGGCATGAAGTTATTTCTTGGAGTTGGACACATACCAAGTTTAGCTCCGTTCTGGGCATCTTTGAAATACCTATAAAAACTTGTTCCTACCTAGTAACTTGCATCTTTGAATGAGAATGTGCTTGCTTGCAGCAACGTGCTATATGTTCTGAATGCCCGAATAGGGAATCTGTGTCAAAACTTTGTTAGGAATTATGTGATCCTTACTAGCTGGAAGTAAGGGAGATGGGGCATGAAGTTATTTCTAGGAGTTGGACACATACCAAGTTTAGCTCAGATCTGGGCATCTTTGAAATACCTATACTAACTTGTTCCTACATAGTAACTTGCATCTTTGAATGAGAATGTTCTTGCTTACAGCAACGTGCTATATGTTCTGAATGCCCGAATTGGGAATCTGTGTCAAAACTTTGTTAGGAATTATGTGATCCTTACTAGCTGGAAGTAAGGGAGATGGGGCCTGAAGTTATTTCTAGGAGTTGGACACATACCAAGTTTAGCTCAGTTCTGGGCATCTTTGAAATACCTATACAAACTTGTTCCTACCTAGTAGCTTGCATCTTTGAATGAGAATGTGCTTGCTTACAGCAACGTGCTATATGTTCTGAATGCCCGAATTGGCAATCTGTGTCAAAACTTTGTTAGGAATTATGTGATCCTTACTAGGTGGAAGTAAGGGAGATGGGGCATGAAGTTATTTCTAGGAGTTGGACACATACCAAGTTTAGCTCAGTTCTGGGCATCTTTGAAATACCTATACGAACTTGTTCCTACATAGTAACTTGCATCTTTGAATGAGAATGTGCTCGCTTACAGCAACGTGCTATATGTTCTGAATGCCCGAATTGGGAATCTGTGTCAAAACTTTGTTAGGAATTATGTGATCCTTACTAGCTGGAAGTAAGGGAGATGGGGCGTGAAGTTATTTCTAGGAGTTGGACACATACCAAGTTTAGCTCAGTTCTGGGCATCTTTGAAATACCTATACAAACTTGTTCCTACATAGTAACTTGCATCTTTGAATGAAAATGTGCTTGCTTACAGCAACGTGCTATATGTTCTGAATGCCCGAATTGGGAATGTGTGTCAAAACTTTGTTAGGAATTATGTGATCCTTACTAGCTGAAAGTAAGGGAGATGGGGCGTGAAGTTATTTCTAGGAGTTGGACACATACCAAGTTTAGCTCAGTTCTGGGCATCTTTGAAATACCTATACAAACTTGTTCCTACATAGTAACATGCAACTTTGAATGAGAATGTGCTTGCTTACAGCAACGTGCTATATGTTCTGAATGCCCGAATTGGGAATCTGTGTCAAAACTTTGTTAGGAATTATGTGATCCTTACTAGCTGGAAGTAAGGGAGATGGGGCATGAAGTTATTTCTAGGAGTTGGACACATACCAAGTTTAGCTCAGTTCTGGGCATCTTTGAAATACCTATACAAACTTGTTCCTACATAGTAACTTGCAACTTTGAATGAGAATGTGCTTGCTTGCAGCAACGTGCTATATGTTCTGAATGCCCGAATTGGGAATCTGTGTCAAAACTTTGTTAGGAATTATGTGATCCTTACTAGCTGGAAGTAAGGGAGATGGGGCATGAAGTTATTTCTAGGAGTTGGACACATACCAAGTTTAGCTCAGTTCTGGGCATCTTTGAAATACCTATACAAACTTGTTCCTACATAGTAACTTGCATCATTGAATGAGAATGTGCTTGCTTGCAGCAACGTGCTATATGTTCTGAATGCCCGAATAGGGAATCTGAGTCAAAACTTTGTTAGGAATTATGTGATCCTTACTAGCTGGAAGTAAGGGAGATGGGCCATGAAGTTATTTCTAGGAGTTGGACACATACCAAGTTTAGCTCAGTTCTGGGCATCTTTGAAATACCTATACAAACTTGTTCCTACATAGTAACTTGCATCTTTGAATGAGAATGTGCTTGCTTGCAGCAACGTGCTATATGTTCTGAATGCCCGAATTGGGAATCTGTGTCAAAACTTTGTTAGGAATTATGTGATCCTTACTAGCTGGAAGTAAGGGAGATGGGGCATGAAGTTATTTCTAGGAGTTGGACACATACCAAGTTTAGCTCAGTTCTGGGCATCTTTGAAATACCTATACAAACTTGTTCCTACATAGTAACTTGCATCTTTGAATGAGAATGTGCTTGCTTACAGCAACGTGCTATATGTTCTGAATGCCCGAATTGGGAATCTGTGTCAAATCTTTGTTAGGAATTATGTGATCCTTACTAGCTGGAAGTAAGGGAGATGGGGCATGAAGTTATTTCTAGGAGTTGGACACATACCAAGTTTAGCTCAGTTCTGGGAATCTTTGAAATACCTATACAAACTTGTTCCTACATAGTAACTTGCTACTTTGAATGAGAATGTGCTTGCTTACAGCAACGTGCTATATGTTCTGAATGCCCGAATTGGGAATCTGTGTCAAAACTTTGTTAGGAATTATGTGATCCTTACTAGCTGAAAGTAAGGGAGATGGGGCATGAAGTTATTTCTAGGAGTTGGACACATACCAAGTTTAGCTCAGTTCTGGGCATCTTTGAAATACCTATACGAACTTGTTCCTACATAGTAACTTGCATCTTTGAATGAGAATGTGCTCGCTTACAGCAACGTGCTATATTTTCTGAATGCCCGAATTGGGAATCTGTGTCAAAACTGTTAGGAATTATGTGATCCTTACTAGCTGGAAGTAAGGGAGATGGGGCATGAAGTTATTCCTAGGAGTTGGACACATACCAAGTTTAGCTCAGTTCTGGGCATCTTTGAAATACCTATACAAACTTGTTCCTACATAGTAACTTGCATCTTTGAATGAGAATGTGCTTGCTTGCAGCAACGTGCTATATGTTCTGAATGCCCGAATTGGGAATCTGTGTCAAAACTTTGTTAGGAATTATGTGATCTTTACTAGCTGGAAGTAAGGGAGATGGGGCATGAAGTTATTTCTAGGAGTTGGACACATACCAAGTTTAGCTCAGTTCTGGGCATCTTTGAAATACCTATACAAACTTGTTCCTACATAGTAACTTGCAACTTTGAATGAGAATGTGCTTGCTTACAGCAACGTGCTATATGTTCTGAATGCCCGAATTGGGAATCTGTGTCAAAACTTTGTTAGGAATTATGTGATCCTTACTAGCTGGAAGTAAGGGAGATGGGGCATGAAGTTATTTCTAGGAGTTGGACACATACCAAGTTTAGCTCAGATCTGGGCATCTTTGAAATACCTATACTAACTTGTTCCTACATAGTAACTTGCATCTTTGAATGAGAATGTTCTTGCTTACAGCAACGTGCTATATGTTCTGAATGCCCGAATTGGGAATCTGTGTCAAAACTTTGTTAGGAATTATGTGATCCTTACTAGCTGGAAGTAAGGGAGATGGGGCCTGAAGTTATTTCTAGGAGTTGGACACATACCAAGTTTAGCTCAGTTCTGGGCATCTTTGAAATACCTATACAAACTTGTTCCTACCTAGTAACTTGCATCTTTGAATGAGAATGTGCTTGCTTACAGCAACGTGCTATATGTTCTGAATGCCCGAATTGGCAATCTGTGTCAAAACTTTGTTAGGAATTATGTGATCCTTACTAGGTGGAAGTAAGGGAGATGGGGCATGAAGTTATTTCTAGGAGTTGGACACATACCAAGTTTAGCTCAGTTCTGGGCATCTTTGAAATACCTATACGAACTTGTTCCTACATAGTAACTTGCATCTTTGAATGAGAATGTGCTCGCTTACAGCAACGTGCTATATGTTCTGAATGCCCGAATTGGGAATCTGTGTCAAAACTTTGTTAGGAATTATGTGATCCTTACTAGCTGGAAGTAAGGGAGATGGGGCGTGAAGTTATTTCTAGGAGTTGGACACATACCAAGTTTAGCTCAGTTCTGGGCATCTTTGAAATACCTATACAAACTTGTTCCTACATAGTAACTTGCATCTTTGAATGAAAATGTGCTTGCTTACAGCAACGTGCTATATGTTCTGAATGCCCGAATTGGGAATGTGTGTCAAAACTTTGTTAGGAATTATGTGATCCTTACTAGCTGAAAGTAAGGGAGATGGGGCGTGAAGTTATTTCTAGGAGTTGGACACATACCAAGTTTAGCTCAGTTCTGGGCATCTTTGAAATACCTATACAAACTTGTTCCTACATAGTAACATGCAACTTTGAATGAGAATGTGCTTGCTTACAGCAACGTGCTATATGTTCTGAATGCCCGAATTGGGAATCTGTGTCAAAACTTTGTTAGGAATTATGTGATCCTTACTAGCTGGAAGTAAGGGAGATGGGGCATGAAGTTATTTGTAGGAGTTGGACACATACCAAGTTTAGCTCAGTTCTGGGCATCTTTGAAATACCTATACAAACTTGTTCCTACATAGTAACTTGCAACTTTGAATGAGAATGTGCTTGCTTGCAGCAACGTGCTATATGTTCTGAATGCCCGAATTGGGAATCTGTGTCAAAACTTTGTTAGGAATTATGTGATCCTTACTAGCTGGAAGTAAGGGAGATGGGGCATGAAGTTATTTCTAGGAGTTGGACACATACCAAGTTTAGCTCAGTTCTGGGCATCTTTGAAATACCTATACAAACTTGTTCCTACATAGTAACTTGCATCATTGAATGAGAATGTGCTTGCTTGCAGCAACGTGCTATATGTTCTGAATGCCCGAATAGGGAATCTGAGTCAAAACTTTGTTAGGAATTATGTGATCCTTACTAGCTGGAAGTAAGGGAGATGGGCCATGAAGTTATTTCTAGGAGTTGGACACATACCAAGTTTAGCTCAGTTCTGGGCATCTTTGAAATACCTATACAAACTTGTTCCTACATAGTAACTTGCATCTTTGAATGAGAATGTGCTTGCTTGCAGCAACGTGCTATATGTTCTGAATGCCCGAATTGGGAATCTGTGTCAAAACTTTGTTAGGAATTATGTGATCCTTACTAGCTGGAAGTAAGGGAGATGGGGCATGAAGTTATTTCTAGGAGTTGGACACATACCAAGTTTAGCTCAGTTCTGGGCATCTTTGAAATACCTATACAAACTTGTTCCTACATAGTAACTTGCATCTTTGAATGAGAATGTGCTTGCTTACAGCAACGTGCTATATGTTCTGAATGCCCGAATTGGGAATCTGTGTCAAATCTTTGTTTGGAATTATGTGATCCTTACTAGCTGGAAGTAAGGGAGATGGGGCATGAAGTTATTTCTAGGAGTTGGACACATACCAAGTTTAGCTCAGTTCTGGGAATCTTTGAAATACCTATACAAACTTGTTCCTACATAGTAACTTGCTACTTTGAATGAGAATCTGCTTGCTTACAGCAACGTGCTATATGTTCTGAATGCCCGAATTGGGAATCTGTGTCAAAACTTTGTTAGGAATTATGTGATCCTTACTAGCTGGAAGTAAGGGAGATGGGGCATGAAGTTATTTCTAGGAGTTGGACACATACCAAGTTTAGCTCAGTTCTGGGCATCTTTGAAATACCTATACAAACTTGTTCCTACATAGTAATTTGCAACTTTGAATGAGAATGTGCTTGCTTACAGCAACGTGCTATATGTTCTGAATGCCCGAATTGGGAATCTGTGTCAAAACTTTGTTAGGAATTATGTGATCCTTACTAGCTGGAAGTAAGGGAGATGGGGCATGAAGTTATTTCTAGGAGTTGGACACATACCAAGTTTAGCTCAGATCTGGGCATCTTTGAAATACCTATACTAACTTGTTCCTACATAGTAACTTGCATCTTTGAATGAGAATGTTCTTGCTTACAGCAACATGCTATATGTTCTGAATGCCCGAATTGGGAATCTGTGTCAAAACTTTGTTAGGAATTATGTGATCCTTACTAGCTGGAAGTAAGGGAGATGGGGCCTGAAGTTATTTCTAGGAGTTGGACACATACCAAGTTTAGCTCAGTTCTGGGCATCTTTGAAATACCTATACAAACTTGTTCCTACCTAGTAACTTGCATCTTTGAATGAGAATGTGCTTGCTTACAGCAACGTGCTATATGTTCTGAATGCCCGAATTGGCAATCTGTGTCAAAACTTTGTTAGGAATTATGTGATCCTTACTAGGTGGAAGTAAGGGAGATGGGGCATGAAGTTATTTCTAGGAGTTGGACACATACCAAGTTTAGCTCAGTTCTGGGCATCTTTGAAATACCTATACGAACTTGTTCCTACATAGTAACTTGCATCTTTGAATGAGAATGTGCTCGCTTACAGCAACGTGCTATATGTTCTGAATGCCCGAATTGGGAATCTGTGTCAAAACTTTGTTAGGAATTATGTGATCCTTACTAGCTGGAAGTAAGGGAGATGGGGCGTGAAGTTATTTCTAGGAGTTGGACACATACCAAGTTTAGCTCAGTTCTGGGCATCTTTGAAATACCTATACAAACTTGTTCCTACATAGTAACTTGCATCTTTGAATGAAAATGTGCTTGCTTACAGCAACGTGCTATATGTTCTGAATGCCCGAATTGGGAATGTGTGTCAAAACTTTGTTAGGAATTATGTGATCCTTACTAGCTGAAAGTAAGGGAGATGGGGCGTGAAGTTATTTCTAGGAGTTGGACACATACCAAGTTTAGCTCAGTTCTGGGCATCTTTGAAATACCTATACAAACTTGTTCCTACATAGTAACATGCAACTTTGAATGAGAATGTGCTTGCTTACAGCAACGTGCTATATGTTCTGAATGCCCGAATTGGGAATCTGTGTCAAAACTTTGTTAGGAATTATGTGATCCTTACTAGCTGGAAGTAAGGGAGATGGGGCATGAAGTTATTTGTAGGAGTTGGACACATACCAAGTTTAGCTCAGTTCTGGGCATCTTTGAAATACCTATACAAACTTGTTCCTACATAGTAACTTGCAACTTTGAATGAGAATGTGCTTGCTTGCAGCAACGTGCTATATGTTCTGAATGCCCGAATTGGGAATCTGTGTCAAAACTTTGTTAGGAATTATGTGATCCTTACTAGCTGGAAGTAAGGGAGATGGGGCATGAAGTTATTTCTAGGAGTTGGACACATACCAAGTTTAGCTCAGTTCTGGGCATCTTTGAAATACCTATACAAACTTGTTCCTACATAGTAACTTGCATCATTGAATGAGAATGTGCTTGCTTGCAGCAACGTGCTATATGTTCTGAATGCCCGAATAGGGAATCTGAGTCAAAACTTTGTTAGGAATTATGTGATCCTTACTAGCTGGAAGTAAGGGAGATGGGCCATGAAGTTATTTCTAGGAGTTGGACACATACCAAGTTTAGCTCAGTTCTGGGCATCTTTGAAATACCTATACAAACTTGTTCCTACATAGTAACTTGCATCTTTGAATGAGAATGTGCTTGCTTGCAGCAACGTGCTATATGTTCTGAATGCCCGAATTGGGAATCTGTGTCAAAACTTTGTTAGGAATTATGTGATCCTTACTAGCTGGAAGTAAGGGAGATGGGGCATGAAGTTATTTCTAGGAGTTGGACACATACCAAGTTTAGCTCAGTTCTGGGCATCTTTGAAATACCTATACAAACTTGTTCCTACATAGTAACTTGCATCTTTGAATGAGAATGTGCTTGCTTACAGCAACGTGCTATATGTTCTGAATGCCCGAATTGGGAATCTGTGTCAAATCTTTGTTAGGAATTATGTGATCCTTACTAGCTGGAAGTAAGGGAGATGGGGCATGAAGTTATTTCTAGGAGTTGGACACATACCAAGTTTAGCTCAGTTCTGGGAATCTTTGAAATACCTATACAAACTTGTTCCTACATAGTAACTTGCTACTTTGAATGAGAATCTGCTTGCTTACAGCAACGTGCTATATGTTCTGAATGCCCGAATTGGGAATCTGTGTCAAAACTTTGTTAGGAATTATGTGATCCTTACTAGCTGGAAGTAAGGGAGATGGGGCATGAAGTTATTTCTAGGAGTTGGACACATACCAAGTTTAGCTCAGTTCTGGGCATCTTTGAAATACCTATACAAACTTGTTCCTACATAGTAATTTGCAACTTTGAATGAGAATGTGCTTGCTTACAGCAACGTGCTATATGTTCTGAATGCCCGAATTGGGAATCTGTGTCAAAACTTTGTTAGGAATTATGTGATCCTTACTAGCTGGAAGTAAGGGAGATGGGGCATGAAGTTATTTCTAGGAGTTGGACACATACCAAGTTTAGCTCAGTTCTGGGCATCTTTGAAATACCTATACAAACTTGTTCCTACATAGTAACTTGCATCTTTGAATGAGAATGTGCTTGCTTGCAGCAACGTGCTATATGTTCTGAATGCCCGAATAGGGAATCTGTGTCAAAACTTTGTTAGGAATTATGTGATCCTTACTAGCTGGAAGTAAGGGAGATGGGGCATGAAGTTATTTCTAGGAGTTGGACACATACCAAGTTTAGCTCAGTTCTGGGCATCTTTGAAATACCTATACAAACTTGTTACTACATAGTAACTTGCATCTTTGAATGAGAATGTGCTTGCTTGCAGCAACGTGCTATATGTTCTGAATGCCCGAATAGGGAATCTGTGTCAAAACTTTGTTAGGAATTATGTGATCCTTACTAGCTGGAAGGAAGGGAGATGGGGCATGAAGTTATTTCTAGGAGTTGGACACATAGCAAGTGTAGCTCAGTTCTGGGCATCTTTGAAATACCTATACAAACTTGTTCCTACATAGTAACTTGCATCTTTGAATGAGAATGTGCTTGCTTGCAGCAACGTGCTATATGTTCTGAATGCCCGAATTGGGAATCTGTGTCAAAACTTTGTTAGGAATTATGTGATCCTTACTAGCTGGAAGTAAGGGAGATGGGGCATGAAGTTATTTCTAGGAGTTGGACACATACCAAGTTTAGCTCAGTTCTGGGCATCTTTGAAATACCTATACAAACTTGTTCCTACATAGTAACTTGCATCTTTGAATGAGAATCTGCTTGCTTACAGCAACGTGCTATATGTTCTGAATGCCCGAATTGGGAATCTGTGTCAAAACTTTGTTAGGAATTATGTCATCCTTACTAGCTGGAAGTAAGGGAGATGGGGCATGAAGTTATTTCTAGGAGTTGGACACATACCAAGTTTAGCTCAGTTCTGGGCATCTTTGAAATACCTATACAAACTTGTTCCTACATAGTAACTTGCATCTTTGAATGAGAATGTGCTTGCTTACAGCAACGTGCTCTATGTTCTGAATGCCCGAATTGGGAATCTGTGTCAAAACTTTGTTAGGAATTATGTGATCCTTACTAGCTGGAAGTAAGGGAGATGGGGCATGAAGTTATTTCTAGGAGTTGGACACATAGCAAGTTTAGCTCAGTTCTGGGCATCTTTGAAATACCTATACAAACTTGTTCCTACATAGTAACTTGCATCTTTGAATGAGAATCTGCTTGCTTACAGCAACGTGCTATATGTTCTGAATGCCGGAATTGGGAATCTGTGTCAAAACTTTGTTAGGAATTATGTCATCGTTACTAGCTGGAAGTAAGGGAGATGGGGCATGAAGATATTTCTAGGAGTTGGACACATACCAAGTTTAGCTCAGTTCTGGGCATCTTTGAAATACCTATACAAACTTGTTCCTACATAGTAACTTGCATCTTTGAATGAGAATGTGCTTGCTTACAGCAACGTGCTGTATGTTCTGAATGCCCGAATTGGGAATCTGTGTCAAAACTTTGTTAGGAATTATGTGATCCTTACTAGCTGGAAGTAAGGGAGATGGGGCATGAAGTTATTTCTAGGAGTTGGACACATAGCAAGTTTAGCTCAGTTCTGGGCATCTTTGAAATACCTATACAAACTTGTTCCTACATAGTAACTTGCATCTTTGAATGAGAATCTGCTTGCTTACAGCAACGTGCTATATGTTCTGAATGCCCGAATTGGGAATCTGTGTCAAAACTTTGTTAGGAATTATGTGATCCTTACTAGCTGGAAGTAAGGGAGATGGGGCATGAAGTTATTTCTAGGAGTTGGACACATACCAAGTTTAGCTCAGTTCTGGGCATCTTTGAAATACCTATACAAACTTGTTCCTACATAGTAACTTGCAACTTTGAATGAGAATGTGCTTGCTTACAGCAACGTGCTATATGTTCTGAATGCCCGAATTGGGAATCTGTGTCAAAACTTTGTTAGGAATTATGTGGTCCTTACTAGCTGGAAGTAAGGGAGATGGGGCATGAAGTTATTTCTAGGAGTTGGAAATATACCAAGTTTAGCTCAGTTCTGGGCATCTTTGAAATACCTATAAAAACTTGTTCCTACATAGTAACTTGCATCTTTGAATGAGAATGTGCTTGCTTGCAGCAACGTGCTATATGTTCTGAATGCCCGAATTGGCAATCTGTGTCAAAACTTTGTTAGGAATTATGTGATCCTTACTAGCTGGAAGTAAGGGAGATGGGGCTTGAAGTTATTTCTAGGAGTTGGACACATACCAAGTTTAGCTCAGTTCTGGGCATCTTTGAAATACCTATACAAACTTGTTCCTACATAGTAACTTGCATCTTTGAATGAGAATCTGCTTGCTTACAGCAACGTGCTATATGTTCTGAATGCCCGAATTGGGAATCTGTGTCAAAACTTTGTTAGGAATTATGTGATCCTTACTAGCTGGAAGTAAGGGAGATGGGGCATGAAGTTATTTCTAGGAGTTGGACACATACCAAGTTTAGCTCAGTTCTGGGCATCTTTGAAATACCTATACAAACTTGTTCCTACATAGTAAGTTGCAACTTTGAATGAGAATGTGCTTGCTTGCAGCAACGTGCTATATGTTCTGAATGCCCGAATAGGGAATCTGTGTCAAAACTTTGTTAGGAATTATGTGATCCTTACTAGCTGGAAGTAAGTGAGATGGGGCATGAAGTTATTTCTAGGAGTTGGACACATACCAAGTTTAGCTCAGTTCTGCGCATCTTTGAAATACCTATACAAACTTGTTCCTACATAGTAACTTGCATCTTTGAATGAGAATGTGCTTGCTTACAGCAACGTGCTATATGTTCTGAATGCCCGAATTGGCAATCTGTGTCAAAACTTTGTTAGGAATTATGTGATCCTTACTAGCTGGAAGTAAGGGAGATGGGGCATGAAGTTATTTCTAGGAGTTGGACACATACCAAGTTTAGCTCAGTTCTGGGCATCTTTGAAATACCTATACAAACTTGTTGCTACATAGTAACTTACATCATTAATGAGAATCTGCTTGCTTACAGCAACGTGCTATATGTTCTGAATGCCCGAATTGGGAATCTGTGTCAAAACTTTGTTAGGAATTATGTGATCCTTACTAGCTGGAAGTAAGGGAGATGGGGCATGAAGTTATTTCTAGGAGTTGAACACATACCAAGTTTAGCTCAGTTCTGGGCATCTTTGAAATACCTATACAAACTTGTTCCTACCTAGTAACTTGCAACTTTGAATGAGAATGTGCTTGCTTACAGCAACGTGCTATATGTTCTGAATGCCCGAATTGGGAATCTGTGTCAAAACTTTGTTAGGAATTATGTGATCCTTACTAGCTGGAAGTAAGGGAGATGGGGCATGAAGTTATTTCTAGGAGTTGGACACATAGCAAGTTTAGCTCAGTTCTGGGCATCTTTGAAATACCTATACAAACTTGTTCCTACATAGTAACTTGCATCTTTGAATGAGAATGTGCTTGCTTACAGCAACGTGCTATATGTTCTGAATGCCCGAATTGGCAATCTGTGTCAAAACTTTGTTAGGAATTATGTGATCCTTACTAGCTGGAAGTAAGGGAGATGGGGCATGAAGTTATTTCTAGGAGTTGGACACATACCAAGTTTAGCTCCGTTCTGGGCATTTTTGAAATACCTATACAAACTTGTTCCTACATAGTAACTTGCAACTTTGAATGAGAATGTGCTTGCTTGCAGCAACGTGCTATATGTTCTGAATGCCCGAATAGGGAATCTGTGTCAAAACTTTGTTAGGAATTATGTGATCCTTACTAGCTGGAAGTAAGGGAGATGGAGCATGAAGTTATTTCTTGGAGTTGGACACATACCAAGTTTAGCTCCGTTCTGGGCATCTTTGAAATACCTGTAAAAACTTGTTCCTACCTAGTAACTTGCATCTTTGAATGAGAATGTGCTTGCTTGCAGCAACGTGCTATATGTTCTGAATGCCCGAATAGGGAATCTGTGTCAAAACTTTGTTAGGAATTATGTGATCCTTACTAGCTGGAAGTAAGGGAGATGGGGCATGAAGTTATTTCTAGGAGTTGGACACATACCAAGTTTAGCTCAGTTCTGGGCATCTTTGAAATACCTATACAAACTTGTTCCTACATAGTAACTTGCATCTTTGAATGAGAATGTGCTTGCTTGCAGCAACGTGCTATATGTTCTGTATGCCCGAATAGGGAATCTGTGTCAAAACTTTGTTAGGAATTATGTGATCCTTACTAGCTGGAAGTGAGGGAGATGGGGCATGAAGTTATTTCTAGGAGTTGGACACATAGCAAATTTAGCTCAGTTCTGGGCATCTTTGAAATACCTATACAAACTTGTTCCTACATAGTAACTTGCATCTTTGAATGAGAATGTGCTTGCTTGCAGCAACGTGCTATATGTTCTGAATGCCCGAATTGGGAATCTGTGTCAAAACTTTGTTAGGAATTATGTGATCTTTACTAGCTGGAAGTAAGGGAGATGGGGCATGAAGTTATTTCTAGGAGTTGGACACATACCAAGTTTGGCTCAGTTCTGGGCATCTTTGAAATACCTATACAAACTTGTTCCTACATAGTAACTTGCAACTTTGAATGAGAATGTGCTTGCTTACAGCAACGTGCTATATGTTCTGAATGCCCGAATTGGGAATCTGTGTCAAAACTTTGTTAGGAATTATGTGATCCTTACTAGCTGGAAGTAAGGGAGATGGGGCATGAAGTTATTTCTAGGAGTTGGACACATACCAAGTTTAGCTCAGATCTGGGCATCTTTGAAATACCTATACTAACTTGTTCCTACATAGTAACTTGCATCTTTGAATGAGAATGTTCTTGCTTACAGCAACGTGCTATATGTTCTGAATGCCCGAATTGGGAATCTGTGTCAAAACTTTGTTAGGAATTATGTGATCCTTACTAGCTGGAAGTAAGGGAGATGGGGCATGAAGTTATTTCTAGGAGTTGGACACATACCAAGTTTAGCTCAGTTCTGGGCATCTTTGAAATACCTATACAAACTTGTTCCTACCTAGTAACTTGCATCTTTGAATGAGAATGTGCTTGCTTACAGCAACGTGCTATATGTTCTGAATGCCCGAATTGGCAATCTGTGTCAAAACTTTGTTAGGAATTATGTGATCCTTACTAGGTGGAAGTAAGGGAGATGGGGCATGAAGTTATTTCTAGGAGTTGGACACATACCAAGTTTAGCTCAGTTCTGGGCATCTTTGAAATACCTATACGAACTTGTTCCTACATAGTAACTTGCATCTTTGAATGAGAATGTGCTCGCTTACAGCAACGTGCTATATGTTCTGAATGCCCGAATTGGGAATCTGTGTCAAAACTGTTAGGAATTATGTGATCCTTACTAGCTGGAAGTAAGGGAGATGGGGCATGAAGTTATTTCTAGGAGTTGGACACATACCAAGTTTAGCTCAGTTCTGGGCATCTTTGAAATACCTATACAAACTTGTTCCTACATAGTAACTTGCAACTTTGAATGAGAATGTGCTTGCTTACAGCAACGTGCTATATGTTCTGAATGCCCGAATTGGGAATCTGTGTCAAAACTTTGTTAGGAATAATGTGATCCTTACTAGCTGGAAGTAAGGGAGATGGGGCATGAAGTTATTTCTAGGAGTTGGACACATACCAAGTTTAGCTCAGTTCTGGGCATCTTTGAAATACCTATACAAACTTGTTCCTACATAGTAACTTGCATCTTTGAATGAGAATGTGCTTGCTTACAGCAACGTGCTATATGTTCTGAATGCCCGAATTGGCAATCTGTGTCAAAACTTTGTTAGGAATTATGTGATCCTTACTAGCTGGAAGTAAGGGAGATGGGGCATGAAGTTATTTCTAGGAGTTGGACACATACCAAGTTTAGCTCAGTTCTGGGCATCTTTGAAATACCTATACAAACTTGTTCCTACATAGTAACTTGCATCTTTGAATGAGAATGTGCTTGCTTACAGCAACGTGCTATAAGTTCTGAATGCCCGAATTGGCAATCTGTGTCAAATCTTTGTTAGGAATTATGTGATCCTTACTAGCTGGAAGTAAGGGAGATGGGGCATGAAGTTATTTCTAGGAGTTGGACACATACCAAGTTTAGCTCCGTTCTGGGCATTTTTGAAATACCTATACAAACTTGTTCCTACATAGTAACTTGCAACTTTGAATGAGAATGTGCTTGCTTGCAGCAACGTGCTATATGTTCTGAATGCCCGAATAGGGAATCTGTGTCAAAACTTTGTTAGGAATTATGTGATCCTTACTAGCTGGAAGTAAGGGAGATGGAGCATGAAGTTATTTCTTGGAGTTGGACACATACCAAGTTTAGCTCCGTTCTGGGCATCTTTGAAATACCTATAAAAACTTGTTCCTACCTAGTAACTTGCATCTTTGAATGAGAATGTGCTTGCTTGCAGCAACGTGCTATATGTTCTGAATGCCCGAATAGGGAATCTGTGTCAAAACTTTGTTAGGAATTATGTGATCCTTACTAGCTGGAAGTAAGGGAGATGGGGCATGAAGTTATTTCTAGGAGTTGGACACATACCAAGTTTAGCTCAGTTCTGGGCATCTTTGAAATACCTATACAAACTTGTTCCTACATAGTAACTTGCATCTTTGAATGAGAATGTGCTTGCTTGCAGCAACGTGCTATATGTTCTGTATGCCAGAATAGGGAATCTGTGTCAAAACTTTGTTAGGAATTATGTGATCCTTACTAGCTGGAAGGAAGGGAGATGGGGCATGAAGTTATTTCTAGGAGTTGGACACATAGCAAATTTAGCTCAGTTCTGGGCATCTTTGAAATACCTATACAAACTTGTTCCTACATAGTAACTTGCATCTTTGAATGAGAATGTGCTTGCTTGCAGCAACGTGCTATATGTTCTGAATGCCCGAATTGGGAATCTGTGTCAAAACTTTGTTAGGAATTATGTGATCTTTACTAGCTGGAAGTAAGGGAGATGGGGCATGAAGTTATTTCTAGGAGTTGGACACATACCAAGTTTAGCTCAGTTCTGGGCATCTTTGAAATACCTATACAAACTTGTTCCTACATAGTAACTTGCAACTTTGAATGAGAATGTGCTTGCTTACAGCAACGTGCTATATGTTCTGAATGCCCGAATTGGGAATCTGTGTCAAAACTTTGTTAGGAATTATGTGATCCTTACTAGCTGGAAGTAAGGGAGATGTGGCATGAAGTTATTTCTAGGAGTTGGACACATACCAAGTTTAGCTCAGTTCTGGGCATCTTTGAAATACCTATACAAACTTGTTCCTACCTAGTAACTTGCATCTTTGAATGAGAATGTGCTTGCTTACAGCAACGTGCTATATGTTCTGAATGCCCGAATTGGCAATCTGTGTCAAAACTTTGTTAGGAATTATGTGATCCTTACTAGGTGGAAGTAAGGGAGATGGGGCATGAAGTTATTTCTAGGAGTTGGACACATACCAAGTTTAGCTCAGTTCTGGGCATCTTTGAAATACCTATACGAACTTGTTCCTACATAGTAACTTGCATCTTTGAATGAGAATGTGCTCGCTTACAGCAACGTGCTATATGTTCTGAATGCCCGAATTGGGAATCTGTGTCAAAACTTTGTTAGGAATTATGTGATCCTTACTAGCTGGAAGTAAGGGAGATGGGGCATGAAGTTATTTCTAGGAGTTGGACACATACCAAGTTTAGCTCAGTTCTGGGCATCTTTGAAATACCTATACGAACTTGTTTCTACATAGTAACTTGCATCTTTGAATGAGAATGTGCTTGCTTACAGCAACGTGCTATATGTTCTGAATGCCCGAATTGGGAATCTGTGTCAAAACTTTGTTAGGAATTATGTGATCCTTACTAGCTGGAAGTAAGGGAGATGGGGCATGAAGTTATTTCTAGGAGTTGGACACATACCAAGTTTAGCTCAGTTCTGGGCATCTTTGAAATACCTATACAAACTTGTTCCTACATAGTAACTTGCATCTTTGAATGAAAATGGGCTTGCTTACAGCAACGTGCTATATGTTCTGAATGCCCGAATTGGGAATCTGTGTCAAAACTTTGTTAGGAATTATGTGTTCCTTACTAGCTGGAAGTAAGGGAGATGGGGCATGAAGTTATTTCTAGGAGTTGGACACATACCAAGTTTAGCTCAGTTCTGGGCATCTTTGAAATACCTATACGAACTTGTTTCTACATAGTAACTTGCATCTTTGAATGAGAATGTGCTTGCTTACAGCAACGTGCTATATGTTCTGAATGCCCGAATTGGCAATCTGTGTCAAAACTTTGTTAGGAATTATGTGATCCTTACTAGCTGGAAGTAAGGGAGATGGGGCATGAAGTTATTTCTAGGAGTTGGACACATACCAAGTTTAGCTCAGTTCTGGGCATCTTTGAAATACCTATACGAACTTGTTTCTACATAGTAACTTGCATCATTAATGAGAATCTGCTTGCTTACAGCAACGTGCTATATGTTCTGAATGCCCGAATTGGGAATCTGTGTCAAAACTTTGTTAGGAAATATGTGATCCTTACTAGCTGGAAGTAAGGGAGATGGGGCATGAAGTTATTTCTAGCAGTTGGACACATACCAAGTTTAGCTCAGTTCTGGGCATCTTTGAAATACCTATACAAACTTGTTCCTACATAGTAACTTGCATCTTTGAATGAGAATGTGCTTGCTTACAGCAACGTGCTATATGTTCTGAATGCCCGAATTGGGAATCTGTGTCAAAACTTTGTTAGGAATTATGTGATCCTTACTAGCTGGAAGTAAGGGAGATGGGGCATGAAGTTATTTCTAGGAGTTGGACACATACCAAGTTTAGCTCAGTTCTGGGCATCTTTGAAATACCTATACAAACTTGTTCCTACCTAGTAACTTGCATCTTTGAATGAGAATGTGCTTGCTTACAGCAACGTGCTATATGTTCTGAATGCCCGAATTGGCAATCTGTGTCAAAACTTTGTTAGGAATTATGTGATCCTTACTAGGTGGAAGTAAGGGAGATGGGGCATGAAGTTATTTCTAGGAGTTGGACACATACCAAGTTTAGCTCAGTTCTGGGCATCTTTGAAATACCTATACGAACTTGTTCCTACATAGTAACTTGCATCTTTGAATGAGAATGTGCTCGCTTACAGCAACGTGCTATATGTTCTGAATGCCCGAATTGGGAATCTGTGTCAAAACTGTTAGGAATTATGTGATCCTTACTAGCTGGAAGTAAGGGAGATGGGGCATGAAGTTATTTCTAGGAGTTGGACACATACCAAGTTTAGCTCAGTTCTGGGCATCTTTGAAATACCTATACAAACTTGTTCCTACAGAGTAACTTGCAACTTTGAATGAGAATGTGCTTGCTTACAGCAACGTGCTATATGTTCTGAATGCCCGAATTGGGAATCTGTGTCAAAACTTTGTTAGGAATAATGTGATCCTTACTAGCTGGAAGTAAGGGAGAAGGGGCATGAAGTTATTTCTAGGAGTTGGACACATACCAAGTTTAGCTCAGTTCTGGGCATCTTTGAAATACCTATACAAACTTGTTCCTACATAGTAACTTGCATCTTTGAATGAGAATGTGCTTGCTTACAGCAACGTGCTATATGTTCTGAATGCCCGAATTGGCAATCTGTGTCAAAACTTTGTTAGGAATTATGTGATCCTTACTAGCTGGAAGTAAGGGAGATGGGGCATGAAGTTATTTCTAGGAGTTGGACACATACCAAGTTTAGCTCAGTTCTGGGCATCTTTGAAATACCTATACAAACTTGTTCCTACATAGTAACTTGCATCTTTGAATGAGAATGTGCTTGCTTACAGCAACGTGCTATAAGTTCTGAATGCCCGAATTGGCAATCTGTGTCAAATCTTTGTTAGGAATTATGTGATCCTTACTAGCTGGAAGTAAGGGAGATGGGGCATGAAGTTATTTCTAGGAGTTGGACACATACCAAGTTTAGCTCCGTTCTGGGCATTTTTGAAATACCTATACAAACTTGTTCCTACATAGTAACTTGCAACTTTGAATGAGAATGTGCTTGCTTGCAGCAACGTGCTATATGTTCTGAATGCCCGAATAGGGAATCTGTGTCAAAACTTTGTTAGGAATTATGTGTTCCTTACTAGCTGAAAGTAAGGGAGATGGGGCATGAAGTTATTTCTAGGAGTTGGACACATACCAAGTTTAGCTCAGTTCTGGGCATCTTTGAAATACCTATACAAACTTGTTCCTACATAGTAACTTGCATCTTTGAATGAGAATCTGCTTGCTTACAGCAACGTGCTATATGTTCTGAATGCCCTAATTGGGAATTTGTGTCAAAACTTTGTTAGGAATTATGTGATCCTTACTAGCTGGAAGTAAGGGAGATGGGGCATGAAGTTATTTCTAGGAGTTGGACACATACCAAGTTTAGCTCAGTTCTGGGCATCTTTGAAATACCTATACGAACTTGTTCCTACATAGTAACTTGCCTCTTTGAATGAGAATGTGCTTGCTTACAGCAACGTGCTATATGTTCTGAATGCCCGAATTGGGATTCTGTGTCAAAATTTTGTTAGGAATTATGTGATCCTTAACAGCTGGAAGTAAGGGAGATGGGGCATGAAGTTATTTCTAGGAGTTGGACACATACCAAGTTTAGCTCAGTTCTGGGCATCTTTGAAATACCTATACGAACTTGTTCCTACATAGTAACATGCATCTTTGAATGAGAATGTGCTTGCTTACAGCAACGTGCTATATGTTCTGAATGCCTGAATTGGGAATCTGTGTCAAAACTTTGTTAGGAATTATGTGATCCTTACTAGCTGGAAGTAAGGGAGATGGGGCATGAAGTTATTTCTAGGAGTTGGACACATAGCAAGTTTAGCTCAGTTCTGGGCATCTTTGAAATACCTATACAAACTTGTTCCTACATAGTAACTTGCAACTTTGATTGAGAATGTGCTTGCTTACAGCAACGTGCTATATGTTCTGAATGCCCGAATTGGGAATCTGTGTCAAAACTTTGTTAGGAATTATGTGATCCTTACTAGCTGGAAGTAAGGGAGATGGGGCATGAAGTTATTTCTAGGAGTTGGACACATACCAAGTTTAGCTCAGTTCTGGGCATCTTTGAAATACCTATACAAACTTGTTCCTACATAGTAACTTGCATCTTTGAATGAGAATGTGCTTGCTTACAGCAACGTGCTATATGTTCTGAATGCCCGAATTGGGAATCTGTGTCAAATCTTTGTTAGGAATTATGTGATCCTTACTAGCTGGAAGTAAGGGAGATGGGGCATGAAGTTATTTCTAGGAGTTGGACACATACCAAGTTTAGCTCAGTTCTGGGCATCTTTGAAATACCTATACAAACTTGTTCCTACATAGTAACTTGCATCTTTGAATGAGAATGTGCTTGCTTACAGCAACGTGCTATATGTTCTGAATGCCCGAATTGGGAATCTGTGTCAAAACTTTGTTAGGAATTATGTGATCCTTACTAGCTGGAAGTAAGGGAGATGGGGCATGAAGTTATTTCTAGGAGTTGGACACATACCAAGTTTAGCTCAGTTCTGGGCATCTTTGAAATACCTATACAAACTTGTTCCTACATAGTAACTTGCATCTTTGAATGAGAATCTGCTTGCTTACAGCAACGTGCTATATGTTCTGAATGCCCGAATTGGGAATCTGTGTCAAAACTTTGTTAGGAATTCTGTGATCCTTATTAGCTGGAAGTAAGGGAGATGGGGCATGAAGTTATTTCTAGGAGTTGGACACATACCAAGTTTAGCTCAGTTCTGGGCATCTTTGAAATACCTATACAAACTTGTTCCTACATAGTAACTTGCAACTTTGAATGAGAATCTGCTTGCTTACAGCAACGTGCTATATGTTCTGAATGCCCGAATTGGGAATCTGTGTCAAAACTTTGTTAGGAATTATGTGATCCTTACTAGCTGGAAGTA
Organism: Diceros bicornis minor; assembly: GCF_020826845.1. NCBI lineage: Eukaryota > Metazoa > Chordata > Mammalia > Perissodactyla > Rhinocerotidae > Diceros > Diceros bicornis. The sequence continues at coordinate 79,441,551 of NC_080750.1, read as the reverse complement.
AGGGAGATGGGGCATGAAGTTATTTCTAGGAGTTGGACACATACCAAGTTTAGCTCAGTTCTGGGCATCTTTGAAATACCTATACGAACTTGTTCCTACATAGTAACTTGCATCTTTGAATGAGAATGTGCTTGCTTACATCAACGTGCTATATGTTCTGAATGCCCGAATTGGGAATCTGTGTCAAAATTTTGTTAGGAATTATGTGATCCTTACTAGCTGGAAGTAAGGGAGATGGGGCATGAAGTTATTTCTAGGAGTTGGACACATACCAAGTTTAGCTCAGTTCTGGGCATCTTTGAAATACCTATACAAACTTGTTGCTACATAGTAACTTGCATCATTAATGAGAATCTGCTTGCTTACAGCAACGTGCTATATGTTCTGAATGCCCGAATTGGGAATCTGTGTCAAAACTTTGTTAGGAAATATGTGATCCTTACTAGCTGGAAGTAAGGGAGATGGGGCATGAAGTTATTTCTAGGAGTTGGACACATACCAAGTTTAGCTCAGTTCTGGGCATCTTTGAAATACCTATACAAACTTGTTGCTACATAGTAACTTGCAACTTTGAATGAGAATGTGCTTGCTTACAGCAACGTGCTATATGTTCTGAATGCCCGAATTGGGAATCTGTGTCAAAACTTTGTTAGGAATTATGTGATCGTTACTAGCTGGAAGTAAGGGAGATGGGGCATGAAGTTATTTCTAGGAGTTGGACACATACCAAGTTTAGCTCAGTTCTGGGCATCTTTGAAATACCTATACAAACTTGTTCCTACATAGTAACTTGCAACTTTGATTGAGAATGTGCTTGCTTACAGCAACGTGCTATATGTTCTGAATGCCCGAATTGGGAATCTGTGTCAAAACTTTGTTAGGAATTATGTGATCCTTACTAGCTGGAAGTAAGGGAGATGGGGCATGAAGTTATTTCTAGGAGTTGGACACATACCAAGTTTAGCTCAGTTCTGGGCATCTTTGAAATACCTATACAAACTTGTTCCTACATAGTAACTTGCATCTTTGAATGAGAATGTGCTTGCTTACAGCAACGTGCTATATGTTCTGAATGCCCGAATTGGGAATCTGTGTCAAATCTTTGTTAGGAATTATGTGATCCTTACTAGCTGGAAGTAAGGGAGATGGGGCATGAAGTTATTTCTAGGAGTTGGACACATACCAAGTTTAGCTCAGTTCTGGGCATCTTTGAAATACCTATACAAACTTGTTCCTACATAGTAACTTGCATCTTTGAATGAGAATGTGCTTGCTTACAGCAACGTGCTATATGTTCTGAATGCCCGAATTGGGAATCTGTGTCAAAACTTTGTTAGGAATTATGTGATCCTTACTAGCTGGAAGTAAGGGAGATGGGGCATGAAGTTATTTCTAGGAGTTGGACACATACCAAGTTTAGCTCAGTTCTGGGCATCTTTGAAATACCTATACAAACTTCTTCCTACATAGTAACTTGCATCTTTGAATGAGAATCTGCTTGCTTACAGCAACGTGCTATATGTTCTGAATGCCCGAATTGGGAATCTGTGTCAAAACTTTGTTAGGAATTATGTGATCCTTATTAGCTGGAAGTAAGGGAGATGGGGCATGAAGTTATTTCTAGGAGTTGGACACATACCAAGTTTAGCTCAGTTCTGGGCATCTTTGAAATACCTATACAAACTTGTTCCTACATAGTAACTTGCAACTTTGAATGAGAATCTGCTTGCTTACAGCAACGTGCTATATGTTCTGAATGCCCGAATTGGGAATCTGTGTCAAAACTTTGTTAGGAATTATGTGATCCTTACTAGCTGGAAGTAAGGGAGATGGGGCATGAAGTTATTTCTAGGAGTTGGACACATACCAAGTTTAGCTCAGTTCTGGGCATCTTTGAAATACCTATACAAACTTGTTCCTACATAGTAACTTGCATCTTTGAATGAGAATCTGCTTGCTTACAGCAACGTGCTATATGTTCTGAATGCCCGAATTGGGAATCTGTGTCAAAACTTTGTTAGGAATTATGTGATCCTTACTAGCTGGAAGTAAGGGAGATGGGGCATGAAGTTATTTCTAGGAGTTGGACACATACCAAGTTTAGCTCAGTTCTGGGCATCTTTGAAATACCTATACGAACTTGTTTCTACATAGTAACTTGCATCTTTGAATGAGAATGTGCTTGCTTACAGCAACGTGCTATATGTTCTGAATGCCCGAATTGGCAATCTGTGTCAAAACTTTGTTAGGAATTATGTGATCCTTACTAGCTGGAAGTAAGGGAGATGGGGCATGAAGTTATTTCTAGGAGTTGGACACATACCAAGTTTAGCTCAGTTCTGGGCATCTTTGAAATACCTATACGAACTTGTTGCTACATAGTAACTTGCATCATTAATGAGAATCTGCTTGCTTACAGCAACGTGCTATATGTTCTGAATGCCCGAATTGGGAATCTGTGTCAAAACTTTGTTAGGAAATATGTGATCCTTACTAGCTGGAAGTAAGGGAGATGGGGCATGAAGTTATTTCTAGCAGTTGGACACATACCAAGTTTAGCTCAGTTCTGGGCATCTTTGAAATACCTATACAAACTTGTTGCTACATAGTAACTTGCAACTTTGAATGAGAATGTGCTTGCTTACAGCAACGTGCTATATGTTCTGAATGCCCGAATTGGGAATCTGTGTCAAAACATTGTTAGGAATTATGTGATCCTTACTAGCTGGAAGTAAGGGAGATGGGGCATGAAGTTATTTCTAGGAGTTGGACACATACCAAGTTTAGCTCAGTTCTGGGCATCTTTGAAATACCTATACAAACTTGTTCCTACATAGTAACTTGCAACTTTGAATGAGAATGTGCTTGCTTACAGCAACGTGCTCTATGTTCTGAATGCCCGAATTGGGAATCTGTGTCAAAACTTTGTTAGGAATTATGTGATCCTTACTAGCTGGAAGTAAGGGAGATGGGGCATGAAGTTATTTCTAGGAGTTGGACACATAGCAAGTTTAGCTCAGTTCTGGGCATCTTTGAAATACCTATACAAACTTGTTCCTACATAGTAACTTGCATCTTTGAATGGGAATGTGCTTGCTTACAGCAACGTGCTATATGTTCTGAATGCCCGAATTGGGAATCTGTGTCAAAACTTTGTTAGGAATTATGTGATCCTTACTAGCTGGAAGTAAGGGAGATGGGGCTTGAAGTTATTTCTAGGAGTTGGACACATACCAAGTTTAGCTCAGTTCTGGGCATCTTTGAAATACCTATACAAACTTGTTCCTACATAGTAACTTGCCTCTTTGAATGAGAATGTGCTTGCTTACAGCAACGTGCTATATGTTCTGAATGCCCGAATTGGGAATCTGTGTCAAAATTTTGTTAGGAATTATGTGATCCTTAACAGCTGGAAGTAAGGGAGATGGGGCATGAAGTTATTTCTAGGAGTTGGACACATACCAAGTTTAGCTCAGTTCTGGGCATCTTTGAAATACCTATACGAACTTGTTCCTACATAGTAACATGCATCTTTGAATGAGAATGTGCTTGCTTACAGCAACGTGCTATATGTTCTGAATGCCCGAATTGGGAATCTGTGTCAAAACTTTGTTAGGAATTATGTGATCCTTACTAGCTGGAAGTAAGGGAGATGGGGCATGAAGTTATTTCTAGGAGTTGGACACATAGCAAGTTTAGCTCAGTTCTGGGCATCTTTGAAATACCTATACAAACTTGTTCCTACATAGTAACTTGCATCTTTGAATGAGAATGTGCTTGCTTACAGCAACGTGCTATATGTTCTGAATGCCCGAATTGGCAATCTGTGTCAAAACTTTGTTAGGAATTATGTGATCCTTACTAGCTGGAAGTAAGGGAGATGGGGCATGAAGTTATTTCTAGGAGTTGGACACATACCAAGTTTAGCTCAGTTCTGGGCATCTTTGAAATACCTATACAAACTTGTTGCTACATAGTAACTTGCATCATTAATGAGAATCTGCTTGCTTACAGCAACGTGCTATATGTTCTGAATGCCCGATTTGGGAATCTGTGTCAAAACTTTGTTAGGAAATATGTGATCCTTAGAAGCTGGAAGTAAGGGAGATGGGGCATGAAGTTATTTCTAGGAGTTGGACACATACCAAGTTTAGCTCAGTTCTGGGCATCTTTGAAATACCTATACAAACTTGTTGCTACATAGTAACTTGCAACTTTGAATGAGAATGTGCTTGCTTACAGCAACGTGCTATATGTTCTGAATGCCCGAATTGGGAATCTGTGTCAAAACTTTGTTAGGAATTATGTGATCCTTACTAGCTGGAAGTAAGGGAGATGGGGCATGAAGTTATTTCTAGGAGTTGGACACATACCAAGTTTAGCTCAGTTCTGGGCATCTTTGAAATACCTATACAAACTTGTTCCTACATAGTAACTTGCAACTTTGATTGAGAATGTGCTTGCTTACAGCAACGTGCTATATGTTCTGAATGCCCGAATTGGGAATCTGTGTCAAAACTTTGTTAGGAATTATGTGATCCTTACTAGCTGGAAGTAAGGGAGATGGGGCATGAAGTTATTTCTAGGAGTTGGACACATAGCAAGTTTAGCTCAGTTCTGGGCATCTTTGAAATACCTATACAAACTTGTTCCTACATAGTAACTTGCATCTTTGAATGAGAATGTGCTTGCTTACAGCAACGTGCTATATGTTCTGAATGCCCGAATTGGGAATCTGTGTCAAATCTTTGTTAGGAATTATGTGATCCTTACTAGCTGGAAGTAAGGGAGATGGGGCATGAAGTTATTTCTAGGAGTTGGACACATACCAAGTTTAGCTCAGTTCTGGGCATCTTTGAAATACCTATACAAACTTGTTCCTACATAGTAACTTGCATCTTTGAATGAGAATGTGCTTGCTTACAGCAACGTGCTATATGTTCTGAATGCCCGAATTGGGAATCTGTGTCAAAACTTTGTTAGGAATTATGTGATCCTTACTAGCTGGAAGTAAGGGAGATGGGGCATGAAGTTATTTCTAGGAGTTGGACACATACCAAGTTTAGCTCAGTTCTGGGCATCTTTGAAATACCTATACAAACTTGTTCCTACATAGTAACTTGCATCTTTGAATGAGAATCTGCTTGCTTACAGCAACGTGCTATATGTTCTGAATGCCCGAATTGGGAATCTGTGTCAAAACTTTGTTAGGAATTATGTGATCCTTATTAGCTGGAAGTAAGGGAGATGGGGCATGAAGTTATTTCTAGGAGTTGGACACATACCAAGTTTAGCTCAGTTCTGGGCATCTTTGAAATACCTATACAAACTTGTTCCTACATAGTAACTTGCAACTTTGAATGAGAATCTGCTTGCTTACAGCAACGTGCTATATGTTCTGAATGCCCGAATTGGGAATCTGTGTCTAAACTTTGTTAGGAATTATGTGATCCTTACTAGCTGGAAGTAAGGGAGATGGGGCATGAAGTTATTTCTAGGAGTTGGACACATACCAAGTTTAGCTCAGTTCTGGGCATCTTTGAAATACCTATACAAACTTGTTCCTACATAGTAACTTGCAACTTTGAATGAGAATCTGCTTGCTTACAGCAACGTGCTATATGTTCTGAATGCCCGAATTGGGCATCTGTGTCAAAACTTTGTTAGGAATTATGTGATCCTTACTAGCTGGAAGTAAGGGAGATGGGGCATGAAGTTATTTCTAGGAGTTGGACACATACCAAGTTTAGCTCAGTTCTGGGCATCTTTGAAATACCTATACGAACTTGTTTCTACATAGTAACTTGCATCTTTGAATGAGAATGTGCTTGCTTACAGCAACGTGCTATATGTTCTGAATGCCCGAATTGGCAATCTGTGTCAAAACTTTGTTAGGAATTATGTGATCCTTACTAGCTGGAAGTAAGGGAGATGGGGCATGAAGTTATTTCTAGGAGTTGGACACATACCAAGTTTAGCTCAGTTCTGGGCATCTTTGAAATACCTATACGAACTTGTTGCTACATAGTAACTTGCATCATTAATGAGAATCTGCTTGCTTACAGCAACGTGCTATATGTTCTGAATGCCCGAATTGGGAATCTGTGTCAAAACTTTGTTAGGAATTATGTGATCCTTACTAGCTGGAAGTAAGGGAGATGGGGCATGAAGTTATTTCTAGGAGTTGGACACATACCAAGTTTAGCTCAGTTCTGGGCATCTTTGAAATACCTATACAAACTTGTTCCTACATAGTAACTTGCATCTTTGAATGAGAATGTGCTTGCTTACAGCAACGTGCTATATGTTCTGAATGCCCGAATTGGCAATCTGTGTCAAAACTTTGTTAGGAATTATGTGATCCTTACTAGCTGGAAGTAAGGGAGATGGGGCATGAAGTTATTTCTAGGAGTTGGACACATACCAAGTTTAGCTCAGTTCTGGGCATCTTTGAAATACCTATACAAACTTGTTGCTACATAGTAACTTGCATCATTAATGAGAATCTGCTTGCTTACAGCAACGTGCTATATGTTCTGAATGCCCGAATTGGGAATCTGTGTCAAAACTTTGTTAGGAAATATGTGATCCTTAGAAGCTGGAAGTAAGGGAGATGGGGCATGAAGTTATTTCTAGGAGTTGGACACATACCAAGTTTAGCTCAGTTCTGGGCATCTTTGAAATACCTATACAAACTTGTTGCTACATAGTAACTTGCAACTTTGAATGAGAATGTGCTTGCTTACAGCAACGTGCTATATGTTCTGAATGCCCGAATTGGGAATCTGTGTCAAAACTTTGTTAGGAATTATGTGATCCTTACTAGCTGGAAGTAAGGGAGATGGGGCATGAAGTTATTTCTAGGAGTTGGACACATACCAAGTTTAGCTCAGTTCTGGGCATCTTTGAAATACCTATACAAACTTGTTCCTACATAGTAACTTGCATCTTTGAATGAGAATGTGCTTGCTTACAGCAACGTGCTATATGTTCTGAATGCCCGAATTGGGAATCTGTGTCAAAACTTTGTTAGGAATTATGTGATCCTTACTAGCTGGAAGTAAGGGAGATGGGGCATGAAGTTATTTCTAGGAGTTGGACACATACCAAGTTTAGCTCAGTTCTGGGCATCTTTGAAATACCTATACAAACTTGTTCCTACATAGTAACTTGCATCTTTGAATGAGAATCTGCTTGCTTACAGCAACGTGCTATATGTTCTGAATGCCCGAATTGGGAATCTGTGTCAAAACTTTGTTAGGAATTATGTGATCCTTATTAGCTGGAAGTAAGGGAGATGGGGCATGAAGTTATTTCTAGGAGTTGGACACATACCAAGTTTAGCTCAGTTCTGGGCATCTTTGAAATACCTATACAAACTTGTTCCTACATAGTAACTTGCAACTTTGAATGAGAATCTGCTTGCTTACAGCAACGTGCTATATGTTCTGAATGCCCGAATTGGGAATCTGTGTCAAAACTTTGTTAGGAATTATGTGATCCTTACTAGCTGGAAGTAAGGGAGATGGGGCATGAAGTTATTTCTAGGAGTTGGACACATACCAAGTTTAGCTCAGTTCTGGGCATCTTTGAAATACCTATACAAACTTGTTCCTACATAGTAACTTGCAACTTTGAATGAGAATCTGCTTGCTTACAGCAACGTGCTATATGTTCTGAATGCCCGAATTGGGCATCTGTGTCAAAACTTTGTTAGGAATTATGTGATCCTTACTAGCTGGAAGTAAGGGAGATGGGGCATGAAGTTATTTCTAGGAGTTGGACACATACCAAGTTTAGCTCAGTTCTGGGCATCTTTGAAATACCTATACGAACTTGTTTCTACATAGTAACTTGCATCTTTGAATGAGAATGTGCTTGCTTACAGCAACGTGCTATATGTTCTGAATGCCCGAATTGGCAATCTGTGTCAAAACTTTGTTAGGAATTATGTGATCCTTACTAGCTGGAAGTAAGGGAGATGGGGCATGAAGTTATTTCTAGGAGTTGGACACATACCAAGTTTAGCTCAGTTCTGGGCATCTTTGAAATACCTATACGAACTTGTTGCTACATAGTAACTTGCATCATTAATGAGAATCTGCTTGCTTACAGCAACGTGCTATATGTTCTGAATGCCCGAATTGGGAATCTGTGTCAAAACTTTGTTAGGAATTATGTGATCCTTACTAGCTGGAAGTAAGGGAGATGGGGCATGAAGTTATTTCTAGGAGTTGGACACATACCAAGTTTAGCTCAGTTCTGGGCATCTTTGAAATACCTATACAAACTTGTTCCTACATAGTAACTTGCATCTTTGAATGAGAATGTGCTTGCTTACAGCAACGTGCTATATGTTCTGAATGCCCGAATTGGCAATCTGTGTCAAAACTTTGTTAGGAATTATGTGATCCTTACTAGCTGGAAGTAAGGGAGATGGGGCATGAAGTTATTTCTAGGAGTTGGACACATACCAAGTTTAGCTCAGTTCTGGGCATCTTTGAAATACCTATACAAACTTGTTGCTACATAGTAACTTGCATCATTAATGAGAATCTGCTTGCTTACAGCAACGTGCTATATGTTCTGAATGCCCGAATTGGGAATCTGTGTCAAAACTTTGTTAGGAAATATGTGATCCTTAGAAGCTGGAAGTAAGGGAGATGGGGCATGAAGTTATTTCTAGGAGTTGGACACATACCAAGTTTAGCTCAGTTCTGGGCATCTTTGAAATACCTATACAAACTTGTTCCTACATAGTAACTTGCATCTTTGAATGAGAATGTGCTTGCTTACAGCAACGTGCTATATGTTCTGAATGCCCGAATTGGGAATCTGTGTCAAAATTTTGTTAGGAATTATGTGATCCTTAACAGCTGGAAGTAAGGGAGATGGGGCATGAAGTTATTTCTAGGAGTTGGACACATACCAAGTTTAGCTCAGTTCTGGGCATCTTTGAAATACCTATACGAACTTGTTCCTACATAGTAACATGCATCTTTGAATGAGAATGTGCTTGCTTACAGCAACGTGCTATATGTTCTGAATGCCCGAATTGGGAATCTGTGTCAAAATTTGTTAGGAATTATGTGATCCTTACTAGCTGGAAGTAAGGGAGATGGGGCATGAAGTTATTTCTAGGAGTTGGACACATACCAAGTTTAGCTCAGTTCTGGGCATCTTTGAAATACCTATACAAACTTGTTCCTACATAGTAACTTGCATCTTTGAATGAGAATGTGCTTGCTTACAGCAACGTGCTATATGTTCTGAATGCCCGAATTGGCAATCTGTGTCAAAACTTTGTTAGGAATTATGTGATCCTTACTAGCTGGAAGTAAGGGAGATGGGGCATGAAGTTATTTCTAGGAGTTGGACACATACCAAGTTTAGCTCAGTTCTGGGCATCTTTGAAATACCTATACAAACTTGTTGCTACATAGTAACTTGCATCATTAATGAGAATCTGCTTGCTTACAGCAACGTGCTATATGTTCTGAATGCCCGAATTGGGAATCTGTGTCAAAACTTTGTTAGGAAATATGTGATCCTTACTAGCTGGAAGTAAGGGAGATGGGGCATGAAGTTATTTCTAGGAGTTGGACACATACCAAGTTTAGCTCAGTTCTGGGCATCTTTGAAATACCTATACAAACTTGTTGCTACATAGTAACTTGCAACTTTGAATGAGAATGTGCTTGCTTACAGCAACGTGCTATATGTTCTGAATGCCCGAATTGGGAATCTGTGTCAAAACTTTGTTAGGAATTATGTGATCGTTACTAGCTGGAAGTAAGGGAGATGGGGCATGAAGTTATTTCTAGGAGTTGGACACATACCAAGTTTAGCTCAGTTCTGGGCATCTTTGAAATACCTATACAAACTTGTTCCTACATAGTAACTTGCAACTTTGATTGAGAATGTGCTTGCTTACAGCAACGTGCTATATGTTCTGAATGCCCGAATTGGGAATCTGTGTCAAAACTTTGTTAGGAATTATGTGATCCTTACTAGCTGGAAGTAAGGGAGATGGGGCATGAAGTTATTTCTAGGAGTTGGACACATACCAAGTTTAGCTCAGTTCTGGGCATCTTTGAAATACCTATACAAACTTGTTCCTACATAGTAACTTGCATCTTTGAATGAGAATGTGCTTGCTTACAGCAACGTGCTATATGTTCTGAATGCCCGAATTGGGAATCTGTGTCAAAACTTTGTTAGGAATTATGTGATCCTTACTAGCTGGAAGTAAGGGAGATGGGGCATGAAGTTATTTCTAGGAGTTGGACACATACCAAGTTTAGCTCAGTTCTGGGCATCTTTGAAATACCTATACAAAATTGTTCCTACATAGTAACTTGCATCTTTGAATGAGAATGTGCTTGCTTACAGCAACGTGCTATATGTTCTGAATGCCCGAATTGGGAATCTGTGTCAAAACTTTGTTAGGAATTATGTGATCCTTATTAGCTGGAAGTAAGGGAGATGGGGCATGAAGTTATTTCTAGGAGTTGGACACATACCAAGTGTAGCTCAGTTCTGGGCATCTTTGAAATACCTATACAAACTTGTTCCTACATAGTAACTTGCATCTTTGAATGAGAATCTGCTTGCTTACAGCAACGTGCTATATGTTCTGAATGCCCGAATTGGGAATCTGTGTCAAAACTTTGTTAGGAATTATGTGATCCTTACTAGCTGGAAGTAAGGGAGATGGGGCATGAAGTTACTTCTAGGAGTTGGACACATACCAAGTTTAGCTCAGTTCTGGGCATCTTTGAAATACCTATACAAACTTGTTCCTACATAGTAACTTGCAACTTTGAATGAGAATCTGCTTGCTTACAGCAACGTGCTATATGTTCTGAATGCCCGAATTGGGAATCTGTGTCAAAACTTTGTTAGGAATTATGTGATCCTTACTAGCTGGAAGTAAGGGAGATGGGGCATGAAGTTATTTCTAGGAGTTGGACACATACCAAGTTTAGCTCAGTTCTGGGCATCTTTGAAATACCTATACAAACTTGTTGCTACATAGTAACTTGCATCTTTGAATGAGAATGTGCTTGCTTGCAACAACGTGCTATATGTTCTGAATGCCCGAATAGGGAATCTGTGTCAAAACTTTGTTAGGAATTATGTGATCCTTACTAGCTGGAAGTAAGGGAGATGGGGCATGAAGTTATTTCTAGGAGTTGGACACATACCAAGTTTAGCTCAGTTCTGGGCATCTTTGAAATACCTATACAAACTTGTTCCTACATAGTAACTTGCATCTTTGAATGAGAATGTGCTTGCTTGCAGCAACGTGCTATATGTTCTGAATGCCCGAATAGGGAATCTGTGTCAAAACTTTGTTAGGAATTATGTGATCCTTACTAGCTGGAAGGAAGGGAGATGGGGCATGAAGTTATTTCTAGGAGTTGGACACATAGCAAATTTAGCTCAGTTCTGGGCATCTTTGAAATACCTATACAAACTTGTTCCTACATAGTAACTTGCATCTTTGAATGAGAATGTGCTTGCTTGCAGCAACGTGCTATATGTTCTGAATGCCCGAATTGGGAATCTGTGTCAAAACTTTGTTAGGAATTATGTGATCTTTACTAGCTGGAAGGAAGGGAGATGGGGCATGAAGTTATTTCTAGGAGTTGGACACATACCAAGTTTAGCTCAGTTCTGGGCATCTTTGAAATACCTATACAAACTTGTTCCTACATAGTAACTTGCAACTTTGAATGAGAATGTGCTTGCTTACAGCAACGTGCTATATGTTCTGAATGCCCGAATTGGGAATCTGTGTCAAAACTTTGTTAGGAATTATGTGATCCTTACTAGCTGGAAGTAAGGGAGATGGGGCATGAAGTTATTTCTAGGAGTTGGACACATACCAAGTTTAGCTCAGTTCTGGGCATCTTTGAAATACCTATACTAACTTGTTCCTACATAGTAACTTGCACCTTTGAATGAGAATGTTCTTGCTTACAGCAACGTGCTATATGTTCTGAATGCCCGAATTGGGAATCTGTGTCAAAACTTTGTTAGGAATCATGTGATCCTTACTAGCTGGAAGTAAGGGAGATGGGGCATGAAGTTATTTCTAGGAGTTGGACACATACCAAGTTTAGCTCAGTTCTGGGCATCTTTGAAATACCTATACAAACTTGTTCCTACCTAGTAACTTGCATCTTTGAATGAGAATCTGCTTGCTTACAGCAACGTGCTATATGTTCTGAATGCCCGAATAGGGAATCTGTGTCAAAACTTTGTTAGGAATTATGTGATCCTTACTAGCTGGAAGTAAGGGAGATGGGGCGTGAAGTTATTTCTAGGAGTTGGACACATACCAAGTTTAGCTCAGTTCTGGGCATCTTTGAAATACCTATACAAACTTGTTCCTACATAGTAACTTGCATCTTTGAATGAAAATGTGCTTGCTTACAGCAACGTGCTATATGTTCTGAATGCCCGAATTGGGAATGTGTGTCAAAACTTTGTTAGGAATTATGTGATCCTTACTAGCTGAAAGTAAGGGAGATGGGGCGTGAAGTTATTTCTAGGAGTTGGACACATACCAAGTTTAGCTCAGTTCTGGGCATCTTTGAAATACCTATACAAACTTGTTCCTACATAGTAACATGCAACTTTGAATGAGAATGTGCTTGCTTACAGCAACGTGCTATATGTTCTGAATGCCCGAATTGGGAATCTGTGTCAAAACTTTGTTAGGAATTATGTGATCCTTACTAGCTGGAAGTAAGGGAGATGGGGCATGAAGTTATTTCTAGGAGTTGGACACATACCAAGTTTAGCTCAGTTCTGGGCATCATTGAAATACCTATACAAACTTGTTCCTACATAGTAACTTGCAACTTTGAATGAGAATGTGCTTGCTTGCAGCAACGTGCTATATGTTCTGAATGCCCGAATTGGGAATCTGTGTCAAAACTTTGTTAGGAATTATGTGATCCTTACTAGCTGGAAGTAAGGGAGATGGGGCATGAAGTTATTTCTAGGAGTTGGACACATACCAAGTTTAGCTCAGTTCTGGGCATCTTTGAAATACCTATACAAACTTGTTCCTACATAGTAACTTGCATCATTGAATGAGAATGTGCTTGCTTGCAGCAACGTGCTATATGTTCTGAATGCCCGAATAGGGAATCTGAGTCAAAACTTTGTTAGGAATTATGTGATCCTTACTAGCTGGAAGTAAGGGAGATGGGGCATGAAGTTATTTCTAGGAGTTGGACACATACCAAGTTTAGCTCAGTTCTGGGCATCTTTGAAATACCTATACAAACTTGTTCCTACATAGTAACTTGCATCTTTGAATGAGAATGTGCTTGCTTGCAGCAACGTGCTATATGTTCTGAATGCCCGAATTGGGAATCTGTGTCAAAACTTTGTTAGGAATTATGTGATCCTTACTAGCTGGAAGTAAGGGAGATGGGGCATGAAGTTATTTCTAGGAGTTGGACACATACCAAGTTTAGCTCAGTTCTGGGCATCTTTGAAATACCTATACAAACTTGTTCCTACATAGTAACTTGCATCTTTGAATGAGAATGTGCTTGCTTACAGCAACGTGCTATATGTTCTGAATGCCCGAATTGGGAATCTGTGTCAAATCTTTGTTAGGAATTATGTGATCCTTACTAGCTGGAAGTAAGGGAGATGGGGCATGAAGTTATTTCTAGGAGTTGGACACATACCAAGTTTAGCTCAGTTCTGGGAATCTTTGAAATACCTATACAAACTTGTTCCTACATAGTAACTTGCTACTTTGAATGAGAATCTGCTTGCTTACAGCAACGTGCTATATGTTCTGAATGCCCGAATTGGGAATCTGTGTCAAAACTTTGTTAGGAATTATGTGATCCTTACTAGCTGGAAGTAAGGGAGATGGGGCATGAAGTTATTTCTAGGAGTTGGACACATACCAAGTTTAGCTCAGTTCTGGGCATCTTTGAAATACCTATACAAACTTGTTCCTACATAGTAATTTGCAACTTTGAATGAGAATGTGCTTGCTTACAGCAACGTGCTATATGTTCTGAATGCCCGAATTGGGAATCTGTGTCAAAACTTTGTTAGGAATTATGTGATCCTTACTAGCTGGAAGTAAGGGAGATGGGGCATGAAGTTATTTCTAGGAGTTGGACACATACCAAGTTTAGCTCAGTTCTGGGCATCTTTGAAATACCTATACAAACTTGTTCCTACATAGTAACTTGCATCTTTGAATGAGAATGTTCTTGCTTGCAGCAACGTGCTATATGTTCTGAATGCCCGAATAGGGAATCTGTGTCAAAACTTTGTTAGGAATTATGTGATCCTTACTAGCTGGAAGTAAGGGAGATGGGGCATGAAGTTATTTCTAGGAGTTGGACACATACCAAGTTTAGCTCAGTTCTGGGCATCTTTGAAATACCTATACAAACTTGTTCCTACATAGTAACTTGCATCTTTGAATGAGAATGTGCTTGCTTGCAGCAACGTGCTATATGTTCTGAATGCCCGAATAGGGAATCTGTGTCAAAACTTTGTTAGGAATTATGTGATCCTTACTAGCTGGAAGGAAGGGAGATGGGGCATGAAGTTATTTCTAGGAGTTGGACACATAGCAAGTGTAGCTCAGTTCTGGGCATCTTTGAAATACCTATACAAACTTGTTCCTACATAGTAACTTGCCTCTTTGAATGAGAATGTGCTTGCTTGCAGCAACGTGCTATATGTTCTGAATGCCCGAATTGGGAATCTGTGTCAAAACTTTGTTAGGAATTATGTGATCCTTACTAGCTGGAAGTAAGGGAGATGGGGCATGAAGTTATTTCTAGGAGTTGGACACATACCAAGTTTAGCTCAGTTCTGGGCATCTTTGAAATACCTATACAAACTTGTTCCTACATAGTAACTTGCATCTTTGAATGAGAATCTGCTTGCTTACAGCAACGTGCTATATGTTCTGAATGCCCGAATTGGGAATCTGTGTCAAAACTTTGTTAGGAATTATGTCATCCTTACTAGCTGGAAGTAAGGGAGATGGGGCATGAAGTTATTTCTAGGAGTTGGACACATACCAAGTTTAGCTCAGTTCTGGGCATCTTTGAAATACCTATACAAACTTGTTCCTACATAGTAACTTGCATCTTTGAATGAGAATGTGCTTGCTTACAGCAACGTGCTCTATGTTCTGAATGCCCGAATTGGGAATCTGTGTCAAAACTTTGTTAGGAATTATGTGATCCTTACTAGCTGGAAGTAAGGGAGATGGGGCATGAAGTTATTTCTAGGAGTTGGACACATAGCAAGTTTAGCTCAGTTCTGGGCATCTTTGAAATACCTATACAAACTTGTTCCTACATAGTAACTTGCATCTTTGAATGAGAATCTGCTTGCTTACAGCAACGTGCTATATGTTCTGAATGCCGGAATTGGGAATCTGTGTCAAAACTTTGTTAGGAATTATGTCATCGTTACTAGCTGGAAGTAAGGGAGATGGGGCATGAAGATATTTCTAGGAGTTGGACACATACCAAGTTTAGCTCAGTTCTGGGCATCTTTGAAATACCTATACAAACTTGTTCCTACATAGTAACTTGCATCTTTGAATGAGAATGTGCTTGCTTACAGCAACGTGCTCTATGTTCTGAATGCCCGAATTGGGAATCTGTGTCAAAACTTTGTTAGGAATTATGTGATCCTTACTAGCTGGAAGTAAGGGAGATGGGGCATGAAGTTATTTCTAGGAGTTGGACACATAGCAAGTTTAGCTCAGTTCTGGGCATCTTTGAAATACCTATACAAACTTGTTCCTACATAGTAACTTGCATCTTTGAATGAGAATCTGCTTGCTTACAGCAACGTGCTATATGTTCTGAATGCCCGAATTGGGAATCTGTGTCAAAACTTTGTTAGGAATTATGTGATCCTTACTAGCTAGAAGTAAGGGAGATGGGGCATGAAGTTATTTCTAGGAGTTGGACACATACCAAGTTTAGCTCAGTTCTGGGCATCTTTGAAATACCTATACAAACTTGTTCCTACATAGTAACTTGCAACTTTGAATGAGAATCTGCTTGCTTACAGCAACGTGCTATATGTTCTGAATGCCCGAATTGGGAATCTGTGTCAAAACTGTTAGGAATTATGTGATCCTTACTAGCTGGAAGTAAGGGAGATGGGGCATGAAGTTATTTCTAGGAGTTGGACACATACCAAGTTTAGCTCAGTTCTGGGCATCTTTGAAATACCTATACAAACTTGTTCCTACCTAGTAACTTGCAGCTTTGAATGAAAATGTGCTTGCTTACAGCAACGTGTTATATGTTCTGAATGCCCGAATTGGCAATCTGTGTCAAAACTTTGTTAGGAATTATGTGATCCTTACTAGCTGGAAGTAAGGGAGATGGGGCATGAAGTTATTTCTAGGAGTTGGACACATACCAAGTTTAGCTCAGTTCTGGGCATCTTTGAAATACCTATACAAACTTGTTCCTACATAGTAACTTGCAACTTTGAATGAAAATGTGCTTGCTTACAGCAACGTGCTATATGTTCTGAATGCCCGAATTGGGAATCTGTGTCAAAACTTTGTTAGGAATTATGTGATCCTTACTAGCTGGAAGTAAGGGAGATGGGGCATGAAGTTATTTCTAGGAGTTGGACACATACCAAGTTTAGCGCAGTTCTGGGCATCTTTGAAATACCTATACAAACTTGTTCCTACATAGTAACTTGCATCTTTGAATGAGAATGTGCTTGCTTACAGCAACGTGCTATATGTTCTGAATGCCCGAATTGGCAATCTGTGTCAAAACTTTGTTAGGAATTATGTGATCCTTACTAGCTGGAAGTAAGGGAGATGGGGCATGAAGTTATTTCTAGGAGTTGGACACATACCAAGTTTAGCTGAGTTCTGGGCATCTTTGAAATACCTATACAAACTTGTTCCTACATAGAAACTTGCAACTTTGAATGAAAATGTGCTTGCTTACTGCAACGTGCTATATGTTCTAAATGCCCGAATTGGGAATGTGTGTCAAAACTTTGTTAGGAAATATGTGATCCTTAGAAGCTGGAAGTAAGGGAGATGGGGCATGAAGTTATTTCTAGGAGTTGGACACATACCAAGTTTAGCTCAGTTCTGGGCATCTTTGAAATACCTATACAAACTTGTTCCTACATAGTAACTTGCATCTTTGAATGAGAATGTGCTTGCTTACAGCAACGTGCTATATGTTCTGAATGCCCGAATTGGGAATCTGTGTCAAAACTTTGTTAGGAATTATGTGATCCTTACTAGCTGGAAGTAAGGGAGATGGGGCATGAAGTTATTTCTAGGAGTTGGACACATAGCAAGTTTAGCTCAGTTCTGGGCATCTTTGAAATACCTATACAAACTTGTTCCTACATAGTAACTTGCATCTTTGAATGGGAATCTGCTTGCTTACAGCAACGTGCTATATGTTCTGAATGCCCGAATTGGGAATACGTGTCAAAACTTTGTTAGGAATTATGTGATCCTTACTAGCTGGAAGTAAGGGAGATGGGGCATGAAGTTATTTCTAGGAGTTGGACACATACCAAGTTTAGCTCAGTTCTGGGCATCTTTGAAATACCTATACAAACTTGTTCCTACATAGTAACTTGCATCTTTGAATGAGAATGTGCTTGCTTACAGCAACGTGCTATATGTTCTGAATGCCCGAATTGGGAATCTGTGTCAAAACTTTGTTAGGAATTATGTCATCCTTACTAGCTGGAAGTAAGGGAGATGGAGCATGAAGTTATTTCTAGGAGTTGGACACATACCAAGTTTAGCTCAGTTCTGGGCATCTTTGAAATACCTATACAAACTTGTTGCTACATAGTAACTTGCATCTTTGAATGAGAATGTGCTTGCTTACAGCAACGTGCTATATGTTCTGAATGCCCGAATTGGGAATCTGTGTCAAAACTTTGTTAGGAATTATGTGATCCTTACTAGCTGGAAGTAAGGGAGATGGGGCATGAAGTTATTTCTAGGAGTTGGACACATAGCAAGTTTAGCTCAGTTCTGGGCATCTTTGAAATACCTATACAAACTTGTTCCTACAAAGTAACTTGCATCTTTGAATGGGAATCTGCTTGCTTACAGCAACGTGCTATATGTTCTGAATGCCCGAATTGGGAATACGTGTCAAAACTTTGTTAGGAATTATGTGATCCTTACTAGCTGGAAGTAAGGGAGATGGGGCATGAAGTTATTTCTAGGAGTTGGACACATACCAAGTTTAGCTCAGTTCTGGGCATCTTTGAAATACCTATACAAACTTGTTCCTACATAGTAACTTGCATCTTTGAATGAAAATGTGCTTGCTTACAGCAACGTGCTATATGTTCTGAATGCCCGAATTGGGAATCTGTGTCAAAACTTTGTTAGGAATTATGTGATCCTTACTAGCTGGAAGTAAGGGAGATGGGGCATGAAGTTATTTCTAGGAGTTGGACACATACCAAGTTTAGCTCAGTTCTGGGAATCTTTGAAATACCTATACAACCTTGTTCCTACATAGTAACTTGCAACTTTGAATGAAAATGTGCTTGCTTACAGCAACGTGCTATATGTTCTGAATGCCCGAATTGGCAATCTGTGTCAAAACTTTGTTAGGAATTATGTGATCCTTACTAGCTGGAAGTAAGGGAGATGGGGCATGAAGTTATTTCTAGGAGTTGGACACATACCAAGTTTAGCTCAGTTCTGGGCATCTTTGAAATACCTATACAAACTTGTTCCTACATAGTAACTTGCATCTTTGAATGAGAATGTGCTTGCTTACAGCAACGTGCTATATGTTCTGAATGCCCGAATTGGCAATCTGTGTCAAAACTTTGTTAGGAATTATGTGATCCTCACTAGCTGGAAGTAAGGGAGATGGGGCATGAAGTTATTTCTAGGAGTTGGACACATAGCAAGTTTAGCTCAGTTCTGGGCATCTTTGAAATACCTATACAAACTTGTTCCTACATAGTAACTTGCAACTTTGAATGAGAATGTGCTTGCTTACAGAAACGTGCTATATGTTCTGAATGCCCGAATTGGGAATCTGTGTCAAAACTTTGTTAGGAATTATGTGATCCTTACTAGCTGGAAGTAAGGGAGATGGGGCATGAAGTTATTTCTAGGAGTTGGACACATACCAAGTTTAGCTCAGTTCTGGGCATCTTTGAAATACCTATACAAACTTGTTTCTACATAGTAACTTGCATCTTTGAATGAGAATGTGCTTGCTTACAGCAACGTGCTATATGTTCTGAATGCCCGAATAGGGAATCTGTGTCAAAACTTTGTTAGGAATTATGTCATCCTTACTAGCTGGAAGTAAGGGAGATGGGGCATGAAGATATTTCTAGGAGTTGGACACATACCAAGTTTAGCTCAGTTCTGGGCATCTTTGAAATACCTATACAAACTTGTTCCTACATAGTAACTTGCATCTTTGAATGAGAATGTGCTTGCTTACAGCAACGTGCTCTATGTTCTGAATGCCCGAATTGGGAATCTGTGTCAAAACTTTGTTAGGAATTATGTGATCCTTACTAGCTGGAAGTAAGGGAGATGGGGCATGAAGTTATTTCTAGGAGTTGGACACATAGCAAGTTTAGCTCAGTTCTGGGCATCTTTGAAATACCTATACAAACTTGTTCCTACATAGTAACTTGCATCTTTGAATGAGAATCTGCTTGCTTACAGCAACGTGCTATATGTTCTGAATGCCGGATTTGGGAATCTGTGTCAAAACTTTGTTAGGAATTATGTCATCGTTACTAGCTGGAAGTAAGGGAGATGGGGCATGAAGATATTTCTAGGAGTTGGACACATACCAAGTTTAGCTCAGTTCTGGGCATCTTTGAAATACCTATACAAACTTGTTCCTACATAGTAACTTGCATCTTTGAATGAGAATGTGCTTGCTTACAGCAACGTGCTCTATGTTCTGAATGCCCGAATTGGGAATCTGTGTCAAAACTTTGTTAGGAATTATGTGATACTTACTAGCTGGAAGTAAGGGATATGGGGCATGAAGTTATTTCAGGAGTTGGACACATAGCAAGTTTAGCTCAGTTCTGGGCATCTTTGAAATACATATACAAACTTGTTCCTACATAGTAACTTGCATCTTTGAATGAGAATCTGCTTGCTTACAGCAACGTGCTATATGTTCTGAATGCCCGAATTGGGAATCTGTGTCAAAACTTTGTTAGGAATTATGTGATCCTTACTAGCTGGAAGTAAGGGAGATGGGGCATGAAGTTATTTCTAGGAGTTGGACACATACCAAGTTTAGCTCAGTTCTGGGCATCTTTGAATTACCTATACAAACTTGTTCCTACATAGTAACTTGCAACTTTGAATGAGAATCTGCTTGCTTACAGCAACGTGCTATATGTTCTGAATGCCCGAATTGGGAATCTGTGTCAAAACTTTGTTAGGAATTATGTGATCCTTACTAGCTGGAAGTAAGGGAGATGGGGCATGAAGTTATTTCTAGGAGTTGGACACATACCAAGTTTAGCTCAGTTCTGGGCATCTTTGAAATACCTATACAAACTTGTTCCTACATAGTAACTTGCATCTTTGAATGAGAATGTGCTTGCTTACAGCAACGTGCTATATGTTCTGAATGCCCGAATTGGCAATGTGTGTCAAAACTTTGTTAGGAATTATGTGATCCTTACTAGCTGGAAGTAAGGGAGATGGGGCATGAAGTTATTTCTAGGAGTTGGACACATACCAAGTTTAGCTCAGTTCTGGGCATCTTTGAAATACCTATACAAACTTGTTCCTACATAGTAACTTGCATCTTTGAATGAGAATGTGCTTGCTTACAGCAACGTGCTATATGTTCTGAATGCCCGAATTGGGAATCTGTGTCAAAACTTTGTTAGGAATTATGTGATCCTTACTAGCTGGAAGTAAGGGAGATGGGGCATGAAGTTATTTCTAGGAGTTGAACACATACAAGTTTAGCTCAGTTCTGGGCATCTTTGAAATACCTATACAAACTTGTTCCTACCTAGTAACTTGCAACTTTGAATGAGAATGTGCTTGCTTACAGCAACGTGCTATATGTTCTGAATGCCCGAATTGGGAATCTGTGTCAAAACTTTGTTAGGAATTATGTGATCCTTACTAGCTGGAAGTAAGGGAGATGGGGCATGAAGTTATTTCTAGGAGTTGGACACATACCAAGTTTAGCTCAGTTCTGGGCATCTTTGAAATACCTATACAAACTTGTTCCTACATAGTCACTTGCATCTTTGAATGAGAATCTGCTTGCTTACAGCAACGTGTTATATGTTCTGAATGCCCGAATTGGGAATCTGTGTCAAAACTGTTAGGAATTATGTGATCCTTACTAGCTGGAAGTAAGGGAGATGGGGCATGATGTTATTTCTAGGAGTTGGACACATACCAAGTTTAGCTCAGTTCTGGGCATCTTTGAAATACCTATACAAACTTGTTCCTACCTAGTAACTTGCAACTTTGAATGAAAATGTGCTTGCTTACAGCAACGTGCTATATGTTCTGAATGCCCGAATTGGGAATCTGTGTCAAAACTTTGTTAGGAATTATGTGATCCTTACTAGCTGGAAGTAAGGGAGATGGGGCATGAAGTTATTTCTAGGAGTTGGACACATACCAAGTTTAGCTCAGTTCTGGGCATCTTTGAAATACCTATACAAACTTGTTCCTACATAGTAACTTGCAACTTTGAATGAAAATGTGCTTGCTTACAGCAACGTGCTATATGTTCTGAATGCCCGAATTGGGAATCTGTGTCAAAACTTTGTTAGGAATTATGTGATCCTTACTAGCTGGAAGTAAGGGAGATGGGGCATGAAGTTATTTCTAGGAGTTGGACACATACCAAGTTTAGCTCAGTTCTGGGCATCTTTGAAATACCTATACAAACTTGTTCCTACATAGTAACTTGCAACTTTGAATGAAAATGTGCTTGCTTACAGCAACGTGCTATATGTTCTGAATGCCCGAATTGGGAATCTGTGTCAAAACTTTGTTAGGATTTATGTGATCCTTACTAGCTGGAAGTAAGGGAGATGGAGCATGAAGTTATTTCTAGGAGTTGGACACATAGCAAGTTTAGCTCAGTTCTGGGCTTCTTTGAAATACCTATACAAACTTGTTCCTACATAGTAACTTGCATCTTTGAGTGAGAATGTGCTTGCTTACAGCAACGTGCTATATGTTCTGAATGCCCGAATTGGGAATCTGTGTCAAAACTTTGTTAGGAATTATGTGATCCTTACTAGCTGGAAGTAAGGGAGATGGGGCATGAAGTTATTTCTAGGAGTTGGACACATACCAAGTTTAGCTCAGTTCTGGGCATCTTTGAAATACCTATACAAACTTGTTCCTACATAGTAACTTGCATCTTTGAATGGGAATCTGCTTGCTTACAGCAACGTGCTATATGTTCTGAATGCCCGAATTGGGAATCTGTGTCAAAACTTTGTTAGGAATTATGTGATCCTTACTAGCTGGAAGTAAGGGAGATGGGGCATGAAGTTATTTCTAGGAGTTGGACACATACCAAGTTTAGCTCAGTTCTGGGCATCTTTGAAATACCTATACAAACTTGTTCCTACATAGTAACTTGCAACTTTGAATGAGAATGTGCTTGCTTACAGCAACGTGCTATATGTTCTGAATGCCCGAATTGGGAATCTGTGTCAAAACTTTGTTAGGAATAATGTGATCCTTACTAGCTGGAAGTAAGGGAGATGGGGCATGAAGTTATTTCTAGGAGTTGGACACATACCAAGTTTAGCTCAGTTCTGGGCATCTTTGAAATACCTATACAAACTTGTTCCTACATAGTAACTTGCATCTTTGAATGAGAATGTGCTTGCTTACAGCAACGTGCTATATGTTCTGAATGCCCGAATTGGCAATCTGTGTCAAAACTTTGTTAGGAATTATGAGATCCTTACTAGCTGGAAGTAAGGGAGATGGGGCATGAAGTTATTTCTAGGAGTTGGACACATACCAAGTTTAGCTCAGTTCTGGGCATCTTTGAAATACCTATACAAACTTGTTCCTACATAGTAACTTGCATCTTTGAATGAGAATGTGCTTGCTTACAGCAATGTGCTATAAGTTCTGAATGCCCGAATTGGCAATCTGTGTCAAATCTTTGTTAGGAATTATGTGATCCTTACTAGCTGGAAGTAAGGGAGATGGGGCATGAAGTTATTTCTAGGAGTTGGACACATACCAAGTTTAGCTCAGTTCTGGGCATCTTTGAAATACCTATATAAACTTGTTCCTACATAGTAACTTACAGCTTTGAATGAAAATGTGCTTGCTTACAGCCACGTGCTATATGTTCTGAATGCTCGAATTGGGAATGTGTGTCAAAACTTTGTTAGGAATTATGAGATCCTTACTAGCTGGAAGTAAGGGAGATGGGGCATGAAGTTATTTCTAGGAGTTGGACACATACCAAGTTTAGCTCAGTTCTGGGCATCTTTGAAATACCTATACAAACTTGTTCCTACATAGTCACTTGCATCTTTGAATGAGAATCTGCTTGCTTACAGCAACGTGCTATATGTTCTGAATGCCCGAATTGGGAATCTGTGTCAAAACTGTTAGGAATTATGTGATCCTTACTAGCTGGAAGTAAGGGAGATGGGGCATGATGTTATTTCTAGGAGTTGGACACATACCAAGTTTAGCTCAGTTCTGGGCATCTTTGAAATACCTATACAAACTTGTTCCTACCTAGTAACTTGCAACTTTGAATGAAAATGTGCTTGCTTACAGCAACGTGCTATATGTTCTGAATGCCCGAATTGGGAATCTGTGTCAAAACTTTGTTAGGAATTATGTGATCCTTACTAGCTGGAAGTAAGGGAGATGGGGCATGAAGTTATTTCTAGGAGTTGGACACATACCAAGTTTAGCTCAGTTCTGGGCATCTTTGAAATACCTATACAAACTTGTTCCTACATAGTAACTTGCAACTTTGAATGAAAATGTGCTTGCTTACAGCAACGTGCTATATGTTCTGAATGCCCGAATTGGGAATCTGTGTCAAAACTTTGTTCGGAATTATGTGATCCTTACTAGCTGGAAGTAAGGGAGATGGGGCATGAAGTTATTACTAGGAGTTGGACACATACCAAGTTTAGCTCAGTTCTGGGCATCTTTGAAATACCTATACAAACTTGTTCCTACATAGTAACTTGCAACTTTGAATGAAAATGTGCTTGCTTACAGCAACGTGCTATATGTTCTGAATGCCCGAATTGGGAATCTGTGTCAAAACTTTGTTAGGATTTATGTGATCCTTACTAGCTGGAAGAAAGGGAGATGGAGCATGAAGTTATTTCTAGGAGTTGGACACATAGCAAGTTTAGCTCAGTTCTGGGCATCTTTGAAATACCTATACAAACTTGTTCCTACATAGTAACTTGCATCTTTGAGTGAGAATGTGCTTGCTTACAGCAACGTGCTATATGTTCTGAATGCCCGAATTGGGAATCTGTGTCAAAACTTTGTTAGGAATTATGTGATCCTTACTAGCTGGAAGTAAGGGAGATGGGGCATGAAGTTATTTCTAGGAGTTGGACACATACCAAGTTTAGCTCAGTTCTGGGCATCTTTGAAATACCTATACAAACTTGTTCCTACATAGTAACTTGCATCTTTGAATGGGAATCTGCTTGCTTACAGCAACGTGCTATATGTTCTGAATGCCCGAATTGGGAATCTGTGTCAAAACTTTGTTAGGAATAATGTGATCCTTACTAGCTGGAAGTAAGGGAGATGGGGCATGAAGTTATTTCTAGGAGTTGGACACATACCAAGTTTAGCTCAGTTCTGGGCATCTTTGAAATACCTATACAAACTTGTTCCTAAATAGTAACTTGCATCTTTGAATGAGAATGTGCTTGCTTACAGCAACGTGCTATATGTTCTGAATGCCCGAATTGGCAATCTGTGTCAAAACTTTGTTAGGAATTATGTGATCGTTACTAGCTGGAAGTAAGGGAGATGGGGCATGAAGTTATTTCTAGGAGTTGGACACATACCAAGTTTAGCTCAGTTCTGGGCATTTTTGAAATACCTATACAAACTTGTTCCTACATAGTAACTTGCATCTTTGAATGAGAATGTGCTTGCTTGCAGCAACGTGCTATATGTTCTGAATGCCCGAATAGGGAATCTGTGTCAAAACTTTGTTAGGAATTATGTGATCCTTACTAGCTGGAAGTAAGGGAGATGGAGCATGAAGTTATTTCTTGGAGTTGGACACATACCAAGTTTAGCTCCGTTCTGGGCATCTTTGAAATACCTATAAAAACTTGTTCCTACCTAGTAACTTGCATCTTTGAATGAGAATGTGCTTGCTTGCAGCAACGTGCTATATGTTCTGAATGCCCGAATAGGGAATCTGTGTCAAAACTTTGTTAGAAATTATGTGATCCTTACTAGCTGGAAGTAAGGGAGATGGGGCATGAAGTTATTTCTAGGAGTTGGACACATACCAAGTTTAGCTCAGTTCTGGGCATCTTTGAAATACCTATACAAACTTGTTCCTACATAGTAACTTGCATCTTTGAATGAGAATGTGCTTGCTTACAGCAACGTGCTATATGTTCTGAATGCCCGAATTGGGAATCTGTGCCAAAACTTTTAGGAATTATGTGATCCTTACTAGCTGGAAGTAAGGGAGATGGGGCATGATGTTATTTCTAGGAGTTGGACACATAGCAAGTTTAGCTCAGTTCTGGGCATCTTTGAAATACCTATACAAACTTGTTCCTACATAGTAACTTGCAACTTTGAATGAAAATGTGATTGCTTACAGCAACGTGCTATATGTTCTGAATGCCCGAATTGGGAATCTGTGTCAAAACTTTGTTAGGAATTATGTGATCCTTACTAGCTGGAAGTAAGGGAGATGGGGCATGAAGTTATTTCTAGGAGTTGGACACATACCAAGTTTAGCTCAGTTCTGGGCATCTTTGAAATACCTATACAAACTTGTTCCTACATAGTAAGTTGCAACTTTGAATGAGAATGTGCTTGCTTGCAGCAACGTGCTATATGTTCTGAATGCCCGAATAGGGTATCTGTGTCAAAACTTTGTTAAGAATTATGTGATCCTTACTAGCTGGAAGTAAGGGAGATGGGGCATGAAGTTATTTCTAGGAGTTGGACACATACCAAGTTTAGCTCAGTTCTGGGCATCTTTGAAATACCTATACAAACTTGTTCCTACATAGTAACTTGCATCTTTGAATGAGAATGTGCTTGCTTACAGCAACGTGCTATATGTTCTGAATGCCCGAATTGGCAATGTGTGTCAAAACTTTGCTAGGAATTATGTGATCCTTACTAGCTGGAAGTAAGGGAGATGGGGCATGAAGTTATTTCTAGGAGTTGGACACATACCAAGTTTAGCTCAGTTCTGGGCATCTTTGAAATACCTATACAAACTTGTTCCTACATAGTAACTTGCATCTTTGAATGAGAATGTGCTTGCTTACAGCAACGTTCTATATGTTCTGAATGCCCGAATTGGGAATCTGTGTCAAAACTTTGTTAGGAATTATGTGATCCTTACTAGCTGGAAGTAAGGGAGATGGGGCATGAAGTTATTTCTAGGAGTTGAACACATACCAAGTTTAGCTCAGTTCTGGGCATCTTTGAAATACCTATACAAACTTGTTCCTACCTAGTAACTTGCAACTTTGAATGAGAATGTGCTTGCTTACAGCAACGTGCTATATGTTCTGAATGCCCGAATAGGGAATCTGTGTCAAAACTTTGTTAGGAATTATGTGATCCTTACTAGCTGGAAGTAAGGGAGATGGGGCATGAAGTTATTTCTAGGAGTTGGACACATAGCAAGTTTAGCTCAGTTCTGGGCATCTTTGAAATACCTATACAAACTTGTTCCTACATAGTAACTTGCATCTTTGAATGAGAATGTGCTTGCTTACAGCAACGTGCTATATGTTCTGAATGCCCGAATTGGCAATCTGTGTCAAAACTTTGTTATTAATTATGTGATCCTTACTAGCTGGAAGTAAGGGAGATGGGGCATGAAGTTATTTCTAGGAGTTGGACACATACCAAGTTTAGCTCAGTTCTGGGCCTCTTTGAAATACCTATACAAACTTGTTCCTACATAGTCGCTTGCATCTTTGAATGAGAATCTGCTTGCTTACAGCAACGTGCTATATGTTCTGAATGCCCGAATTGGGAATCTGTGTCAAAACTGTTAGGAATTATGTGATCCTTACTAGCTGGAAGTAAGGGAGATGGGGCATGAAGTTATTTCTAGGAGTTGGACACATACCAAGTTTAGCTCAGTTCTGGGCATCTTTGAAATACCTATACAAACTTGTTCCTACATAGTAACTTGCATCTTTGAATGAGAATGTGCTTGCTTACAGCAACGTGCTATATGTTCTGAATGCCCGAATTGGCAATCTGTGTCAAAACTTTGTTAGGAATTATGTGATCCTTACTAGCTGGAAGTAAGGGAGATGGGGCATGAAGTTATTTCTAGGAGTTGGACACATACCAAGTTTAGCTCAGTTCTGGGCATCTTTGAAATACCTATACAAACTTGTTCCTACATAGTAACTTGCATCTTTGAATGAGAATGTGCTTGCTTACAGCAACGTGCTATAAGTTCTGAATGCCCGAATTGGCAATCTGTGTCAAATCTTTGTTAGGAATTATGTGATCCTTACTAGCTGGAAGTAAGGGAGATGGGGCATGAAGTTATTTCTAGGAGTTGGACACATACCAAGTTTAGCTCAGTTCTGGGCATTTTTGAAATACCTATACAAACTTGTTCCTACATAGTAACTTGCAACTTTGAATGAGAATGTGCTTGCTTGCAGCAACGTGCTATATGTTCTGAATGCCCGAATAGGGAATCTGTGTCAAAACTTTGTTAGGAATTATGTGATCCTTACTAGCTGGAAGTAAGGGAGATGGAGCATGAAGTTATTTCTTGGAGTTGGACACATAGCAAGTTTAGCTCCGTTCTGGGCATCTTTGAAATACCTATAAAAACTTGTTCCTACCTAGTAACTTGCATCTTTGAATGAGAATGTGCTTGCTTGCAGCAACGTGCTATATGTTCTGAATGCCCGAATAGGGAATCTGTGTCAAAACTTTGTTAGAAATTATGTGATCCTTACTAGCTGGAAGTAAGGGAGATGGGGCATGAAGTTATTTCTAGGAGTTGGACACATAGCAAGTTTAGCTCAGTTCTGGGCATCTTTGAAATACCTATACAAACTTGTTCCTACATAGTAACTTGCATCTTTGAATGAGAATGTGCTTGCTTACAGCAACGTGCTATATTTTCTGAATGCCCGAATTGGGAATCTGTGCCAAAACTGTTAGGAATTATGTGATCCTTACTAGCTGGAAGTAAGGGAGATGGGGCATGATGTTATTTCTAGGAGTTGGACACATAGCAAGTTTAGCTCAGTTCTGGGCATCTTTGAAATACCTATACAAACTTGTTCCTACATAGTAACTTGCAACTTTGAATGAAAATGTGATTGCTTACAGCAACGTGCTATATGTTCTGAATGCCCGAATTGGGAATGTGTGTCAAAACTTTGTTAGGAATTATGTGATCCTTACTAGCTGGAAGTAAGGGAGATGGGGCATGAAGTTATTTCTAGGAGTTGGACACATACCAAGTTTAGCACAGTTCTGGGCATCTTTGAAATACCTATACAAACTTGTTCCTACATAGTAACTTGCATCTTTGAATGAGAATGTGCTTGCTTACAGCAACGTGCTATATGTTCTGAATGCCCGAATTGGGAATCTGTGTCAAAACTTTGTTAGGAATTATGTGATCCTTACTAGCTGGAAGTAAGGGAGATGGGGCATGAAGTTATTTCTAGGAGTTGGACACATACCAAGTTTAGCTCAGTTCTGGGCATCTTTGAAATACCTATACAAACTTGTTCCTACATAGTAACTTGCATCTTTGAATGAGAATGTGCTTGCTTACAGCAACGTGCTATATGTTCTGAATGCCCGAATTGGGAATCTGTGTCAAAACTGTTAGGAATTATGTGATCCTTACTAGCTGGAAGTAAGGGAGATGGGGCATGAAGTTATTTCTAGGAGTTGGACACATAGCAAGTTTAGCTCAGTTCTGGGCATCTTTGAAATACCTATACAAACTTGTTCCTACATAGTAACTTGCATCTTTGAATGGGAATCTGCTTGCTTACAGCAACGTGCTATATGTTCTGAATGCCCGAATTGGGAATCTGTGTCAAAACTTTGTTAGGAATTATGTGATCCTTACTAGCTGGAAGTAAGGGAGATGGGGCATGAAGTTATTTCTAGGAGTTGGACACATACCAAGTTTAGCTCAGTTCTGGGCATCTTTGAAATACCTATACAAACTTGTTCCTACATAGTAACTTGCAACTTTGAATGAGAATGTGCTTGCTTACAGCAACGTGCTATATGTTCTGAATGCCCGAATTGGGAATGTGTGTCAAAACTTTGTTAGGAATTATGTGATCCTTACTAGCTGGAAGTAAGGGAGATGGGGCATGAAGTTATTTCTAGGAGTTGGACACATACCAAGTTTAGCTCAGTTCTGGGCATCTTTGAAATACCTATACAAACTTGTTTCTACATAGTAACTTGCATCTTTGAATGAGAATCTGCTTGCTTACAGCAACGTGCTATATGTTCTGAAGGCCCGAATTGGGAATCTGTGTCAAAACTTTGTTAGGAATTATGTGATCCTTACTAGCTGGAAGTAAGGGAGATGGGGCATGAAGTTATTTCTAGGAGTTGGACACATAGCAAGTTTAGCTCAGTTCTGGGCATCTTTGAAATACCTATACAAACTTGTTCCTACATAGTAACTTGCATCTTTGAATGAGAATCTGCTTGCTTACAGCAACGTGCTATATGTTCTGAATGCCGGAATTGGGAATCTGTGTCAAAACTTTGTTAGGAATTATGTCATCGTTACTAGCTGGAAGTAAGGGAGATGGGGCATGAAGATATTTCTAGGAGTTGGACACATACCAAGTTTAGCTCAGTTCTGGGCATCTTTGAAATACCTATACAAACTTGTTCCTACATAGTAACTTGCATCTTTGAATGAGAATGTGCTTGCTTACAGCAACGTGCTCTATGTTCTGAATGCCCGAATTGGGAATCTGTGTCAAAACTTTGTTAGGAATTATGTGATCCTTACTAGCTGGAAGTAAGGGAGATGGGGCATGAAGTTATTTCTAGGAGTTGGACACATAGCAAGTTTAGCTCAGTTCTGGGCATCTTTGAAATACCTATACAAACTTGTTCCTACATAGTAACTTGCATCTTTGAATGAGAATCTGCTTGCTTACAGCAACGTGCTATATGTTCTGAATGCCCGAATTGGGAATCTGTGTCAAAACTTTGTTAGGAATTATGTGATCCTTACTAGCTGGAAGTAAGGGAGATGGGGCATGAAGTTATTTCTAGGAGTTGGACACATACCAAGTTTAGCTCAGTTCTGGGCATCTTTGAAATACCTATACAAACTTGTTCCTACATAGTAACTTGCATCTTTGAATGAGAATGTGCTTGCTTACAGCAACGTGCTATATGTTCTGAATGCCCGAATTGGGAATCTGTGTCAAAACTTTGTTAGGAATTATGTGATCCTTACTAGCTGGAAGTAAGGGAGATGGGGCATGAAGTGATTTCTAGGAGTTGAACACATACCAAGTTTAGCTCAGTTCTGGGCATCTTTGAAATACCTATACAAACTTGTTCCTACCTAGTAACTTGCAACTTTGAATGAGAATGTGCTTGCTTACAGCAACGTGCTATATGTTCTGAATGCCCGAATTGGGAATCTGTGTCAAAACTTTGTTAGGAATTATGTGATCCTTACTAGCTGGAAGTAAGGGAGATGGGGCATGAAGTTATTTCTAGGAGTTGGACACATAGCAAGTTTAGCTCAGTTCTGGGCATCTTTGAAATACCTATACAAACTTGTTCCTACATAGTAACTTGCATCTTTGAATGAGAATGTGCTTGCTTACAGCAACGTGCTATATGTTCTGAATGCCCGAATTGGCAATCTGTGTCAAAACTTTGTTAGGAATTATGTGATCCTTACTAGCTGGAAGTAAGGGAGATGGGGCATGAAGTTATTTCTAGGAGTTGGACACATACCAAGTTTAGCTCAGTTCTGGGCATCTTTGAAATACCTATACAAACTTGTTCCTACATAGTCACTTGCATCTTTGAATGAGAATCTGCTTGCTTACAGCAACGTGCTATATGTTCTGAATGCCCGAATTGGGAATCTGTGTCAAAACTGTTAGGAATTATGTGATCCTTACTAGCTGGAAGTAAGGGAGATGGGGCATGAAGTTATTTCTAGGAGTTGGACACATAGCAAGTTTAGCTCAGTTCTGGGCATCTTTGAAATACCTATACAAACTTGTTCCTACATAGTAACTTGCATCTTTGAATGGGAATCTGCTTGCTTACAGCAACGTGCTATATGTTCTGAATGCCCGAATTGGGAATCTGTGTCAAAACTTTGTTAGGAATTATGTGATCCTTACTAGCTGGAAGTAAGGGAGATGGGGCATGAAGTTATTTCTAGGAGTTGGACACATACCAAGTTTAGCTCAGTTCTGGGCATCTTTGAAATACCTATACAAACTTGTTCCTACTTAGTAACTTGCATCTTTGAATGAGAATCTGCTTGCTTACAGCAACGTGCTATATGTTCTGAATGCCCGAATTGGGAATCTGTGTCAAAACTTTGTTAGGAATTATGTGATCCTTACTAGCTGGAAGTAAGGGAGATGGGGCATGAAGTTATTTCTAGGAGTTGGACACATACCAAGTTTAGCTCAGTTCTGGGCATCTTTGAAATACCTATACAAACTTGTTCCTACATAGTAAGTTGCAACTTTGAATGAGAATGTGCTTGCTTGCAGCAACGTGCTATATGTTCTGAATGCCCGAATAGGGAATCTGTGTCAAAACTTTTTTAAGAATTATGTGATCCTTACTAGCTGGAAGTAAGGGAGATGGGGCATGAAGTTATTTCTAGGAGTTGGACACATACCAAGTTTAGCTCAGTTCTGGGCATCTTTGAAATACCTATACAAACTTGTTCCTACATAGTAACTTGCATCTTTGAATGAGAATGTGCTTGCTTACAGCAACGTGCTATATGTTCTGAATGCCCGAATTGGCAATGTGTGTCAAAACTTTGTTAGGAATTATGTGATCCTTACTAGCTGGAAGTAAGGGAGATGGGGCATGAAGTTATTTCTAGGAGTTGGACACATACCAAGTTTAGCTCAGTTCTGGGCATCTTTGAAATACCTATACAAACTTGTTCCTACATAGTAACTTGCATCTTTGAATGAGAATGTGCTTGCTTACAGCAACGTGCTATATGTTCTGAATGCCCGAATTGGCAATCTGTGTCAAAACTTTGTTAGGAATTATGTGATCCTTACTAGCTGGAAGTAAGGGAGATGGGGCATGAAGTTATTTCTAGGAGTTGAACACATACCAAGTTTAGCTCAGTTCTGGGCATCTTTGAAATACCTATACAAACTTGTTCCTACCTAGTAACTTGCAACTTTGAGTGAGAATGTGCTTGCTTACAGCAACGTGCTATATGTTCTGAATGCCCGAATAGGGAATCTGTGTCAAAACTTTGTTAGGAATTATGTGATCCTTACTAGCTGGAAGTAAGGGAGATGGGGCATGAAGTTATTTCTAGGAGTTGGACACATAGCAAGTTTAGCTCAGTTCTGGGCATCTTTGAAATACCTATACAAACTTGTTCCTACATAGTAACTTGCATCTTTGAATGAGAATGTGCTTGCTTACAGCAACGTGCTATATGTTCTGAATGCCCGAATTGGCAATCTGTGTCAAAACTTTGTTAGGAATTATGTGATCCTTACTAGC
Organism: Diceros bicornis minor; assembly: GCF_020826845.1. Lineage (NCBI taxonomy): Eukaryota > Metazoa > Chordata > Mammalia > Perissodactyla > Rhinocerotidae > Diceros > Diceros bicornis. The sequence continues at coordinate 79,408,526 of NC_080750.1, read as the reverse complement.
TGGAAGTAAGGGAGATGGGGCATGAAGTTATTTCTAGGAGTTGGACATATACCAAGTTTAGCTCAGTTCTGGGCATCTTTGAAATACCTATACAAACTTGTTCCTACATAGTCACTTGCATCTTTGAATGAGAATCTGCTTGCTTACAGCAACGTGCTATATGTTCTGAATGCCCGAATTGGGAATCTGTGTCAAAACTGTTAGGAATTATGTGATCCTTACTAGCTGGAAGTAAGGGAGATAGGGCATGATGTTATTTCTAGGAGTTGGACACATACCAAGTTTAGCTCAGTTCTGGGCATCTTTGAAATACCTATACAAACTTGTTCCTACCTAGTAACTTGCATCTTTGAATGAGAATGTGCTTGCTTACAGCAACGTGCTATATGTTCTGAATGCCCGAATTGGGAATCTGTGTCAAAACTTTGTTAGGAATTATGTGATCCTTACTAGCTGGAAGTAAGGGAGATGGGGCATGAAGTTATTTCTAGGAGTTGGACACATACCAAGTTTAGCTCAGTTCTGGGCATCTTTGAAATACCTATACAAACTTGTTCCTACATAGTAACTTGCAACTTTGAATGAAAATGTGCTTGCTTACAGCAACGTGCTATATGTTCTGAATGCCCGAATTGGGAATCTGTGTCAAAACTTTGTTAGGAATTATGTGATCCTTACTAGCTGGAAGTAAGGGAGATGGGGCATGAAGTTATTTCTAGGAGTTGGACACATACCAAGTTTAGCTCAGTTCTGGGCATCTTTGAAATACCTATACAAACTTGTTCCTACATAGTAACTTGCAACTTTGAATGAAAATGTGCTTGCTTACAGCAACGTGCTGTATGTTCTGAATGCCCGAATTGGGAATCTGTGTCAAAACTTTGTTAGGAATTATGTGATCCTTACTAGCTGGAAGTAAGGGAGATGGAGCATGAAGTTATTTCTAGGAGTTGGACACATAGCAAGTTTAGCTCAGTTCTGGGCATCTTTGAAATACCTATACAAACTTGTTCCTACATAGTAACTTGCATCTTTGAGTGAGAATGTGCTTGCTTACAGCAACGTGCTATATGTTCTGAATGCCCGAATTGGGAATCTGTGTCAAAACTTTGTTAGGAATTATGTGATCCTTACTAGCTGGAAGTAAGGGAGATGGGGCATGAAGTTATTTCTAGGAGTTGGACACATACCAAGTTTAGCTCAGTTCTGGGCATCTTTGAAATACCTATACAAACTTGTTCCTACATAGTAACTTGCATCTTTGAATGGGAATCTGCTTGCTTACAGCAACGTGCTATATGTTCTGAATGCCCGAATTGGGAATCTGTGTCAAAACTTTGTTAGGAATTATGTGATCCTTACTAGCTGGAAGTAAGGGAGATGGGGCATGAAGTTATTTCTAGGAGTTGGACACATACCAAGTTTAGCTCAGTTCTGGGCATCTTTGAAATACCTATACAAACTTGTTCCTACATAGTAACTTGCATCATTGAATGAGATTGTGCTTGCTTACAGCAACGTGCTATATGTTCTGAATGCCCGAATTGGCAATCTGTGTCAAAACTTTGTTAGGAATTATGTGATCCTTACTAGCTGGAAGTAAGGGAGATGGGGCATGAAGTTATTTCTAGGAGTTGGACACATACCAAGTTTAGCTCAGTTCTGGGCATCTTTGAAATACCTATACAAACTTGTTCCTACATAGTAACTTGCATCTTTGAATGAGAATGTGCTTGCTTACAGCAACGTGCTATAAGTTCTGAATGAACGAATTGGCAATCTGTGTCAAATCTTTGTTAGGAATTATGTGATCCTTACTAGCTGGAAGTAAGGGAGATGGGGCATGAAGTTATTTCTAGGAGTTGGACACATACCAAGTTTAGCTCAGTTCTGGGCATTTTTGGAATACCTATACAAACTTGTTCCTACATAGTAACTTGCAACTTTGAATGAGAATGTGCTTGCTTGCAGCAACGTGCTATATGTTCTGAATGCCCGAATAGGGAATCTGTGTCAAAACTTTGTTAGGAATTATGTGATCCTTACTAGCTGGAAGTAAGGGAGATGGAGCATGAAGTTATTTCTTGGAGTTGGACACATACCAAGTTTAGCTCCGTTCTGGGCATCTTTGAAATACCTATAAAAACTTGTTCCTACCTAGTAACTTGCATCTTTGAATGAGAATGTGCTTGCTTGCAGCAACGTGCTATATGTTCTGAATGCCCGAATAGGGAATCTGTGTCAAAACTTTGTTAGAAATTATGTGATCCTTACTAGCTGGAAGTAAGGGAGATGGGGCATTAAGTTATTTCTAGGAGTTGGACACATACCAAGTTTAGTTCAGTTCTGGGCATCTTTGAAATACCTATACAAACTTGTTCCTACATAGTAACTTGCATCTTTGAATGAGAATGTGCTTGCTTACAGCAACGTGCTATATGTTCTGAATGCCCGAATTGGGAATCTGTGCCAAAACTGTTAGGAATTATGTGATCCTTACTAGCTGGAAGTAAGGGAGATGGGGCATGATGTTATTTCTAGGAGTTGGACACATAGCAAGTTTAGCTCAGTTCTGGGCATCTGTGAAATACCTATACAAACTTGTTCCTACATAGTAACTTGCAACTTTGAATGAAAATGTGATTGCTTACAGCAACGTGCTATATGTTCTGAATGCCCGAATTGGGAATCTGTGTCAAAACTTTGTTAGGAATTATGTGATCCTTACTAGCTGGAAGTAAGGGAGATGGGGCATGAAGTTATTTCTAGGAGTTGGACACATACCAAGTTTAGCTCAGTTCTGGGCATCTTTGAAATACCTATACAAACTTGTTCCTAATAGTAACTTACAACTTTGAATGAAAATGTGCTTGCTTACAGCCACGTGCTATATGTTCTGAATGCCCGAATTGGGAATGTGTGTCAAAACTTTGTTAGGAATTATGTGATCCTTACTAGCTGGAAGTAAGGGAGATGGGGCATGAAGTTATTTCTAGGAGTTGGACACATACCAAGTTTAGCTGAGTTCTGGGCATCTTTGAAATACCTATACAAACTTGTTCCTACATAGTAACTTGCAACTTTGAATGAAAATGTGCTTGCTTACAGCAACGTGCTATATGTTCTGAATGCCCGAATTGGGAATGTGTGTCAAAACTTTGTTAGGAATTATGTCATCCTTACTAGCTGGAAGTAAGGGCGATGGAGCATGAAGTTATTTCTAGGAGTTGGACACATACCAAGTTTAGCTCAGTTCTGGGCATCTTTGAAATACCTATACAAACTTGTTCCTACATAGTAACTTGCATCTTTGAATGAGAATGTGCTTGCTTACAGCAACGTGCTATATGTTCTGAATGCCCGAATTGGGAATCTGTGTCAAAACTTTGTTAGGAATTATGTGATCCTTACTAGCTGGAAGTAAGGGAGATGGGGCATGAAGTTATTTCTAGGAGTTGGACACATAGCAAGTTTAGCTCAGTTCTGGGCATCTTTGAAATACCTATACAAACTTGTTCCTACATAGTAACTTGCATCTTTGAATGGGAATCTGCTTGCTTACAGCAACGTGCTATATGTTCTGAATGCCCGAATTGGGAATACGTGTCAAAACTTTGATAGGAATTATGTGATCCTTACTAGCTGGAAGTAAGGGAGATGGGGCATGAAGTTATTTCTAGGAGTTGGACACATACCAAGTTTAGCTCAGTTCTGGGCATCTTTGAAATACCTATACAAACTTGTTCCTACATAGTAACTTGCATCTTTGAATGAGAATGTGCTTGCTTACAGCAACGTGCTATATGTTCTGAATGCCCGAATTGGGAATGTGTGTCAAAACTTTGTTAGGAATTATGTCATCCTTACTAGCTGGAAGTAAGGGAGATGGAGCATGAAGTTATTTCTAGGAGTTGGACACATACCAAGTTTAGCTCAGTTCTGGGCATCTTTGAAATACCTATACAAACTTGTTGCTACATAGTAACTTGCATCTTTGAATGAGAATCTGCTTGCTTACAGCAACGTGCTATATGTTCTGAATGCCCGAATTGGGAATCTGTGTCAAAACTTTGTTAGGAATTATGTGATCCTTACTAGCTGGAAGTAAGGGAGATGGGGCATGAAGTTATTTCTAGGAGTTGGACACATAGCAAGTTTAGCTCAGTTCTGGGCATCTTTGAAATACCTATACAAACTTGTTCCTACATAGTAACTTGCATCTTTGAATGGGAATCTGCTTGCTTACTGCAACGTGCTATATGTTCTGAATGCCCGAATTGGCAATCTGTGTCAAAACTTTGTTAGGAATTATGTGATCCTTACTAGCTGGAAGTAAGGGAGATGGGGCATGAAGTTATTTCTAGGAGTTGGACACATACCAAGTTTAGCTCTGTTTTGGGCATCTTTGAAATACCTATACAAACTTGTTCCTACATAGTAACTTGCATCTTTGAATGAGAATGTGCTTGCTTACAGCAACGTGCTATATGTTCTGAATGCCCGAATTGGCAATCTGTGTCAAAACTTTGTTAGGAATTATGTGATCCTTACTAGCTGGAAGTAAGGGAGTTGGGGCATGAAGTTATTTCTAGGAGTTGGACAAATACCAAGTTTAGCTCAGTTCTGGGCATCTTTGAAATACCTATACAAACTTGTTCCTATCTAGTAACTTGCAACGTTGAATGAGAATGTGCTTGCTTACAGCAACGTGCTATATGTTCTGAATGCCCGAATAGGGAATCTGTGTCAAAACTTTGTTAGGAATTATGTGATCCTTACTAGCTGGAAGTAAGGGAGATGGGGCATGAAGTTATTTCGTGGAGTTGGAGACATACCAAGTTTAGCTCAGTTCTGGGCATCTTTGAATTACCTATACAAACTTGTTCCTACATAGTAACTTGCATCTTTGAATGAGAATGTGCTTGCTTGCAGCAACGTGCTATATGTTCTGAATGCCCGAATAGGGAATCTGTGTCAAAACTTTGTTAGGAATTATGTGATCCTTACTAGCTGGAAGTAAGGGAGATGGGGCATGAAGTTATTTCTAGGAGTTGGACACATACAACGTTTAGCTCAGTTCTCGGCATCTTTGAAATACCTATACAAACTTGTTCCTACGTAGTAACTTGCATCTTTGAATGAGAATGTGCTTGCTTGCAGCAACGTGCTATATGTTCTGAATGCCCGAATTTGGAATCTGTGTCAAAACTTTGTTAGGAATTATGTGATCCTTACTAGCTGGAAGTAAGTGAGATGGGGCATGAAGTTATATCTAGGAGTTGGACACATACCAAGTTTAGCTCAGTTCTGGGCATCTTTGAAATACCTATACAAACTTGTTCCTACATAGTAACTTGCATCTTTGAATAAGAATGTGCTTGCTTACAGCAACGTGCTATATGTTCTGAATGCCCGAATTGGCAATCTGTGTCAAAACTTTGTTAGGAATTATGTGATCCTTACTAGCTGGAAGTAAGGGAGATGGGGCATGAAGTTATTTCTAGGGTTGGACACATACCAAGTTTAGCTCAGTTCTGGGCATCTTTGAAATACCTATACAAACTTGTTCCTACATAGTAACTTGCAACTTTGAATGAAAATGCGCCTGCTTACAGCAACGTGCTATATGTTCTGAATGCCCGAATTGGGAATCTGTGTCAAAACTTTGTTAGGAATTATGTGATCCTTGCTAGCTGGAAGTAAGGGAGATGGGGCATGAAGTTATTTCTAGGAGTTGGACACATACCAAGTTTAGCTCAGTTCTGGGCATCTTTGAAATACCTATACAAACTTGTTCCTACATAGTAACTTGCAACTTTGAATGAAAATGTGCTTGCTTACAGCAACGTGCTATATGTTCTGAATGCCCGAATTGGGAATCTGTGTCAAAACTTTGTTAGGAATTATGTGATCCTTGCTAGCTGGAAGTAAGGGAGATGGGGCATGAAGTTATTTCTAGGAGTTGGACACATACCAAGTTTAGCTCAGTTCTGGGCATCTTTGAAATACCTATACAAACTTGTTCCTACATAGTAACTTGCATCTTTGAATGAGAATGTGCTTGCTTACAGCAACGTGCTATATGTTCTGAATGCCCGAATTGGGAATCTGTGTCAAAACTTTGTTAGGAATTATGTGATCCTAACTAGCTGGAAGTAAGGGAGATGGGGCATGAAGTTATTTCTAGGAGTTGGACACATATTAAGTTTAGCTCAGTTCTGGGCATCTTTGAAATACCTATACAAACTTGTTCCTACATAGTAACTTGCAACTTTGAATGAAAATGTGCTTGCTTACAGCAACGTGCTATATGTTCTGAATGCCCGAATTGGGAATCTGTGTCAAAACTTTGTTAGGAATTATGTGATCCTTACTAGCTGGAAGTAAGGGAGATGGGGCATGAAGTTATTTCTAGGAGTTGGACACATACCAAGTTTAGCTCAGTTCTGGGCATCTTTGAAATACCTATACAAACTTGTTCCTACATAGTAACTTGCAACTTTGAATGAAAATGTGCTTGCTTACAGCAACGTGCTATATGTTCTGAATGCCCGAATTGGGAATCTGTGTCAAAACTTTGTTAGGAATTATGTGATCCTTACTAGCTGGAAGTAAGGGAGATGGGGCATGAAGTTATTTCTAGGAGTTGGACACATAGCAAGTTTAGCTCAGTTCTGGGCATCTTTCAAATACCTATACAAACTTGTTCCTACATAGTAACTTGCATCTTTGAATGAGAATGTGCTTGCTTACAGCAACGTGCTATATGTTCTGAATGCCCGAATAGGGAATCTGTGTCAAAACTGTGTTAGGAATTATGTGATCCTTACTAGCTGGAAGTAAGGGAGATGGGGCATGAAGTTATTTCTAGGAGTTGGACACATACCAAGTTTAGCTCAGTTCTGGGCATCTTTGAAATACCTATACAAACTTGTTCCTACATAGTAACTTGCATCTTTGAATGAGAATCTGCTTGCTTACAGCAACGTGCTATATGTTCTGAATGCCCGAATTGGGAATCTGTGTCAAAACTGTTAGGAATTATGTGATCCTTACTAGCTGGAAGTAAGGGAGATGGGGCATGATGTTATTTCTAGGAGTTGGACACATACCAAGTTTAGCTCAGTTCTGGGCATCTTTGAAATACCTATACAAACTTGTTCCTACATAGCAACTTGCAACTTTGAATGAAAATGTGCTTGCTTACAGCAACGTGCTATATGTTCTGAATGCCCGAATTGGGAATCTGTGTCAAAACTTTGTTAGGAATTATGTGATCCTTACTAGCTGGAAGTAAGGGAGATGGGGCATGAAGTTATTTCTAGGAGTTGGACACATACCAAGTTTAGCTCAGTTCTGGGCATCTTTGAAATACCTATACAAACTTGTTCCTACATAGCAACTTACAACTTTGAATGAAAATGTGCTTGCTTACAGCAACGTGCTATATGTTCTGAATGCCCGAATTGGGAATCTGTGTCAAAACTTTGTTAGGAATTATGTGATCCTTACTAGCTGGAAGTAAGGGAGATGGGGCATGAAGTTATTTCTAGGAGTTGGACACATACCAAGTTTAGCTCAGTTCTGGGCATCTTTGAAATACCTATACAAACTTGTTCCTACATAGTAACTTGCAACTTTGAATGAAAATGTGCTTGCTTACAGCAACGTGCTATATGTTCTGAATGCCCGAATTGGGAATCTGTGTCAAAACTTTGTTAGGAATTATGTGATCCTTACTAGCTGGAAGTAAGGGAGATGGGGCATGAAGTTATTTCTAGGAGTTGGACACATACCAAGTTTAGCTCAGTTCTGGGCATCTTTGAAATACCTATACAAACTTGTTCCTACATAGTAACTTGCATCTTTGAATGAGAATGTGCTTGCTTACAGCAACGTGCTATATGTTCTGAATGCCCGAATTGGGAATCTGTGTCAAAACATTGTTAGGAATTATGTGATCCTTACTAGCTGGAAGTAAGGGAGATGGGGCATGAAGTTATTTCTAGGAGTTGGACACATAGCAAGTTTAGCTCAGTTCTGGGCATCTTTGAAATACCTATACAAACTTGTTCCTACATAGTAACTTGCATCTTTGAATGAGAATCTGCTTGCTTACAGCAACGTGCTATATGTTCTGAATGCCCGAATTGGGAATCTGTGTCAAAACTTTGTTAGGAATTATGTCATCCTTACTAGCTGGAAGTAAGGGAGATGGGGCATGAAGATATTTCTAGGAGTTGGACACATACCAAGTTTAGCTCAGTTCTGGGCATCTTTGAAATACCTATACAAACTTGTTCCTACATAGTAACTTGCATCTTTGAATGAGAATGTGCTTGCTTACAGCAACGTGCTCTATGTTCTGAATGCCCGAATTGGGAATCTGTGTCAAAACTTTGTTAGGAATTATGTGATCCTTACTAGCTGGAAGTAAGGGAGATGGGGCATGAAGTTATTTCTAGGAGTTGGACACATAGCAAGTTTAGCTCAGTTCTGGGCATCTTTGAAATACCTATAGAAACTTGTTCCTACATAGTAACTTGCATCTTTGAATGAGAATCTGCTTGCTTACAGCAACGTGCTATATGTTCTGAATGCCCGAATTGGCAATCTGTGTCAAAACTTTGTTAGGAATTATGTGATCCTTACTAGCTGGAAGTAAGGGAGATGAGGCATGAAGTTATTTCTAGGAGTTGGACACATACCAAGTTTAGCTCAGTTCTGGGCATCTTTGAAATACCTATACAAACTTGTTCCTACATAGTAACTTGCAACTTTGAATGAGAATCTGCTTGCTTACAGCAACGTGCTATATGTTCTGAATGCCCGAATTTGGAATCTGTGTCAAAACTTTGTTAGGAATTATGTGATCCTTACTAGCTGGAAGTAAGGGAGATGGGGCATGAAGTTATTTCTAGGAGTTGGACACATACCAAGTTTAGCTCAGTTCTGGGCATCTTTGAAATACCTATACAAACTTGTTCCTACATAGTAACTTGCATCTTTGAATGAGAATGTGCTTGCTTACAGCAACATGCTATATGTTCTGAATGCCCGAATTGGGAATCTGTGTCAAAACTGTTAGGAATTATGTGATCCTTACTAGCTGGAAGTAAGGGAGATGGGGCATGAAGTTATTTCTAGGAGTTGGACACATAGCAAGTTTAGCTCAGTTCTGGGCATCTTTGAAATACCTATACAAACTTGTTCCTACATAGTAACTTGCAACTTTGAATGAGAATGTGCTTGCTTACAGCAACGTGCTATATGTTCTGAATGCCCGAATTGGGAATCTGTGTCAAAACTTTGTTAGGAATTATGTGATCCTTACTAGCTGGAAGTAAGGGAGATGGGGCATGAAGTTTTTTCTAGGAGTTGGACACATAGCAAGTTTAGCTCAGTTCTGGGCATCTTTGAAATACCTATACAAACTTGTTCCTACATAGTAACTTGCATCTTTGAATGAGAATGTGCTTGCTTACAGCAACGTGCTATATGTTCTGAATGCCCGAATTGGCAATCTGTGTCAAAACTTTTTTAGGAATTATGTGATCCTTACTAGCTGGAAGTAAGGGAGATGGGGCATGAAGTTATTTCTAGGTGTTGGACACATACCAAGTTTAGCTCAGTTCTGGGCATCTTTGAAATACCTATACAAACTTGTTCCTACCTAGTAACTTGCATCTTTGAATGAGAATGTGCTTGCTTACAGCAACGTGCTATATGTTCTGAATGCCCGAATTGGGAATCCGTGTCAAAACTTTGTTAGGAATTATGTGATCCTTACTAGCTGGAAGTAAGGGAGATGGGGCATGAAGTTATTTCTAGGAGTTGGACACATACCAAGTTTAGCTCAGTTATGAGCATCTTTGAAATACCTATACAAACTTGTTCCTACATAGTAACTTGCAACTTTGAATGAGAATGTGCTTGCTTACAGCAACGTGCTCTATGTTCTGAATGCCCGAATTGGGAATCTGTGTCAAAACTTTGTTAGGAATTATGTGATCCTTACTAGCTGGAAGTAAGGGAGATGGGGCATGAAGTTATTTCTAGGAGTTGGACACATACCAAGTTTAGCTCAGTTCTGGGCATCTTTGAAATACCTATACAAACTTGTTCCTACATAGTAACTTGCATCTTTGAATGAGAATGTGCTTGCTTACAGCAACGTGCTCTATGTTCTGAATGCCCGAATTGGGAATCTGTGTCAAAACTTTGTTAGGAATTATGTGATCCTTACTAGCTGGAAGTAAGGGAGATGGGGCATGAAGTTATTTCTAGGAGTTGGACACATAGCAAGTTTAGCTCAGTTCTGGGCATCTTTGAAATACCTATAGAAACTTGTTCCTACATAGTAACTTGCATCTTTGAATGAGAATCTGCTTGCTTACAGCAACGTGCTATATGTTCTGAATGCCCGAATTGGCAATCTGTGTCAAAACTTTGTTAGGAATTATGTGATCCTTACTAGCTGGAAGTAAGGGAGATGAGGCATGAAGTTATTTCTAGGAGTTGGACACATACCAAGTTTAGCTCAGTTCTGGGCATCTTTGAAATACCTATACAAACTTGTTCCTACATAGTAACTTGCAACTTTGAATGAGAATCTGCTTGCTTACAGCAACGTGCTATATGTTCTGAATGCCCGAATTGGGAATCTGTGTCAAAACTTTGTTAGGAATTATGTGATCCTTACTAGCTGGAAGTAAGGGAGATGGGGCATGAAGTTATTTCTAGGAGTTGGACACATACCAAGTTTAGCTCAGTTCTGGGCATCTTTGAAATACCTATACAAACTTGTTCCTACATAGTAACTTGCATCTTTGAATGAGAATGTGCTTGCTTACAGCAACGTGCTATATGTTCTGAATGCCCGAATTGGGAATCTGTGTCAAAACTGTTAGGAATTATGTGATCCTTACTAGCTGGAAGTAAGGGAGATGGGGCATGAAGTTATTTCTAGGAGTTGGACACATACCAAGTTTAGCTCAGTTCTGGGCATCTTTGAAATACCTATACAAACTTGTTCCTACATAGTAACTTGCAACTTTGAATGAGAATGTGCTTGCTTACAGCAACGTGCTATATGTTCTGAATGCCCGAATTGGGAATCTGTGTCAAAACTTTGTTAGGAATTATGTGATCCTTACTAGCTGGAAGTAAGGGAGATGGGGCATGAAGTTTTTTCTAGGAGTTGGACACATAGCAAGTTTAGCTCAGTTCTGGGCATCTTTGAAATACCTATACAAACTTGTTCCTACATAGTAACTTGCATCTTTGAATGAGAATGTGCTTGCTTACAGCAACGTGCTATATGTTCTGAATGCCCGAATTGGCAATCTGTGTCAAAACTTTTTTAGGAATTATGTGATCCTTACTAGCTGGAAGTAAGGGAGATGGGGCATGAAGTTATTTCTAGGTGTTGGACACATACCAAGTTTAGCTCAGTTCTGGGCATCTTTGAAATACCTATACAAACTTTTTCCTACCTAGTAACTTGCATCTTTGAATGAGAATGTGCTTGCTTACAGCAACGTGCTATATGTTCTGAATGCCCGAATTGGGAATCTGTGTCAAAACTTTGTTAGGAATTATGTGATCCTTACTAGCTGGAAGTAAGGGAGATGGGGCATGAAGTTATTTCTAGGAGTTGGACACATACCAAGTTTAGCTCAGTTATGAGCATCTTTGAAATACCTATACAAACTTGTTCCTACATAGTAACTTGCAACTTTGAATGAGAATGTGCTTGCTTACAGCAACGTGCTATATGTTCTGAATGCCCGAATTGGGAATCTGTGTCAAAACTTTGTTAGGAATTATGTGATCCTTACTAGCTGGAAGTAAGGGAGATGGGGCATGAAGTTATTTCTAGGAGTTGGACACATACCAAGTTTAGCTCAGTTCTGGGCATCTTTGAAATACCTATACAAACTTGTTCCTACATAGTAACTTGCATCTTTGAATGAGAATGTGCTTGCTTACAGCAACGTGCTATATGTTCTGAATGCCCGAATTGGGAATCTGTGTCAAAACTTTGTTAGGAATTATTTGATCCTTACTAGCTGGAAGTAAGGGAGATGGGGCATGAAGTTATTTCTAGGAGTTGGACACATAGCAAGTTTAGCTCAGTTCTGGGCATCTTTGAAATACCTATACAAACTTGTTCCTACATAGTAACTTGCATCTTTGAATGGGAATCTGCTTGCTTACAGCAACGTGCTATATGTTCTGAATGCCCGAATAGGGAATCTGTGTCAAAACTTTGTTAGGAATTATGTGATCCTTACTAGCTGGAAGTAAGGGAGAAGGGGCATGAAGTTATTTCTAGGAGTTGGACACATACCAAGTTTAGCTCAGTTCTGGGCATCTTTGAAATACCTATACAAACTTGTTCCTACATAGTAACTTGCAACTTTGAATGAAAATGTGCTTGCTTACAGCAACGTGCTATATGTTCTGAATGCCCGAATTGGGAATCTGTGTGAAAACATTGTTAGGAATTATGTGATCCTTACTAGCTGGAAGTAAGGGAGATGGGGCATGAAGTTATTTCTAGGAGTTGGACACATACCAGTTTAGCTCAGTTCTGGGCATCTTTGAAATACCAATACATACTTATTCCTACATAGTATCTTGCAACTTTGAATGAGAATGTGCTTGCTTACAGCAACGTGCTACATGTTCTGAATGACCGAATTGGGAATCTGTGTCAAAACTTTGTTAGGAATTATGTGATCCTTACTAGCTGGAAGTAAGGGAGATGGAGCATGAAGTTATTTCTTGGAGTTGGACACATACCAAGTTTAGCTCCGTTCTGGGCATCTTTGAAATACCTATACAAACATGTTCCTACATAGTAACTTGCAACTTTGAATGAAAATGTGCCTGGTTACAGCAACGTGCTATATGTTCTGAATGCCCGAATTGGGAATCTGTGTCAAAACTTTGTTAGGAATTATGTGATCCTTGCTAGCTGGAAGTAAGGGAGATGGGGCATGAAGTTATTTCTAGGAGTTGGACACATACCAAGTTTAGCTCAGTTCTGGGCATCTTTGAAATACCTAAAGAAACTTGTTCCTACATAGTAACTTGCATCTTTGAATGAGAATGTGCTTGCTTACAGCAACATGCTATATGTTCTGAATGCCCGAATTGGGAATCTGTGTCAAAACTGTTAGGAATTATGTGATCCTTACTAGCTGGAAGTAAGGGAGATGGGGCATGAAGTTATTTCTAGGAGTTGGACACATAGCAATTTAGCTCAGTTCTGGGCATCTTTGAAATACCTATACAAACTTGTTCCTACATAGTAACTTGCATCTTTGAATGAGAATGTGCTTGCTTACAGCAACGTGCTCTATGTTCTGAATGCCCGAATTGGGAATCTGTGTCAAAACTTTGTTAGGAATTATGTGATCCTTACTAGCTGGAAGTAAGGGAGATGGGGCATGAAGTTATTTCTAGGAGTTGGACACATAGCAAGTTTAGCTCAGTTCTGGGCATCTTTGAAATACCTATAGAAACTTGTTCCTACATAGTAACTTGCATCTTTGAATGAGAATCTGCTTGCTTACAGCAACGTGCTATATGTTCTGAATGCCCGAATTGGCAATCTGTGTCAAAACTTTGTTAGGAATTATGTGATCCTTACTAGCTGGAAGTAAGGGAGATGAGGCATGAAGTTATTTCTAGGAGTTGGACACATACCAAGTTTAGCTCAGTTCTGGGCATCTTTGAAATACCTATACAAACTTGTTCCTACATAGTAACTTGCAACTTTGAATGAGAATCTGCTTGCTTACAGCAACGTGCTATATGTTCTGAATGCCCGAATTGGGAATCTGTGTCAAAACTTTGTTAGGAATTATGTGATCCTTACTAGCTGGAAGTAAGGGAGATGGGGCATGAAGTTATTTCTAGGAGTTGGACACATACCAAGTTTAGCTCAGTTCTGGGCATCTTTGAAATACCTATACAAACTTGTTCCTACATAGTAACTTGCATCTTTGAATGAGAATGTGCTTGCTTACAGCAACGTGCTATATGTTCTGAATGCCCGAATTGGGAATCTGTGTCAAAACTGTTAGGAATTATGTGATCCTTACTAGCTGGAAGTAAGGGAGATGGGGCATGAAGTTATTTCTAGGAGTTGGACACATACCAAGTTTAGCTCAGTTCTGGGCATCTTTGAAATACCTATACAAACTTGTTCCTACATAGTAACTTGCAACTTTGAATGAGAATGTGCTTGCTTACAGCAACGTGCTATATGTTCTGAATGCCCGAATTGGGAATCTGTGTCAAAACTTTGTTAGGAATTATGTGATCCTTACTAGCTGGAAGTAAGGGAGATGGGGCATGAAGTTTTTTCTAGGAGTTGGACACATAGCAAGTTTAGCTCAGTTCTGGGCATCTTTGAAATACCTATACAAACTTGTTCCTACATAGTAACTTGCATCTTTGAATGAGAATGTGCTTGCTTACAGCAACGTGCTATATGTTCTGAATGCCCGAATTGGCAATCTGTGTCAAAACTTTTTTAGGAATTATGTGATCCTTACTAGCTGGAAGTAAGGGAGATGGGGCATGAAGTTATTTCTAGGTGTTGGACACATACCAAGTTTAGCTCAGTTCTGGGCATCTTTGAAATACCTATACAAACTTTTTCCTACCTAGTAACTTGCATCTTTGAATGAGAATGTGCTTGCTTACAGCAACGTGCTATATGTTCTGAATGCCCGAATTGGGAATCTGTGTCAAAACTTTGTTAGGAATTATGTGATCCTTACTAGCTGGAAGTAAGGGAGATGGGGCATGAAGTTATTTCTAGGAGTTGGACACATACCAAGTTTAGCTCAGTTATGAGCATCTTTGAAATACCTATACAAACTTGTTCCTACATAGTAACTTGCAACTTTGAATGAGAATGTGCTTGCTTACAGCAACGTGCTATATGTTCTGAATGCCCGAATTGGGAATCTGTGTCAAAACTTTGTTAGGAATTATGTGATCCTTACTAGCTGGAAGTAAGGGAGATGGGGCATGAAGTTATTTCTAGGAGTTGGACACATACCAAGTTTAGCTCAGTTCTGGGCATCTTTGAAATACCTATACAAACTTGTTCCTACATAGTAACTTGCATCTTTGAATGAGAATGTGCTTGCTTACAGCAACGTGCTATATGTTCTGAATGCCCGAATTGGGAATCTGTGTCAAAACTTTGTTAGGAATTATTTGATCCTTACTAGCTGGAAGTAAGGGAGATGGGGCATGAAGTTATTTCTAGGAGTTGGACACATAGCAAGTTTAGCTCAGTTCTGGGCATCTTTGAAATACCTATACAAACTTGTTCCTACATAGTAACTTGCATCTTTGAATGGGAATCTGCTTGCTTACAGCAACGTGCTATATGTTCTGAATGCCCGAATAGGGAATCTGTGTCAAAACTTTGTTAGGAATTATGTGATCCTTACTAGCTGGAAGTAAGGGAGAAGGGGCATGAAGTTATTTCTAGGAGTTGGACACATACCAAGTTTAGCTCAGTTCTGGGCATCTTTGAAATACCTATACAAACTTGTTCCTACATAGTAACTTGCAACTTTGAATGAAAATGTGCTTGCTTACAGCAACGTGCTATATGTTCTGAATGCCCGAATTGGGAATCTGTGTGAAAACATTGTTAGGAATTATGTGATCCTTACTAGCTGGAAGTAAGGGAGATGGGGCATGAAGTTATTTCTAGGAGTTGGACACATACCAGTTTAGCTCAGTTCTGGGCATCTTTGAAATACCAATACAAACTTATTCCTACATAGTATCTTGCAACTTTGAATGAGAATGTGCTTGCTTACAGCAACGTGCTACATGTTCTGAATGCCCGAATTGGGAATCTGTGTCAAAACTTTGTTAGGAATTATGTGATCCTTACTAGCTGGAAGTAAGGGAGATGGAGCATGAAGTTATTTCTTGGAGTTGGACACATACCAAGTTTAGCTCCGTTCTGGGCATCTTTGAAATACCTATACAAACATGTTCCTACATAGTAACTTGCAACTTTGAATGAAAATGTGCCTGGTTACAGCAACGTGCTATATGTTCTGAATGCCCGAATTGGGAATCTGTGTCAAAACTTTGTTAGGAATTATGTGATCCTTGCTAGCTGGAAGTAAGGGAGATGGGGCATGAAGTTATTTCTAGGAGTTGGACACATACCAAGTTTAGCTCAGTTCTGGGCATCTTTGAAATACCTAAAGAAACTTGTTCCTACATAGTAACTTGCAACTTTGAATGAAAATGTGCTTGCTTACAGCAACGTGCTATATGTTCTGAATGCCCGAATTGGGAATCTGTGTCAAAACTTTGTTAGGAATTATGTGATCCTTACTAGCTGGAAGTAAGGGAGATGGGACATGAAGTTATTTCTAGGAGTTGGACACATACCAAGTTTAGCTCAGTTCTGGGCATCTTTGAAATACCTATACAAACTTGTTCCTACATAGTAACTTGCAACTTTGAATGAAAATGTGCTTGCTTACAGCAACGTGCTATATGTTCTGAATGCCCGAATTGGGAATCTGTGTCAAAACTTTGTTAGGAATTATGTGATCCTTACTAGCTGGAAGTAAGGGAGATGGAGCATGAAGTTATTTCTAGGAGTTGGACACATAGCAAGTTTAGCTCAGTTCTGGGCATCTTTGAAATACCTATACAAACTTGTTCCTACATAGTAACTTGCATCTTTGAATGAGAATGTGCTTGCTTACAGCAACGTGCTATATGTTCTGAATGCCCAAATTGGGAATCTGTGTCAAAACTTTGTTAGGAATTATGTGATCCTTACTAGCTGGAAGTAAGGGAGATGGGGCATGAAGTTATTTCTAGGAGTTGGACACATAGCAAGTTTAGCTCAGATCTGGGCATCTTTGAAATACCTATACAAACTTGTTCCTACATAGTAACTTGCATCTTTGAATGGGAATCTGCTTGCTTACAGCAACGTGCTATATGTTCTGAATGCCCGAATTGGGAATCTGTGTCAAAACTTTGTTAGGAATTATGTGATCCTTACTAGCTGGAAGTAAGGGAGATGGGGCATGAAGTTATTTCTAGGAGTTGGACACATACCAAGTTTAGCTCAGTTCTGGGCATCTTTGAAATACCTATACAAACTTGTTCCTACATAGTAACTTGCAACTTTGAATGAGAATGTGCTTGCTTACAGCAACGTGCTATATGTTCTGAATGCCCGAATTGGCAATCTGTGTCAAATCTTTGTTAGGATTTATGTGATCCTTACTAGCTGGAAGTAAGGGAGATGGGGCATGAAGTTATTTCTAGGAGTTGGACACATACCAAGTTTAGCTCAGTTCTGGGCATCTTTGAAATACCTATACAAACTTATTCCTACATAGTAACTTGCAACTTTGAATGAGAATGTGCTTGCTTACAGCAACGTGCTATATGTTCTGAATGCCCGAATTGGGAATCTGTGTCAAAACATTGTTAGGAATTATGTGATCCTTACTAGCTGGAAGTAAGGGAGATGGGGCATGAAGTTATTTCTAGGAGTTGGACACATACCAAGTTTAGCTCAGTTCTGGGCATCTTTGAAATACCTGTACAAACTTGTTCCTACCTAGTAACTTGCATCTTTGAATGAGAATCTGCTTGCTTACAGCAACGTGCTATATGTTCTGAATGCCCGAATTGGGAATCTGTGTCAAAACTTTGTTAGGAATTATGTGATCCTTACTAGCTGGAAGTAAGGGAGATGGGGCATGAAGTTATTTCTAGGAGTTGGACACATACCAAGTTTAGCTCAGTTCTGGGCATCTTTGAAATACCTATACAAACTTGTTCCTACATAGTAACTTGCCACTTTGAATGAGAATGTGCTTGCTTACAGCAACGTGCTATATGTTCTGAATGCCCGAATTGGGAATCTGTGTCAAAACTTTGTTAGGAATTATGTGATCCTTACTAGCTGGAAGTAAGGGAGATGGGGCATGAAGTTATTTCTAGGAGTTGGACACATACCAAGTTTAGCTCAGTTCTGGGCATCTTTGAAATACCTATACAAACTTGTTCCTACATAGTAACTTGCATCTTTGAATGAGAATGTGCTTGCTTGCAGCAACGTGCTATATGTTCTGAATGCCCGAATAGGGAATCTGTGTCAAAACTTTGTTAGGAATTATGTGATCCTTACTAGCTGGAAGTAAGGGAGATGGGGCATGAAGTTATTTCTAGGAGTTGGACACATAGCAAGTTTAGCTCAGTTCTGGGCATCTTTGAAATACCTATACAAACTTGTTCCTACATAGTAACTTGCATCTTTGAATGGGAATCTGCTTGCTTACAGCAACGTGCTATATGTTCTGAATGCCCGAATTGGGAATCTGTGTCAAAACTTTGTTAGGAATTATGTGATCCTTACTAGCTGGAAGTAAGGGAGATGGGGCATGAAGTTATTTCTAGGAGTTGGACACATACCAAGTTTAGCTCAGTTCTGGGCATCTTTGAAATACCTATACAAACTTGTTCCTACATAGTAACTTGCAACTTTGAATGAGAATGTGCTTGCTTACAGCAACGTGCTATATGTTCTGAATGCCCGAATTGGCAATCTGTGTCAAATCTTTGTTAGGATTTATGTGATCCTTACTAGCTGGAAGTAAGGGAGATGGGGCATGAAGTTATTTCTAGGAGTTGGACACATACCAAGTTTAGCTCAGTTCTGGGCATCTTTGAAATACCTATACAAACTTATTCCTACATAGTAACTTGCAACTTTGAATGAAAATGTGCTTGCTTACAGCAACGTGCTATATGTTCTGAATGCCCGAATTGGGAATCTGTGTCAAAACATTGTTAGGAATTATGTGATCCTTACTAGCTGGAAGTAAGGGAGATGGGGCATGAAGTTATTTCTAGGAGTTGGACACATACCAAGTTTAGCTCAGTTCTGGGCATCTTTGAAATACCTATACAAACTTGTTCCTACCTAGTAACTTGCATCTTTGAATGAGAATCTGCTTGCTTACAGCAACGTGCTATATGTTCTGAATGCCCGAATTGGGAATCTGTGTCAAAACTTTGTTAGGAATTATGTGATCCTTACTAGCTGGAAGTAAGGGAGATGGGGCATGAAGTTATTTCTAGGAGTTGGACACATACCAAGTTTAGCTCAGTTCTGGGCATCTTTGAAATACCTATACAAACTTGTTCCTACACAGTAACTTGCAACTTTGAATGAGAATGTGCTTGCTTACAGCAACGTGCTATATGTTCTGAATGCCCGAATTGGCAATCTGTGTCAAATCTTTGTTAGGATTTATGTGATCCTTACTAGCTGGAAGTAAGGGAGATGGGGCATGAAGTTATTTCTAGGAGTTGGACACATACCAAGTTTAGCTCAGTTCTGGGCATCTTTGAAATACCTATACAAACTTATTCCTACATAGTAACTTGCAACTTTGAATGAGAATGTGCTTGCTTACAGCAACGTGCTATATGTTCTGAATGCCCGAATTGGGAATCTGTGTCAAAACATTGTTAGGAATTATGTGATCCTTACTAGCTGGAAGTAAGGGAGATGGGGCATGATGTTATTTCTAGGAGTTGGACACATACCAAGTTTAGCTCAGTTCTGGGCATCTTTGAAATACCTATACAAACTTGTTCCTACCTAGTAACTTGCATCTTTGAATGAGAATCTGCTTGCTTACAGCAACGTGCTACATGTTCTGAATGCCCGAATTGGGAATCTGTGTCAAAACTTTGTTAGGAATTATGTGATCCTTACTAGCTGGAAGTAAGGGAGATGGGGCATGAAGTTATTTCTAGGAGTTGGACACATACCAAGTTTAGCTCAGTTCTGGGCATCTTTGAAATACCTATACAAACTTGTTCCTACATAGTAACTTGCAACATTGAATGAGAATGTGCTTGCTTACAGCAACGTGCTATATGTTCTGAATGCCCGAATTGGGAATCTGTGTGAAAACTTTGTTAGGAATTATGTGATCCTTGCTAGCTGGAAGTAAGGGAGATGGGGCATGAAGTTATTTCTAGGAGTTGGACACATACCAAGTTTAGCTCAGTTCTGGGCATCTTTGAAATACCTATACAAACTTGTTCCTACATAGTAACTTGCAACTTTGAATGAAAATGTGCTTGCTTACAGCAACGTGCTATATGTTCTGAATGCCCGAATTGGGAATCTGTGTCAAAACTTTGTTAGGAATTATGTGATCCTTACTAGCTGGAAGTAAGGGAGATGGGGCATGAAGTTATTTCTAGGAGTTGGACACATACCAAGTTTAGCTCAGTTCTGGGCATCTTTGAAATACCTATACAAACTTGTTCCTACATAGTAACTTGCAACTTTGAATGAAAATGTGCTTGCCTACAGCAACGTGCTATATGTTCTGAATGCCCGAATTGGGAATCTGTGTCAAAACTTTGTTAGGATTTATGTGATCCTTACTAGCTGGAAGTAAGGGAGATGGAGCATGAAGTTATTTCTAGGAGTTGGACACATAGCAAGTTTAGCTCAGTTCTGGGCATCTTTGAAATACCTATACAAACTTGTTCCTACATAGTAACTTGCATCTTTGAGTGAGAATGTGCTTGCTTACAGCAACGTGCTATATGTTCTGAATGCCCGAATTGGGAATCTGTGTCAAAACTTTGTTAGGAATTATGTGATCCTTACTAGCTGGAAGTAAGGGAGATGGGGCATGAAGTTATTTCTAGGAGTTGGACACATACCAAGTTTAGCTCAGTTCTGGGCATCTTTGAAATACCTATACAAACTTGTTCCTACATAGTAACTTGCATCTTTGAATGGGAATCTGCTTGCTTACAGCAACGTGCTATATGTTCTGAATGCCCGAATTGGGAATCTGTGTCAAAACTTTGTTAGGAATTATGTGATCCTTACTAGCTGGAAGTAAGGGAGATGGGGCATGAAGTTATTTCTAGGAGTTGGACACATACCAAGTTTAGCTCAGTTCTGGGCATCTTTGAAATACCTATACAAACTTGTTCCTACATAGTAACTTGCAACTTTGAATGAGAATGTGCTTGCTTACAGCAACGTGCTATATGTTCTGAATGCCCGAATTGGGAATCTGTGTCAAAACTTTGTTAGGAATAATGTGATCCTTACTAGCTGGAAGTAAGGGAGATGGGGCATGAAGTTATTTCTAGGAGTTGGACACATACCAAGTTTAGCTCAGTTCTGGGCATCTTTGAAATACCTATACAAACTTGTTCCTAAATAGTAACTTGCATCTTTGAATGAGAATGTGCTTGCTTACAGCAACGTGCTATATGTTCTGAATGCCCGAATAGGGAATCTGTGTCAAAACTTTGTTAGGAATTATGTGATCCTTACTAGCTGGAAGTAAGGGAGATGGGGCATGAAGTTATTTCTAGGAGTTGGACACATACCAAGTTTAGCTCAGTTCTGGGCATTTTTGAAATACCTATACAAACTTGTTCCTACATAGTAACTTGCAACTTTGAATGAGAATGTGCTTGCTTGCAGCAACGTGCTATATGTTCTGAATGCCCGAATAGGGAATCTGTGTCAAAACTTTGTTAGGAATTATGTGATCCTTACTAGCTGGAAGTAAGGGAGATGGAGCATGAAGTTATTTCTTGGAGTTGGACACATACCAAGTTTAGCTCCGTTCTGGGCATCTTTGAAATACCTATAAAAACTTGTTCCTACCTAGTAACTTGCATCTTTGAATGAGAATGTGCTTGCTTGCAGCAACGTGCTATATGTTCTGAATGCCCGAATAGGGAATCTGTGGCAAAACTTTGTTAGAAATTATGTGATCCTTACTAGCTGGAAGTAAGGGAGATGGGGCATGAAGTTATTTCTAGGAGTTGGACACATACCAAGTTTAGCTCAGTTCTGGGCATCTTTGAAATACCTATACAAACTTGTTCCTACATAGTAACTTGCATCTTTGAATGAGAATGTGCTTGCTTACAGCAACGTGCTATATGTTCTGAATGCCCGAATTGGGAATCTGTGCCAAAACTGTTAGGAATGATGTGATCCTTACTAGCTGGAAGTAAGGGAGATGGGGCATGATGTTATTTCTAGGAGTTGGACACATAGCAAGTTTAGCTCAGTTCTGGGCATCTTTGAAATACCTATACAAACTTGTTCCTACATAGTAACTTGCAACTTTGAATGAAAATGTGATTGCTTACAGCAACGTGCTATATGTTCTGAATGCCCGAATTGGGAATCTGTGTCAAAACTTTGTTAGGAATTATGTGATCCTTACTAGCTGGAAGTAAGGGAGATGGGGCATGAAGTTATTTCTAGGAGTTGGACACATAGCAAGTTTAGCTCAGTTCTGGGCATCTTTGAAATACCTATATAAACTTGTTCCTACATAGTAACTTACAACTTTGAATGAAAATGTGCTTGCTTACAGCCACGTGCTATATGTTCTGAATGCCCGAATTGGGAATCTGTGTCAAAACTTTGTTAGGAATTATGTGATCCTTACAAGCTGGAAGTAAGGGAGATGGGGCATGAAGTTATTTCTAGGAGTTGGACACATACCAAGTTTAGCTGAGTTCTGGGCATCTTTGAAATACCTATACAAACTTGTTCCTACATAGTAACTTGCAACTTTGAATGAAAATGTGCTTGCTTACAGCAACGTGCTATATGTTCTGAATGCCCGAATTGGGAATGTGTGTCAAAACTTTGTTAGGAATTATGTCATCCTTACTAGCTGGAAGTAAGGGAGATGGAGCATGAAGTTATTTCTAGGAGTTGGACACATACCAAGTTTAGCTCAGTTCTGGGCATCTTTGAAATACCTATACAAACTTGTTGCTACATAGTAACTTGCATCTTTGAATGAGAATGTGCTTGCTTACAGCAACGTGCTATATGTTCTGAATGCCCGAATTGGGAATCTGTGTCAAAACTTTGTTAGGAATTATGTCATCCTTACTAGCTGGAAGTAAGGGAGATGGGGCATGAAGTTATTTCTAGGAGTTGGACACATAGCAAGTTTAGCTCAGTTCTGGGCATCTTTGAAATACCTATACAAACTTGTTCCTACATAGTAACTTGCATCTTTGAATGGGAATCTGCTTGCTTACAGCAACGTGCTATATGTTCTGAATGCCCGAATTGGGAATACGTGTCAAAACTTTGTTAGGAATTATGTGATCCTTACTAGCTGGAAGTAAGGGAGATGGGGCATGAAGTTATTTCTAGGAGTTGGACACATACCAAGTTTAGCTCAGTTCTGGGCATCTTTGAAATACCTATACAAACTTGTTTCTACATAGTAACTTGCATCTTTGAATGAGAATCTGCTTGCTTACAGCAACGTGCTATATGTTCTGAATGCCCGAATTGGGAATCTGTGTCAAAACTTTGTTAGGAATTATGTGATCCTTACTAGCTGGAAGTAAGGGAGATGGGGCATGAAGTTATTTCTAGGAGTTGGACACATAGCATGTTTAGCTCAGTTCTGGGCATCTTTGAAATACCTATACAAACTTGTTCCTACATAGTAACTTGCATCTTTGAATGAGAATCTGCTTGCTTACAGCAACGTGCTATATGTTCTGAATGCCGGAATTGGGAATCTGTGTCAAAACTTTGTTAGGAATTATGTCATCGTTACTAGCTGGAAGTAAGGGAGATGGGGCATGAAGATATTTCTAGGAGTTGGACACATACCAAGTTTAGCTCAGTTCTGGGCATCTTTGAAATACCTATACAAACTTGTTCCTACATAGTAACTTGCATCTTTGAATGAGAATGTGCTTGCTTACAGCAACGTGCTCTATGTTCTGAATGCCCGAATTGGGAATCTGTGTCAAAACTTTGTTAGGAATTATGTGATCCTTACTAGCTGGAAGTAAGGGAGATGGGGCATGAAGTTATTTCTAGGAGTTGGACACATAGCAAGTTTAGCTCAGTTCTGGGCATCTTTGAAATACCTATACAAACTTGTTCCTACATAGTAACTTTCATCTTTGAATGAGAATGTGCTTGCTTACAGCAACGTGCTATATGTTCTGAATGCCCGAATTGGGAATCTGTGTCAAAACTTTGTTAGGAATTATGTGATCCTTACTAGCTGGAAGTAAGGGAGATGGGGCATGAAGTTATTTCTAGGAGTTGGACACATACCAAGTTTAGCTCAGTTCTGGGAATCTTTGAAATACCTATACAAACTTGTTCCTACATAGTAACTTGCAACTTTGAATGAGAATGTGCTTGCTTACAGCAACGTGCTATATGTTCTGAATGCCCGAATTGGGAATCTGTGTCAAAACTTTGTTAGGAATTATGTGATCCTTACTAGCTGGAAGTAAGGGAGATGGGGCATGAAGTTATTTCTAGGAGTTGGACACATACCAAGTTTAGCTCAGTTCTGGGCATCTTTGAAATACCTATACAAACTTGTTCCTACATAGTAACTTGCAACATTGAATGAGAATGTGCTTGCTTACAGCAACGTGCTATATGTTCTGAATGCCCGAATTGGGAATCTGTGTGAAAACTTTGTTAGGAATTATGTGATCCTTGCTAGCTGGAAGTAAGGGAGATGGGGCATGAAGTTATTTCTAGGAGTTGGACACATACCAAGTTTAGCTCAGTTCTGGGCATCTTTGAAATACCTATACAAACTTGTTCCTACATAGTAACTTGCAACTTTGAATGAAAATCTGCTTGCTTACAGCAACGTGCTATATGTTCTGAATGCCCGAATTGGGAATCTGTGTCAAAACTTTGTTAGGAATTATGTGATCCTTACTAGCTGGAAGTAAGGGAGATGGGGCATGAAGTTATTTCTAGGAGTTGGACACATACCAAGTTTAGCTCAGTTCTGGGCATCTTTGAAATACCTATACAAACTTGTTCCTACATAGTAACTTGCAACTTTGAATGAAAATGTGCTTGCTTACAGCAACGTGCTATATGTTCTGAATGCACGAATTGGGAATCTGTGTCAAAACTTTGTTAGGATTTATGTGATCCTTACTAGCTGGAAGTAAGGGAGATGGAGCATGAAGTTATTTCTAGGAGTTGGACACATAGCAAGTTTAGCTCAGTTCTGGGCATCTTTGAAATACCTATACAAACTTGTTCCTACATAGTAACTTGCATCTTTGAGTGAGAATGTGCTTGCTTACAGCAACGTGCTATATGTTCTGAATGCCCGAATTGGGAATCTGTGTCAAAACTTTGTTAGGAATTATGTGATCCTTACTAGCTGGAAGTAAGGGAGATGGGGCATGAAGTTATTTCTAGGAGTTGGACACATACCAAGTTTAGCTCAGTTCTGGGCATCTTTGAAATACCTATACAAACTTGTTCCTACATAGTAACTTGCATCTTTGAATGGGAATCTGCTTGCTTACAGCAACGTGCTATATGTTCTGAATGCCCGAATTGGGAATCTGTGTCAAAACTTTGTTAGGAATTATGTGATCCTTACTAGCTGGAAGTAAGGGAGATGGGGCATGAAGTTATTTCTAGGAGTTGGACACATACCAAGTTTAGCTCAGTTCTGGGCATCTTTGAAATACCTATACAAACTTGTTCCTACATAGTAACTTGCAACTTTGAATGAGAATGTGCTTGCTTACAGCAACGTGCTATATGTTCTGAATGCCCGAATTGGGAATCTGTGTCAAAACTTTGTTAGGAATAATGTGATCCTTACTAGCTGGAAGTAAGGGAGATGGGGCATGAAGTTATTTCTAGGAGTTGGACACATACCAAGTTTAGCTCAGTTCTGGGCATCTTTGAAATACCTATACAAACTTGTTCCTAAATAGTAACTTGCATCTTTGAATGAGAATGTGCTTGCTTACAGCAACGTGCTATATGTTCTGAATGCCCGAATTGGCAATCTGTGTCAAAACTTTGTTAGGAATTATGTGATCCTTACTAGCTGGAAGTAAGGGAGATGGGGCATGAAGTTATTTCTAGGAGTTGGACACATACCAAGTTTAGCTCAGTTCTGGGCATTTTTGAAATACCTATACAAACTTGTTCCTACATAGTAACTTGCAACTTTGAATGAGAATGTGCTTGCTTGCAGCAACGTGCTATATGTTCTGAATGCCCGAATAGGGAATCTGTGTCAAAACTTTGTTAGGAATTATGTGATCCTTACTAGCTGGAAGTAAGGGAGATGGAGCATGAAGTTATTTCTTGGAGTTGGACACATACCAAGTTTAGCTCCGTTCTGGGCATCTTTGAAATACCTATAAAAACTTGTTCCTACCTAGTAACTTGCATCTTTGAATGAGAATGTGCTTGCTTGCAGCAACGTGCTATATGTTCTGAATGCCCGAATAGGGAATCTGTGGCAAAACTTTGTTAGAAATTATGTGATCCTTACTAGCTGGAAGTAAGGGAGATGGGGCATGAAGTTATTTCTAGGAGTTGGACACATACCAAGTTTAGCTCAGTTCTGGGCATCTTTGAAATACCTATACAAACTTGTTCCTACATAGTAACTTGCATCTTTGAATGAGAATCTGCTTGCTTACAGCAACGTGCTATATGTTCTGAATGCCCGAATTGGGAATCTGTGCCAAAACTGTTAGGAATGATGTGATCCTTACTAGCTGGAAGTAAGGGAGATGGGGCATGATGTTATTTCTAGGAGTTGGACACATAGCAAGTTTAGCTCAGTTCTGGGCATCTTTGAAATACCTATACAAACTTGTTCCTACATAGTAACTTGCAACTTTGAATGAAAATGTGATTGCTTACAGCAACGTGCTATATGTTCTGAATGCCCGAATTGGGAATCTGTGTCAAAACTTTGTTAGGAATTATGTGATCCTTACTAGCTGGAAGTAAGGGAGATGGGGCATGAAGTTATTTCTAGGAGTTGGACACATACCAAGTTTAGCTCAGTTCTGGGCATCTTTGAAATACCTATATAAACTTGTTCCTACATAGTAACTTACAACTTTGAATGAAAATGTGCTTGCTTACAGCCACGTGCTATATGTTCTGAATGCCCGAATTGGGAATGTGTGTCAAAACTTTGTTAGGAATTATGTGATCCTTACAAGCTGGAAGTAAGGGAGATGGGGCATGAAGTTATTTCTAGGAGTTGGACACATAGCAAGTTTAGCTCAGTTCTGGGCATCTTTGAAATACCTATACAAACTTGTTCCTACATAGTAACTTGCATCTTTGAATGGGAATCTGCTTGCTTACAGCAACGTGCTATATGTTCTGAATGCCCGAATTGGGAATACGTGTCAAAACTTTGTTAGGAATTATGTGATCCTTACTAGCTGGAAGTAAAGGAGATGGGGCATGAAGTTATTTCTAGGAGTTGGACACATACCAAGTTTAGCTCAGTTCTGGGCATCTTTGAAATACCTATACAAACTTGTTTCTACATAGTAACTTGCATCTTTGAATGAGAATCTGCTTGCTTACAGCAACGTGCTATATGTTCTGAATGCCCGAATTGGGAATCTGTGTCAAAACTTTGTTAGGAATTATGTGATCCTTACTAGCTGGAAGTAAGGGAGATGGGGCATGAAGTTATTTCTAGGAGTTGGACACATAGCATGTTTAGCTCAGTTCTGGGCATCTTTGAAATACCTATACAAACTTGTTCCTACATAGTAACTTGCATCTTTGAATGAGAATCTGCTTGCTTACAGCAACGTGCTATATGTTCTGAATGCCGGAATTGGGAATCTGTGTCAAAACTTTGTTAGGAATTATGTCATCGTTACTAGCTGGAAGTAAGGGAGATGGGGCATGAAGATATTTCTAGGAGTTGGACACATACCAAGTTTAGCTCAGTTCTGGGCATCTTTGAAATACCTATACAAACTTGTTCCTACATAGTAACTTGCATCTTTGAATGAGAATGTGCTTGCTTACAGCAACGTGCTCTATGTTCTGAATGCCCGAATTGGGAATCTGTGTCAAAACTTTGTTAGGAATTATGTGATCCTTACTAGCTGGAAGTAAGGGAGATGGGGCATGAAGTTATTTCTAGGAGTTGGACACATAGCAAGTTTAGCTCAGTTCTGGGCATCTTTGAAATACCTATACAAACTTGTTCCTACATAGTAACTTTCATCTTTGAATGAGAATGTGCTTGCTTACAGCAACGTGCTATATGTTCTGAATGCCCGAATTGGGAATCTGTGTCAAAACTTTGTTAGGAATTATGTGATCCTTACTAGCTGGAAGTAAGGGAGATGGGGCATGAAGTTATTTCTAGGAGTTGGACACATACCAAGTTTAGCTCAGTTCTGGGAATCTTTGAAATACCTATACAAACTTGTTCCTACATAGTAACTTGCAACTTTGAATGAGAATGTGCTTGCTTACAGCAACGTGCTATATGTTCTGAATGCCCGAATTGGGAATCTGTGTCAAAACTTTGTTAGGAATTATGTGATCCTTACTAGCTGGAAGTAAGGGAGATGGGGCATGAAGTTATTTCTAGGAGTTGGACACATACCAAGTTTAGCTCAGTTCTGGGCATCTTTGAAATACCTATACAAAATTGTTCCTACATAGTAACTTGCATCTTTGAATGAGAATGTGCTTGCTTACAGCAACGTGCTCTATGTTCTGAATGCCCGAATTGGGAATCTGTGTCAAAACTTTGTTAGGAATTATGTGATCCTTACTAGCTGGAAGTAAGGGAGATGGGGCATGAAGTTATTTCTAGGAGTTGGACACATAGCAAGTTTAGCTCAGTTCTGGGCATCTTTGAAATACCTATACAAACTTGTTCCTACATAGTAACTTGCATCTTTGAATGAGAATCTGCTTGCTTACAGCAACGTGCTATATGTTCTGAATGCCCGAATTGGGAATCTGTGTCAAAACTTTGTTAGGAATTATGTGATCCTTACTAGCTGGAAGTAAGGGAGATGGGGCATGAAGTTATTTCTAGGAGTTGGACACATACCAAGTTTAGGTCAGTTCTGGGCATCTTTGAAATACCTATACAAACTTGTTCCTACATAGTAAGTTGCAACTTTGAATGAGAATGTGCTTGCTTGCAGCAACGTGCTATATGTTCTGAATGCCCGAATAGGGAATCTGTGTCAAAACTTTGTTAAGAATTATGTGATCCTTACTAGCTGGAAGTAAGGGAGATGGGGCATGAAGTTATTTCTAGGAGTTGGACACATACCAAGTTTAGCTCAGTTCTGGGCATCTTTGAAATACCTATACAAACTTGTTCCTACATAGTAACTTGCATCTTTGAATGAGAATGTGCTTGCTTACAGCAACGTGCTCTATGTTCTGAATGCCCGAATTGGGAATCTGTGTCAAAACTTTGTTAGGAATTATGTGATCCTTACTAGCTGGAAGTAAGGGAGATGGGGCATGAAGTTATTTCTAGGAGTTGGACACATACCAAGTTTAGCTCAGTTCTGGGCATCTTTGAAATACCTATACAAACTTGTTCCTACATAGTAACTTGCATCTTTGAATGAGAATGTGCTTGCTTACAGCAACGTGCTATATGTTCTGAATGCCCGAATTGGGAATCTGTGTCAAAACTTTGTTAGGAATTATGTGATCCTTAGTAGCTGGAAATAAGGGAGATGGGGCATGAAGTTATTTCTAGGAGTTGAACACATACCAAGTTTAGCTCAGTTCTGGGCATCTTTGAAATACCTATACAAACTTGTTCCTACCTAGTAACTTGCAACTTTGAATGAGAATGTGCTTGCTTACAGCAACGTGCTATATGTTCTGAATGCCCGAATTGGGAATCTGTGTCAAAACTTTGTTAGGAATTATGTGATCCTTACTAGCTGGAAGTAAGGGAGATGGGGCATGAAGTTATATCTAGGAGTTGGACACATAGCAAGTTTAGCTCAGTTCTGGGCATCTTTGAAATACCTATACAAACTTGTTCCTACATAGTAACTTGCATCTTTGAATGAGAATGTGCTTGCTTACAGCAACGTGCTATATGTTCTGAATGCCCGAATTGGCAATCTGTGTCAAAACTTTGTTAGGAATTATGTGATCCTTACTAGCTGGAAGTAAGGGAGATGGGGCATGAAGTTATTTCTAGGAGTTGGACACATACCAAGTTTAGCTCAGTTCTGGGCCTCTTTGAAATACCTATACAAACTTGTTCCTACATAGTCACTTGCATCTTTGAATGAGAATCTGCTTGCTTACAGCAACGTGCTATATGTTCTGAATGCCCGAATTGGGAATCTGTGTCAAAACTGTTAGGAATTATGTGATCCTTACTAGCTGGAAGTAAGGGAGATGGGGCATGAAGTTATTTCTAGGAGTTGGACACATACCAAGTTTAGCTCAGTTCTGGGCATCTTTGAAATACCTATACAAACTTGTTCCTACATAGTAACTTGCAACTTTGAATGAGAATGTGCTTGCTTACAGCAACGTGCTATATGTTCTGAATGCCCGAATTGGGAATGTGTGTCAAAACTTTGTTAGGAATTATGTTATCCTTACTAGCTGGAAGTAAGGGAGATGGGGCATGAAGTTATTTCTAGGAGTTGGACACATACCAAGTTTAGCTCAGTTCTGGGCATCTTTGAAATACCTATACAAACTTGTTCCTACATAGTAACTTGCATCTTTGAATGAGAATCTGCTTGCTTACAGCAACGTGCTATATGTTCTGAATGCCGGAATTGGGAATCTGTGTCAAAACTTTGTTAGGAATTATGTCATCGTTACTAGCTGGAAGTAAGGGAGATGGGGCATGAAGTTATTTCTAGGAGTTGGACACATACCAAGTTTAGCTCAGTTCTGGGCATCTTTGAAATACCTATACAAACTTGTTCCTACATAGCAACTTACAACTTTGAATGAAAATGTGCTTGCTTACAGCAACGTGCTATATGTTCTGAATGCCCGAATTGGGAATCTGTGTCAAAACTTTGTTAGGAATTATGTGATCCTTACTAGCTGGAAGTAAGGGAGATGGGGCATGAAGTTATTTCTAGGAGTTGGACACATACCAAGTTTAGCTCAGTTCTGGGCATCTTTGAAATACCTATACAAACTTGTTCCTACATAGTAACTTGCAACTTTGAATGAAAATGTGCTTGCTTACAGCAACGTGCTATATGTTCTGAACGCCCGAATTGGGAATCTGTGTGAAAACATTGTTAGGAATTATGTGATCCTTACTAGCTGGAAGTAAGGGAGATGGGGCATGAAGTTATTTCTAGGAGTTGGACACATACCAGTTTAGCTCAGTTCTGGGCATCTTTGAAATACCAATACAAACTTATTCCTACATAGTATCTTGCAACTTTGAATGAGAATGTGCTTGCTTACAGCAACGTGCTACATGTTCTGAATGCCCGAATTGGGAATCTGTGTCAAAACTTTGTTAGGAATTATGTGATCCTTACTAGCTGGAAGTAAGGGAGATGGAGCATGAAGTTATTTCTAGGAGTTGGACACATACCAAGTTTAGCTCAGTTCTGGGCATCTTTGAAATACCTATACAAACTTGTTCCTACATAGTAACTTGCATCTTTGAATGAGAATGTGCTTGCTTACAGCAACGTGCTATATGTTCTGAATGCACGAATTGGGAATCTGTGTCAAAACATTGTTAGGAATTATGTGATCCTTACTAGCTGGAAGTAAGGGAGATGGGGCATGAAGTTATTTCTAGGAGTTGGACACATAGCAAGTTTAGCTCAGTTCTGGGCATCTTTGAAATACCTATACAAACTTGTTCCTACATAGTAACTTGCATCTTTGAATGAGAATCTGCTTGCTTACAGCAACGTGCTATATGTTCTGAATGCCCGAATTGGGAATCTGTGTCAAAACTTTGTTAGGAATTATGTCATCCTTACTAGCTGGAAGTAAGGGAGATGGGGCATGAAGATATTTCTAGGAGTTGGACACATACCAAGTTTAGCTCAGTTCTGGGCATCTTTGAAATACCTATACAAACTTGTTCCTACATAGTAACTTGCATCTTTGAATGAGAATGTGCTTGCTTACAGCAACGTGCTCTATGTTCTGAATGCCCGAATTGGGAATCTGTGTCAAAACTTTGTTAGGAATTATGTGATCCTTACTAGCTGGAAGTAAGGGAGATGGGGCATGAAGTTATTTCTAGGAGTTGGACACATAGCAAGTTTAGCTCAGTTCTGGGCATCTTTGAAATACCTATAGAAACTTGTTCCTACATAGTAACTTGCATCTTTGAATGAGAATCTGCTTGCTTACAGCAACGTGCTATATGTTCTGAATGCCCGAATTGGGAATCTGTGTCAAAACATTGTTAGGAATTATGTGATCCTTACTAGCTGGAAGTAAGGGAGATGGGGCATGAAGTTATTTCTAGGAGTTGGACACATAGCAAGTTTAGCTCAGTTCTGGGCATCTTTGAAATACCTATACAAACTTGTTCCTACATAGTAACTTGCATCTTTGAATGAGAATCTGCTTGCTTACAGCAACGTGCTATATGTTCTGAATGCCCGAATTGGGAATCTGTGTCAAAACTTTGTTAGGAATTATGTCATCCTTACTAGCTGGAAGTAAGGGAGATGGGGCATGAAGATATTTCTAGGAGTTGGACACATACCAAGTTTAGCTCAGTTCTGGGCATCTTTGAAATACCTATACAAACTTGTTCCTACATAGTAACTTGCATCTTTGAATGAGAATGTGCTTGCTTACAGCAACGTGCTCTATGTTCTGAATGCCCGAATTGGGAATCTGTGTCAAAACTTTGTTAGGAATTATGTGATCCTTACTAGCTGGAAGTAAGGGAGATGGGGCATGAAGTTATTTCTAGGAGTTGGACACATAGCAAGTTTAGCTCAGTTCTGGGCATCTTTGAAATACCTATAGAAACTTGTTCCTACATAGTAACTTGCATCTTTGAATGAGAATCTGCTTGCTTACAGCAACGTGCTATATGTTCTGAATGCCCGAATTGGCAATCTGTGTCAAAACTTTGTTAGGAATTATGTGATCCTTACTAGCTGGAAGTAAGGGAGATGAGGCATGAAGTTATTTCTAGGAGTTGGACACATACCAAGTTTAGCTCAGTTCTGGGCATCTTTGAAATACCTATACAAACTTGTTCCTACATAGTAACTTGCAACTTTGAATGAGAATCTGCTTGCTTACAGCAACGTGCTATATGTTCTGAATGCCCGAATTGGGAATCTGTGTCAAAACTTTGTTAGGAATTATGTGATCCTTACTAGCTGGAAGTAAGGGAGATGGGGCATGAAGTTTTTTCTAGGAGTTGGACACATAGCAAGTTTAGCTCAGTTCTGGGCATCTTTGAAATACCTATACAAACTTGTTCCTACATAGTAACTTGCATCTTTGAATGAGAATGTGCTTGCTTACAGCAACGTGCTATATGTTCTGAATGCCCGAATTGGGAATCTGTGTCAAAACTTTGTTAGGAATTATGTGATCCTTACTAGCTGGAAGTAAGGGAGATGGGGCATGAAGTTTTTTCTAGGAGTTGGACACATAGCAAGTTTAGCTCAGTTCTGGGCATCTTTGAAATACCTATACAAACTTGTTCCTACATAGTAACTTGCATCTTTGAATGAGAATGTGCTTGCTTACAGCAACGTGCTATATGTTCTGAATGCCCGAATTGGCAATCTGTGTCAAAACTTTGTTAGGAATTATGTGATCCTTACTAGCTGGAAGTAAGGGAGATGGGGCATGAAGTTATTTCTAGGTGTTGGACACATACCAAGTTTAGCTCAGTTCTGGGCATCTTTGAAATACCTATACAAACTTGTTCCTACCTAGTAACTTGCATCTTTGAATGAGAATGTGCTTGCTTACAGCAACGTGCTATATGTTCTGAATGCCCGAATTGGGAATCTGTGTCAAAACTTTGTTAGGAATTATGTGATCCTTACTAGCTGGAAGTAAGGGAGATGGGGCATGAAGTTATTTCTAGGAGTTGGACACATACCAAGTTTAGCTCAGTTCTGGGCATCTTTGAAATACCTATACAAACTTGTTCCTACATAGTAACTTGCATCTTTGAATGAGAATGTGCTTGCTTACAGCAACGTGCTATATGTTCTGAATGCCCGAATTGGGAATCTGTGTCAAAACTTTGTTAGGAATTATTTGATCCTTACTAGCTGGAAGTAAGGGAGATGGGGCATGAAGTTATTTCTAGGAGTTGGACACATAGCAAGTTTAGCTCAGTTCTGGGCATCTTTGAAATACCTATACAAACTTGTTCCTACATAGTAACTTGCATCTTTGAATGGGAATCTGCTTGCTTACAGCAACGTGCTATATGTTCTGAATGCCCGAATAGGGAATCTGTGTCAAAACTTTGTTAGGAATTATGTGATCCTTACTAGCTGGAAGTAAGGGAGAAGGGGCATGAAGTTATTTCTAGGAGTTGGACACATACCAAGTTTAGCTCAGTTCTGGGCATCTTTGAAATACCTATACAAACTTGTTCCTACATAGTAACTTGCAACTTTGAATGAAAATGTGCTTGCTTACAGCAACGTGCTATATGTTCTGAATGCCCGAATTGGGAATCTGTGTGAAAACATTTTTAGGAATTATGTGATCCTTACTAGCTGGAAGTAAGGGAGATGGGGCATGAAGTTATTTCTAGGAGTTGGACACATACCAGTTTAGCTCAGTTCTGGGCATCTTTGAAATACCAATACAAACTTATTCCTACATAGTATCTTGCAACTTTGAATGAGAATGTGCTTGCTTACAGCAACGTGCTACATGTTCTGAATGCCCGAATTGGGAATCTGTGTCAAAACTTTGTTAGGAATTATGTGATCCTTACTAGCTGGAAGTAAGGGAGATGGGGCATGAAGTTATTTCTATGAGTTGGACACATACCAAGTTTAGTTCAGTTCTGGGCATCTTTGAAATACCTATACAAACTTGTTCCTACATAGTAACTTGCAACTTTGAATGAAAATGTGCCTGGTTACAGCAACGTGCTATATGTTCTGAATGCCCGAATTGGGAATCTGTGTCAAAACTTTGTTAGGAATTATGTGATCCTTGCTAGCTGGAAGTAAGGGAGATGGGGCATGAAGTTATTTCTAGGAGTTGGACACATACCAAGTTTAGCTCAGTTCTGGGCATCTTTGAAATACCTAAAGAAACTTGTTCCTACATAGTAACTTGCAACTTTGAATGAAAATGTGCTTGCTTACAGCAACGTGCTATATGTTCTGAATGCCCGAATTGGGAATCTGTGTCAAAACTTTGTTAGGAATTATGTGATCCTTACTAGCTGGAAGTAAGGGAGATGGGACATGAAGTTATTTCTAGGAGTTGGACACATACCAAGTTTAGCTCAGTTCTGGGCATCTTTGAAATACCTATACAAACTTGTTCCTACATAGTAACTTGCAACTTTGAATGAAAATGTGCTTGCTTACAGCAACGTGCTATATGTTCTGAATGCCCGAATTGGGAATCTGTGTCAAAACTTTGTTAGGAATTATGTGATCCTTACTAGCTGGAAGTAAGGGAGATGGAGCATGAAGTTATTTCTAGGAGTTGGACACATAGCAAGTTTAGCTCAGTTCTGGGCATCTTTGAAATACCTATACAAACTTGTTCCTACATAGTAACTTGCATCTTTGAATGAGAATGTGCTTGCTTACAGCAACGTGCTATATGTTCTGAATGCCCAAATTGGGAATCTGTGTCAAAACTTTGTTAGGAATTATGTGATCCTTACTAGCTGGAAGTAAGGGAGATGGGGCATGAAGTTATTTCTAGGAGTTGGACACATAGCAAGTTTAGCTCAGATCTGGGCATCTTTGAAATACCTATACAAACTTGTTCCTACATAGTAACTTGCATCTTTGAATGGGAATCTGCTTGCTTACAGCAACGTGCTATATGTTCTGAATGCCCGAATTGGGAATCTGTGTCAAAACTTTGTTAGGAATTATGTGATCCTTACTAGCTGGAAGTAAGGGAGATGGGGCATGAAGTTATTTCTAGGAGTTGGACACATACCAAGTTTAGCTCAGTTCTGGGCATCTTTGAAATACCTATACAAACTTGTTCCTACATAGTAACTTGCAACTTTGAATGAGAATGTGCTTGCTTACAGCAACGTGCTATATGTTCTGAATGCCCGAATTGGGAATCTGTGTCAAAACTTTGTTAGGAATTATGTGATCCTTACTAGCTGGAAGTAAGGGAGATGGGGCATGAAGTTATTTCTAGGAGTTGGACACATACCAAGTTTAGCTCAGTTCTGGGCATCTTTGAAATACCTATACAAACTTGTTCCTACATAGTAACTTGCATCTTTGAATGAGAATTTGCTTGCTTACAGCAACGTGCTATATGTTCTGAATGCCCGAATTGGGAATCTGTGTCAAAACTTTGTTAGGAATTATTTGATCCTTACTAGCTGGAAGTAAGGGAGATGGGGCATGAAGTTATTTCTAGGAGTTGGACACATAGCAAGTTTAGCTCAGTTCTGGGCATCTTTGAAATACCTATACAAACTTGTTCCTACATAGTAACTTGCATCTTTGAATGGGAATCTGCTTGCTTACAGCAACGTGCTATATGTTCTGAATGCCCGAATAGGGAATCTGTGTCAAAACTTTGTTAGGAATTATGTGATCCTTACTAGCTGGAAGTAAGGGAGAAGGGGCATGAAGTTATTTCTAGGAGTTGGACACATACCAAGTTTAGCTCAGTTCTGGGCATCTTTGAAATACCTATACAAACTTGTTCCTACATAGTAACTTGCAACTTTGAATGAAAATGTGCTTGCTTACAGCAACGTGCTATATGTTCTGAATGCCCGAATTGGGAATCTGTGTGAAAACATTTTTAGGAATTATGTGATCCTTACTAGCTGGAAGTAAGGGAGATGGGGCATGAAGTTATTTCTAGGAGTTGGACACATACCAGTTTAGCTCAGTTCTGGGCATCTTTGAAATACCAATACAAACTTATTCCTACATAGTATCTTGCAACTTTGAATGAGAATGTGCTTGCTTACAGCAACGTGCTACATGTTCTGAATGCCCGAATTGGGAATCTGTGTCAAAACTTTGTTAGGAATTATGTGATCCTTACTAGCTGGAAGTAAGGGAGATGGGGCATGAAGTTATTTCTATGAGTTGGACACATACCAAGTTTAGTTCAGTTCTGGGCATCTTTGAAATACCTATACAAACTTGTTCCTACATAGTAACTTGCAACTTTGAATGAAAATGTGCCTGGTTACAGCAACGTGCTATATGTTCTGAATGCCCGAATTGGGAATCTGTGTCAAAACTTTGTTAGGAATTATGTGATCCTTGCTAGCTGGAAGTAAGGGAGATGGGGCATGAAGTTATTTCTAGGAGTTGGACACATACCAAGTTTAGCTCAGTTCTGGGCATCTTTGAAATACCTAAAGAAACTTGTTCCTACATAGTAACTTGCAACTTTGAATGAAAATGTGCTTGCTTACAGCAACGTGCTATATGTTCTGAATGCCCGAATTGGGAATCTGTGTCAAAACTTTGTTAGGAATTATGTGATCCTTACTAGCTGGAAGTAAGGGAGATGGGACATGAAGTTATTTCTAGGAGTTGGACACATACCAAGTTTAGCTCAGTTCTGGGCATCTTTGAAATACCTATACAAACTTGTTCCTACATAGTAACTTGCAACTTTGAATGAAAATGTGCTTGCTTACAGCAACGTGCTATATGTTCTGAATGCCCGAATTGGGAATCTGTGTCAAAACTTTGTTAGGAATTATGTGATCCTTACTAGCTGGAAGTAAGGGAGATGGAGCATGAAGTTATTTCTAGGATTGGACACATAGCAAGTTTAGCTCAGTTCTGGGCATCTTTGAAATACCTATACAAACTTGTTCCTACATAGTAACTTGCATCTTTGAATGAGAATGTGCTTGCTTACAGCAACGTGCTATATGTTCTGAATGCCCAAATTGGGAATCTGTGTCAAAACTTTGTTAGGAATTATGTGATCCTTACTAGCTGGAAGTAAGGGAGATGGGGCATGAAGTTATTTCTAGGAGTTGGACACATAGCAAGTTTAGCTCAGATCTGGGCATCTTTGAAATACCTATACAAACTTGTTCCTACATAGTAACTTGCATCTTTGAATGGGAATCTGCTTGCTTACAGCAACGTGCTATATGTTCTGAATGCCCGAATTGGGAATCTGTGTCAAAACTTTGTTAGGAATTATGTGATCCTTACTAGCTGGAAGTAAGGGAGATGGGGCATGAAGTTATTTCTAGGAGTTGGACACATACCAAGTTTAGCTCAGTTCTGGGCATCTTTGAAATACCTATACAAACTTGTTCCTACATAGTAACTTGCAACTTTGAATGAGAATGTGCTTGCTTACAGCAACGTGCTATATGTTCTGAATGCCCGAATTGGCAATCTGTGTCAAATCTTTGTTAGGATTTATGTGATCCTTACTAGCTGGAAGTAAGGGAGA
Organism: Diceros bicornis minor; assembly: GCF_020826845.1. Lineage (NCBI taxonomy): Eukaryota > Metazoa > Chordata > Mammalia > Perissodactyla > Rhinocerotidae > Diceros > Diceros bicornis. Next base: position 79,370,008 of record NC_080750.1, on the reverse strand, counting down.
TGGGGCATGAAGTTATTTCTAGGAGTTGGACACATACCAAGTTTAGCTCAGTTCTGGGCATCTTTGAAATACCTATACAAACTTATTCCTACATAGTAACTTGCAACTTTGAATGAGAATGTGCTTGCTTACAGCAACGTGCTATATGTTCTGAATGCCCGAATTGGGAATCTGTGTCAAAACATTGTTAGGAATTATGTGATCCTTACTAGCTGGAAGTAAGGGAGATGGGGCATGAAGTTATTTCTAGGAGTTGGACACATACCAAGTTTAGCTCAGTTCTGGGCATCTTTGAAATACCTGTACAAACTTGTTCCTACCTAGTAACTTGCATCTTTGAATGAGAATCTGCTTGCTTACAGCAACTTGCTATATGTTCTGAATGCCCGAATTGGGAATCTGTGTCAAAACTTTGTTAGGAATTATGTGATCCTTACTAGCTGGAAGTAAGGGAGATGGGGCATGAAGTTATTTCTAGGAGTTGGACACATAGCAAGTTTAGCTCAGTTCTGGGCATCTTTGAAATACCTATACAAACTTGTTCCTACATAGTAACTTGCCACTTTGAATGAGAATGTGCTTGCTTACAGCAACGTGCTATATGTTCTGAATGCCCGAATTGGGAATCTGTGTCAAAACTTTGTTAGGAATTATGTGATCCTTACTAGCTGGAAGTAAGGGAGATGGGGCATGAAGTTATTTCTAGGAGTTGGACACATACCAAGTTTAGCTCAGTTCTGGGCATCTTTGAAATACCTATACAAACTTGTTCCTACATAGTAACTTGCATCTTTGAATGAGAATGTGCTTGCTTGCAGCAACGTGCTATATGTTCTGAATGCCCGAATAGGGAATCTGTGTCAAAACTTTGTTAGGAATTATGTGATCCTTACTAGCTGGAAGTAAGGGAGATGGGGCATGAAGTTATTTCTAGGAGTTGGACACATAGCAAGTTTAGCTCAGTTCTGGGCATCTTTGAAATACCTATACAAACTTGTTCCTACATAGTAACTTGCATCTTTGAATGGGAATCTGCTTGCTTACAGCAACGTGCTATATGTTCTGAATGCCCGAATTGGGAATCTGTGTCAAAACTTTGTTAGGAATTATGTGATCCTTACTAGCTGGAAGTAAGGGAGATGGGGCATGAAGTTATTTCTAGGAGTTGGACACATAACAAGTTTAGCTCAGTTCTGGGCATCTTTGAAATACCTATACAAACTTGTTCCTACATAGTAACTTGCAACTTTGAATGAGAATGTGCTTGCTTACAGCAACGTGCTATATGTTCTGAATGCCCGAATTGGCAATCTGTGTCAAATCTTTGTTAGGATTTATGTGATCCTTACTAGCTGGAAGTAAGGGAGATGGGGCATGAAGTTATTTCTAGGAGTTGGACACATACCAAGTTTAGCTCAGTTCTGGGCATCTTTGAAATACCTATACAAACTTATTCCTACATAGTAACTTGCAACTTTGAATGAAAATGTGCTTGCTTACAGCAACGTGCTATATGTTCTGAATGCCCGAATTGGGAATCTGTGTCAAAACATTGTTAGGAATTATGTGATCCTTACTAGCTGGAAGTAAGGGAGATGGGGCATGAAGTTATTTCTAGGAGTTGGACACATACCAAGTTTAGCTCAGTTCTGGGCATCTTTGAAATACCTATACAAACTTGTTCCTACCTAGTAACTTGCATCTTTGAATGAGAATCTGCTTGCTTACAGCAACGTGCTATATGTTCTGAATGGCCGAATTGGGAATCTGTGTCAAAACTTTGTTAGGAATTATGTGATCCTTACTAGCTGGAAGTAAGGGAGATGGGGCATGAAGTTATTTCTAGGAGTTGGACACATACCAAGTTTAGCTCAGTTCTGGGCATCTTTGAAATACCTATACAAACTTGTTCCTACACAGTAACTTGCAACTTTGAATGAGAATGTGCTTGCTTACAGCAACGTGCTATATGTTCTGAATGCCCGAATTGGCAATCTGTGTCAAATCTTTGTTAGGATTTATGTGATCCTTACTAGCTGGAAGTAAGGGAGATGGGGCATGAAGTTATTTCTAGGAGTTGGACACATACCAAGTTTAGCTCAGTTCTGGGCATCTTTGAAATACCTATACAAACTTATTCCTACATAGTAACTTGCATCTTTGAATGAGAATGTGCTTGCTTACAGCAACGTGCTATATGTTCTGAATGCCCGAATTGGGAATCTGTGTCAAAACTTTGTTAGGAATTATGTGATCCTTACTAGCTGGAAGTAAGGGAGATGGGGCATGAAGTTATTTCTAGGAGTTGGACACATACCAAGTTTAGCTCAGTTCTGGGCATCTTTGAAATACCTATACAAACTTGTTCCTACATAGTAACTTGCATCTTTGAATGAGAATGTGCTTGCTTGCAGCAACGTGCTATATGTTCTGAATGCCCGAATAGGGAATCTGTGTCAAAACTTTGTTAGGAATTATGTGATCCTTACTAGCTGGAAGTAAGGGAGATGGGGCATGAAGTTATTTCTAGGAGTTGGACACATACCAAGTTTAGCTCAGTTCTGGGCATCTTTGAAATACCTATACAAACTTGTTCCTACATAGTAACTTGCAACATTGAATGAGAATGTGCTTGCTTACAGCAAAGTGCTATATGTTCTGAATGCCCGAATTGGGAATCTGTGTCAAAACTTTGTTAGGAATTATGTGATCCTTGCTAGCTGGAAGTAAGGGAGATGGGGCATGAAGTTATTTCTAGGAGTTGGACACATACCAAGTTTAGCTCAGTTCTGGGCATCTTTGAAATACCTATACAAACTTGTTCCTACATAGTAACTTGCAACTTTGAATGAGAATGTGCTTGCTTACAGCAACGTGCTATATGTTCTGAATGCCCGAATTGGGAATCTGTGTCAAAACTTTGTTAGGAATTATGTGATCCTTACTAGCTGGAAGTAAGGGAGATGGGGCATGAAGTTATTTCTAGGAGTTGGACACATACCAAGTTTAGCTCAGTTCTGGGCATCTTTGAAATACCTATACAAACTTGTTCCTACATAGTAACTTGCATCTTTGAATGAGAATGTGCTTGCTTACAGCAACGTGCTATATGTTCTGAATGCCCGAATTGGGAATCTGTGTCAAAACTTTGTTAGGAATTATGTGATCCTTACTAGCTGGAAGTAAGGGAGATGGAGCATGAAGTTATTTCTAGGAGTTGGACACATAGCAAGTTTAGCTCAGTTCTGGGCATCTTTGAAATACCTATACAAACTTGTTCCTACATAGTAACTTGCATCTTTGAATGAGAATGTGCTTGCTTACAGCAACGTGCTATATGTTCTGAATGCCCGAATTGGCAATCTGTGTCAAAACTTTGTTAGGAATTATGTGATCCTTACTAGCTGGAAGTAAGGGAGATGGGGCATGAAGTTATTTCTAGGAGTTGGACACATAGCAAGTTTAGCTCAGTTCTGGGCATCTTTGAAATACCTATACAAACTTGTTCCTACCTAGTAACTTGCATCTTTGAATGAGAATGTGCTTGCTTACAGCAACGTGCTATATGTTCTGAATGCCCGAATTGGCAATCTGTGTCAAAACTTTGTTAGGAATTATGTGATCCTTACTAGCTGGAAGTAAGGGAGATGGGGCATGAAGTTATTTCTAGGAGTTGGACACATACCAAGTTTAGCTCAGTTCTGGGCATCTTTGAAATACCTATACAAACTTGTTCCTACCTAGTAACTTGCGTCTTTGAATGAGAATGTGCTTGCTTACAGCAACGTGCTATATGTTCTGAATGCCCGAATTGGGAATCTGTGTCAAAACTTTGTTAGGAATTATGTGATCCTTACTAGCTGGAAGTAAGGGAGATGGGGCATGAAGTTATTTCTAGGAGTTGGACACATACCAAGTTTAGCTCAGTTATCAGCATCTTTGAAATACCTATACAAACTTGTTCCTACATAGTAACTTGCAACTTTGAATGAGAATGTGCTTGCTTACAGCAACGTGCTATATGTTCTGAATGCCCGAATTGGGAATCTGTGTCAAAACTTTGTTAGGAATTATGTGATCCTTACTAGCTGGAAGTAAGGGAGATGGGGCATGAAGTTATTTCTAGGAGTTGGACACATACCAAGTTTAGCTCAGTTCTGGGCATCTTTGAAATACCTATACAAACTTGTTCCTACATAGTAACTTGCAACTTTGAATGAGAATGTGCTTGCTTACAGCAACGTGCTATATGTTCTGAATGCCCGAATTGGGAATCTGTGTCAAAACTTTGTTAGGAATTATGTGATCCTTACTAGCTGGAAGTAAGGGAGAAGGGGCATGAAGTTATTTCTAGGAGTTGGACACATACCAAGTTTAGCTCAGTTCTGGGCATCTTTGAAATACCTATACAAACTTGTTCCTACATAGTAACTTGCATCTTTGAATGGGAATCTGCTTGCTTACAGCAACGTGCTATATGTTCTGAATGCCCGAATAGGGAATCTGTGTGAAAACATTGTTAGGAATTATGTGATCCTTACTAGCTGGAAGTAAGGGAGATGGGGCATGAAGTTATTTCTAGGAGTTGGACACATAGCAAGTTTAGCTCAGTTCTGGGCATCTTTGAAATACCTATACAAACTTGTTCCTACATAGTAACTTGCATCTTTGAATGAGAATGTGCTTGCTTACAGCAACGTGCTATATGTTCTGAATGCCCAAATTGGGAATCTGTGTCAAAACTTTGTTAGGAATTATGTGATCCTTACTAGCTGGAAGTAAGGGAGATGGGGCATGAAGTTATTTCTAGGAGTTGGACACATAGCAAGTTTAGCTCAGATCTGGGCATCTTTGAAATACCTATACAAACTTGTTCCTACATAGTAACTTGCATCTTTGAATGGGAATCTGCTTGCTTACAGCAACGTGCTATATGTTCTGAATGCCCGAATTGGGAATCTGTGTCAAAACTTTGTTAGGAATTATGTGATCCTTACTAGCTGGAAGTAAGGGAGATGGGGCATGAAGTTATTTCTAGGAGTTGGACACATACCAAGTTTAGCTCAGTTCTGGGCATCTTTGAAATACCTATACAAACTTGTTCCTACATAGTAACTTGCATCTTTGAATGGGAATCTGCTTGCTTACAGCAACGTGCTATATGTTCTGAATGCCCGAATTGGCAATCTGTGTCAAATCTTTGTTAGGATTTATGTGATCCTTACTAGCTGGAAGTAAGGGAGATGGGGCATGAAGTTATTTCTAGGAGTTGGACACATACCAAGTTTAGCTCAGTTCTGGGCATCTTTGAAATACCTATACAAACTTATTCCTACATAGTAACTTGCAACTTTGAATGAGAATGTGCTTGCTTACAGCAACGTGCTATATGTTCTGAATGCCCGAATTGGGAATCTGTGTCAAAACATTGTTAGGAATTATGTGATCCTTACTAGCTGGAAGTAAGGGAGATGGGGCATGAAGTTATTTCTAGGAGTTGGACACATACCAAGTTTAGCTCAGTTCTGGGCATCTTTGAAATACCTGTACAAACTTGTTCCTACCTAGTAACTTGCATCTTTGAATGAGAATCTGCTTGCTTACAGCAACGTGCTATATGTTCTGAATGCCCGAATTGGGAATCTGTGTCAAAACTTTGTTAGGAATTATGTGATCCTTACTAGCTGGAAGTAAGGGAGATGGGGCATGAAGTTATTTCTAGGAGTTGGACACATAGCAAGTTTAGCTCAGTTCTGGGCATCTTTGAAATACCTATACAAACTTGTTCCTACATAGTAACTTGCCACTTTGAATGAGAATGTGCTTGCTTACAGCAACGTGCTATATGTTCTGAATGCCCGAATTGGGAATCTGTGTCAAAACTTTGTTAGGAATTATGTGATCCTTACTAGCTGGAAGTAAGGGAGATGGGGCATGAAGTTATTTCTAGGAGTTGGACACATACCAAGTTTAGCTCAGTTCTGGGCATCTTTGAAATACCTATACAAACTTGTTCCTACATAGTAACTTGCATCTTTGAATGAGAATGTGCTTGCTTGCAGCAACGTGCTATATGTTCTGAATGCCCGAATAGGTAATCTGTGTCAAAACTTTGTTAGGAATAATGTGATCCTTACTAGCTGGAAGTAAGGGAGATGGGGCATGAAGTTATTTCTAGGAGTTGGACACATAGCAAGTTTAGCTCAGTTCTGGGCATCTTTGAAATACCTATACAAACTTGTTCCTACATAGTAACTTGCATCTTTGAATGGGAATCTGCTTGCTTACAGCAACGTGCTATATGTTCTGAATGCCCGAATTGGGAATCTGTGTCAAAACTTTGTTAGGAATTATGTGATCCTTACTAGCTGGAAGTAAGGGAGATGGGGCATGAAGTTATTTCTAGGAGTTGGACACATACCAAGTTTAGCTCAGTTCTGGGCATCTTTGAAATACCTATACAAACTTGTTCCTACATAGTAACTTGCATCTTTGAATGAGAATGTGCTTGCTTACAGCAACGTGCTATATGTTCTGAATGCCCGAATTGGGAATCTCTGTCAAAACTTTGTTAGGAATTATGTGATCCTTACTAGCTGGAAGTAAGGGAGATGGAGCATGAAGTTATTTCTAGGAGTTGGACACATAGCAAGTTTAGCTCAGTTCTGGGCATCTTTGAAATACCTATACAAACTTGTTCCTACATAGTAACTTGCATCTTTGAATGAGAATGTGCTTGCTTACAGCAACGTGCTATATGTTCTGAATGCCCGAATTGGCAATCTGTGTCAAAACTTTGTTAGGAATTATGTGATCCTTACTAGCTGGAAGTAAGGGAGATGGGGCATGAAGTTATTTCTAGGAGTTGGACACATAGCAAGTTTAGCTCAGTGCTGGGCATCTTTGAAATACCTATACAAACTTGTTCCTACCTAGTAACTTGCATCTTTGAATGAGAATGTGCTTGCTTACAGCAACGTGCTATATGTTCTGAATGCCCGAATTGGCAATCTGTGTCAAAACTTTGTTAGGAATTATGTGATCCTTACTAGCTGGAAGTAAGGGAGATGGGGCATGAAGTTATTTCTAGGAGTTGGACACATACCAAGTTTAGCTCAGTTCTGGGCATCTTTGAAATACCTATACAAACTTGTTCCTACCTAGTAACTTGCGTCTTTGAATGAGAATGTGCTTGCTTACAGCAACGTGCTATATGTTCTGAATCCCCGAATTGGGAATCTGTGTCAAAACTTTGTTAGGAATTATGTGATCCTTACTAGCTGGAAGTAAGGGAGATGGGGCATGAAGTTATTTCTAGGAGTTAGACACATACCAAGTTTAGCTCAGTTATCAGCATCTTTGAAATACCTATACAAACTTGTTCCTACATAGTAACTTGCAACTTTGAATGAGAATGTGCTTGCTTACAGCAACGTGCTATATGTTCTGAATGCCCGAATTGGGAATCTGTGTCAAAACTTTGTTAGGAATTATGTGATCCTTACTAGCTGGAAGTAAGGGAGATGGGGCATGAAGTTATTTCTAGGAGTTGGACACATACCAAGTTTAGCTCAGTTCTGGGCATCTTTGAAATACCTATACAAACTTGTTCCTACATAGTAACTTGCAACTTTGAATGAGAATGTGCTTGCTTACAGCAACGTGCTATATGTTCTGAATGCCCGAATTGGGAATCTGTGTCAAAACTTTGTTAGGAATTATGTGATCCTTACTAGCTGGAAGTAAGGGAGAAGGGGCATGAAGTTATTTCTAGGAGTTGGACACATAGCAAGTTTAGCTCAGTTCTGGGCATCTTTGAAATACCTATACAAACTTGTTCCTACATAGTAACTTGCATCTTTGAATGGGAATCTGCTTGCTTACAGCAACGTGCTATATGTTCTGAATGCCCGAATTGGGAATCTGTGTCAAAACTTTGTTAGGAATTATGTGATCCTTACTAGCTGGAAGTAAGGGAGATGGGGCATGAAGTTATTTCTAGGAGTTGGACACATACCAAGTTTAGCTCAGTTCTGGGCATCTTTGAAATACCTATACAAACTTGTTCCTACATAGTAACTTGCATCTTTGAATGAGAATGTGCTTGCTTACAGCAACGTGCTATATGTTCTGAATGCCCGAATTGGGAATCTGTGTCAAAACTTTGTTAGGAATTATGTGATCCTTACTAGCTGGAAGTAAGGGAGATGGAGCATGAAGTTATTTCTAGGAGTTGGACACATAGCAAGTTTAGCTCAGTTCTGGGCATCTTTGAAATACCTATACAAACTTGTTCCTACATAGTAACTTGCATCTTTGAATGAGAATGTGCTTGCTTACAGCAACGTGCTATATGTTCTGAATGCCCGAATTGGCAATCTGTGTCAAAACTTTGTTAGGAATTATGTGATCCTTACTAGCTGGAAGTAAGGGAGATGGGGCATGAAGTTATTTCTAGGAGTTGGACACATAGCAAGTTTAGCTCAGTTCTGGGCATCTTTGAAATACCTATACAAACTTGTTCCTACCTAGTAACTTGCATCTTTGAATGAGAATGTGCTTGCTTACTGCAACGTGCTATATGTTCTGAATGCCCGAATTGGCAATCTGTGTCAAAACTTTGTTAGGAATTATGTGATCCTTACTAGCTGGAAGTAAGGGAGATTGGGCATGAAGTTATTTCTAGGAGTTGGACACATACCAAGTTTAGCTCAGTTCTGGGCATCTTTGAAATACCTATACAAACTTGTTCCTACCTAGTAACTTGCGTCTTTGAATGAGAATGTGCTTGCTTACAGCAACGTGCTATATGTTCTGAATGCCCGAATTGGGAATCTGTGTCAAAACTTTGTCAGGAATTATGTGATCCTTACTAGCTGGAAGTAAGGGAGATGGGGCATGAAGTTATTTCTAGGAGTTGGACACATACCAAGTTTAGCTCAGTTATCAGCATCTTTGAAATACCTATACAAACTTGTTCCTACATAGTAACTTGCAACTTTGAATGAGAATGTGCTTGCTTACAGCAACGTGCTATATGTTCTGAATGCCCGAATTGGGAATCTGTGTCAAAACTTTGTTAGGAATTATGTGATCCTTACTAGCTGGAAGTAAGGGAGATGGGGCATGAAGTTATTTCTAGGAGTTGGACACATACCAAGTTTAGCTCAGTTCTGGGCATCTTTGAAATACCTATACAAACTTGTTCCTACATAGTAACTTGCAACTTTGAATGAGAATGTGCTTGCTTACAGCAACGTGCTATATGTTCTGAATGCCCGAATTGGGAATCTGTGTCAAAACTTTGTTAGGAATTATGTGATCCTTACTAGCTGGAAGTAAGGGAGAAGGGGCATGAAGTTATTTCTAGGAGTTGGACACATACCAAGTTTAGCTCAGTTCTGGGCATCTTTGAAATACCTATACAAACTTGTTCCTACATAGTAACTTGCATCTTTGAATGGGAATCTGCTTGCTTACAGCAACGTGCTATATGTTCTGAATGCCCGAATAGGGAATCTGTGTGAAAACATTGTTAGGAATTATGTGATCCTTACTAGCTGGAAGTAAGGGAGATGGGGCATGAAGTTATTTCTAGGAGTTGGACACATAGCAAGTTTAGCTCAGTTCTGGGCATCTTTGAAATACCTATACAAACTTGTTCCTACATAGTAACTTGCATCTTTGAATGAGAATGTGCTTGCTTACAGCAACGTGCTATATGTTCTGAATGCCCAAATTGGGAATCTGTGTCAAAACTTTGTTAGGAATTATGTGATCCTTACTAGCTGGAAGTAAGGGAGATGGGGCATGAAGTTATTTCTAGGAGTTGGACACATAGCAAGTTTAGCTCAGATCTGGGCATCTTTGAAATACCTATACAAACTTGTTCCTACATAGTAACTTGCATCTTTGAATGGGAATCTGCTTGCTTACAGCAACGTGCTATATGTTCTGAATGCCCGAATTGGGAATCTGTGTCAAAACTTTGTTAGGAATTATGTGATCCTTACTAGCTGGAAGTAAGGGAGATGGGGCATGAAGTTATTTCTAGGAGTTGGACACATACCAAGTTTAGCTCAGTTCTGGGCATCTTTGAAATACCTATACAAACTTGTTCCTACATAGTAACTTGCATCTTTGAATGGGAATCTGCTTGCTTACAGCAACGTGCTATATGTTCTGAATGCCCGAATTGGCAATCTGTGTCAAATCTTTGTTAGGATTTATGTGATCCTTACTAGCTGGAAGTAAGGGAGATGGGGCATGAAGTTATTTCTAGGAGTTGGACACATACCAAGTTTAGCTCAGTTCTGGGCATCTTTGAAATACCTATACAAACTTATTCCTACATAGTAACTTGCAACTTTGAATGAGAATGTGCTTGCTTACAGCAACGTGCTATATGTTCTGAATGCCCGAATTGGGAATCTGTGTCAAAACATTGTTAGGAATTATGTGATCCTTACTAGCTGGAAGTAAGGGAGATGGGGCATGAAGTTATTTCTAGGAGTTGGACACATACCAAGTTTAGCTCAGTTCTGGGCATCTTTGAAATACCTGTACAAACTTGTTCCTACCTAGTAACTTGCATCTTTGAATGAGAATCTGCTTGCTTACAGCAACGTGCTATATGTTCTGAATGCCCGAATTGGGAATCTGTGTCAAAACTTTGTTAGGAATTATGTGATCCTTACTAGCTGGAAGTAAGGGAGATGGGGCATGAAGTTATTTCTAGGAGTTGGACACATAGCAAGTTTAGCTCAGTTCTGGGCATCTTTGAAATACCTATACAAACTTGTTCCTACATAGTAACTTGCCACTTTGAATGAGAATGTGCTTGCTTACAGCAACGTGCTATATGTTCTGAATGCCCGAATTGGGAATCTGTGTCAAAACTTTGTTAGGAATTATGTGATCCTTACTAGCTGGAAGTAAGGGAGATGGGGCATGAAGTTATTTCTAGGAGTTGGACACATACCAAGTTTAGCTCAGTTCTGGGCATCTTTGAAATACCTATACAAACTTGTTCCTACATAGTAACTTGCATCTTTGAATGAGAATGTGCTTGCTTGCAGCAACGTGCTATATGTTCTGAATGCCCGAATAGGGAATCTGTGTCAAAACTTTGTTAGGAATAATGTGATCCTTACTAGCTGGAAGTAAGGGAGATGGGGCATGAAGTTATTTCTAGGAGTTGGACACATAGCAAGTTTAGCTCAGTTCTGGGCATCTTTGAAATACCTATACAAACTTGTTCCTACATAGTAACTTGCATCTTTGAATGGGAATCTGCTTGCTTACAGCAACGTGCTATATGTTCTGAATGCCCGAATTGGGAATCTGTGTCAAAACTTTGTTAGGAATTATGTGATCCTTACTAGCTGGAAGTAAGGGAGATGGGGCATGAAGTTATTTCTAGGAGTTGGACACATACCAAGTTTAGCTCAGTTCTGGGCATCTTTGAAATACCTATACAAACTTGTTCCTACATAGTAACTTGCATCTTTGAATGAGAATGTGCTTGCTTACAGCAACGTGCTATATGTTCTGAATGCCCGAATTGGGAATCTCTGTCAAAACTTTGTTAGGAATTATGTGATCCTTACTAGCTGGAAGTAAGGGAGATGGAGCATGAAGTTATTTCTAGGAGTTGGACACATAGCAAGTTTAGCTCAGTTCTGGGCATCTTTGAAATACCTATACAAACTTGTTCCTACATAGTAACTTGCATCTTTGAATGAGAATGTGCTTGCTTACAGCAACGTGCTATATGTTCTGAATGCCCGAATTGGCAATCTGTGTCAAAACTTTGTTAGGAATTATGTGATCCTTACTAGCTGGAAGTAAGGGAGATGGGGCATGAAGTTATTTCTAGGAGTTGGACACATAGCAAGTTTAGCTCAGTTCTGGGCATCTTTGAAATACCTATACAAACTTGTTCCTACCTAGTAACTTGCATCTTTGAATGAGAATGTGCTTGCTTACAGCAACGTGCTATATGTTCTGAATGCCCGAATTGGCAATCTGTGTCAAAACTTTGTTAGGAATTATGTGATCCTTACTAGCTGGAAGTAAGGGAGATGGGGCATGAAGTTATTTCTAGGAGTTGGACACATACCAAGTTTAGCTCAGTTCTGGGCATCTTTGAAATACCTATACAAACTTGTTCCTACCTAGTAACTTGCGTCTTTGAATGAGAATGTGCTTGCTTACAGCAACGTGCTATATGTTCTGAATCCCCGAATTGGGAATCTGTGTCAAAACTTTGTTAGGAATTATGTGATCCTTACTAGCTGGAAGTAAGGGAGATGGGGCATGAAGTTATTTCTAGGAGTTAGACACATACCAAGTTTAGCTCAGTTATCAGCATCTTTGAAATACCTATACAAACTTGTTCCTACATAGTAACTTGCAACTTTGAATGAGAATGTGCTTGCTTACAGCAACGTGCTATATGTTCTGAATGCCCGAATTGGGAATCTGTGTCAAAACTTTGTTAGGAATTATGTGATCCTTACTAGCTGGAAGTAAGGGAGATGGGGCATGAAGTTATTTCTAGGAGTTGGACACATACCAAGTTTAGCTCAGTTCTGGGCATCTTTGAAATACCTATACAAACTTGTTCCTACATAGTAACTTGCAACTTTGAATGAGAATGTGCTTGCTTACAGCAACGTGCTATATGTTCTGAATGCCCGAATTGGGAATCTGTGTCAAAACTTTGTTAGGAATTATGTGATCCTTACTAGCTGGAAGTAAGGGAGAAGGGGCATGAAGTTATTTCTAGGAGTTGGACACATACCAAGTTTAGCTCAGTTCTGGGCATCTTTGAAATACCTATACAAACTTGTTCCTACATAGTAACTTGCATCTTTGAATGGGAATCTGCTTGCTTACAGCAACGTGCTATATGTTCTGAATGCCCGAATAGGGAATCTGTGTGAAAACATTGTTAGGAATTATGTGATCCTTACTAGCTGGAAGTAAGGGAGATGGGGCATGAAGTTATTTCTAGGAGTTGGACACATACCAGTTTAGCTCAGTTCTGGGCATCTTTGAAATACCAATATAAACTTATTCCTACATAGTATCTTGCAACTTTGAATGAGAATGTGCTTGCTTACAGCAACGTGCTACATGTTCTGAATGCCCGAATTGGGAATCTGTGTCAAAACTTTGTTAGGAATTATGTGATCCTTACTAGCTGGAAGTAAGGGAGATGGGGCATGAAGTTATTTCTAGGAGTTGGACACATACCAAGTTTAGCTCAGTTCTGGGCATCTTTGAAATACCTATACAAACTTGTTCCTACATAGTAACTTGCAACTTTGAATGAAAATGTGCCTGCTTACAGCAACGTGCTATATGTTCTGAATGCCCGAATTGGGAATCTGTGTCAAAACTTTGTTAGGAATTATGTGATACTTGCTAGCTGGAAGTAAGGGAGATGGGGCATGAAGTTATTTCTAGGAGTTGGACACATACCAAGTTTAGCTCAGTTCTGGGCATCTTTGAAATACCTATACAAACTTGTTCCTACATAGTAACTTGCAACTTTGAATGAAAATGTGCTTGCTTACAGCAACGTGCTATATGTTCTGAATGCCCGAATTGGGAATCTGTGTCAAAACTTTGTTAGGAATTATGTGATCCTTACTAGCTGGAAGTAAGGGAGATGGAGCATGAAGTTATTTCTAGGAGTTGGACACATAGCAAGTTTAGCTCAGTTCTGGGCATCTTTGAAATACCTATACAAACTTGTTCCTACATAGTAACTTGCATCTTTGAATGAGAATGTGCTTGCTTACAGCAACGTGCTATATGTTCTGAATGCCCAAATTGGGAATCTGTGTCAAAACTTTGTTAGGAATTATGTGATCCTTACTAGCTGGAAGTAAGGGAGATGGGGCATGAAGTTATTTCTAGGAGTTGGACACATAGCAAGTTTAGCTCAGATCTGGGCATCTTTGAAATACCTATACAAACTTGTTCCTACATAGTAACTTGCATCTTTGAATGGGAATCTGCTTGCTTACAGCAACGTGCTATATGTTCTGAATGCCCGAATTGGGAATCTGTGTCAAAACTTTGTTAGGAATTATGTGATCCTTACTAGCTGGAAGTAAGGGAGATGGGGCATGAAGTTATTTCTAGGAGTTGGACACATACCAAGTTTAGCTCAGTTCTGGGCATCTTTGAAATACCTATACAAACTTGTTCCTACATAGTAACTTGCATCTTTGAATGGGAATCTGCTTGCTTACAGCAACGTGCTATATGTTCTGAATGCCCGAATTGGCAATCTGTGTCAAATCTTTGTTAGGATTTATGTGATCCTTACTAGCTGGAAGTAAGGGAGATGGGGCATGAAGTTATTTCTAGGAGTTGGACACATACCAAGTTTAGCTCAGTTCTGGGCATCTTTGAAATACCTATACAAACTTATTCCTACATAGTAACTTGCAACTTTGAATGAGAATGTGCTTGCTTACAGCAACGTGCTATATGTTCTGAATGCCCGAATTGGGAATCTGTGTCAAAACATTGTTAGGAATTATGTGATCCTTACTAGCTGGAAGTAAGGGAGATGGGGCATGAAGTTATTTCTAGGAGTTGGACACATACCAAGTTTAGCTCAGTTCTGGGCATCTTTGAAATACCTGTACAAACTTGTTCCTACCTAGTAACTTGCATCTTTGAATGAGAATCTGCTTGCTTACAGCAACGTGCTATATGTTCTGAATGCCCGAATTGGGAATCTGTGTCAAAACTTTGTTAGGAATTATGTGATCCTTACTAGCTGGAAGTAAGGGAGATGGGGCATGAAGTTATTTCTAGGAGTTGGACACATAGCAAGTTTAGCTCAGTTCTGGGCATCTTTGAAATACCTATACAAACTTGTTCCTACATAGTAACTTGCCACTTTGAATGAGAATGTGCTTGCTTACAGCAACGTGCTATATGTTCTGAATGCCCGAATTGGGAATCTGTGTCAAAACTTTGTTAGGAATTATGTGATCCTTACTAGCTGGAAGTAAGGGAGATGGGGCATGAAGTTATTTCTAGGAGTTGGACACATACCAAGTTTAGCTCAGTTCTGGGCATCTTTGAAATACCTATACAAACTTGTTCCTACATAGTAACTTGCATCTTTGAATGAGAATGTGCTTGCTTGCAGCAACGTGCTATATGTTCTGAATGCCCGAATAGGGAATCTGTGTCAAAACTTTGTTAGGAATAATGTGATCCTTACTAGCTGGAAGTAAGGGAGATGGGGCATGAAGTTATTTCTAGGAGTTGGACACATAGCAAGTTTAGCTCAGTTCTGGGCATCTTTGAAATACCTATACAAACTTGTTCCTACATAGTAACTTGCATCTTTGAATGGGAATCTGCTTGCTTACAGCAACGTGCTATATGTTCTGAATGCCCGAATTGGGAATCTGTGTCAAAACTTTGTTAGGAATTATGTGATCCTTACTAGCTGGAAGTAAGGGAGATGGGGCATGAAGTTATTTCTAGGAGTTGGACACATAACAAGTTTAGCTCAGTTCTGGGCATCTTTGAAATACCTATACAAACTTGTTCCTACATAGTAACTTGCAACTTTGAATGAGAATGTGCTTGCTTACAGCAACGTGCTATATGTTCTGAATGCCCGAATTGGCAATCTGTGTCAAATCTTTGTTAGGATTTATGTGATCCTTACTAGCTGGAAGTAAGGGAGATGGGGCATGAAGTTATTTCTAGGAGTTGGACACATAGCAAGTTTAGCTCAGTTCTGGGCATCTTTGAAATACCTATACAAACTTGTTCCTACACAGTAACTTGCAACTTTGAATGAGAATGTGCTTGCTTACAGCAACGTGCTATATGTTCTGAATGCCCGAATTGGCAATCTGTGTCAAATCTTTGTTAGGATTTATGTGATCCTTACTAGCTGGAAGTAAGGGAGATGGGGCATGAAGTTATTTCTAGGAGTTGGACACATACCAATTTTAGCTCAGTTCTGGGCATCTTTGAAATACCTATACAAACTTATTCCTACATAGTAACTTGCAACTTTGAATGAGAATGTGCTTGCTTACAGCAACGTGCTATATGTTCTGAATGCCCGAATTGGGAATCTGTGTCAAAACTTTGTTAGGAATTATGTGATCCTTACTAGCTGGAAGTAAGGGAGATGGGGCATGAAGTTATTTCTAGGAGTTGGACACATACCAAGTTTAGCTCAGTTCTGGGCATCTTTGAAATACCTATACAAACTTGTTCCTACCTAGTAACTTGCATCTTTGAATGAGAATCTGCTTGCTTACAGCAACGTGCTATATGTTCTGAATGCCCGAATTGGGAATCTGTGTCAAAACTTTGTTAGGAATTATGTGATCCTTACTAGCTGGAAGTAAGGGAGATGGGGCATGAAGTTATTTCTAGGAGTTGGACACATACCAAGTTTAGCTCAGTTCTGGGCATCTTTGAAATACCTATACAAACTTGTTCCTACATAGTAACTTGCAACATTGAATGAGAATGTGCTTGCTTACAGCAACGTGCTATATGTTCTGAATGCCCGAATTGGGAATCTGTGTCAAAACTTTGTTAGGAATTATGTGATCCTTGCTAGCTGGAAGTAAGGGAGATGGGGCATGAAGTTATTTCTAGGAGTTGGACACATACCAAGTTTAGCTCAGTTCTGGGCATCTTTGAAATACCTATACAAACTTGTTCCTACATAGTAACTTGCAACTTTGAATGAGAATGTGCTTGCTTACAGCAACGTGCTATATGTTCTGAATGCCCGAATTGGGAATCTGTGTCAAAACTTTGTTAGGAATTATGTGATCCTTACTAGCTGGAAGTAAGGGAGATGGGGCATGAAGTTATTTCTAGGAGTTGGACACATACCAAGTTTAGCTCAGTTCTGGGCATCTTTGAAATACCTATACAAACTTGTTCCTACATAGTAACTTGCATCTTTGAATGAGAATGTGCTTGCTTACAGCAACGTGCTATATGTTCTGAATGCCCGAATTGGGAATCTGTGTCAAAACTTTGTTAGGAATTATGTGATCCTTACTAGCTGGAAGTAAGGGAGATGGAGCATGAAGTTATTTCTAGGAGTTGGACACATAGCAAGTTTAGCTCAGTTCTGGGCATCTTTGAAATACCTATACAAACTTGTTCCTACATAGTAACTTGCATCTTTGAATGAGAATGTGCTTGCTTACAGCAACGTGCTATATGTTCTGAATGACCGAATTGGCAATCTGTGTCAAAACTTTGTTAGGAATTATGTGATCCTTACTAGCTGGAAGTAAGGGAGATGGGGCATGAAGTTATTTCTAGGAGTTGGACACATAGCAAGTTTAGCTCAGTTCTGGGCATCTTTGAAATACCTATACAAACTTGTTCCTACCTAGTAACTTGCATCTTTGAATGAGAATGTGCTTGCTTACAGCAACGTGCTATATGTTCTGAATGCCCGAATTGGCAATCTGTGTCAAAACTTTGTTAGGAATTATGTGATCCTTACTAGCTGGAAGTAAGGGAGATGGGGCATGAAGTTATTTCTAGGAGTTGGACACATACCAAGTTTAGCTCAGTTCTGGGCATCTTTGAAATACCTATACAAACTTGTTCCTACCTAGTAACTTGCGTCTTTGAATGAGAATGTGCTTGCTTACAGCAACGTGCTATATGTTCTGAATGCCCGAATTGGGAATCTGTGTCAAAACTTTGTTAGGAATTATGTGATCCTTACTAGCTGGAAGTAAGGGAGATGGGGCATGAAGTTATTTCTAGGAGTTGGACACATACCAAGTTTAGCTCAGTTATCAGCATCTTTGAAATACCTATACAAACTTGTTCCTACATAGTAACTTGCAACTTTGAATGAGAATGTGCTTGCTTACAGCAACGTGCTATATGTTCTGAATGCCCGAATTGGGAATCTGTGTCAAAACTTTGTTAGGAATTATGTGATCCTTACTAGCTGGAAGTAAGGGAGATGGGGCATGAAGTTATTTCTAGGAGTTGGACACATACCAAGTTTAGCTCAGTTCTGGGCATCTTTGAAATACCTATACAAACTTGTTCCTACATAGTAACTTGCAACTTTGAATGAGAATGTGCTTGCTTACAGCAACGTGCTATATGTTCTGAATGCCCGAATTGGGAATCTGTGTCAAAACTTTGTTAGGAATTATGTGATCCTTACTAGCTGGAAGTAAGGGAGAAGGGGCATGAAGTTATTTCTAGGAGTTGGACACATACCAAGTTTAGCTCAGTTCTGGGCATCTTTGAAATACCTATACAAACTTGTTCCTACATAGTAACTTGCATCTTTGAATGGGAATCTGCTTGCTTACAGCAACGTGCTATATGTTCTGAATGCCCGAATAGGGAATCTGTGTCAAAACTTTGTTAGGAATTATGTGATCCTTACTAGCTGGAAGTAAGGGAGATGGGGCATGAAGTTATTTCTAGGAGTTGGACACATACCAAGTTTAGCTCAGTTCTGGGCATCTTTGAAATACCTATACAAACTTGTTCCTACATAGTAACTTGCAACTTTGAATGAAAATGTGCTTGCTTACAGCAACGTGCTATATGTTCTGAATGCCCGAATAGGGAATCTGTGTGAAAACATTGTTAGGAATTATGTGATCCTTACTAGCTGGAAGTAATGGAGATGGGGCATGAAGTTATTTCTAGGAGTTGGACACATACCAGTTTAGCTCAGTTCTGGGCATCTTTGAAATACCAATATAAACTTATTCCTACATAGTATCTTGCAACTTTGAATGAGAATGTGCTTGCTTACAGCAACGTGCTACATGTTCTGAATGCCCGAATTGGGAATCTGTGTCAAAACTTTGTTAGGAATTATGTGATCCTTACTAGCTGGAAGTAAGGGAGATGGGGCATGAAGTTATTTCTAGGAGTTGGACACATACCAAGTTTAGCTCAGTTCTGGGCATCTTTGAAATACCTATACAAACTTGTTCCTAAATAGTAACTTGCAACTTTGAATGAAAATGTGCCTGCTTACAGCAACGTGCTATATGTTCTGAATGCCCGAATTGGGAATCTGTGTCAAAACTTTGTTAGGAATTATGTGATCCTTGCTAGCTGGAAGTAAGGGAGATGGGGCATGAAGTTATTTCTAGGAGTTGGACACATACCAAGTTTAGCTCAGTTCTGGGCATCTTTGAAATACCTATACAAACTTGTTCCTACATAGTAACTTGCAACTTTGAATGAGAATGTGCCTGCTTACAGCAACGTGCTATATGTTCTGAATACCCGAATTGGGAATCTGTGTCAAAACTTTGTTAGGAATTATGTGATCCTTACTAGCTGGAAGTAAGGGAGATGGGGCATGAAGTTATTTCTAGGAGTTGGACACATACCAAGTTTAGCTCAGTTCTGGGCATCTTTGAAATACCTATACAAACTTGTTCCTACATAGTAACTTGCATCTTTGAATGAGAATGTGCTTGCTTACAGCAACGTGCTATATGTTCTGAATGCCCGAATTGGGAATCTGTGTCAAAACTTTGTTAGGAATTATGTGATCCTTACTAGCTGGAAGTAAGGGAGATGGGGCATGAAGTTATTTCTAGGAGTTGGACACATACCAAGTTTAGCTCAGTTCTGGGCATCTTTGAAATACCTATACAAACTTGTTCCTACATAGTAACTTGCATCTTTGAATGGGAATCTGCTTGCTTACAGCAACGTGCTATATGTTCTGAATGCCCGAATTGGGAATCTGTGTCAAAACTTTGTTAGGAATTATGTGATCCTTGCTAGCTGGAAGTAAGGGAGATGGGGCATGAAGTTATTTCTAGGAGTTGGACACATACCAAGTTTAGCTCAGTTCTGGGCATCTTTGAAATACCTATACAAACTTGTTCCTACATAGTAACTTGCAACTTTGAATGAAAATGTGCTTGCTTACAGCAACGTGCTATATGTTCTGAATGCCCGAATTGGGAATCTGTGTCAAAACTTTGTTAGGAATTATGTGATCCTTACTAGCTGGAAGTAAGGGAGATGGGGCATGAAGTTATTTCTAGGAGTTGGACACATACCAAGTTTAGCTCAGTTCTGGGCATCTTTGAAATACCTATACAAACTTGTTCCTACATAGTAACTTGCAACTTTGAATGAGAATCTGCTTGCTTACAGCAACGTGCTATATGTTCTGAATGCCCGAATTGGGAATCTGTGTCAAAACTTTGTTAGGAATTATGTGATCCTTACTAGCTGGAAGTAAGGGAGATGGGGCATGAAGTTATTTCTAGGAGTTGGACACATAGCAAGTTTAGCTCAGTTCTGGGCATCTTTGAAATACCTATACAAACTTGTTCCTACATAGTAACTTGCATCTTTGAATGAGAATGTGCTTGCTTACAGCAACGTGCTATATGTTCTGAATGCCCGAATTGGGAATCTGTGTCAAAACTTTGTTAGAAATTATGTGATCCTTACTAGCTGGAAGTAAGGGAGATGGGGCATGAAGTTATTTCTAGGAGTTGGACACATAGCAAGTTTAGCTCAGTTCTGGGCATCTTTGAAATACCTATACAAACTTGTTCCTACATAGTAACTTGCATCTTTGAATGGGAATCTGCTTGCTTACAGCAACGTGCTATATGTTCTGAATGCCCGAATTGGGAATCTGTGTCAAAACTTTGTTAGGAATTATGTGATCCTTACTAGCTGGAAGTAAGGGAGATGGGGCATGAAGTTATTTCTAGGAGTTGGACACATACCAAGTTTAGCTCAGTTCTGGGCATCTTTGAAATACCTATACAAACTTGTTCCTACATAGTAACTTGCAACTTTGAATGAGAATGTGCTTGCTTACAGCAACGTGCTATATGTTCTGAATGCCCGAATTGGCAATCTGTGTCAAATCTTTGTTAGGATTTATGTGATCCTTACTAGCTGGAAGTAAGGGAGATGGGGCATGAAGTTATTTCTAGGAGTTGGACACATACCAAGTTTAGCTCAGTTCTGGGCATCTTTGAAATACCTATACAAACTTATTCCTACATAGTAACTTGCAACTTTGAATGAAAATGTGCTTGCTTACAGCAACGTGCTATATGTTCTGAATGCCCGAATTGGGAATCTGTGTCAAAACATTGTTAGGAATTATGTGATCCTTAATAGCTGGAAGTAAGGGAGATGGGGCATCAAGTTATTTCTAGGAGTTGGACACATACCAAGTTTAGCTCAGTTCTGGGCATCTTTGAAATACCTATACAAACTTGTTCCTACCTAGTAACTTGCATCTTTGAATGAGAATCTGCTTGCTTACAGCAACGTGCTATATGTTCTGAATGCCCGAATTGGGAATCTGTGTCAAAACTTTGTTAGGAATTATGTGATCCTTACTAGCTGGAAGTAAGGGAGATGGGGCATGAAGTTATTTCTAGGAGTTGGACACATAGCAAGTTTAGCTCAGTTCTGGGCATCTTTGAAATACCTATACAAACTTGTTCCTACACAGTAACTTGCAACTTTGAATGAGAATGTGCTTGCTTACAGCAACGTGCTATATGTTGTGAATGCCCGAATTGGGAATCTGTGTCAAATCTTTGTTAGGATTTATGTGATCCTTACTAGCTGGAAGTAAGGGAGATGGGGCATGAAGTTATTTCTAGGAGTTGGACACATACCAAGTTTAGCTCAGTTCTGGGCATCTTTGAAATACCTATACAAACTTATTCCTACATAGTAACTTGCAACTTTGAATGAGAATGTGCTTGCTTACAGCAACGTGCTATATGTTCTGAATGCCCGAATTGGCAATCTGTGTCAAATCTTTGTTAGGATTTATGTGATCCTTACTAGCTGGAAGTAAGGGAGATGGGGCATGAAGTTATTTCTAGGAGTTGGACACATACCAAGTTTAGCTCAGTTCTGGGCATCTTTGAAATACCTATACAAACTTATTCCTACATAGTAACTTGCAACTTTGAATGAAAATGTGCTTGCTTACAGCAACGTGCTATATGTTCTGAATGCCCGAATTGGGAATCTGTGTCAAAACTTTGTTAGGAATTATGTGATCCTTACTAGCTGGAAGTAAGGGAGATGGGGCATGAAGTTATTTCTAGGAGTTGGACACATACCAAGTTTAGCTCAGTTCTGGGCATCTTTGAAATACCTATACAAACTTGTTCCTACCTAGTAACTTGCATCTTTGAATGAGAATGTGCTTGCTTACAGCAACGTGCTATATGTTCTGAATGCCCGAATTGGGAATCTGTGTCAAAACTTTGTTAGGAATTATGTGATCCTTACTAGCTGGAAGTAAGAGAGATGGGGCATGAAGTTATTTCTAGGAGTTGGACACATACCAAGTTTAGCTCAGTTCTGGGCATCTTTGAAATACCTATACAAACTTGTTCCTACACAGTAACTTGCAACTTTGAATGAGAATGTGCTTGCTTACAGCAACGTGCTATATGTTCTGAATGCCCGAATTGGCAATCTGTGTCAAATCTTTGTTAGGATTTATGTGATCCTTACTAGCTGGAATTAAGGGAGATGGGGCATGAAGTTATTTCTAGGAGTTGGACACATACCAAGTTTAGCTCAGTTCTGGGCATCTTTGAAATACCTATACAAACTTATTCCTACATAGTAACTTGCAACTTTGAATGAGAATGTGCTTGCTTACAGCAACGTGCTATATGTTCTGAATGCCCGAATTGGGAATCTGTGTCAAAACATTGTTAGGAATTATGTGATCCTTACTAGCTGGAAGTAAGGGAGATGGGGCATCAAGTTATTTCTAGGAGTTGGACACATACCAAGTTTAGCTCAGTTCTGGGCATCTTTGAAATACCTATACAAACTTGTTCCTACCTAGTAACTTGCATCTTTGAATGAGAATCTGCTTGCTTACAGCAACGTGCTATATGTTCTGAATGCCCGAATTGGGAATCTGTGTCAAAACTTTGTTAGGAATTATGTGATCCTTACTAGCTGGAAGTAAGGGAGATGGGGCATGAAGTTATTTCTAGGAGTTGGACACATACCAAGTTTAGCTCAGTTCTGGGCATCTTTGAAATACCTATACAAACTTGTTCCTACATAGTAACTTGCAACTTTGAATGAAAATGTGCTTGCTTACAGCAACGTGCTATATGTTCTGAATGCCCGAATTGGGAATCTGTGTCAAAACTTTGTTAGGAATTATGTGATCCTTACTAGCTGGAAGTAAGGGAGATGGGGCATGAAGTTATTTCTAGGAGTTGGACACATACCAAGTTTAGCTCAGTTCTGGGCATCTTTGAAATACCTATACAAACTTGTTCCTACATAGTAACTTGCAACTTTGAATGAGAATCTGCTTGCTTACAGCAACGTGCTATATGTTCTGAATGCCCTAATTGGGAATCTGTGTCAAAACTTTGTTAGGAATTATGTGATCCTTACTAGCTGGAAGTAAGGGAGATGGAGCATGAAGTTATTTCTAGGAGTTGGACACATAGCAAGTTTAGCTCAGTTCTGGGCATCTTTGAAATACCTATACAAACTTGTTCCTACATAGTAACTTGCATCTTTGAATGAGAATGTGCTTGCTTACAGCAACGTGCTATATGTTCTGAATGCCCGAATTGGGAATCTGTGTCAAAACTTTGTTAGGAATTATGTGATCCTTACTAGCTGGAAGTAAGGGAGATGGGGCATGAAGTTATTTCTAGGAGTTGGACACATAGCAAGTTTAGCTCAGTTCTGGGCATCTTTGAAATACCTATACAAACTTGTTCCTACATAGTAACTTGCATCTTTGAATGGGAATCTGCTTGCTTACAGCAACGTGCTATATGTTCTGAATGCCCGAATTGGGAATCTGTGTCAAAACTTTGTTAGGAATTATGTGATCCTTACTAGCTGGAAGTAAGGGAGATGGGGCATGAAGTTATTTCTAGGAGTTGGACACATAGCAAGTTTAGCTCAGTTCTGGGCATCTTTGAAATACCTATACAAACTTGTTCCTACATAGTAACTTGCAACTTTGAATGAGAATGTGCTTGCTTACAGCAACGTGCTATATGTTCTGAATGCCCGAATTGGCAATCTGTGTCAAATCTTTGTTAGGATTTATGTGATCCTTACTAGCTGGAAGTAAGGGAGATGGGGCATGAAGTTATTTCTAGGAGTTGGACACATACCAAGTTTAGCTCCGTTCTGGGCATCTTTGAAATACCTATACAAACTTATTCCTACATAGTAACTTGCAACTTTGAATGAAAATGTGCTTGCTTACAGCAACGTGCTATATGTTCTGAATGCCCGAATTGGGAATCTGTGTCAAAACATTGTTAGGAATTATGTGATCCTTACTAGCTGGAAGTAAGGGAGATGGGGCATGAAGTTATTTCTAGGAGTTGGACACATACCAAGTTTAGCTCAGTTCTGGGCATCTTTGAAATACCTATACAAACTTGTTCCTACCTAGTAACTTGCATCTTTGAATGAGAATCTGCTTGCTTACAGCAACGTGCTATATGTTCTGAATGCCCGAATTGGGAATCTGTGTCAAAACTTTGTTAGGAATTATGTGATCCTTACTAGCTGGAAGTAAGGGAGATGGGGCATGAAGTTATTTCTAGGAGTTGGACACATACCAAGTTTAGCTCAGTTCTGGGCATCTTTGAAATACCTATACAAACTTGTTCCTACACAGTAACTTGCAACTTTGAATGAGAATGTGCTTGCTTACAGCAACGTGCTATATGTTCTGAATGCCCGAATTGGCAATCTGTGTCAAATCTTTGTTAGGATTTATGTGATCCTTACTAGCTGGAAGTAAGGGAGATGGGGCATGAAGTTATTTCTAGGAGTTGAACACATACCAAGTTTAGCTCAGTTCTGGGCATCTTTGAAATACCTATACAAACTTGTTCCTACATAGTAACTTGCAACTTTCAATGAGAATGTGCTTGCTTACAGCAACGTGCTATATGTTCTGAATGCCCGAATTGGGAATCTGTGTCAAAACATTGTTAGGAATTATGTGATCCTTACTAGCTGGAAGTAAGGGAGATGGGGCATGAAGTTATTTCTAGGAGTTGGACACATACCAAGTTTAGCTCAGTTCTGGGCATCTTTGAAATACCTATACAAACATGTTCCTACCTAGTAACTTGCATCTTTGAATGAGAATCTGCTTGCTTACAGCAACGTGCTATATGTTCTGAATGCCCGAATTGGGAATCTGTGTCAAAACTTTGTTAGGAATTATGTGATCCTTACTAGCTGGAAGTAAGGGAGATGGGGCATGAAGTTATTTCTAGGAGTTGGACACATACCAAGTTTAGCTCAGTTCTGGGCATCTTTGAAATACCTATACAAACTTGTTCCTACACAGTAACTTGCAACTTTGAATGAGAATGTGCTTGCTTACAGCAACGTGCTATATGTTCTGAATGCCCGAATTGGCAATCTGTGTCAAATCTTTGTTAGGATTTATGTGATCCTTACTAGCTGGAAGTAAGGGAGATGGGGCATGAAGTTATTTCTAGGAGTTGGACACATACCAAGTTTAGCTCAGTTCTGGGCATCTTTGAAATACCTATACAAACTTATTCCTACATAGTAACTTGCAACTTTGAATGAGAATGTGCTTGCTTACAGCAACGTGCTATATGTTCTGAATGCCCGAATTGGGAATCTGTGTCAAAACATTGTTAGGAATTATGTGATCCTTACTAGCTGGAAGTAAGGGAGATGGGGCATCAAGTTATTTCTAGGAGTTGGACACATACCAAGTTTAGCTCAGTTCTGGGCATCTTTGAAATACCTATACAAACTTGTTCCTACCTAGTAACTTGCATCTTTGAATGAGAATCTGCTTGCTTACAGCAACGTGCTATATGTTCTGAATGCCCGAATTGGGAATCTGTGTCAAAACTTTGTTAGGAATTATGTGATCCTTACTAGCTGGAAGTAAGGGAGATGGGGCATGAAGTTATTTCTAGGAGTTGGACACATACCAAGTTTAGCTCAGTTCTGGGCATCTTTGAAATACCTATACAAACTTGTTCCTACATAGTAACTTGCAACTTTGAATGAGAATGTGCTTGCTTACAGCAACGTGCTATATGTTCTGAATGCCCGAATTGGGAATCTGTGTCAAAACTTTGTTAGGAATTATGTGATCCTTACTAGCTGAAAGTAAGGGAGATGGGGCATGAAGTTATTTCTAGGAGTTGGACACATACCAAGTTTAGCTCAGTTCTGGGCATCTTTGAAATACCTATACAAACTTATTCCTACATAGTAACTTGCAACTTTGAATGAGAATGTGCTTGCTTACAGCAACGTGCTATATGTTCTGAATGCCCGAATTGGGAATCTGTGTCAAAACATTGTTAGGAATTATGTGATCCTTACTAGCTGGAAGTAAGGGAGATGGGGCATCAAGTTATTTCTAGGAGTTGGACACATACCAAGTTTAGCTCAGTTCTGGGCATCTTTGAAATACCTATACAAACTTGTTCCTACCTAGTAACTTGCATCTTTGAATGAGAATCTGCTTGCTTACAGCAACGTGCTATATGTTCTGAATGCCCGAATTGGGAATCTGTGTCAAAACTTTGTTAGGAATTATGTGATCCTTACTAGCTGGAAGTAAGGGAGATGGGGCATGAAGTTATTTCTAGGAGTTGGACACATACCAAGTTTAGCTCAGTTCTGGGCATCTTTGAAATACCTATACAAACTTGTTCCTACATAGTAACTTGCAACTTTGAATGAGAATGTGCTTGCTTACAGCAACGTGCTATATGTTCTGAATGCCCGAATTGGGAATCTGTGTCAAAACTTTGTTAGGAATTATGTGATCCTTACTAGCTGAAAGTAAGGGAGATGGGGCATGAAGTTATTTCTAGGAGTTGGACACATACCAAGTTTAGCTCAGTTCTGGGCATCTTTGAAATACCTATACAAACTTGTTCCTACATAGTAACTTGCAACTTTGAATGAGAATGTGCTTGCTTACAGCAACGTGCTATATGTTCTGAATGCCCGAATAGGGAATCTGTGTCAAAACTTTGTTAGGAATTATGTAATCCTTACTAGCTGGAAGTAAGGGAGATGGGGCATGAAGTTATTTCTTGGAGTTGGAGACATACCAAGTTTAGCTCAGTTCTGGGCATCTTTGAAATACCTATACAAACTTGTTCCTACATAGTAACTTGCATCTTTGAATGAGAATGTGCTTGCTTGCAGCAACGTGCTATATGTTCTGAATGCCCGAATAGGGAATCTGTGTCAAAACTTTGTTAGGAATTATGTGATCCTTACTAGCTGGAAGTAAGGGAGATGGGGCATGAAGTTATTTCTAGGAGTTGGACACATACCAAGTTTAGCTCAGTTCTGGGCATCTTTGAAATACCTATACAAACTTGTTCCTACATAGTAACTTGCAACTTTGAATGAGAATGTGCTTGCTTACAGCAACGTGCTATATGTTCTGAATGCCCGAATTGGGAATCTGTGTCAAAACTTTGTTAGGAATTATGTGATCCTTACTAGCTGGAAGTAAGGGAGATGGGGCATGAAGTTATTTCTAGGAGTTGGACACATACCAAGTTTAGCTCAGTTCTGGGCATCTTTGAAATACCTATACAAACTTGTTCCTACATAGTAACTTGCATCTTTGAATGAGAATGTGCTTGCTTACAGCAACGTGCTATATGTTCTGAATGCCCGAATTGGGAATCTGTGTCAAAACTTTGTTAGGAATTATGTGATCCTTACTAGCTGGAAGTAAGGGAGATGGGGCATGAAGTTATTTCTAGGAGTTGGACACATAGCAAGTTTAGCTCAGTTCTGGGCATCTTTGAAATACCTATACAAACTTGTTCCTACATAGTAACTTGCAACTTTGAATGAAAATGTGCTTGCTTACAGCAACGTGCTATATGTTCTGAATGCCCGAATTGGGAATCTGTGTCAAAACTTTGTTAGGAATTATGTGATCCTTACTAGCTGGAAGTAAGGGAGATGGGGCATGAAGTTATTTCTAGGAGTTGGACACATACCAAGTTTAGTTCAGTCCTGGGCATCTTTGAAATACCTATACAAACTTGTTCCTACATAGTAACTTGCAACTTTGAATGAAAATGTGCTTGCTTACAGCAACGTGCTATATGTTCTGAATGCCCGAATTGGGAATCTGTGTCAAAACTTTGTTAGGAATTATGTGATCCTTACTAGCTGGAAGTAAGGGAGATGGGGCATGAAGTTATTTCTAGGAGTTGGACACATACCAAGTTTAGCTCAGTTCTGGGCATCTTTGAAATACCTATACAAACTTGTTCCTACATAGTAACTTGCAACTTTGAATGAAAATGTGCTTGCTTACAGCAACGTGCTATATGTTCTGAATGCCCGAATTGGGAATCTGTGTCAAAACTTTGTTAGGAATTATGTGATCCTTACTAGCTGGAAGTAAGGGAGATGGGGCATGAAGTTATTTCGTGGAGTTGGAGACATACCAAGTTTAGCTCAGTTCTGGGCATCTTTGAAATACCTATACAAACTTGTTCCTACATAGTAACTTGCATCTTTGATTGAGAATGTGCTTGCTTGCAGCAACGTGCTATATGTTCTGAATGCCCGAATAGGGAATCTGTGTCAAAACTTTGTTAGGAATTATGTGATCCTTACTAGCTGGAAGTAAGGGAGATGGGGCAGGAAGTTATTTCTAGGAATTGGACACATACAACGTTTAGCTCAGTTGTGGGCATCTTTGAAATACCTATACAAACTTGTTCCTACGTAGTAACTTGCATCTTTGAATGAGAATGTGCTTGCTTGCAGCAACGTGCTATATGTTCTGAATGCCCGAATAGGGAATCTGTGTCAAAACTTTGTTAGGAATTATGTGATCCTTACTAGCTGGAAGTAAGGGAGATGGGGCATGAAGTTTTTTCTAGGAGTTGGACACATACCAAGTTTAGCTCAGTTCTGGGCATCTTTGAAATACCTATACAAACTTGTTCCTACCTAGTAACTTGCATCTTTGAATGAGAATGTGCTTGCTTACAGCAACGTGCTATATGTTCTGAATGCCCGAATTGGCAATCTGTGTCAAAACTTTGTTAGGAATTATGTGATCCTTACTAGCTGGAAGTAAGGGAGATGGGGCATGAAGTTATTTCTAGGAGTTGGACACATACCAAGTTTAGCTCAGTTCTGGGCATCTTTGAAATACCTATACAAACTTGTTCCTACATAGTAACTTGCATCTTTGAATGAGAATGTGCTTGCTTACAGCAACGTGCTATATGTTCTGAATGCCCGAATTGGGAATCTGTGTCAAAAATTTGTTAGGAATTATGTGATCCTTACTAGCTGGAAGTAAGGGAGATGGGGCATGAAGTTATTTCTAGGAGTTGGACACATAGCAAGTTTAGCTCAGTTCTGGGCATCTTTGAAATACCTATACAAACTTGTTCCTACATAGTAACTTGCATCTTTGATTGAGAATGTGCTTGCTTGCAGCAACGTGCTATATGTTCTGAATGCCCGAATAGGGAATCTGTGTCAAAACTTTGTTAGGAATTATGTGATCCTTACTAGCTGGAAGTAAGGGAGATGGGGCAGGAAGTTATTTCTAGGAATTGGACACATACAACGTTTAGCTCAGTTGTGGGCATCTTTGAAATACCTATAAAAACTTGTTCCTACGTAGTAACTTGCATCTTTGAATGAGAATGTGCTTGCTTGCAGCAACGTGCTATATGTTCTGAATGCCCGAATAGGGAATCTGTGTCAAAACTTTGTTAGGAATTATGTGATCCTTACTAGCTGGAAGTAAGGGAGATGGGGCATGAAGTTTTTTCTAGGAGTTGGACACATACCAAGTTTAGCTCAGTTCTGGGCATCTTTGAAATACCTATACAAACTTGTTCCTACATAGTAACTTGCATCTTTGAATGAGAATGTGCTTGCTTACAGCAACGTGCTATATGTTCTGAATGCCCGAATTGGCAATCTGTGTCAAAACTTTGTTAGGAATTATGTGATCCTTACTAGCTGGAAGTAAGGGAGATGGGGCATGAAGTTATTTCTAGGAGTTGGACACATACCAAGTTTAGCTCAGTTCTGGGCATCTTTGAAATACCTATACAAACTTGTTCCTACATAGTAACTTGCAACTTTGAATGAGAATGTGCTTGCTTACAGCAACGTGCTATATGTTCTGAATGCCCGAATTGGGAATCTGTGTCAAAACTTTGTTAGGAATTATGTGATCCTTACTAGCTGGAAGTAAGGGAGATGGGGCATGAAGTTATTTCTAGGAGTTGGACACATACCAAGTTTAGCTCAGTTCTGGGCATCTTTGAAATACCTATACAAACTTGTTCCTACATAGTAACTTGCAACTTTGAATGAGAATGTGCTTGCTTACAGCAACGTGCTATATGTTCTGAATGCCCGAATTGGGAATCTGTGTCAAAACTTTGTTAGGAATTATGTGATCCTTACAAGCTGGAAGTAAGGGAGATGGGGCATGAAGTTATTTCTAGGAGTTGGACACATACCAAGTTTAGCTCAGTTCTGGGCATCTTTGAAATACCTATACAAACTTGTTCCTACATAGTAACTTGCAACTTTGAATGAGAATGTGCTTGCTTACAGCAACGTGCTATATGTTCTGAATGCCCGAATTGGCAATCTGTGTCAAAACTTTGTTAGGAATTATGTGATCCTTACTAGCTGGAAGTAAGTGAGATGGGGCATGAAGTTATTTCTAGGAGTTGGACACATACCAAGTTTAGCTCAGTTCTGGGCATCTTTGAAATACCTATACAAACTTGTTCCTACGTAGTAACTTGCATCTTTGAATGAGAATGTGCTTGCTTGCAGCAACGTGCTATATGTTCTGAATGCCCGAATAGGGAATCTGTGTCAAAACTTTGTTAGGAATTATGTGATCCTTACTAGCTGGAAGTAAGGGAGATGGGGCATGAAGTTATTTCTAGGAGTTTGACACATACCAAGTTTAGCTCAGTTCTGGGCATCTTTGAAATACCTATACAAACTTGTTCCTACATAGTAACTTGCAACTTTGAATGAGAATGTGCTTGCTTACAGCAACGTGCTATATGTTCTGAATGCCCGAATTGGGAATCTGTGTCAAAACTTTGTTAGGAATTATGTGATCCTTACAAGCTGGAAGTAAGGGAGATGGGGCATGAAGTTATTTCTAGGAGTTGGACACATACCAAGTTTAGCTCAGTTCTGGGCATCTTTGAAATACCTATACAAACTTGTTCCTACATAGTAACTTGCAACTTTGAATGAGAATGTGCTTGCTTACAGCAACGTGCTATATGTTCTGAATGCCCGAATTGGCAATCTGTGTCAAAACTTTGTTAGGAATTATGTGATCCTTACTAGCTGGAAGTAAGTGAGATGGGGCATGAAGTTATTTCTAGGAGTTGGACACATAAGAAGTTTAGCTCAGTTCTGGGCATCTTTGAAATACCTATACAAACTTGTTCCTACATAGTAACTTGCAACTTTGAATGAGAATGTGCTTGCTTACAGCAACGTGCTATATGTTCTGAA
Organism: Diceros bicornis minor; assembly: GCF_020826845.1. Classification (NCBI taxonomy): domain Eukaryota; kingdom Metazoa; phylum Chordata; class Mammalia; order Perissodactyla; family Rhinocerotidae; genus Diceros; species Diceros bicornis. The sequence goes on along the minus strand of NC_080750.1, from coordinate 79,338,391 downwards.
TGCCCGAATTGGGAATCTGTGTCAAAAATTTGTTAGGAATTATGTGATCCTTACTAGCTGGAAGTAAGGGAGATGGGGCATGAAGTTATTTCTAGGAGTTGGACACATAGCAAGTTTAGCTCAGTTCTGGGCATCTTTGAAATACCTATACAAACTTGTTCCTACATAGTAACTTGCAACTTTGAATGAGAATGTGCTTGCTTACAGCAACGTGCTATATGTTCTGAATGCCCGAATTGGGAATCTGTGTCAAAACTTTGTTAGGAATTATGTGATCCTTACTAGCTGGAAGTAAGGGAGATGGGGCATGAAGTTATTTCTAGGAGTTGGACACATACCAAGTTTAGCTCAGTTCTGGGCATCTTTGAAATACCTATACAAACTTGTTCCTACATAGTAACTTGCATCTTTGAATGAGAATGTGCTTGCTTACAGCAACGTGCTATATGTTCTGAATGCCCGAATTGGGAATCTGTGTCAAAAATTTGTTAGGAATTATGTGATCCTTACTAGCTGGAAGTAAGGGAGATGGGGCATGAAGTTATTTCTAGGAGTTGGACACATAGCAAGTTTAGCTCAGTTCTGGGCATCTTTGAAATACCTATACAAACTTGTTCCTACATAGTAACTTGCAACTTTGAATGAGAATGTGCTTGCTTACAGCAACGTGCTATATGTTCTGAATGCCCGAATTGGGAATCTGTGTCAAAACTTTGTTAGGAAATATGTGATCCTTACTAGCTGGAAGTAAGGGAGATGGGGCATGAAGTTATTTCTAGGAGTTGGACACATAGCAAGTTTAGCTCAGTTCTGGGCATCTTTGAAATACCTATACAAACTTGTTCCTACCTAGTAACTTGCATCTTTGAATGAGAATGTGCTTGCTTACAGCAACGTGCTATATGTTCTGAATGCCCGAATTGGGAATCTGTGTCAAAACTTTGTTAGGAATTATGTGATCCTTACTAGCTGGAAGTAAGGGAGATGGGGCATGAAGTTATTTCTAGGAGTTGGACACATACCAAGTTTAGCTCAGTTCTGGGCATCTTTGAAATACCTATACAAACTTGTTCCTACATAGTAACTTGCATCTTTGAATGAGAATGTGCTTGCTTACAGCAACGTGCTATATGTTCTGAATGCCCGAATTGGGAATCTGTGTCAAAAATTTGTTAGGAATTATGTGATCCTTACTAGCTGGAAGTAAGGGAGATGGGGCATGAAGTTATTTCTAGGAGTTGGACACATAGCAAGTTTAGCTCAGTTCTGGGCATCTTTGAAATACCTATACAAACTTGTTCCTACATAGTAACTTGCATCTTTGATTGAGAATGTGCTTGCTTGCAGCAACGTGCTATATGTTCTGAATGCCCGAATAGGGAATCTGTGTCAAAACTTTGTTAGGAATTATGTGATCCTTACTAGCTGGAAGTAAGGGAGATGGGGCAGGAAGTTATTTCTAGGAATTGGACACATACAACGTTTAGCTCAGTTGTGGGCATCTTTGAAATACCTATACAAACTTGTTCCTACGTAGTAACTTGCATCTTTGAATGAGAATGTGCTTGCTTGCAGCAACGTGCTATATGTTCTGAATGCCCGAATAGGGAATCTGTGTCAAAACTTTGTTAGGAATTATGTGATCCTTACTAGCTGGAAGTAAGGGAGATGGGGCATGAAGTTTTTTCTAGGAGTTGGACACATACCAAGTTTAGCTCAGTTCTGGGCATCTTTGAAATACCTATACAAACTTGTTCCTACATAGTAACTTGCATCTTTGAATGAGAATGTGCTTGCTTACAGCAACGTGCTATATGTTCTGAATGCCCGAATTGGCAATCTGTGTCAAAACTTTGTTAGGAATTATGTGATCCTTACTAGCTGGAAGTAAGGGAGATGGGGCATGAAGTTATTTCTAGGAGTTGGACACATACCAAGTTTAGCTCAGTTCTGGGCATCTTTGAAATACCTATACAAACTTGTTCCTACATAGTAACTTGCAACTTTGAATGAGAATGTGCTTGCTTACAGCAACGTGCTATATGTTCTGAATGCCCGAATTGGGAATCTGTGTCAAAACTTTGTTAGGAATTATGTGATCCTTACTAGCTGGAAGTAAGGGAGATGGGGCATGAAGTTATTTCTAGGAGTTGGACACATACCAAGTTTAGCTCAGTTCTGGGCATCTTTGAAATACCTATACAAACTTGTTCCTACATAGTAACTTGCAACTTTGAATGAGAATGTGCTTGCTTACAGCAACGTGCTATATGTTCTGAATGCCCGAATTGGGAATCTGTGTCAAAACTTTGTTAGGAATTATGTGATCCTTACAAGCTGGAAGTAAGGGAGATGGGGCATGAAGTTATTTCTAGGAGTTGGACACATACCAAGTTTAGCTCAGTTCTGGGCATCTTTGAAATACCTATACAAACTTGTTCCTACATAGTAACTTGCAACTTTGAATGAGAATGTGCTTGCTTACAGCAACGTGCTATATGTTCTGAATGCCCGAATTGGCAATCTGTGTCAAAACTTTGTTAGGAATTATGTGATCCTTACTAGCTGGAAGTAAGTGAGATGGGGCATGAAGTTATTTCTAGGAGTTGGACACATACCAAGTTTAGCTCAGTTCTGGGCATCTTTGAAATACCTATACAAACTTGTTCCTACATAGTAACTTGCAACTTTGAATGAGAATGTGCTTGCTTACAGCAACGTGCTATATGTTCTGAATGCCCGAATTGGGAATCTGTGTCAAAAATTTGTTAGGAATTATGTGATCCTTACTAGCTGGAAGTAAGGGAGATGGGGCATGAAGTTATTTCTAGGAGTTGGACACATAGCAAGTTTAGCTCAGTTCTGGGCATCTTTGAAATACCTATACAAACTTGTTCCTACATAGTAACTTGCAACTTTGAATGAGAATGTGCTTGCTTACAGCAACGTGCTATATGTTCTGAATGCCCGAATTGGGAATCTGTGTCAAAACTTTGTTAGGAATTATGTGATCCTTACTAGCTGGAAGTAAGGGAGATGGGGCATGAAGTTATTTCTAGGAGTTGGACACATACCAAGTTTAGCTCAGTTCTGGGCATCTTTGAAATACCTATACAAACTTGTTCCTACATAGTAACTTGCATCTTTGAATGAGAATGTGCTTGCTTACAGCAACGTGCTATATGTTCTGAATGCCCGAATTGGGAATCTGTGTCAAAAATTTGTTAGGAATTATGTGATCCTTACTAGCTGGAAGTAAGGGAGATGGGGCATGAAGTTATTTCTAGGAGTTGGACACATAGCAAGTTTAGCTCAGTTCTGGGCATCTTTGAAATACCTATACAAACTTGTTCCTACATAGTAACTTGCAACTTTGAATGAGAATGTGCTTGCTTACAGCAACGTGCTATATGTTCTGAATGCCCGAATTGGGAATCTGTGTCAAAACTTTGTTAGGAAATATGTGATCCTTACTAGCTGGAAGTAAGGGAGATGGGGCATGAAGTTATTTCTAGGAGTTGGACACATAGCAAGTTTAGCTCAGTTCTGGGCATCTTTGAAATACCTATACAAACTTGTTCCTACCTAGTAACTTGCATCTTTGAATGAGAATGTGCTTGCTTACAGCAACGTGCTATATGTTCTGAATGCCCGAATTGGGAATCTGTGTCAAAACTTTGTTAGGAATTATGTGATCCTTACTAGCTGGAAGTAAGGGAGATGGGGCATGAAGTTATTTCTAGGAGTTGGACACATACCAAGTTTAGCTCAGTTCTGGGCATCTTTGAAATACCTATACAAACTTGTTCCTACATAGTAACTTGCATCTTTGAATGAGAATGTGCTTGCTTACAGCAACGTGCTATATGTTCTGAATGCCCGAATTGGGAATCTGTGTCAAAAATTTGTTAGGAATTATGTGATCCTTACTAGCTGGAAGTAAGGGAGATGGGGCATGAAGTTATTTCTAGGAGTTGGACACATAGCAAGTTTAGCTCAGTTCTGGGCATCTTTGAAATACCTATACAAACTTGTTCCTACATAGTAACTTGCAACTTTGAATGAGAATGTGCTTGCTTACAGCAACGTGCTATATGTTCTGAATGCCCGAATTGGGAATCTGTGTCAAAACTTTGTTAGGAATTATGTGATCCTTACTAGCTGGAAGTAAGGGAGATGGGGCATGAAGTTATTTCTAGGAGTTGGACACATACCAAGTTTAGCTCAGTTCTGGGCATCTTTGAAATACCTATACAAACTTGTTCCTACCCAGTAACTTGCATCTTTGAATGAGAATGTGCTTGCTTACAGCAACGTGCTATATGTTCTGAATGCCCGAATTGGGAATCTGTGTCAAAACTTTGTTAGGAATTATGTGATCCTTACTAGCTGGAAGTAAGGGAGATGGGGCATGAAGTTATTTCTAGGAGTTGGACACATACCAAGTTTAGCTCAGTTCTGGGCATCTTTGAAATACCTATACAAACTTGTTCCTACATAGTATCTTGCAACTTTGAATGAAAATGTGCTTGCTTACAGCAACGTGCTATATGTTCTGAATGCCCGAATTGGGAATCTGTGTCAAAACTTTGTTAGGAATTATGTGATCCTTACTAGCTGGAAGTAAGGGAGATGGGGCATGAAGTTATTTCTAGGAGTTGGACACATACCAAGTTTAGCTCAGTTCTGGGCATCTTTGAAATACCTATACAAACTTGTTCCTACATAGTAACTTGCATCTTTGAATGAGAATCTGCTTGCTTACAGCAACGTGCTATATGTTCTGAATGCCCGAATTGGGAATCTGTGTCAAAACTTTGTTAGGAATTATGTGATCCTTACTATCTGGAAGTAAGGGAGATGGGGCATGAAGTTATTTCTAGGAGTTGGACACATACCAAGTTTAGCTCAGTTCTGGGCATCTTTGAAATACCTATACAAACTTGTTCCTACATAGTAACTTGCATCTTTGAATGAGAATCTGCTTGCTTACAGCAACGTGCTATATGTTCTGAATGCCCGAATTGGGAATCTGTGTCAAAACTTTGTTAGGAATTATGTGATCCTTACTAGCTGGAAGTAAGGGAGATGGGGCATGAAGTTATTTCTAGGAGTTGGACACATACCAAGTTTAGCTCAGTTCTGGGCATCTTTGAAATACCTATACAAACTTGTTCCTACATAGTAACTTGCAACTTTGAATGGGAATCTGCTTGCTTACAGCAACGTGCTATATGTTCTGAATGCCCGAATTGGCAATCTGTGTCAAAACTTTGTTAGGAATTATGTGATCCTTACTAGCTGGAAGTAAGGGAGATGGGGCATGAAGTTATTTCTAGGAGTTGGACACATACCAAGTTTAGCTCAGTTCTGGGCATCTTTGAAATACCTATACAAACTTGTTCCTACATAGTAACTTGCAACTTTGAATGAGAATGTGCTTGCTTGCAGCAACGTGCTATATGTTCTGAATGCCCGAATAGGGAATCTGTGTCAAAACTTTGTTAGGAATTATGTGATCCTTACTAGCTGGAAGTAAGGGAGATGGAGCATGAAGTTATTTCTTGGAGTTGGACACATACCAAGTTGAGCTCAATTCTGGGCATCTTTGAAATACCTATACAAACTTGTTCCTACCTAGTAACTTGCATCTTTGAATGAGAATCTGCTTGCTTATAGCAACGTGCTATATGTTCTGAATGCCCGAATAGGGAATCTGTGTCAAAACTTTGTTAGGAATTATGTGATCCTTACTAGCTGGAAGTAAGGGAGATGGGGCATGAAGTTATTTCTAGGAGTTGGACACATACCAAGTTTAGCTCAGTTCTGGGCATCTTTTAAATACCTATACAAACTTGTTCCTACCTAGTAACTTGCAACTTTGTATGAAAATGTGCTTGCTTACAGCAACATGCTATATGTTCTGAATGCCCGAATTGGGAATCTGTGTCAAAACTTTGTTAGGAATTATGTGATCCTTACTAGCTGGAAGTAAGGGAGATGGGGCATGAAGATATTTCTAGGAGTTGGACACATACCAAGTTTAGCTCAGTTCTTGGCATCTGTGAAATACCTATACAAAACTTGTTCCTACCTAGTAACTTGCATCTTTGAATGAGAATCTGCTTGCTTACAGCAACGTGCTATATGTTCTGAATGCCCGAATTGGGAATCTGTGTCAAAACTTTGTTAGGAATTATGTGATCCTTACTAGCTGGAAGTAAGGGAGATGGGGCATGAAGTTATTTCTAGGAGTTGGACACATACCAAGTTTAGCTCAGTTCTGGGCATCTTTGAAATACCTATACAAACTTGTTCCTACATAGTAACTTGCAACTTTGAATGAGAATGTGCTTGCTTACAGCAACGTGCTATATGTTCTGAATGCCCGAATTGGGAATCTGTGTCAAAACTTTGTTAGGAATTATGTGATCCTTACTAGCTGAAAGTAAGGGAGATGGGGCATGAAGTTATTTCTAGGAGTTGGACACATACCAAGTTTAGCTCAGTTCTGGGCATCTTTGAAATACCTATACAAACTTGTTCCTACATAGTAACTTGCAACTTTGAATGAGAATGTGCTTGCTTACAGCAACGTGCTATATGTTCTGAATGCCCGAATAGGGAATCTGTGTCAAAACTTTGTTAGGAATTATGTAATCCTTACTAGCTGGAAGTAAGGGAGATGGGGCATGAAGTTATTTCTTGGAGTTGGAGACATACCAAGTTTAGCTCAGTTCTGGGCATCTTTGAAATACCTATACAAACTTGTTCCTACATAGTAACTTGCATCTTTGAATGAGAATGTGCTTGCTTGCAGCAACGTGCTATATGTTCTGAATGCCCGAATAGGGAATCTGTGTCAAAACTTTGTTAGGAATTATGTGATCCTTACTAGCTGGAAGTAAGGGAGATGGGGCATGAAGTTATTTCTAGGAGTTGGACACATACAACGTTTAGCTCAGTTCTGGGCATCTTTGAAATACCTATGCAAACTTGTTCCTACGTAGTAACTTGCATCTTTGAATGAGAATGTGCTTGCTTACAGCAACGTGCTATATGTTCTGAATGCCCGAATAGGGAATCTGTGTCAAAACTTTGTTAGGAATTATGTGATCCTTACTAGCTGGAAGTAAGGAAGATGGGGCATGAAGTTATTTCTAGGAGTTGGACACATACCAAGTTTAGCTCAGTTCTGGGCATCTTTGAAATACCTATACAAACTTGTTCCTACATAGTAACTTGCATCTTTGAATGAGAATGTGCTTGCTTACAGCAACGTGCTATATGTTCTGAATGCCCGAATTGGCAATCTGTGTCAAAACTTTGTTAGGAATTATGTGATCCTTACTAGCTGGAAGTAAGGGAGATGGGGCATGAAGTTATTTCTAGGAGTTGGACACATACCAAGTTTAGCTCAGTTCTGGGCATCTTTGAAATACCTATACAAACTTGTTCCTACATAGTAACTTGCAACTTTGAATGAGAATGTGCTTGCTTACAGCAACGTGCTATATGTTCTGAATGCCCGAATTGGGAATCTGTGTCAAAACTTTGTTAGGAATTATGTGATCCTTACTAGCTGGAAGTAAGGGAGATGGGGCATGAAGTTATTTCTAGGAGTTGGACACATACCAAGTTTAGCTCAGTTCTGGGCATCTTTGAAATACCTATACAAACTTGTTCCTACATAGTAACTTGCATCTTTGAATGAGAATGTGCTTGCTTACAGCAACGTGCTATATGTTCTGAATGCCCGAATTGGGAATCTGTGTCAAAACTTTGTTAGGAATTATGTGATCCTTACTAGCTGGAAGTAAGGGAGATGGGGCATGAAGTTATTTCTAGGAGTTGGACACATACCAAGTTTAGCTCAGTTCTGGGCATCTTTGAAATACCTATACAAACTTGTTCCTACATAGTAACTTGCAACTTTGAATGAAAATGTGCTTGCTTACAGCAACGTGCTATATGTTCTGAATGCCCGAATTGGGAATCTGTGTCAAAACTTTGTTAGGAATTATGTGATCCTTACTAGCTGGAAGTAAGGGAGATGGGGCATGAAGTTATTTCTAGGAGTTGGACACATACCAAGTTTAGTTCAGTTCTGGGCATCTTTGAAATACCTATACAAACTTGTTCCTACATAGTAACTTGCAACTTTGAATGAAAATGTGCTTGCTTACAGCAACGTGCTATATGTTCTGAATGCCCGAATTGGGAATCTGTGTCAAAACTTTGTTAGGAATTATGTGATCCTTACTAGCTGGAAGTAAGGGAGATGGGGCATGAAGTTATTTCTAGGAGTTGGACACATACCAAGTTTAGCTCAGTTCTGGGCATCTTTGAAATACCTATACAAACTTGTTCCTACATAGTAACTTGCAACTTTGAATGAAAATGTGCTTGCTTACAGCAACGTGCTATATGTTCTGAATGCCCGAATTGGGAATCTGTGTCAAAACTTTGTTAGGAATTATGTGATCCTTACTAGCTGGAAGTAAGGGAGATGGGGCATGAAGTTATTTCTAGGAGTTGGAGACATACCAAGTTTAGCTCAGTTCTGGGCATCTTTGAAATACCTATACAAACTTGTTCCTACATAGTAACTTGCATCTTTGAATGAGAATGTGCTTGCTTGCAGCAACGTGCTATATGTTCTGAATGCCCGAATAGGGAATCTGTGTCAAAACTTTGTTAGGAATTATGTGATCCTTACTAGCTGGAAGTAAGGGAGATGGGGCATGAAGTTATTTCTAGGAATTGGACACATACAACGTTTAGCTCAGTTCTGGGCATCTTTGAAATACCTATACAAACTTGTTCCTACGTAGTAACTTGCATCTTTGAATGAGAATGTGCTTTCTTGCAGCAACGTGCTATATGTTCTGAATGCCCGAATAGGGAATCTGTGTCAAAACTTTGTTAGGAATTATGTGATCCTTACTAGCTGGAAGTAAGGGAGATGGGGCATGAAGTTTTTTTCTAGGAGTTGGACACATACCAAGTTTAGCTCAGTTCTGGGCATCTTTGAAATACCTATACAAACTTGTTCCTACATAGTAACTTGCATCTTTGAATGAGAATGTGCTTGCTTACAGCAACGTGCTATATGTTCTGAATGCCCGAATTGGCAATCTGTGTCAAAACTTTGTTAGGAATTATGTGATCCTTACTAGCTGGAAGTAAGGGAGATGGGGCATGAAGTTATTTCTAGGAGTTGGACACATAGCAAGTTTAGCTCAGTTCTGGGCATCTTTGAAATACCTATACAAACTTGTTCCTACATAGTAACTTGCAACTTTGAATGAGAATGTGCTTGCTTACAGCAACGTGCTATATGTTCTGAATGCCCGAATTGGGAATCTGTGTCAAAACTTTGTTAGGAATTATGTGATCCTTACTAGCTGGAAGTAAGGGAGATGGGGCATGAAGTTATTTCTAGGAGTTGGACACATACCAAGTTTAGCTCAGTTCTGGGCATCTTTGAAATACCTATACAAACTTGTTCCTACATAGTAACTTGCAACTTTGAATGAGAATGTGCTTGCTTACAGCAACGTGCTATATGTTCTGAATGCCCGAATTGGGAATCTGTGTCAAAACTTTGTTAGGAATTATGTGATCCTTACAAGCTGGAAGTAAGGGAGATGGGGCATGAAGTTATTTCTAGGAGTGGGACACATACCAAGTTTAGCTCAGTTCTGGGCATCTTTGAAATACCTATACAAACTTGTTCCTACATAGTAACTTGCAACTTTGAATGAGAATGTGCTTGCTTACAGCAACGTGCTATATGTTCTGAATGCCCGAATTGGGAATCTGTGTCAAAACTTTGTTAGGAATTATGTGATCCTTACTAGCTGGAAGTAAGGGAGATGGGGCATGATGTTATTTCTAGGAGTTGGACACATACCAAGTTTAGCTCAGTTCTGGGCATCTTTGAAATACCTATACAAACTTGTTCCTACATAGTAACTTGCATCTTTGAATGAGAATGTGCTTGCTTACAGCAACGTGCTATATGTTCTGAATGCCCGAATTGGGAATCTGTGTCAAAACTTTGTTAGGAATTATGTGATCCTTACTAGCTGGAAGTAAGGGAGATGGGGCATGAAGTTATTTCTAGGAGTTGGACACATACCAAGTTTAGCTCAGTTCTGGGCATCTTTGAAATACCTATACAAACTTGTTCCTACATAGTAACTTACAACTTTGAATGAGAATGTGCTTGCTTACAGCAACGTGCTATATGTTCTGAATGCCCGAATTGGGAATGTGTGTCAAAACTTTGTTAGGAATTATGTGATCCTTACTAGCTGGAAGTAAGGGAGATGGGGCATGAAGTTATTTCTAGGAGTTGGACACATACCAAGTTTAGCTCAGTTCTGGGCATCTTTGAAATACCTATACAAACTTGTTCCTACATAGTAACTTGCAACTTTGAATGAAAATGTGCTTGCATACAGCAACGTGCTATATGTTCTGAATGCCCGAATTGTGAATATGTGTCAAAACTTTGTTAGGAATTATGTCATCCTTACTAGCTGGAAGTAAGGGAGATGGAGCATGAAGTTATTTCTAGGAGTTGGACACATACCAAGTTTAGCTCAGTTCTGGGCATCTTTGAAATACCTATACAAACTTGTTCCTACATAGTAACTTGCATCTTTGAATGAGAATGTGCTTGCTTACAGCAACGTGCTATATGTTCTGAATGACCGAATTGGGAATCTGTGTCAAAACTTTGTTAGGAATTATGTGATACTTACTAGCTGGAAGTAAGGGAGATGGGGCATGAAGTTATTTCTAGGAGTTGGACAGATAGCAAGTTTAGCTCAGTTCTGGGCATCTTTGAAATACCTATACAAACTTGTTCCTACATAGTAACTTGCATCTTTGAATGGGAATCTGCTTGCTTACAGCAACGTGCTATATGTTCTGAATGCCCGAATTGGGAATATGTGTCAAAACTTTGTTAGGAATTATGTGATCCTTACTAGCTGGAAGTAAGGGAGATGGGGCATGAAGTTATTTCTAGGAGTTGGACACATACCAAGTTTAGCTCAGTTTTGGGCATCTTTGAAATACCTATACAAACTTGTTCCTACATAGTAACTTGCAACTTTGAATGAGAATGTGCTTGCTTACAGCAACGTGCTATATGTTCTGAATGCCCGAATTGGGAATCTGTGTCAAAACTTTGTTAGGAATTATGCGATCCTTACTATCTGGAAGTAAGGGAGATGGGGCATGAAGTTATTTCTAGGAGTTGGACACATACCAAGTTTAGCTCAGTTCTGGGCATCTTTGAAATACCTATACAAACTTGTTCCTACATAGTAACTTGCATCTTTGAATGAGAATGTTCTTGCTTACAGCAACGTGCTATATGTTCTGAATGCCCGAATTGGCAATCTGTGTCAAAACTTTGTTAGGAATTATGTGATCCTTACTAGCTGGAAGTAAGGGAGATGGGGCATGAAGTTATTTCTAGGAGTTGGACACATACCAAGTTTAGCTCAGTTCTGGGCATCTTTGAAATGCCTATACAAACTTGTTCCTACATAGTAACTTACAACTTTGAATGAGAATGTGCTTGCTTACAGCAACGTGCTATATGTTCTGAATGCCCGAATTGGGAATGTGTGTCAAAACTTTGTTAGGAATTATGTGATCCTTACTAGCTGGAAGTAAGGGAGATGGGGCATGAAGTTATTTCTAGGAGTTGGACACATACCAAGTTTAGCTCAGTTCTGGGCATCTTTGAAATACCTATACAAACTTGTTCCTACATAGTAACTTGCATCTTTGAATGAGAATGTTCTTGCTTACAGCAACGTGCTATATGTTCTAAATGCCCGAATTGGCAATCTGTGTCAAAACTTTGTTAGGAATAATGTGATCCTTACTAGCTGGAAGTAAGGGAGATTGGGCATGAAGTTATTTCTAGGAGTTGGACACATACCAAGTTTAGCTCAGTTCTGGGCATCTTTGAAATACCTATACAAACTTGTTCCTACATAGTAACTTGCATCTTTGAATGAGAATGTGCTTGCTTACAGCAACGTGCTATATGTTCTGAATGCCCGAATTGGCAATCTGTGTCAAAACTTTGTTAGGAATTATGTGATCCTTACTAGCTGGAAGTAAGGGAGATGGGGCATGAAGTTATTTCTAGGAGTTGGACACATACCAAGTTTAGCTCAGTTCTGGGCATCTTTGAAATACCTATACAAACTTGTTCCTACATAGTAACTTGCAACTTTGAATGAGAATGTGCTTGCTTACAGCAACGTGCTATATGTTCTGAATGCCCGAATAGGGAATCTGTGTCAAAACTTTGTTAGGAATTATGTGATCCTTACTAGCTGGAAGTAAGTGAGATGGGGCATGAAGTTATTTCTAGGAGTTGGACACATACCAAGTTTAGCTCAGTTCTGGGCATCTTTGAAATACCTATACAAACTTGTTCCTACATAGTAACTTGCAACTTTGAATGAGAATGTGCTTGCTTACAGCAACGTGCTATATGTTCTGAATGCCCGAATTGGGAATCTGTGTCAAAAATTTGTTAGGAATTATGTGATCCTTACTAGCTGGAAGTAAGGGAGATGGGGCATGAAGTTATTTCTAGGAGTTGGACACATACCAAGTTTAGCTCAGTTCTGGGCATCTTTGAAATACCTATACAAACTTGTTCCTACATAGTAACTTGCAACTTTGAATGAGAATGTGCTTGCTTACAGCAACGTGCTATATGTTCTGAATGCCCGAATTGGGAATCTGTGTCAAAACTTTGTTAGGAATTATGTGATCCTTACTAGCTGGAAGTAAGGGAGATGGGGCATGAAGTTATTTCTAGGAGTTGGACACATACCAAGTTTAGCTCAGTTCTGGGCATCTTTGAAATACCTATACAAACTTGTTCCTACATAGTAACTTGCATCTTTGAATGAGAATGTGCTTGCTTACAGCAACGTGCTATATGTTCTGAATGCCCGAATTGGGAATCTGTGTCAAAAATTTGTTAGGAATTATGTGATCCTTACTAGCTGGAAGTAAGGGAGATGGGGCATGAAGTTATTTCTAGGAGTTGGACACATAGCAAGTTTAGCTCAGTTCTGGGCATCTTTGAAATACCTATACAAACTTGTTCCTACATAGTAACTTGCAACTTTGAATGAGAATGTGCTTGCTTACAGCAACGTGCTATATGTTCTGAATGCCCGAATTGGGAATCTGTGTCAAAACTTTGTTAGGAATTATGTGATCCTTACTAGCTGGAAGTAAGGGAGATGGGGCATGAAGTTATTTCTAGGAGTTGGACACATACCAAGTTTAGCTCAGTTCTGGGCATCTTTGAAATACCTATACAAACTTGTTCCTACCTAGTAACTTGCATCTTTGAATGAGAATGTGCTTGCTTACAGCAACGTGCTATATGTTCTGAATGCCCGAATTGGGAATCTGTGTCAAAACTTTGTTAGGAATTATGTGATCCTTACTAGCTGGAAGTAAGGGAGATGGGGCATGAAGTTATTTCTAGGAGTTGGACACATACCAAGTTTAGCTCAGTTCTGGGCATCTTTGAAATACCTATACAAACTTGTTCCTACATAGTAACTTGCAACTTTGAATGAGAATGTGCTTGCTTACAGCAACGTGCTATATGTTCTGAATGCCCGAATTGGGAATCTGTGTCAAAACTTTGTTAGGAATTATGTGATCCTTACTAGCTGGAAGTAAGGGAGATGGGGCATGAAGTTATTTCTAGGAGTTGGACACATACCAAGTTTAGCTCAGTTCTGGGCATCTTTGAAATACCTATACAAACTTGTTCCTACATAGTAACTTGCATCTTTGAATGAGAATGTGCTTGCTTACAGCAACGTGCTATATGTTCTGAATGCCCGAATTGGGAATCTGTGTCAAAAATTTGTTAGGAATTATGTGATCCTTACTAGCTGGAAGTAAGGGAGATGGGGCATGAAGTTATTTCTATGAGTTGGACACATAGCAAGTTTAGCTCAGTTCTGGGCATCTTTGAAATACCTATACAAACTTGTTCCTACATAGTAACTTGCAACTTTGAATGAGAATGTGCTTGCTTACAGCAACGTGCTATATGTTCTGAATGCCCGAATTGGGAATCTGTGTCAAAACTTTGTTAGGAATTATGTGATCCTTACTAGCTGGAAGTAAGGGAGATGGGGCATGAAGTTATTTCTAGGAGTTGGACACATACCAAGTTTAGCTCAGTTCTGGGCATCTTTGAAATACCTATACAAACTTGTTCCTACCTAGTAACTTGCATCTTTGAATGAGAATGTGCTTGCTTACAGCAACGTGCTATATGTTCTGAATGCCCGAATTGGGAATCTGTGTCAAAACTTTGTTAGGAATTATGTGATCCTTACTAGCTGGAAGTAAGGGAGATGGGGCATGAAGTTATTTCTAGGAGTTGGACACATACCAAGTTTAGCTCAGTTCTGGGCATCTTTGAAATACCTATACAAACTTGTTCCTACATAGTAACTTGCAACTTTGAATGAAAATGTGCTTGCTTACAGCAACGTGCTATATGTTCTGAATGCCCGAATTGGGAATCTGTGTCAAAACTTTGTTAGGAATTATGTGATCCTTACTAGCTGGAAGTAAGGGAGATGGGGCATGAAGTTATTTCTAGGAGTTGGACACATACCAAGTTTAGCTCAGTTCTGGGCATCTTTGAAATACCTATACAAACTTGTTCCTACATAGTAACTTGCATCTTTGAATGAGAATCTGCTTGCTTACAGCAACGTGCTATATGTTCTGAATGCCCGAATTGGGAATCTGTGTCAAAACTTTGTTAGGAATTATGTGATCCTTACTAGCTGGAAGTAAGGGAGATGGGGCATGAAGTTATTTCTAGGAGTTGGACACATACCAAGTTTAGCTCAGTTCTGGGCATCTTTGAAATACCTATACAAACTTGTTCCTACATAGTAACTTGCATCTTTGAATGAGAATCTGCTTGCTTACAGCAACGTGCTATATGTTCTGAATGCCCGAATTGGGAATCTGTGTCAAAACTTTGTTAGGAATTATGTGATCCTTACTAGCTGGAAGTAAGGGAGATGGGGCATGAAGTTATTTCTAGGAGTTGGACACATACCAAGTTTAGCTCAGTTCTGGGCATCTTTGAAATACCTATACAAACTTGTTCCTACCTAGTAACTTGCAACTTTGAATGAGAATGTGCTTGCTTGCAGCAACGTGCTATATGTTCTGAATGCCCGAATAGGGAATCTGTGTCAAAACTTTGTTAGGAATTATGTGATCCTTACTAGCTGGAAGTAAGGGAGATGGAGCATGAAGTTATTTCTTGGAGTTGGACACATACCAAGTTGAGCTCAATTCTGGGCATCTTTGAAATACCTATACAAACTTGTTCCTACCTAGTAACTTGCATCTTTGAATGAGAATCTGCTTGCTTATAGCAACGTGCTATATGTTCTGAATGCCCGAATAGGGAATCTGTGTCAAAACTTTGTTAGGAATTATGTGATCCTTACTAGCTGGAAGTAAGGGAGATGGGGCATGAAGTTATTTCTAGGAGTTGGACACATACCAAGTTTAGCTCAGTTCTGGGCATCTTTTAAATACCTATACAAACTTGTTCCTACCTAGTAACTTGCAACTTTGTATGAAAATGTGCTTGCTTACAGCAACATGCTATATGTTCTGAATGCCCGAATTGGGAATCTGTGTCAAAACTTTGTTAGGAATTATGTGATCCTTACTAGCTGGAAGTAAGGGAGATGGGGCATGAAGATATTTCTAGGAGTTGGACACATACCAAGTTTAGCTCAGTTCTTGGCATCTGTGAAATACCTATACAAACTTGTTTCTACATAGTAACTTGCATCTTTGAATGAGAATGTGCTTGCTTACAGCAACGTGCTATATGTTCTGAATGCCCGAATTGGCAATCTGTGTCAAAACTTTGTTAGGAATTATGTGATCCTTACTAGCTGGAAGTAAGGGAGATGGGGCATGAAGTTATTTCTAGGAGTTGGACACATACCAAGTTTAGCTCAGTTCTGGGCATCTTTGAAATACCTATACAAACTTGTTCCTACATAGTAACTTGCAACTTTGAATGAGAATGTGCTTGCTTACAGCAACGTGCTATATGTTCTGAATGCCGGAATTGGCAATCTGTGTCAAAACTGTTAGGAATTATGTGATCCTTACTAGCTGGAAGTAAGGGAGATGGGGCATGAAGTTATTTCTAGGAGTTGGACACATACCAAGTTTAGCTCAGTTCTGGGCATCTTTGAAATACCTATACAAACTTGTTCCTACATAGTAACTTGCAACTTTGAATGAGAATGTGCTTGCTTACAGCAACGTGCTATATGTTCTGAATGCCCGAATTGGGAATCTGTGTCAAAACTTTGTTAGGAATTATGTGATCCTTACTAGCTGGAAGTAAGGGAGATGGGGCATGAAGTTATTTCTAGGAGTTGGACACATACCACGTTTAGCTCAGTTCTGGGCATCTTTGAAATACCTATACAAACTTGTTCCTACATAGTAACTTGCATCTTTGAATGAGAATGTGCTTGCTTACAGCAACGTGCTATATGTTCTGAATGCCCGAATTGGCAATCTGTGTCAAAACTTTGTTAGGAATTATGTGATCCTTACTAGCTGGAAGTAAGGGAGATGGGGCATGAAGTTATTTCTAGGAGTTGGACACATAGCAAATTTAGCTCAGTTCTGGGCATCTTTGAAATACCTATACAAACTTGTTCCTACATAGTAACTTGCAACTTTGAATGAGAATGTGCTTGCTTACAGCAACGTGCTATATGTTCTGAATGCCCGAATTGGGAATCTGTGTCAAAACTTTGTTAGGAATTATGTGATCCTTACTAGCTGGAAGTAAGGGAGATGGGGCATGAAGTTATTTCTAGGAGTTGGACACATACCAAGTTTAGCTCAGTTCTGGGCATCTTTGAAATACCTATACAAACTTGTTCCTACATAGTAACTTGCATCCTTGAATGAGAATCTGCTTGCTTACAGCAACGTGCTATATGTTCTGAATGCCCGAATTGGGAATCTGTGTCAAAACTTTGTTAGGAATTATGTGATCCTTACTAGCTGGAAGTAAGGGAGATGGGGCATGAAGTTATTTCTAGGAGTTGGACACATACCAAGTTTAGCTCAGTTCTGGGCATCTTTGAAATACCTATACAAACTTGTTCCTACATAGTAACTTGCATCTTTGAATGAGAATCTGCTTGCTTACAGCAACGTGCTATATGTTCTGAATGCCCGAATTGGGAATCTGTGTCAAAACTTTGTTAGGAATTATGTGATCCTTACTAGCTGGAAGTAAGGGAGATGGGGCATGAAGTTATTTCTAGGAGTTGGACACATACCAAGTTTAGCTCAGTTCTGGGCATCTTTGAAATACCTATACAAACTTGTTCCTACCTAGTAACTTGCAACTTTGAATGAGAATGTGCTTGCTTGCAGCAACGTGCTATATGTTCTGAATGCCCGAATAGGGAATCTGTGTCAAAACTTTGTTAGGAATTATGTGATCCTTACTAGCTGGAAGTAAGGGAGATGGAGCATGAAGTTATTTCTTGGAGTTGGACACATACCAAGTTGAGCTCAATTCTGGGCATCTTTGAAATACCTATACAAACTTGTTCCTACCTAGTAACTTGCATCTTTGAATGAGAATCTGCTTGCTTATAGCAACGTGCTATATGTTCTGAATGCCCGAATTGGGAATCTGTGTCAAAACTTTGTTAGGAATTATGTGATCCTTACTAGCTGGAAGTAAGGGAGATGGGGCATGAAGTTATTTCTAGGAGTTGGACACATACCAAGTTTAGCTCAGTTCTGGGCATCTTTTAAATACCTATACAAACTTGTTCCTACCTAGTAACTTGCAACTTTGTATGAAAATGTGCTTGCTTACAGCAACATGCTATATGTTCTGAATGCCCGAATTGGGAATCTGTGTCAAAACTTTGTTAGGAATTATGTGATCCTTACTAGCTGGAAGTAATGGAGATGGGGCATGAAGATATTTCTAGGAGTTGGACACATACCAAGTTTAGCTCAGTTCTTGGCATCTGTGAAATACCTATACAAACTTGTTTCTACATAGTAACTTGCATCTTTGAATGAGAATGTGCTTGCTTACAGCAACGTGCTATATGTTCTGAATGCCCGAATTGGCAATCTGTGTCAAAACTTTGTTAGGAATTATGTGATCCTTACTAGCTGGAAGTAAGGGAGATGGGGCATGAAGTTATTTCTAGGAGTTGGACACATAGCAAATTTAGCTCAGTTCTGGGCATCTTTGAAATACCTATACAAACTTGTTCCTACATAGTAACTTGCAACTTTGAATGAGAATGTGCTTGCTTACAGCAACGTGCTATATGTTCTGAATGCCCGAATTGGCAATCTGTGTCAAAACTTTGTTAGGAATTATGTGATCCTTACTAGCTGGAAGTAAGGGAGATGGGGCATGAAGTTATTTCTAGGAGTTGGACACATACCAAGTTTAGCTCAGTTCTGGGCATCTTTGAAATACCTATACAAACTTGTTCCTACCTAGTAACTTGCATCTTTGAATGAGAATCTGCTTGCTTACAGCAACGTGCTATATGTTCTGAATGCCCGAATTGGGAATCTGTGTCAAAACTTTGTTAGGAATTATGTGATCCTTACTAGCTGGAAGTAAGGGAGATGGGGCATGAAGTTATTTCTAGGAGTTGGACACATAGCAAGTTTAGCTCAGTTCTGGGCATCTTTGAAATACCTATACAAACTTGTTCCTACATAGTAACTTGCAACTTTGAATGAAAATGTGATTGCTTACAGCAACGTGCTATATGTTCTGAATGCCCGAATTGGGAATCTGTGTCAAAACTTTGTTAGGAATTATGTGATCCTTACTAGCTGGAAGTAAGGGAGATGGGGCATGAAGTTATTTCTAGGAGTTGGACACATACCAAGTTTAGCTCAGTTCTGGGCATCTTTGAAATACCTATACAAACTTGTTCCTACCTAGTAACTTGCATCTTTGAATGAGAATGTGCTTGCTTACAGCAACGTGCTATATGTTCTGAATGCCCGAATTGGGAATCTGTGTCAAAACTTTGTTAGGAATTATGTGATCCTTACTAGCTGGAAGTAAGGGAGATGGGGCATGAAGTTATTTCTAGGAGTTGGACACATAGCAAGTTTCGCTCAGTTCTGGGCATCTTTGAAATACCTATACAAACTTGTTCCTACATAGTAACTTGCATCTTTGAATGGGAATCTGCTTGCTTACAGCAACGTGCTATATGTTCTGAATGCCCGAATTGGGAATCTGTGTCAAAACTTTGTTAGGAATTATGTGATCCTTACTAGCTGGAAGTAAGGGAGATGGGGCATGATGTTATTTCTAGGAGTTGGACACATACCAAGTTTAGCTCAGTTCTGGGCATCTTTGAAATACCTATACAAACTTGTTCCTACATAGTAACTTGCATCTTTGAATGGGAATCTGCTTGCTTACAGCAACGTGCTATATGTTCTGAATGCCCGAATTGGGAATCTGTGTCAAAACTGTTAGGAATTATGTGATCCTTACTAGCTGGAAGTAAGGGAGATGGGGCATGAAGTTATTTCTAGGAGTTGGACACATAGCAAGTTTAGCTCAGTTCTGGGCATCTTTGAAATACCTATACAAACTTGTTCCTACATAGTAACTTGCAACTTTGAATGAAAATGTGCTTGCTTACAGCAACATGCTATATGTTCTGAATGCCCGAATTGGGAATCTGTGTCAAAACTTTGTTAGGAATTATGTGATCCTTACTAGCTGGAAGTAAGGGAGATGGGGCATGAAGTTATTTCTAGGAGTTGGACACATACCAAGTTTAGCTCAGTTCTGGGCATCTTTGAAATACCTATACAAACTTGTTTCTACATAGTAACTTGCATCTTTGAATGAGAATGTGCTTGCTTACAGCAACGTGCTATATGTTCTGAATGCCCGAATTGGGAATCTGTGTCAAAACTTTGTTAGGAATTATGTGATCCTTACTAGCTGGAAGTAAGGGAGATGGGGCATGAAGTTATTTCTAGGAGTTGGACACATACCAAGTTTAGCTCAGTTCTGGGCATCTTTGAAATACCTATACAAACTTGTTCCTACATAGTAACTTGCAACTTTGAATGAGAATGTGCTTGCTTACAGCAACGTGCTATATGTTCTGAATGCCCGAATTGGGAATCTGTGTCAAAACTGTTAGGAATTATGTGATCCTTACTAGCTGGAAGTAAGGGAGATGGGGCATGAAGTTATTTCTAGGAGTTGGACACATACCAAGTTTAGCTCAGTTCTGGGCATCTTTGAAATACCTATACAAACTTGTTCCTACATAGTAACTTGCAACTTTGAATGAGAATGTGCTTGCTTACAGCAACGTGCTATATGTTCTGAATGCCCGAATTGGGAATCTGTGTCAAAACTTTGTTAGGAATTATGTGATCCTTACTAGCTGGAAGTAAGGGAGATGGGGCATGAAGTTATTTCTAGGAGTTGGACACATACCAAGTTTAGCTCAGTTCTGGGCATCTTTGAAATACCTATACAAACTTGTTCCTACATAGTAACTTGCAACTTTGAATGAAAATGTGCTTGCTTACAGCAACGTGCTATATGTTCTGAATGCCCGAATTGGGAATCTGTGTCAAAACTTTGTTAGGAATTATGTGATCCTTACTAGCTGGAAGTAAGGGAGATGGGGCATGAAGTTATTTCTAGGAGTTGGACACATACCAAGTTTAGCTCAGTTCTGGGCATCTTTGAAATACCTATACAAACTTGTTCTTACATAGTAACTTGCATCTTTGAATGAGAATGTGCTTGCTTACAGCAACGTGCTATATGTTCTGAATGCCCGAATTGGGAATCTGTGTCAAAACTTTGTTAGGAATTATGTGATCCTTAATGGCTGGAAGTAAGGGAGATGGGGCATGAAGTTATTTCTAGGAGTTGGACACATACCAAGTTTAGCTCAGTTCTGGGCATCTTTGAAATACCTATACAAACTTGTTCTTATATAGTAACTTGCATCTTTGAATGAGAATGTGCTTGCTTACAGCAACGTGCTATATGTTCTGAATGCCCGAATTGGGAATCTGTGTCAAAACTTTGTTAGGAATTATGTGATCCTTACTAGCTGGAAGTAAGGGAGATGGTGCATGAAGTTATTTCTAGGAGTTGGACACATACCAAGTTTAGCTCAGTTCTGGGCATCTTTTAAATACCTATACAAACTTGTTCCTACCTAGTAACTTGCAACTTTGTATTAAAATGTGCTTGCTTACAGCAACATGCTATATGTTCTGAATGCCCGAATTGGGAATCTGTGTCAAAACTTTGTTAGGAATTATGTGATCCTTACTAGCTGGAAGTAAGGGAGATGGGGCATGAAGATATTTCTAGGAGTTGGACACATACCAAGTTTAGCTCAGTTCTTGGCATCTGTGAAATACCTATACAAACTTGTTTCTACATAGTAACTTGCATCTTTGAATGAGAATGTGCTTGCTTACAGCAACGTGCTATATGTTCTGAATGCCCGAATTGGCAATCTGTGTCAAAACTTTGTTAGGAATTATGTGATCCTTACTAGCTGGAAGTAAGGGAGATGGGGCATGAAGTTATTTCTAGGAGTTGGACACATACCAAGTTTAGCTCAGTTCTGGGCATCTTTGAAATACCTATACAAACTTGTTCCTACATAGTAACTTGCAACTTTGAATGAGAATGTGCTTGCTTACAGCAACGTGCTATATGTTCTGAATGCCGGAATTGGCAATCTGTGTCAAAACTGTTAGGAATTATGTGATCCTTACTAGCTGGAAGTAAGGGAGATGGGGCATGAAGTTATTTCTAGGAGTTGGACACATACCAAGTTTAGCTCAGTTCTGGGCATCTTTGAAATACCTATACAAACTTGTTCCTACATAGTAACTTGCAACTTTGAATGAGAATGTGCTTGCTTACAGCAACGTGCTATATGTTCTGAATGCCCGAATTGGGAATCTGTGTCAAAACTTTGTTAGGAATTATGTGATCCTTACTAGCTGGAAGTAAGGGAGATGGGGCATGAAGTTATTTCTAGGAGTTGGACACATACCACGTTTAGCTCAGTTCTGGGCATCTTTGAAATACCTATACAAACTTGTTCCTACATAGTAACTTGCATCTTTGAATGAGAATGTGCTTGCTTACAGCAACGTGCTATATGTTCTGAATGCCCGAATTGGCAATCTGTGTCAAAACTTTGTTAGGAATTATGTGATCCTTACTAGCTGGAAGTAAGGGAGATGGGGCATGAAGTTATTTCTAGGAGTTGGACACATAGCAAATTTAGCTCAGTTCTGGGCATCTTTGAAATACCTATACAAACTTGTTCCTACATAGTAACTTGCAACTTTGAATGAGAATGTGCTTGCTTACAGCAACGTGCTATATGTTCTGAATGCCCGAATTGGCAATCTGTGTCAAAACTTTGTTAGGAATTATATGATCCTTACTAGCTGGAAGTAAGGGAGATGGGGCATGAAGTTATTTCTAGGAGTTGGACACATACCAAGTTTAGCTCAGTTCTGGGCATCTTTGAAATACCTATACAAACTTGTTCCTACCTAGTAACTTGCATCTTTGAATGAGAATCTGCTTGTTTATAGCAACGTGCTATATGTTCTGAATGCCCGAATAGGGAATCTGTGTCAAAACTTTGTTAGGAATTATGTGATCCTTACTAGCTGGAAGTAAGGGAGATGGGGCATGAAGTTATTTCTAGGAGTTGGACACATACCAAGTTTAGCTCAGTTCTGGGCATCTTTGAAATACCTATACAAACTTGTTCCTACCTAGTAACTTGCAACTTTGAATGAGAATGTGCTTGCTTGCAGCAACGTGCTATATGTTCTGAATGCCCGAATAGGGAATCTGTGTCAAAACTTTGTTAGGAATTATGTGATCCTTACTAGCTGGAAGTAAGGGAGATGGAGCATGAAGTTATTTCTTGGAGTTGGACACATACCAAGTTGAGCTCAATTCTGGGCATCTTTGAAATACCTATACAAACTTGTTCCTACCTAGTAACTTGCATCTTTGAATGAGAATCTGCTTGCTTATAGCAACGTGCTATATGTTCTGAATGCCCGAATTGGGAATCTGTGTCAAAACTTTGTTAGGAATTATGTGATCCTTGCTAGCTGGAAGTAAGGGAGATGGGGCATGAAGTTATTTCTAGGAGTTGGACACATACCAAGTTTAGCTCAGTTCTGGGCATCTTTGAAATACCTATACAAACTTGTTCCTACATAGTAACTTGCATCTTTGAATGAGAATGTGCTTGCTTACAGCAACGTGCTATATGTTCTGAATGCCCGAATTGGCAATCTGTGTCAAAACTTTGTTAGGAATTATGTGATCCTTACTAGCTGGAAGTAAGGGAGATGGGGCATGAAGTTATTTCTAGGAGTTGGACACATACCAAGTTTAGCTCAGTTCTGGGCATCTTTGAAATACCTATACAAACTTGTTCCTACATAGTAACTTGCAACTTTGAATGAGAATGTGCTTGCTTACAGCAACGTGCTATATGTTCTGAATGCCCGAATTGGGAATCTGTGTCAAAACTTTGTTAGGAATTATGTGATCCTTACTAGCTGGAAGTAAGGGAGATGGGGCATGAAGTTATTTCTAGGAGTTGGACACATACCAAGTTTAGCTCAGTTCTGGGCATCTTTGAAATACCTATACAAACTTGTTCCTACATAGTAACTTGCATCTTTGAATGAGAATCTGCTTGCTTACAGCAACGTGCTATATGTTCTGAATGCCCGAATTGGGAATCTGTGTCAAAACTTTGTTAGGAATTATGTGATCCTTACTAGCTGGAAGTAAGGGAGATGGGGCATGAAGTTATTTCTAGGAGTTGGACACATACCAAGTTTAGCTCAGTTCTGGGCATCTTTGAAATACCTATACAAACTTGTTCCTACATAGTAACTTGCAACTTTGAATGAGAATGTGCTTGCTTGCAGCAACGTGCTATATGTTCTGAATGCCCGAATAGGGAATCTGTGTCAAAACTTTGTTAGGAATTATGTGATCCTTACTAGCTGGAAGTAAGGGAGATGGAGCATGAAGTTATTTCTTGGAGTTGGACACATACCAAGTTGAGCTCAATTCTGGGCATCTTTGAAATACCTATACAAACTTGTTCCTACCTAGTAACTTGCATCTTTGAATGAGAATCTGCTTGCTTATAGCAACGTGCTATATGTTCTGAATGCCCGAATAGGGAATCTGTGTCAAAACTTTGTTAGGAATTATGTGATCCTTACTAGCTGGAAGTAAGGGAGATGGGGCATGAAGTTATTTCTAGGAGTTGGACACATACCAAGTTTAGCTCAGTTCTGGGCATCTTTTAAATACCTATACAAACTTGTTCCTACCTAGTAACTTGCAACTTTGTATGAAAATGTGCTTGCTTACAGCAACATGCTATATGTTCTGAATGCCCGAATTGGGAATCTGTGTCAAAACTTTGTTAGGAATTATGTGATCCTTACTAGCTGGAAGTAAGGGAGATGGGGCATGAAGATATTTCTAGGAGTTGGACACATACCAAGTTTAGCTCACTTCTTGGCATCTGTGAAATACCTATACAAACTTGTTTCTACATAGTAACTTGCATCTTTGAATGAGAATGTGCTTGCTTACAGCAACGTGCTATATGTTCTGAATGCCCGAATTGGCAATCTGTGTCAAAACTTTGTTAGGAATTATGTGATCCTTACTAGCTGGAAGTAAGGGAGATGGGGCATGAAGTTATTTCTAGGAGTTGGACACATACCAAGTTTAGCTCAGTTCTGGGCATCTTTGAAATACCTATACAAACTTGTTCCTACATAGTAACTTGCAACTTTGAATGAGAATGTGCTTGCTTACAGCAACGTGCTATATGTTCTGAATGCCGGAATTGGCAATCTGTGTCAAAACTGTTAGGAATTATGTGATCCTTACTAGCTGGAAGTAAGGGAGATGGGGCATGAAGTTATTTCTAGGAGTTGGACACATACCAAGTTTAGCTCAGTTCTGGGCATCTTTGAAATACCTATACAAACTTGTTCCTACATAGTAACTTGCAACTTTGAATGAGAATGTGCTTGCTTACAGCAACGTGCTATATGTTCTGAATGCCCGAATTGGGAATCTGTGTCAAAACTTTGTTAGGAATTATGTGATCCTTACTAGCTGGAAGTAAGGGAGATGGGGCATGAAGTTATTTCTAGGAGTTGGACACATACCACGTTTAGCTCAGTTCTGGGCATCTTTGAAATACCTATACAAACTTGTTCCTACATAGTAACTTGCATCTTTGAATGAGAATGTGCTTGCTTACAGCAACGTGCTATATGTTCTGAATGCCCGAATTGGCAATCTGTGTCAAAACTTTGTTAGGAATTATGTGATCCTTACTAGCTGGAAGTAAGGGAGATGGGGCATGAAGTTATTTCTAGGAGTTGGACACATAGCAAATTTAGCTCAGTTCTGGGCATCTTTGAAATTCCTATACAAACTTGTTCCTACATAGTAACTTGCAACTTTGAATGAGAATGTGCTTGCTTACAGCAACGTGCTATATGTTCTGAATGCCCGAATTGGCAATCTGTGTCAAAACTTTGTTAGGAATTATGTGATCCTTACTAGCTGGAAGTAAGGGAGATGGGGCATGAAGTTATTTCTAGGAGTTGGACACATACCAAGTTTAGCTCAGTTCTGGGCATCTTTGAAATACCTATACAAACTTGTTCCTACCTAGTAACTTGCATCTTTGAATGAGAATCTGCTTGCTTACAGCAACGTGCTATATGTTCTGAATGCCCGAATTGGGAATCTGTGTCAAAACTTTGTTAGGAATTATGTGATCCTTACTAGCTGGAAGTAAGGGAGATGGGGCATGAAGTTATTTCTAGGAGTTGGACACATACCAAGTTTAGCTCAGTTCTGGGCATCTTTGAAATACCTATACAAACTTGTTCCTACATAGTAACTTGCAACTTTGAATGAAAATGTGATTGCTTACAGCAACGTGCTATATGTTCTGAATGCCCGAATTGGGAATCTGTGTCAAAACTTTGTTAGGAATTATGTGATCCTTACTAGCTGGAAGTAAGGGAGATGGGGCATGAAGTTATTTCTAGGAGTTGGACACATACCAAGTTTAGCTCAGTTCTGGGCATCTTTGAAATACCTATACAAACTTGTTCCTACATAGTAACTTGCATCTTTGAATGAGAATGTGCTTGCTTACAGCAACGTGCTATATGTTCTGAATGCCCGAATTGGGAATCTGTGTCAAAACTTTGTTAGGAATTATGTGATCCTTACTAGCTGGAAGTAAGGGAGATGGGGCATGAAGTTATTTCTAGGAGTTGGACACATAGCAAGTTTCGCTCAGTTCTGGGCATCTTTGAAATACCTATACAAACTTGTTCCTACATAGTAACTTGCATCTTTGAATGGGAATCTGCTTGCTTACAGCAACGTGCTATATGTTCTGAATGCCCGAATTGGGAATCTGTGTCAAAACTGTTAGGAATTATGTGATCCTTACTAGCTGGAAGTAAGGGAGATGGGGCATGATGTTATTTCTAGGAGTTGGACACATACCAAGTTTAGCTCAGTTCTGGGCATCTTTGAAATACCTATACAAACTTGTTCCTACATAGTAACTTGCAACTTTGAATGAAAATGTGATTGCTTACAGCAACGTGCTATATGTTCTGAATGCCCGAATTGGGAATCTGTGTCAAAACTTTGTTAGGAATTATGTGATCCTTACTAGCTGGAAGTAAGGGAGATGGGGCATGAAGTTATTTCTAGGAGTTGGACACATAGCAAGTTTAGCTCAGTTCTGGGCATCTTTGAAATACCTATACAAACTTGTTCCTACATAGTAACTTGCAACTTTGAATGAGAATGTGCTTGCTTACAGCAACGTGCTATATGTTCTGAATGCCCGATTTGGCAATCTGTGTCAAAACTTTGTTAGGAATTATGTGATCCTTACTAGCTGGAAGTAAGGGAGATGGGGCATGAAGTTATTTCTAGGAGTTGGACACATACCAAGTTTAGCTCAGTTCTGGGCATCTTTGAAATACCTATACAAACTTGTTCCTACCTAGTAACTTGCATCTTTGAATGAGAATCTGCTTGCTTACAGCAACGTGCTATATGTTCTGAATGCCCGAATTGGGAATCTGTGTCAAAACTTTGTTAGGAATTATGTGATCCTTACTAGCTGGAAGTAAGGGAGATGGGGCATGAAGTTATTTCTAGGAGTTGGACACATACCAAGTTTAGCTCAGTTCTGGGCATCTTTGAAATACCTATACAAACTTGTTCCTACATAGTAACTTGCAACTTTGAATGAAAATGTGATTGCTTACAGCAACGTGCTATATGTTCTGAATGCCCGAATAGGGAATCTGTGTCAAAACTTTGTTAGGAATTATGTGATCCTTACTAGCTGGAAGTAAGGGAGATGGGGCATGAAGTTATTTCTAGGAGTTGGACACATACCAAGTTTAGCTCAGTTCTGGGCATCTTTGAAATACCTATACAAACTTGTTCCTACATAGTAACTTGCATCTTTGAATGAGAATGTGCTTGCTTACAGCAACGTGCTATATGTTCTGAATGCCCGAATTGGGAATCTGTGTCAAAACTTTGTTAGGAATTATGTGATCCTTACTAGCTGGAAGTAAGGGAGATGGGGCATGAAGTTATTTCTAGGAGTTGGACACATAGCAAGTTTCGCTCAGTTCTGGGCATCTTTGAAATACCTATACACACTTGTTCCTACATAGTAACTTGCATCTTTGAATGGGAATCTGCTTGCTTACAGCAACGTGCTATATGTTCTGAATGCCCGAATTGGGAATCTGTGTCAAAACTGTTAGGAATTATGTGATCCTTACTAGCTGGAAGTAAGGGAGATGGGGCATGATGTTATTTCTAGGAGTTGGACACATACCAAGTTTAGCTCAGTTCTGGGCATCTTTGAAATACCTATACAAACTTGTTCCTACATAGTAACTTGCAACTTTGAATGAAAATGTGCTTGCTTACAGCAACGTGCTATATGTTCTGAATGCCCGAATTGGGAATCTGTGTCAAAACTTTGTTAGGAATTATGTGATCCTTACTAGCTGGAAGTAAGGGAGATGGGGCATGAAGTTATTTCTAGGAGTTGGACACATACCAAGTTTAGCTCAGTTCTGGGCATCTTTGAAATACCTATACAAACTTGTTCCTTCATAGTAACTTACAACTTTGAATGAAAATGTGCTTGCTTACAGCAACGTGCTATATGTTCTGAATGCCCGAATTGGGAATCTGTGTCAAAACTTTGTTAGGAATTATGTGATCCTTACTAGCTGGAAGTAAGTGAGATGGGGCATGAAGTTATTTCTAGGAGTTGGACACATACCAAGTTTAGCTCAGTTCTGGGCATCTTTGAAATACCTATACAAACTTGTTCCTACATAGTAACTTGCAACTTTGAATGAAAATGTGCTTGCTTACAGCAACGTGCTATATGTTCTGAATGCCCGAATTGGGAATCTGTGTCAAAACTTTGTTAGGAATTATGTGATCCTTACTAGCTGGAAGTAAGGGAGATGGGGCATGAAGTTATTTCTAGGAGTTGGACACATACCAAGTTTAGCTCAGTTCTGGGCATCTTTGAAATACCTATAAAAACTTGTTCTTATATAGTAACTTGCATCTTTGAATGAGAATGTGCTTGCTTACAGCAACGTGCTATATGTTCTGAATGCCCGAATTGGGAATCTGTGTCAAAACTTTGTTAGGAATTATGTGATCCTTACTAGCTGGAAGTAAGGGAGATGGGGCATGAAGTTATTTCTAGGAGTTGGACACATACCAAGTTTAGCTCAGTTCTGGGCATCTTTGAAATACCTATACAAACTTGTTCCTACATAGTAACTTGCAACTTTGAATGGGAATCTGCTTGCTTACAGCAACGTGCTATATGTTCTGAATGCCCGAATTGGCAATCTGTGTCAAAACTTTGTTAGGAATTATGTGATCCTTACTAGCTGGAAGTAAGGGAGATGGGGCATGAAGTTATTTCTAGGAGTTGGACACATAGCAAGTTTAGCTCAGTTCTGGGCATCTTTGAAATACCTATACAAACTTGTTCCTACCTAGTAACTTGCAACTTTGAATGAGAATGTGCTTGCTTGCAGCAACGTGCTATATGTTCTGAATGCCCGAATAGGGAATCTGTGTCAAAACTTTGTTAGGAATTATGTGTTCCTTACTAGCTGGAAGTAAGGGAGATGGAGCATGAAGTTATTTCTTGGAGTTGGACACATACCAAGTTGAGCTCAATTCTGGGCATCTTTGAAATATCTATACAAACTTGTTCCTACCTAGTAACTTGCATCTTTGAATGAGAATCTGCTTGCTTATAGCAACGTGCTATATGTTCTGAATGCCCGAATAGGGAATCTGTGTCAAAACTTTGTTAGGAATTATGTGATCCTTACTAGCTGGAAGTAAGGGAGATGGGGCATGAAGTTATTTCTAGGAGTTGGACACATACCAAGTTTAGCTCAGTTCTGGGCATCTTTGAAATACCTATACAAACTTGTTCCTACATAGTAACTTGCAACTTTGAATGAAAATGTGCTTGCTTACAGCAACATGCTATATGTTCTGAATGCCCGAATTGGGAATCTGTGTCAAAACTTTGTTAGGAATTATGTGATCCTTACTAGCTGGAAGTAAGGGAGATGGGGCATGAAGTTATTTCTAGGAGTTGGACACATACCAAGTTTAGCTCAGTTCTGGGCATCTTTGAAATACCCATACAAACTTGTTTCTACATAGTAACTTGCATCTTTGAATGAGAATGTGCTTGCTTACAGCAACGTGCTATATGTTCTGAATGCCCGAATTGGGAATCTGTGTCAAAACTTTGTTAGGAATTATGTGATCCTTACTAGCTGGAAGTAAGGGAGATGGGGCATGAAGTTATTTCTAGGAGTTGGACACATACCAAGTTTAGCTCAGTTCTGGGCATCTTTGAAATACCTATACAAACTTGTTCCTACATAGTAACTTGCAACTTTGAATGAGAATGTGCTTGCTTACAGCAACGTGCTATATGTTCTGAATGCCCGAATTGGGAATCTGTGTCAAAACTGTTAGGAATTATGTGATCCTTACTAGCTGGAAGTAAGGGAGATGGGGCATGAAGTTATTTCTAGGAGTTGGACACATACCAAGTTTAGCTCAGTTCTGGGCATCTTTGAAATACCTATACAAACTTGTTCCTACGGTGTAACTTGCAACTTTGAATGAGAATGTGCTTGCTTACAGCAACGTGCTATATGTTCTGAATGCCCGAATTGGGAATCTGTGTCAAAACTTTGTTAGGAATTATGTGATCCTTACTAGCTGGAAGTAAGGGAGATGGGGCATGAAGTTATTTCTAGGAGTTGGACACATACCAAGTTTAGCTCAGTTCTGGGCATCTTTGAAATACCTATACAAACTTGTTCCTACATAGTAACTTGCAACTTTGAATGAAAATGTGCTTGCTTACAGCAACGTGCTATATGTTCTGAATGCCCGAATTGGGAATCTGTGTCAAAACTTTGTTAGGAATTATGTGATCCTTACTAGCTGGAAGTAAGGGAGATGGGGCATGAAGTTATTTCTAGGAGTTGGACACATACCAAGTTTAGCTCAGTTCTGGGCATCTTTGAAATACCTATACAAACTTGTTCTTACATAGTAACTTGCATCTTTGAATGAGAATGTGCTTGCTTACAGCAACGTGCTATATGTTCTGAATGCCCGAATTGGGAATCTGTGTCAAAACTTTGTTAGGAATTATGTGATCCTTACTAGCTGGAAGTAAGGGAGATGGGGCATGAAGTTATTTCTAGGAGTTGGACACATACCAAGTTTAGCTCAGTTCTGGGCATCTTTGAAATACCTATACAAACTTGTTCTTATATAGTAACTTGCATGTTTGAATGAGAATGTGCTTGCTTACAGCAACGTGCTATATGTTCTGAATGCCCGAATTGGGAATCTGTGTCAAAACTTTGTTAGGAATTATGTGATCCTTACTAGCTGGAAGTAAGGGAGATGGGGCATGAAGTTATTTCTAGGAGTTGGACACATACCAAGTTTAGCTCAGTTCTGGGCATCTTTGAAATACCTATACAAACTTGTTCCTACATAGTAACTTGCAACTTTGAATGGGAATCTGCTTGCTTACAGCAACGTGCTATATGTTCTGAATGCCCGAATTGGCAATCTGTGTCAAAACTTTGTTAGGAATTATGTGATCCTTACTAGCTGGAAGTAAGGGAGATGGGGCATGAAGTTATTTCTAGGAGTTGGACACATAGCAAGTTTAGCTCAGTTCTGGGCATCTTTGAAATACCTTTACAAACTTGTTCCTACCTAGTAACTTGCAACTTTGAATGAGAATGTGCTTGCTTGCAGCAACGTGCTATATGTTCTGAATGCCCGAATAGGGAATCTGTGTCAAAACTTTGTTAGGAATTATGTGTTCCTTACTAGCTGGAAGTAAGGGAGATGGAGCATGAAGTTATTTCTTGGAGTTGGACACATACCAAGTTGAGCTCAATTCTGGGCATCTTTGAAATATCTATACAAACTTGTTCCTACCTAGTAACTTGCATCTTTGAATGAGAATCTGCTTGCTTATAGCAACGTGCTATATGTTCTGAATGCCCGAATAGGGAATCTGTGTCAAAACTTTGTTAGGAATTATGTGATCCTTACTAGCTGGAAGTAAGGGAGATGGGGCATGAAGTTATTTCTAGGAGTTGGACACATACCAAGTTTAGCTCAGTTCTGGGCATCTTTGAAATACCTATACAAACTTGTTCCTACATAGTAACTTGCAACTTTGAATGAGAATGTGCTTGCTTACAGCAACGTGCTATATGTTCTGAATGCCCGAATTGGGAATCTGTGTCAAAACTGTTAGGAATTATGTGATCCTTACTAGCTGGAAGTAAGGGAGATGGGGCATGAAGTTATTTCTAGGAGTTGGACACATACCAAGTTTAGCTCAGTTCTGGGCATCTTTGAAATACCTATACAAACTTGTTCCTACATAGTAACTTGCAACTTTGAATGAAAATGTGCTTGCTTACAGCAACATGCTATATGTTCTGAATGCCCGAATTGGGAATCTGTGTCAAAACTTTGTTAGGAATTATGTGATCCTTACTAGCTGGAAGTAAGGGAGATGGGGCATGAAGTTATTTCTAGGAGTTGGACACATACCAAGTTTAGCTCAGTTCTGGGCATCTTTGAAATACCTATACAAACTTGTTTCTACATAGTAACTTGCATCTTTGAATGAGAATGTGCTTGCTTACAGCAACGTGCTATATGTTCTGAATACCCGAATTGGGAATCTGTGTCAAAACTTTGTTAGGAATTATGTGATCCTTACTAGCTGGAAGTAAGGGAGATGGGGCATGAAGTTATTTCTAGGAGTTGGACACATACCAAGTTTAGCTCAGTTCTGGGCATCTTTGAAATACCTATACAAACTTGTTCCTACATAGTAACTTGCAACTTTGAATGAGAATGTGCTTGCTTACAGCAACGTGCTATATGTTCTGAATGCCCGAATTGGGAATCTGTGTCAAAACTGTTAGGAATTATGTGATCCTTACTAGCTGGAAGTAAGGGAGATGGGGCATGAAGTTATTTCTAGGAGTTGGACACATACCAAGTTTAGCTCAGTTCTGGGCATCTTTGAAATACCTATACAAACTTGTTCCTACATAGTAACTTGCAACTTTGAATGAGAATGTGCTTGCTTACAGCAACGTGCTATATGTTCTGAATGCCCGAATTGGGAATCTGTGTCAAAACTTTGTTAGGAATTATGTGATCCTTACTAGCTGGAAGTAAGGGAGATGGGGCATGAAGTTATTTCTAGGAGTTGGACACATACCAAGTTTAGCTCAGTTCTGGGCATCTTTGAAATACCTATACAAACTTGTTCCTACATAGTAACTTGCAACTTTGAATGAGAATGTGCTTGCTTACAGCAACGTGCTATATGTTCTGAATGCCCGAATTGGGAATCTGTGTCAAAACTTTGTTAGGAATTATGTGATCCTTACTAGCTGGAAGTAAGGGAGATGGGGCATGAAGTTATTTCTAGGAGTTGGACACATACCAAGTTTAGCTCAGTTCTGGGCATCTTTGAAATACCTATACAAACTTGTTCTTACATAGTAACTTGCATCTTTGAATGAGAATGTGCTTGCTTACAGCAACGTGCTATATGTTCTGAATGCCCGAATTGGGAATCTGTGTCAAAACTTTGTTAGGAATTATGTGATCCTTAATGGCTGGAAGTAAGGGAGATGGGGCATGAAGTTATTTCTAGGAGTTGGACACATACCAAGTTTAGCTCAGTTCTGGGCATCTTTGAAATACCTATACAAACTTGTTCTTATATAGTAACTTGCATCTTTGAATGAGAATGTGCTTGCTTACAGCAACGTGCTATATGTTCTGAATGCCCGAATTGGGAATCTGTGTCAAAACTTTGTTAGGAATTATGTGATCCTTACTAGCTGGAAGTAAGGGAGATGGGGCATGAAGTTATTTCTAGGAGTTGGACACATACCAAGTTTAGCTCAGTTCTGGGCATCTTTGAAATACCTATACAAACTTGTTCCTACATAGTAACTTGCAACTTTGAATGGGAATCTGCTTGCTTACAGCAACGTGCTATATGTTCTGAATGCCCGAATTGGCAATCTGTGTCAAAACTTTGTTAGGAATTATGTGATCCTTACTAGCTGGAAGTAAGGGAGATGGGGCATGAAGTTATTTCTAGGAGTTGGACACATAGCAAGTTTAGCTCAGTTCTGGGCATCTTT
Source organism: Diceros bicornis minor (assembly GCF_020826845.1). Lineage (NCBI taxonomy): Eukaryota > Metazoa > Chordata > Mammalia > Perissodactyla > Rhinocerotidae > Diceros > Diceros bicornis. The sequence continues at coordinate 79,304,299 of NC_080750.1, read as the reverse complement.
GAAATACCTATACAAACTTGTTCCTACCTAGTAACTTGCAACTTTGAATGAGAATGTGCTTGCTTGCAGCAACGTGCTATATGTTCTGAATGCCCGAATAGGGAATCTGTGTCAAAACTTTGTTAGGAATTATGTGTTCCTTACTAGCTGGAAGTAAGGGAGATGGAGCATGAAGTTATTTCTTGGAGTTGGACACATACCAAGTTGAGCTCAATTCTGGGCATCTTTGAAATATCTATACAAACTTGTTCCTACCTAGTAACTTGCATCTTTGAATGAGAATCTGCTTGCTTATAGCAACGTGCTATATGTTCTGAATGCCCGAATAGGGAATCTGTGTCAAAACTTTGTTAGGAATTATGTGATCCTTACTAGCTGGAAGTAAGGGAGATGGGGCATGAAGTTATTTCTAGGAGTTGGACACATACCAAGTTTAGCTCAGTTCTGGGCATCTTTGAAATACCTATACAAACTTGTTCCTACATAGTAACTTGCAACTTTGAATGAGAATGTGCTTGCTTACAGCAACGTGCTATATGTTCTGAATGCCCGAATTGGGAATCTGTGTCAAAACTGTTAGGAATTATGTGATCCTTACTAGCTGGAAGTAAGGGAGATGGGGCATGAAGTTATTTCTAGGAGTTGGACACATACCAAGTTTAGCTCAGTTCTGGGCATCTTTGAAATACCTATACAAACTTGTTCCTACGTAGTAACTTGCAACTTTGAATGAGAATGTGCTTGCTTACAGCAACGTGCTATATGTTCTGAATGCCCGAATTGGGAATTTGTGTCAAAACTTTGTTAGGAATTATGTGATCCTTACTAGCTGGAAGTAAGGGAGATGGGGCATGAAGTTATTTCTAGGAGTTGGACACATACCAAGTTTAGCTCAGTTCTGGGCATCTTTGAAATACCTATACAAACTTGTTTCTACATAGTAACTTGCATCTTTGAATGAGAATGTGCTTGCTTACAGCAACGTGCTATATGTTCTGAATGCCCGAATTGGGAATCTGTGTCAAAACTTTGTTAGGAATTATGTGATCCTTACTAGCTGGAAGTAAGGGAGATGGGGCATGAAGTTATTTCTAGGAGTTGGACACATACCAAGTTTAGCTCAGTTCTGGGCATCTTTGAAATACCTATACAAACTTGTTCCTACATAGTAACTTGCAACTTTGAATGAGAATGTGCTTGCTTACAGCAACGTGCTATATGTTCTGAATGCCCGAATTGGGAATCTGTGTCAAAACTGTTAGGAATTATGTGATCCTTACTAGCTGGAAGTAAGGGAGATGGGGCATGAAGTTATTTCTAGGAGTTGGACACATACCAAGTTTAGCTCAGTTCTGGGCATCTTTGAAATACCTATACAAACTTGTTCCTACATAGTAACTTGCAACTTTGAATGAGAATGTGCTTGCTTACAGCAACGTGCTATATGTTCTGAATGCCCGAATTGGGAATCTGTGTCAAAACTTTGTTAGGAATTATGTGATCCTTACTAGCTGGAAGTAAGGGAGATGGGGCATGAAGTTATTTCTAGGAGTTGGACACATACCAAGTTTAGCTCAGTTCTGGGCATCTTTGAAATACCTATACAAACTTGTTCCTACATAGTAACTTGCAACTTTGAATGAGAATGTGCTTGCTTACAGCAACGTGCTATATGTTCTGAATGCCCGAATTGGGAATCTGTGTCAAAACTTTGTTAGGAATTATGTGATCCTTACTAGCTGGAAGTAAGGGAGATGGGGCATGAAGTTATTTCTAGGAGTTGGACACATACCAAGTTTAGCTCAGTTCTGGGCATCTTTGAAATACCTATACAAACTTGTTCCTACATAGTAACTTGCAACTTTGAATGAGAATGTGCTTGCTTACAGCAACGTGCTATATGTTCTGAATGCCCGAATTGGGAATCTGTGTCAAAACTTTGTTAGGAATTATGTGATCCTTAATGGCTGGAAGTAAGGGAGATGGGGCATGAAGTTATTTCTAGGAGTTGGACACATACCAAGTTTAGCTCAGTTCTGGGCATCTTTGAAATACCTATACAAACTTGTTCTTATATAGTAACTTGCATCTTTGAATGAGAATGTGCTTGCTTACAGCAACGTGCTATATGTTCTGAATGCCCGAATTGGGAATCTGTGTCAAAACTTTGTTAGGAATTATGTGATCCTTACTAGCTGGAAGTAAGGGAGATGGGGCATGAAGTTATTTCTAGGAGTTGGACACATACCAAGTTTAGCTCAGTTCTGGGCATCTTTGAAATACCTATACAAACTTGTTCCTACATAGTAACTTGCAACTTTGAATGGGAATCTGCTTGCTTACAGCAACGTGCTATATGTTCTGAATGCCCGAATTGGCAATCTGTGTCAAAACTTTGTTAGGAATTATGTGATCCTTACTAGCTGGAAGTAAGGGAGATGGGGCATGAAGTTATTTCTAGGAGTTGGACACATAGCAAGTTTAGCTCAGTTCTGGGCATCTTTGAAATACCTATACAAACTTGTTCCTACCTAGTAACTTGCAACTTTGAATGAGAATGTGCTTGCTTGCAGCAACGTGCTATATGTTCTGAATGCCCGAATAGGGAATCTGTGTCAAAACTTTGTTAGGAATTATGTGTTCCTTACTAGCTGGAAGTAAGGGAGATGGAGCATGAAGTTATTTCTTGGAGTTGGACACATACCAAGTTGAGCTCAATTCTGGGCATCTTTGAAATATCTATACAAACTTGTTCCTACCTAGTAACTTGCATCTTTGAATGAGAATCTGCTTGCTTATAGCAACGTGCTATATGTTCTGAATGCCCGAATAGGGAATCTGTGTCAAAACTTTGTTAGGAATTATGTGATCCTTACTAGCTGGAAGTAAGGGAGATGGGGCATGAAGTTATTTCTAGGAGTTGGACACATACCAAGTTTAGCTCAGTTCTGGGCATCTTTGAAATACCTATACAAACTTGTTCCTACATAGTAACTTGCAACTTTGAATGAGAATGTGCTTGCTTACAGCAACGTGCTATATGTTCTGAATGCCCGAATTGGGAATCTGTGTCAAAACTGTTAGGAATTATGTGATCCTTACTAGCTGGAAGTAAGGGAGATGGGGCATGAAGTTATTTCTAGGAGTTGGACACATACCAAGTTTAGCTCAGTTCTGGGCATCTTTGAAATACCTATACAAACTTGTTCCTACGTAGTAACTTGCAACTTTGAATGAGAATGTGCTTGCTTACAGCAACGTGCTATATGTTCTGAATGCCCGAATTGGGAATTTGTGTCAAAACTTTGTTAGGAATTATGTGATCCTTACTAGCTGGAAGTAAGGGAGATGGGTCATGAAGTTATTTCTAGGAGTTGGACATATAGTAAGTTTAGCTCAGTTCTGGGCATCTTTGAAATACCTATACAAACTTGTTTCTACATAGTAACTTGCATCTTTGAATGAGAATGTGCTTGCTTACAGCAACGTGCTATATGTTCTGAATGCCCGAATTGGCAATCTGTGTCAAAACTTTGTTAGGAATTATGTGATCCTTACTAGCTGGAAGTAAGGGAGATGGGGCATGAAGTTATTTCTAGGAGTTGGACACATAGCAAGTTTAGCTCAGTTCTGGGCATCTTTGAAATACCTATACAAACTTGTTCCTACATAGTAACTTGCATCTTTGAATGAGAATGTGCTTGCTTACAGCAACGTGTTATATGTTCTGAATGCCCGAATTGGGAATCTGTGTCAAAACTGTTAGGAATTATGTGATCCTTACTAGCTGGAAGTAAGGGAGATGGGGCATGATGTTATGTCTAGGAGTTGGACACATACCAAGTTTAGCTCAGTTCTGGGCATCTTTGAAATACCTATACAAACTTGTTCCTACATAGTAACTTGCAACTTTGAATGAGAATGTGCTTGCTTACAGCAACGTGCTATATGTTCTGAATGCCCGAATTGGGAATCTTTGTCAAAACTTTGTTAGGAATTATGTGATCCTTACTAGCTGGAAGTAAGGGAGATGGGGCATGAAGTTATTTCTAGGAGTTGGACACATACCACGTTTAGCTCAGTTCTGGGCATCTTTGAAATACCTATACAAACTTGTTCCTACATAGTAACTTGCATCTTTGAATGAGAATGTGCTTGCTTACAGCAACGTGCTATATGTTCTGAATGCCCGAATTGGCAATCTGTGTCAAAACTTTGTTAGGAATTATGTGATCCTTACTAGCTGGAAGTAAGGGAGATGGGGCATGAAGTTATTTCTAGGAGTTGGACACATACCAAGTTTAGCTCAGTTCTGGGCATCTTTGAAATACCTATACAAACTTGTTCCTACCTAGTAACTTGCATCTTTGAATGAGAATCTGCTTGCTTACAGCAACGTGCTATATGTTCTGAATGCCCGAATTGGGAATCTGTGTCAAAACTTTGTTAGGAATTATGTGATCCTTACTAGCTGGAAGTAAGGGAGATGGGGCATGAAGTTATTTCTAGGAGTTGGACACATACCAAGTTTAGCTCAGTTCTGGGCATCTTTGAAATACCTATACAAACTTGTTTCTACATAGTAACTTGCATCTTTGAATGAGAATGTGCTTGCTTACAGCAACGTGCTATATGTTCTGAATGCCCGAATTGGGAATCTGTGTCAAAACTTTGTTAGGAATTATGTGATCCTTACTAGCTGGAAGTAAGGGAGATGGGGCATGAAGTTATTTCTAGGAGTTGGACACATACCAAGTTTAGCTCAGTTCTGGGCATCTTTGAAATACCTATACAAACTTGTTCCTACATAGTAACTTGCAACTTTGAATGAGAATGTGCTTGCTTACAGCAACGTGCTATATGTTCTGAATGCCCGAATTGGGAATCTGTGTCAAAACTGTTAGGAATTATGTGATCCTTACTAGCTGGAAGTAAGGGAGATGGGGCATGAAGTTATTTCTAGGAGTTGGACACATACCAAGTTTAGCTCAGTTCTGGGCATCTTTGAAATACCTATACAAACTTGTTCCTACATAGTAACTTGCAACTTTGAATGAGAATGTGCTTGCTTACAGCAACGTGCTATATGTTCTGAATGCCCGAATTGGGAATCTGTGTCAAAACTTTGTTAGGAATTATGTGATCCTTACTAGCTGGAAGTAAGGGAGATGGGGCATGAAGTTATTTCTAGGAGTTGGACACATACCAAGTTTAGCTCAGTTCTGGGCATCTTTGAAATACCTATACAAACTTGTTCTTACATAGTAACTTGCATCTTTGAATGAGAATGTGCTTGCTTACAGCAACGTGCTATATGTTCTGAATGCCCGAATTGGGAATCTGTGTCAAAACTTTGTTAGGAATTATGTGATCCTTAATGGCTGGAAGTAAGGGAGATGGGGCATGAAGTTATTTCTAGGAGTTGGACACATACCAAGTTTAGCTCAGTTCTGGGCATCTTTGAAATACCTATACAAACTTGTTCTTATATAGTAACTTGCATCTTTGAATGAGAATGTGCTTGCTTACAGCAACGTGCTATATGTTCTGAATGCCCGAATTGGGAATCTGTGTCAAAACTTTGTTAGGAATTATGTGATCCTTACTAGCTGGAAGTAAGGGAGATGGGGCATGAAGTTATTTCTAGGAGTTGGACACATACCAAGTTTAGCTCAGTTCTGGGCATCTTTGAAATACCTATACAAACTTGTTCCTACATAGTAACTTGCAACTTTGAATGGGAATCTGCTTGCTTACAGCAACGTGCTATATGTTCTGAATGCCCGAATTGGCAATCTGTGTCAAAACTTTGTTAGGAATTATGTGATCCTTACTAGCTGGAAGTAAGGGAGATGGGGCATGAAGTTATTTCTAGGAGTTGGACACATAGCAAGTTTAGCTCAGTTCTGGGCATCTTTGAAATACCTATACAAACTTGTTCCTACCTAGTAACTTGCAACTTTGAATGAGAATGTGCTTGCTTGCAGCAACGTGCTATATGTTCTGAATGCCCGAATAGGGAATCTGTGTCAAAACTTTGTTAGGAATTATGTGTTCCTTACTAGCTGGAAGTAAGGGAGATGGAGCATGAAGTTATTTCTTGGAGTTGGACACATACCAAGTTGAGCTCAATTCTGGGCATCTTTGAAATATCTATACAAACTTGTTCCTACCTAGTAACTTGCATCTTTGAATGAGAATCTGCTTGCTTATAGCAACGTGCTATATGTTCTGAATGCCCGAATAGGGAATCTGTGTCAAAACTTTGTTAGGAATTATGTGATCCTTACTAGCTGGAAGTAAGGGAGATGGGGCATGAAGTTATTTCTAGGAGTTGGACACATACCAAGTTTAGCTCAGTTCTGGGCATCTTTGAAATACCTATACAAACTTGTTCCTACATAGTAACTTGCAACTTTGAATGAGAATGTGCTTGCTTACAGCAACGTGCTATATGTTCTGAATGCCCGAATTGGGAATCTGTGTCAAAACTGTTAGGAATTATGTGATCCTTACTAGCTGGAAGTAAGGGAGATGGGGCATGAAGTTATTTCTAGGAGTTGGACACATACCAAGTTTAGCTCAGTTCTGGGCATCTTTGAAATACCTATACAAACTTGTTCCTACGTAGTAACTTGCAACTTTGAATGAGAATGTGCTTGCTTACAGCAACGTGCTATATGTTCTGAATGCCCGAATTGGGAATTTGTGTCAAAACTTTGTTAGGAATTATGTGATCCTTACTAGCTGGAAGTAAGGGAGATGGGTCATGAAGTTATTTCTAGGAGTTGGACATATAGTAAGTTTAGCTCAGTTCTGGGCATCTTTGAAATACCTATACAAACTTGTTCCTACATAGTAACTTGCATCTTTGAATGAGAATGTGCTTGCTTACAGCAACGTGTTATATGTTCTGAATGCCCGAATTGGGAATCTGTGTCAAAACTGTTAGGAATTATGTGATCCTTACTAGCTGGAAGTAAGGGAGATGGGGCATGATGTTATGTCTAGGAGTTGGACACATACCAAGTTTAGCTCAGTTCTGGGCATCTTTGAAATACCTATACAAACTTGTTCCTACATAGTAACTTGCAACTTTGAATGAGAATGTGCTTGCTTACAGCAACGTGCTATATGTTCTGAATGCCCGAATTGGGAATCTTTGTCAAAACTTTGTTAGGAATTATGTGATCCTTACTAGCTGGAAGTAAGGGAGATGGGGCATGAAGTTATTTCTAGGAGTTGGACACATACCACGTTTAGCTCAGTTCTGGGCATCTTTGAAATACCTATACAAACTTGTTCCTACATAGTAACTTGCATCTTTGAATGAGAATGTGCTTGCTTACAGCAACGTGCTATATGTTCTGAATGCCCGAATTGGCAATCTGTGTCAAAACTTTGTTAGGAATTATGTGATCCTTACTAGCTGGAAGTAAGGGAGATGGGGCATGAAGTTATTTCTAGGAGTTGGACACATACCAAGTTTAGCTCAGTTCTGGGCATCTTTGAAATACCTATACAAACTTGTTCCTACCTAGTAACTTGCATCTTTGAATGAGAATCTGCTTGCTTACAGCAACGTGCTATATGTTCTGAATGCCCGAATTGGGAATCTGTGTCAAAACTTTGTTAGGAATTATGTGATCCTTACTAGCTGGAAGTAAGGGAGATGGGGCATGAAGTTATTTCTAGGAGTTGGACACATACCAAGTTTAGCTCAGTTCTGGGCATCTTTGAAATACCTATACAAACTTGTTCCTACATAGTAACTTGCAACTTTGAATGAGAATGTGCTTGCTTACAGCAACGTGCTATATGTTCTGAATGCCCGAATTGGCAATCTGTGTCAAAACTTTGTTAGGAATTATGTGATCCTTACTAGCTGGAAGTAAGGGAGATGGGGCATGAAGTTATTTCTAGGAGTTGGACACATACCAAGTTTAGCTCAGTTCTGGGCATCTTTGAAATACCTATACAAACTTGTTCCTACCTAGTAACTTGCATCTTTGAATGAGAATCTGCTTGCTTACAGCAACGTGCTATATGTTCTGAATGCCCGAATTGGGAATCTGTGTCAAAACTTTGTTAGGAATTATGTGATCCTTACTAGCTGGAAGTAAGGGAGATGGGGCATGAAGTTATTTCTAGGAGTTGGACACATACCAAGTTTAGCTCAGTTCTGGGCATCTTTGAAATACCTATACAAACTTGTTCCTACATAGTAACTTGCAACTTTGAATGAAAATGTGATTGCTTACAGCAACGTGCTATATGTTCTGAATGCCCGAATTGGGAATCTGTGTCAAAACTTTGTTAGGAATTATGTGATCCTTACTAGCTGGAAGTAAGGGAGATGGGGCATGAAGTTATTTCTAGGAGTTGGACACATACCAAGTTTAGCTCAGTTCTGGGCATCTTTGAAATACCTATACAAACTTGTTCTTACATAGTAACTTGCATCTTTGAATGAGAATGTGCTTGCTTACAGCAACGTGCTATATGTTCTGAATGCCCGAATTGGGAATCTGTGTCAAAACTTTGTTAGGAATTATGTGATCCTTACTAGCTGGAAGTAAGGGAGATGGGGCATGAAGTTATTTCTAGGAGTTGGACACATAGCAAGTTTCGCTCAGTTCTGGGCATCTTTGAAATACCTATACAAACTTGTTCCTACATAGTAACTTGCATCTTTGAATGAGAATGTGCTTGCTTACAGCAACGTGCTATATGTTCTGAATGCCCGAATTGGGAATCTGTGTCAAAACTGTTAGGAATTATGTGATCCTTACTAGCTGGAAGTAAGGGAGATGGGGCATGAAGTTATTTCTAGGAGTTGGACACATACCAAGTTTAGCTCAGTTCTGGGCATCTTTGAAATACCTATACAAACTTGTTCCTACCTAGTAACTTGCATCTTTGAATGAGAATCTGCTTGCTTACAGCAACGTGCTATATGTTCTGAATGCCCGAATTGGGAATCTGTGTCAAAACTTTGTTAGGAATTATGTGATCCTTACTAGCTGGAAGTAAGGGAGATGGGGCATGAAGTTATTTCTAGGAGTTGGACACATACCAAGTTTAGCTCAGTTCTGGGCATCTTTGAAATACCTATACAAACTTGTTCCTACATAGTAACTTGCAACTTTGAATGAAAATGTGATTGCATACAGCAACGTGCTATATGTTCTGAATGCCCGAATTGGGAATCTGTGTCAAAACTTTGTTAGGAATTATGTGATCCTTACTAGCTGGAAGTAAGGGAGATGGGGCATGAAGTTATTTCTAGGAGTTGGACACATACCAAGTTTAGCTCAGTTCTGGGCATCTTTGAAATACCTATACAAACTTGTTCCTACCTAGTAACTTGCATCTTTGAATGAGAATGTGCTTGCTTACAGCAACGTGCTATATGTTCTTAATGCCCGAATTGGGAATCTGTGTCAAAACTTTGTTAGGAATTATGTGATCCTTACTAGCTGGAAGTAAGGGAGATGGGGCATGAAGTTATTTCTAGGAGTTGGACACATACCAAGTTTAGCTCTGTTCTGGGCATCTTTGAAATACCTATACAAACTTATTCCTACATAGTAACTTGCATCTTTGAATGAGAATCTGCTTGCTTACAGCAACGTGCTATATGTTCTGAATGCCCGAATTGGCAATCTGTGTCAAAACTTTGTTAGGAATTATGTGATCCTTACTAGCTGGAAGTAAGGGAGATGGGGCATGAAGTTATTTCTAGGAGTTGGACACATACCAAGTTTAGCTCACTTCTGGGCATCTTTGAAATACCTATACAAACTTGTTCCTACATAGTAACTTGCAACTTTGAATGAGAATGTGCTTGCTTACAGCAACGTGCTATATGTTCTGAATGCCCGAATTGGGAATATGTGTCAAAACTTTGTTAGGAATTATGTGATCCTTACTAGCTGGAAGTAAGGGAGATGGGGCATGAAGTTATTTCTAGGAGTTGGACACATACCAAGTTTAGCTCAGTTCTGGGCATCTTTGAAATACCTATACCAACTTGTTTCTACATAGTAACTTGCATCTTTGAATGAGAATGTGATTGCTTACAGCAACGTGCTATATGTTCTGAATGCCCGAATTGGGAATCTGTGTCAACACTTTGTTAGGAATTATGTGATCCTTACTAGCTGGAAGTAAGGGAGATGGGGCATGAAGTTATTTCTAGGAGTTGGACACATACCAAGTTTAGCTCAGTTCTGGGCATCTTTGAAATACCTATACAAACTTGTTCCTACATAGTAACTTGCATCTTTGAATGAGAATGTGCTTGCTTACAGCAACGTGCTATATGTTCTTAATGCCCGAATTGGGAATCTGTGTCAAAACTTTGTTAGGAATTATGTGATCCTTACTAGCTGGAAGTAAGGGAGATGGGGCATGAAGTTATTTCTAGGAGTTGGACACATACCAAGTTTAGCTCAGTTCTGGGCATCTTTGAAATACCTATACAAACTTGTTCCTACATAGTAACTTGCAACTTTGAATGAGAATGTGCTTGCTTACAGCAACGTGCTATATGTTCTGAATGCCCGAATTGGGAATCTGTGTCAAAACTTTGTTAGGAATTATGTGATCCTTACTAGCTGAAAGTAAGGGAGATGGGGCATGAAGTTATTTCTAGGAGTTGGACACATACCAAGTTTAGCTCAGTTCTGGGCATCTTTGAAATACCTATACAAACTTGTTCCTACATAGTAACTTGCATCTTTGAATGAGAATGTGCTTGCTTACAGCAACGTGCTATATGTTCTGAATGCCCGAATTGGCAATCTGTGTCAAAACTTTGTTAGGAATTATGTGATCCTTACTAGCTGGAAGTAAGGGAGATGGGGCATGAAGTTATTTCTAGGAGTTGGACACATACCAAGTTTAGCTCAGTTCTGGGCATCTTTGAAATACCTATACAAACTTGTTCCTACCTAGTAACTTGCAACTTTGAATGAAAATGTGCTTGCTTACAGCAACGGGCTATATGTTCTGAATGCCCGAATTGGGAATCTGTGTCAAAACTTTGTTAGGAATTATGTGATCCTTACTAGCTGGAAGTAAGGGAGATGGGGCATGAAGTTATTTCTAGGAGTTGGACACATACCAAGTTTAGCTCAGTTCTGGGCATCTTTGAAATACCTATACAAACTTGTTCCTACATAGTAACTTGTAACTTTGAATGAAAATGCGCTTGCTTACAGCAACGTGCTATATGTTCTGAATGCCCGAATTGGGAATCTGTGTGAAAACATTGTTAGGAATTATGTGATCCTTACTAGCTGGAAGTAAGGGAGATGGGGCATGAAGTTATTTCTAGGAGTTGGACACATACCAAGTTTAGCTCAGTTCTGGGCATCTTTGAAATACCTATACAAACTTGTTCCTACCTAGTAACTTGCATCTTTGAATGAGAATCTGCTTGCTTACAGCAACGTGCTATATGTTCTGAATGCCCGAATTGGGAATCTGTGTCAAAACTTTGTTAGGAATTATGTGATCCTTACTAGCTGGAAGTAAGGGAGATGGGGCATGAAGTTATTTCTAGGAGTTGGACACATACCAAGTTTAGCTCAGTTCTGGGCATCTTTGAAATACCTATACAAACTTGTTCCTACATAGTAACTTGCAACTTTGAATGAGAATGTGCTTGCTTACAGCAACGTGCTATATGTTCTGAATGCCCGAATTGGCAATCTGTGTCAAAACTTTGTTAGGAATTATGTGATCCTTACTAGCTGGAAGTAAGGGAGATGGGGCATGAAGTTATTTCTAGGAGTTGGACACATACCAAGTTTAGCTCAGTTCTGGGCATCTTTGAAATACCTATACAAACTTGTTCCTACCTAGTAACTTGCATCTTTGAATGAGAATCTGCTTGCTTACAGCAACGTGCTATATGTTCTGAATGCCCGAATTGGGAATCTGTGTCAAAACTTTGTTAGGAATTATGTGATCCTTACTAGCTGGAAGTAAGGGAGATGGGGCATGAAGTTATTTCTAGGAGTTGGACACATACCAAGTTTAGCTCAGTTCTGGGCATCTTTGAAATACCTATACAAACTTGTTCCTACATAGTAACTTGCAACTTTGAATGAAAATGTGATTGCTTACAGCAACGTGCTATATGTTCTGAATGCCCGAATTGGGAATCTGTGTCAAAACTTTGTTAGGAATTATGTGATCCTTACTAGCTGGAAGTAAGGGAGATGGGGCATGAAGTTATTTCTAGGAGTTGGACACATACCAAGTTTAGCTCAGTTCTGGGCATCTTTGAAATACCTATACAAACTTGTTCTTACATAGTAACTTGCATCTTTGAATGAGAATGTGCTTGCTTACAGCAACGTGCTATATGTTCTGAATGCCCGAATTGGGAATCTGTGTCAAAACTTTGTTAGGAATTATGTGATCCTTACTAGCTGGAAGTAAGGGAGATGGGGCATGAAGTTATTTCTAGGAGTTGGACACATACCAAGTTTAGCTCTGTTCTGGGCATCTTTGAAATACCTATACAAACTTATTCCTACATAGTAACTTGCATCTTTGAATGAGAATCTGCTTGCTTACAGCAACGTGCTATATGTTCTGAATGCCCGAATTGGCAATCTGTGTCAAAACTTTGTTAGGAATTATGTGATCCTTACTAGCTGGAAGTAAGGGAGATGGGGCATGAAGTTATTTCTAGGAGTTGGACACATACCAAGTTTAGCTCACTTCTGGGCATCTTTGAAATACCTATACAAACTTGTTCCTACATAGTAACTTGCAACTTTGAATGAGAATGTGCTTGCTTACAGCAACGTGCTATATGTTCTGAATGCCCGAATTGGGAATATGTGTCAAAACTTTGTTAGGAATTATGTGATCCTTACTAGCTGGAAGTAAGGGAGATGGGGCATGAAGTTATTTCTAGGAGTTGGACACATACCAAGTTTAGCTCAGTTCTGGGCATCTTTGAAATACCTATACCAACTTGTTTCTACATAGTAACTTGCATCTTTGAATGAGAATGTGATTGCTTACAGCAACGTGCTATATGTTCTGAATGCCCGAATTGGGAATCTGTGTCAACACTTTGTTAGGAATTATGTGATCCTTACTAGCTGGAAGTAAGGGAGATGGGGCATGAAGTTATTTCTAGGAGTTGGACACATACCAAGTTTAGCTCAGTTCTGGGCATCTTTGAAATACCTATACAAACTTGTTCCTACATAGTAACTTGCATCTTTGAATGAGAATGTGCTTGCTTACAGCAACGTGCTATATGTTCTTAATGCCCGAATTGGGAATCTGTGTCAAAACTTTGTTAGGAATTATGTGATCCTTACTAGCTGGAAGTAAGGGAGATGGGGCATGAAGTTATTTCTAGGAGTTGGACACATACCAAGTTTAGCTCAGTTCTGGGCATCTTTGAAATACCTATACAAACTTGTTCCTACATAGTAACTTGCAACTTTGAATGAGAATGTGCTTGCTTACAGCAACGTGCTATATGTTCTGAATGCCCGAATTGGGAATCTGTGTCAAAACTTTGTTAGGAATTATGTGATCCTTACTAGCTGAAAGTAAGGGAGATGGGGCATGAAGTTATTTCTAGGAGTTGGACACATACCAAGTTTAGCTCAGTTCTGGGCATCTTTGAAATACCTATACAAACTTGTTCCTACATAGTAACTTGCATCTTTGAATGAGAATGTGCTTGCTTACAGCAACGTGCTATATGTTCTGAATGCCCGAATTGGCAATCTGTGTCAAAACTTTGTTAGGAATTATGTGATCCTTACTAGCTGGAAGTAAGGGAGATGGGGCATGAAGTTATTTCTAGGAGTTGGACACATACCAAGTTTAGCTCAGTTCTGGGCATCTTTGAAATACCTATACAAACTTGTTCCTACCTAGTAACTTGCAACTTTGAATGAAAATGTGCTTGCTTACAGCAACGGGCTATATGTTCTGAATGCCCGAATTGGGAATCTGTGTCAAAACTTTGTTAGGAATTATGTGATCCTTACTAGCTGGAAGTAAGGGAGATGGGGCATGAAGTTATTTCTAGGAGTTGGACACATACCAAGTTTAGCTCAGTTCTGGGCATCTTTGAAATACCTATACAAACTTGTTCCTACATAGTAACTTGTAACTTTGAATGAAAATGCGCTTGCTTACAGCAACGTGCTATATGTTCTGAATGCCCGAATTGGGAATCTGTGTGAAAACATTGTTAGGAATTATGTGATCCTTACTAGCTGGAAGTAAGGGAGATGGGGCATGAAGTTATTTCTAGGAGTTGGACACATACCAAGTTTAGCTCAGTTCTGGGCATCTTTGAAATACCTATACAAACTTGTTCCTACCTAGTAACTTGCATCTTTGAATGAGAATCTGCTTGCTTACAGCAACGTGCTATATGTTCTGAATGCCCGAATTGGGAATCTGTGTCAAAACTTTGTTAGGAATTATGTGATCCTTACTAGCTGGAAGTAAGGGAGATGGGGCATGAAGTTATTTCTAGGAGTTGGACACATACCAAGTTTAGCTCAGTTCTGGGCATCTTTGAAATACCTATACAAACTTGTTCCTACATAGTAACTTGCAACTTTGAATGAGAATGTGCTTGCTTACAGCAACGTGCTATATGTTCTGAATGCCCGAATTGGCAATCTGTGTCAAAACTTTGTTAGGAATTATGTGATCCTTACTAGCTGGAAGTAAGGGAGATGGGGCATGAAGTTATTTCTAGGAGTTGGACACATACCAAGTTTAGCTCAGTTCTGGGCATCTTTGAAATACCTATACAAACTTGTTCCTACCTAGTAACTTGCATCTTTGAATGAGAATCTGCTTGCTTACAGCAACGTGCTATATGTTCTGAATGCCCGAATTGGGAATCTGTGTCAAAACTTTGTTAGGAATTATGTGATCCTTACTAGCTGGAAGTAAGGGAGATGGGGCATGAAGTTATTTCTAGGAGTTGGACACATACCAAGTTTAGCTCAGTTCTGGGCATCTTTGAAATACCTATACAAACTTGTTCCTACATAGTAACTTGCAACTTTGAATGAAAATGTGATTGCTTACAGCAACGTGCTATATGTTCTGAATGCCCGAATTGGGAATCTGTGTCAAAACTTTGTTAGGAATTATGTGATCCTTACTAGCTGGAAGTAAGGGAGATGGGGCATGAAGTTATTTCTAGGAGTTGGACACATACCAAGTTTAGCTCAGTTCTGGGCATCTTTGAAATACCTATACAAACTTGTTCTTACATAGTAACTTGCATCTTTGAATGAGAATGTGCTTGCTTACAGCAACGTGCTATATGTTCTGAATGCCCGAATTGGGAATCTGTGTCAAAACTTTGTTAGGAATTATGTGATCCTTACTAGCTGGAAGTAAGGGAGATGGGGCATGAAGTTATTTCTAGGAGTTGGACACATAGCAAGTTTCGCTCAGTTCTGGGCATCTTTGAAATACCTATACAAACTTGTTCCTACATAGTAACTTGCATCTTTGAATGAGAATGTGCTTGCTTACAGCAACGTGCTATATGTTCTGAATGCCCGAATTGGGAATCTGTGTCAAAACTGTTAGGAATTATGTGATCCTTACTAGCTGGAAGTAAGGGAGATGGGGCATGAAGTTATTTCTAGGAGTTGGACACATACCAAGTTTAGCTCAGTTCTGGGCATCTTTGAAATACCTATACAAACTTGTTCCTACCTAGTAACTTGCATCTTTGAATGAGAATCTGCTTGCTTACAGCAACGTGCTATATGTTCTGAATGCCCGAATTGGGAATCTGTGTCAAAACTTTGTTAGGAATTATGTGATCCTTACTAGCTGGAAGTAAGGGAGATGGGGCATGAAGTTATTTCTAGGAGTTGGACACATACCAAGTTTAGCTCAGTTCTGGGCATCTTTGAAATACCTATACAAACTTGTTCCTACATAGTAACTTGCAACTTTGAATGAAAATGTGATTGCATACAGCAACGTGCTATATGTTCTGAATGCCCGAATTGGGAATCTGTGTCAAAACTTTGTTAGGAATTATGTGATCCTTACTAGCTGGAAGTAAGGGAGATGGGGCATGAAGTTATTTCTAGGAGTTGGACACATACCAAGTTTAGCTCAGTTCTGGGCATCTTTGAAATACCTATACAAACTTGTTCCTACCTAGTAACTTGCATCTTTGAATGAGAATGTGCTTGCTTACAGCAACGTGCTATATGTTCTTAATGCCCGAATTGGGAATCTGTGTCAAAACTTTGTTAGGAATTATGTGATCCTTACTAGCTGGAAGTAAGGGAGATGGGGCATGAAGTTATTTCTAGGAGTTGGACACATACCAAGTTTAGCTCTGTTCTGGGCATCTTTGAAATACCTATACAAACTTATTCCTACATAGTAACTTGCATCTTTGAATGAGAATCTGCTTGCTTACAGCAACGTGCTATATGTTCTGAATGCCCGAATTGGCAATCTGTGTCAAAACTTTGTTAGGAATTATGTGATCCTTACTAGCTGGAAGTAAGGGAGATGGGGCATGAAGTTATTTCTAGGAGTTGGACACATACCAAGTTTAGCTCAGTTCTGGGCATCTTTGAAATACCTATACAAACTTGTTCCTACATAGTAACTTGCAACTTTGAATGAGAATGTGCTTGCTTACAGCAACGTGCTATATGTTCTGAATGCCCGAATTGGGAATATGTGTCAAAACTTTGTTAGGAATTATGTGATCCTTACTAGCTGGAAGTAAGGGAGATGGGGCATGAAGTTATTTCTAGGAGTTGGACACATACCAAGTTTAGCTCAGTTCTGGGCATCTTTGAAATACCTATACCAACTTGTTTCTACATAGTAACTTGCATCTTTGAATGAGAATGTGATTGCTTACAGCAACGTGCTATATGTTCTGAATGCCCGAATTGGGAATCTGTGTCAACACTTTGTTAGGAATTATGTGATCCTTACTAGCTGGAAGTAAGGGAGATGGGGCATGAAGTTATTTCTAGGAGTTGGACACATACCAAGTTTAGCTCAGTTCTGGGCATCTTTGAAATACCTATACAAACTTGTTCCTACATAGTAACTTGCATCTTTGAATGAGAATGTGCTTGCTTACAGCAACGTGCTATATGTTCTTAATGCCCGAATTGGGAATCTGTGTCAAAACTTTGTTAGGAATTATGTGATCCTTACTAGCTGGAAGTAAGGGAGATGGGGCATGAAGTTATTTCTAGGAGTTGGACACATACCAAGTTTAGCTCAGTTCTGGGCATCTTTGAAATACCTATACAAACTTGTTCCTACATAGTAACTTGCAACTTTGAATGAGAATGTGCTTGCTTACAGCAACGTGCTATATGTTCTGAATGCCCGAATTGGGAATCTGTGTCAAAACTTTGTTAGGAATTATGTGATCCTTACTAGCTGAAAGTAAGGGAGATGGGGCATGAAGTTATTTCTAGGAGTTGGACACATACCAAGTTTAGCTCAGTTCTGGGCATCTTTGAAATACCTATACAAACTTGTTCCTACATAGTAACTTGCATCTTTGAATGAGAATGTGCTTGCTTACAGCAACGTGCTATATGTTCTGAATGCCCGAATTGGCAATCTGTGTCAAAACTTTGTTAGGAATTATGTGATCCTTACTAGCTGGAAGTAAGGGAGATGGGGCATGAAGTTATTTCTAGGAGTTGGACACATACCAAGTTTAGCTCAGTTCTGGGCATCTTTGAAATACCTATACAAACTTGTTCCTACCTAGTAACTTGCAACTTTGAATGAAAATGTGCTTGCTTACAGCAACGGGCTATATGTTCTGAATGCCCGAATTGGGAATCTGTGTCAAAACTTTGTTAGGAATTATGTGATCCTTACTAGCTGGAAGTAAGGGAGATGGGGCATGAAGTTATTTCTAGGAGTTGGACACATACCAAGTTTAGCTCAGTTCTGGGCATCTTTGAAATACCTATACAAACTTGTTCCTACATAGTAACTTGTAACTTTGAATGAAAATGCGCTTGCTTACAGCAACGTGCTATATGTTCTGAATGCCCGAATTGGGAATCTGTGTGAAAACATTGTTAGGAATTATGTGATCCTTACTAGCTGGAAGTAAGGGAGATGGGGCATGAAGTTATTTCTAGGAGTTGGACACATACCAAGTTTAGCTCAGTTCTGGGCATCTTTGAAATACCTATACAAACTTGTTCCTACCTAGTAACTTGCATCTTTGAATGAGAATGTGCTTGCTTACAGCAACGTGCTATATGTTCTTAATGCCCGAATTGGGAATCTGTGTCAAAACTTTGTTAGGAATTATGTGATCCTTACTAGCTGGAAGTAAGGGAGATGGGGCATGAAGTTATTTCTAGGAGTTGGACACATACCAAGTTTAGCTCTGTTCTGGGCATCTTTGAAATACCTATACAAACTTATTCCTACATAGTAACTTGCATCTTTGAATGAGAATCTGCTTGCTTACAGCAACGTGCTATATGTTCTGAATGCCCGAATTGGCAATCTGTGTCAAAACTTTGTTAGGAATTATGTGATCCTTACTAGCTGGAAGTAAGGGAGATGGGGCATGAAGTTATTTCTAGGAGTTGGACACATACCAAGTTTAGCTCAGTTCTGGGCATCTTTGAAATACCTATACAAACTTGTTCCTACATAGTAACTTGCAACTTTGAATGAGAATGTGCTTGCTTACAGCAACGTGCTATATGTTCTGAATGCCCGAATTGGGAATTTGTGTCAAAACTTTGTTAGGAATTATGTTATCCTTACTAGCTGGAAGTAAGGGAGATGGGGCATGAAGTTATTTCTAGGAGTTGGACACATACCAAGTTTAGCTCAGTTCTGGGCATCTTTGAAATACCTATACCAACTTGTTACTACATAGTAACTTGCATCTTTGAATGAGAATGTGATTGCTTACAGCAACGTGCTATATGTTCTGAATGCCCGAATTGGGAATCTGTGTCAAAACTTTGTTAGGAATTATGTGATCCTTACTAGCTGGAAGTAAGGGAGATGGGGCATGAAGATATTTCTAGGAGTTGGACACATACCAAGTTTAGCTCAGTTCTGGGCATCTTTGAAATACCTATACAAACTTGTTCCTTCATAGTAACTTACAACTTTGAATGAAAATGTGCTTGCTTACAGCAACGTGCTATATGTTCTGAATGCCCGAATTGGGAATCTGTGTCAAAACTTTGTTAGGAATTATGTGATCCTTACTAGCTGGAAGTAAGTGAGATGGGGCATGAAGTTATTTCTAGGAGTTGGACACATACCAAGTTTAGCTCAGTTCTGGGCATCTTTGAAATACCTATACAAACTTGTTCCTACATAGTAACTTGCAACTTTGAATGAAAATGTGCTTGCTTACAGCAACGTGCTATATGTTCTGAATGCCCGAATTGGGAATCTGTGTCAAAACTTTGTTAGGAATTATGTGATCCTTACTAGCTGGAAGTAAGGGAGATGGGGCATGAAGTTATTTCTAGGAGTTGGACACATACCAAGTTTAGCTCAGTTCTGGGCATCTTTGAAATACCTATACAAACTTGTTCCTACCTAGTAACTTGCATCTTTGAATGAGAATGTGCTTGCTTACAGCAACGTGCTATATGTTCTTAATGCCCGAATTGGGAATCTGTGTCAAAACTTTGTTAGGAATTATGTGATCCTTACTAGCTGGAAGTAAGGGAGATGGGGCATGAAGTTATTTCTAGGAGTTGGACACATACCAAGTTTAGCTCTGTTCTGGGCATCTTTGAAATACCTATACAAACTTATTCCTACATAGTAACTTGCATCTTTGAATGAGAATCTGCTTGCTTACAGCAACGTGCTATATGTTCTGAATGCCCGAATTGGCAATCTGTGTCAAAACTTTGTTAGGAATTATGTGATCCTTACTAGCTGGAAGTAAGGGAGATGGGGCATGAAGTTATTTCTAGGAGTTGGACACATACCAAGTTTAGCTCAGTTCTGGGCATCTTTGAAATACCTATACAAACTTGTTCCTACATAGTAACTTGCATCTTTGAATGAGAATGTGCTTGCTTACAGCAACGTGCTATATGTTCTTAATGCCCGAATTGGGAATCTGTGTCAAAACTTTGTTAGGAATTATGTGATCCTTACTAGCTGGAAGTAAGGGAGATGGGGCATGAAGTTATTTCTAGGAGTTGGACACATACCAAGTTTAGCTCAGTTCTGGGCATCTTTGAAATACCTATACAAACTTGTTCCTACATAGTAACTTGCAACTTTGAATGAGAATGTGCTTGCTTACAGCAACGTGCTATATGTTCTGAATGCCCGAATTGGGAATCTGTGTCAAAACTTTGTTAGGAATTATGTGATCCTTACTAGCTGAAAGTAAGGGAGATGGGGCATGAAGTTATTTCTAGGAGTTGGACACATACCAAGTTTAGCTCAGTTCTGGGCATCTTTGAAATACCTATACAAACTTGTTCCTACATAGTAACTTGCATCTTTGAATGAGAATGTGCTTGCTTACAGCAACGTGCTATATGTTCTGAATGCCCGAATTGGCAATCTGTGTCAAAACTTTGTTAGGAATTATGTGATCCTTACTAGCTGGAAGTAAGGGAGATGGGGCATGAAGTTATTTCTAGGAGTTGGACACATACCAAGTTTAGCTCAGTTCTGGGCATCTTTGAAATACCTATACAAACTTGTTCCTACCTAGTAACTTGCAACTTTGAATGAAAATGTGCTTGCTTACAGCAACGGGCTATATGTTCTGAATGCCCGAATTGGGAATCTGTGTCAAAACTTTGTTAGGAATTATGTGATCCTTACTAGCTGGAAGTAAGGGAGATGGGGCATGAAGTTATTTCTAGGAGTTGGACACATACCAAGTTTAGCTCAGTTCTGGGCATCTTTGAAATACCTATACAAACTTGTTCCTACATAGTAACTTGTAACTTTGAATGAAAATGCGCTTGCTTACAGCAACGTGCTATATGTTCTGAATGCCCGAATTGGGAATCTGTGTGAAAACATTGTTAGGAATTATGTGATCCTTACTAGCTGGAAGTAAGGGAGATGGGGCATGAAGTTATTTCTAGGAGTTGGACACATACCAAGTTTAGCTCAGTTCTGGGCATCTTTGAAATACCTATACAAACTTGTTCCTACCTAGTAACTTGCATCTTTGAATGAGAATGTGCTTGCTTACAGCAACGTGCTATATGTTCTTAATGCCCGAATTGGGAATCTGTGTCAAAACTTTGTTAGGAATTATGTGATCCTTACTAGCTGGAAGTAAGGGAGATGGGGCATGAAGTTATTTCTAGGAGTTGGACACATACCAAGTTTAGCTCTGTTCTGGGCATCTTTGAAATACCTATACAAACTTATTCCTACATAGTAACTTGCATCTTTGAATGAGAATCTGCTTGCTTACAGCAACGTGCTATATGTTCTGAATGCCCGAATTGGCAATCTGTGTCAAAACTTTGTTAGGAATTATGTGATCCTTACTAGCTGGAAGTAAGGGAGATGGGGCATGAAGTTATTTCTAGGAGTTGGACACATACCAAGTTTAGCTCAGTTCTGGGCATCTTTGAAATACCTATACAAACTTGTTCCTACATAGTAACTTGCAACTTTGAATGAGAATGTGCTTGCTTACAGCAACGTGCTATATGTTCTGAATGCCCGAATTGGGAATTTGTGTCAAAACTTTGTTAGGAATTATGTTATCCTTACTAGCTGGAAGTAAGGGAGATGGGGCATGAAGTTATTTCTAGGAGTTGGACACATACCAAGTTTAGCTCAGTTCTGGGCATCTTTGAAATACCTATACCAACTTGTTACTACATAGTAACTTGCATCTTTGAATGAGAATGTGATTGCTTACAGCAACGTGCTATATGTTCTGAATGCCCGAATTGGGAATCTGTGTCAAAACTTTGTTAGGAATTATGTGATCCTTACTAGCTGGAAGTAAGGGAGATGGGGCATGAAGATATTTCTAGGAGTTGGACACATACCAAGTTTAGCTCAGTTCTGGGCATCTTTGAAATACCTATACAAACTTGTTCCTTCATAGTAACTTACAACTTTGAATGAAAATGTGCTTGCTTACAGCAACGTGCTATATGTTCTGAATGCCCGAATTGGGAATCTGTGTCAAAACTTTGTTAGGAATTATGTGATCCTTACTAGCTGGAAGTAAGTGAGATGGGGCATGAAGTTATTTCTAGGAGTTGGACACATACCAAGTTTAGCTCAGTTCTGGGCATCTTTGAAATACCTATACAAACTTGTTCCTACATAGTAACTTGCAACTTTGAATGAAAATGTGCTTGCTTACAGCAACGTGCTATATGTTCTGAATGCCCGAATTGGGAATCTGTGTCAAAACTTTGTTAGGAATTATGTGATCCTTACTAGCTGGAAGTAAGGGAGATGGGGCATGAAGTTATTTCTAGGAGTTGGACACATACCAAGTTTAGCTCAGTTCTGGGCATCTTTGAAATACCTATACAAACTTGTTCTTACATAGTAACTTGCATCTTTGAATGAGAATGTGCTTGCTTACAGCAACGTGCTATATGTTCTGAATGCCCGAATTGGGAATCTGTGTCAAAACTTTGTTAGGAATTATGTGATCCTTACTAGCTGGAAGTAAGGGAGATGGGGCATGAAGTTATTTCTAGGAGTTGGACACATACCAAGTTTAGCTCAGTTCTGGGCATCTTTGAAATACCTATACAAACTTGTTCCTACCTAGTAACTTGAACTTTGAATGAAAATGTGCTTGCTTACAGCAACGTGCTATATGTTCTGAATGCCCGAATTGGGAATCTGTGTCAAAACTTTGTTAGGAATTATGTGATCCTTACTAGCTGGAAGTAAGGGAGATGGGGCATGAAGTTATTTCTAGGAGTTGGACACATACCAAGTTTAGCTCAGTTCTGGGCATCTTTGAAATACCTATACAAACTTGTTTCTACATAGTAACTTGCATCTTTGAATGAGAATGTGCTTGCTTACAGCAACGTGCTATATGTTCTGAATGCCCGAATTGGGAATCTGTGTCAAAACTTTGTTAGGAATTATGTGATCCTTAGTAGCTGGAAGTAAGGGAGATGGGGCATGAAGTTATTTCTAGGAGTTGGACACATACCAAGTTTAGCTCAGTTCTGGGCATCTTTGAAATACCTATACAAACTTGTTCCTACATAGTAACTTGCAACTTTGAATGAGAATGTGCTTGCTTACAGCAACGTGCTATATGTTCTGAATGCCCGAATTGGGAATCTGTGTCAAAACTGTTAGGAATTATGTGATCCTTACTAGCTGGAAGTAAGGGAGATGGGGCATGAAGTTATTTCTAGGAGTTGGACACATACCAAGTTTAGCTCAGTTCTGGGCATCTTTGAAATACCTATACAAACTTGTTCCTACCTAGTAACTTGCATCTTTGAATGAGAATCTGCTTGCTTACAGCAACGTGCTATATGTTCTGAATGCCCGAAATGGGAATCTGTGTCAAAACTTTGTTAGGAATTATGTGATCCTTACTAGCTGGAAGTAAGGGAGATGGGGCATGAAGTTATTTCTAGGAGTTGGACACATACCAAGTTTAGCTCAGTTCTGGGCATCTTTGAAATACCTATACAAACTTGTTCCTACATAGTAACTTGCAACTTTGAATGAAAATGTGATTGCTTACAGCAACGTGCTATATGTTCTGAATGCCCGAATTGGGAATCTGTGTCAAAACTTTGTTAGGAATTATGTGATCCTTACTAGCTGGAAGTAAGGGAGATGGGGCATGAAGTTATTTCTAGGAGTTGGACACATACCAAGTTTAGCTCAGTTCTGGGCATCTTTGAAATACCTATACAAACTTGTTCCTACATAGTAACTTGCAACTTTGAATGAGAATGTGCTTGCTTACAGCAACGTGCTATATGTTCTGAATGCCCGAATTGGCAATCTGTGTCAAAACTTTGTTAGGAATTATGTGATCCTTACTAGCTGGAAGTAAGGGAGATGGGGCATGAAGTTATTTCTAGGAGTTGGACACATACCAAGTTTAGCTCAGTTCTGGGCATCTTTGAAATACCTATACAAACTTGTTCCTACATAGTAACTTGCATCTTTGAATGAGAATGTGCTTGCTTACAGCAACGTGTTATATGTTCTGAATGCCCGAATTGGGAATCTGTGTCAAAACTGTTAGGAATTATGTGATCCTTACAAGCTGGAAGTAAGGGAGATGGGGCATGATGTTATGTCTAGGAGTTGGACACATACCAAGTTTAGCTCAGTTCTGGGCATCTTTGAAATACCTATACAAACTTGTTCCTACATAGTAACTTGCAACTTTGAATGAGAATGTGCTTGCTTACAGCAACGTGCTATATGTTCTGAATGCCCGAATTGGGAATCTGTGTCAAAACTTTGTTAGGAATTATGTGATCCTTACTAGCTGGAAGTAAGGGAGATGGGGCATGAAGTTATTTCTAGGAGTTGGACACATACCAAGTTTAGCTCAGTTCTGGGCATCTTTGAAATACCTATACAAACTTGTTCCTACATAGTAACTTGCAACTTTGAATGAGAATGTGCTTGCTTACAGCAACGTGCTATATGTTCTGAATGCCCGAATTGGGAATCTGTGTCAAAACTGTTAGGAATTATGTGATCCTTACTAGCTGGAAGTAAGGGAGATGGGGCATGATGTTATTTCTAGGAGTTGGACACATACCAAGTTTAGCTCAGTTCTGGGCATCTTTGAAATACCTATACAAACTTGTTCCTACCTAGTAACTTGCAACTTTGAATGAAAATGTGCTTGCTTACAGCAACGTGCTATATGTTCTGAATGCCCGAATTGGGAATCTGTGTCAAAACTTTGTTAGGAATTATGTGATCCTTACTAGCTGGAAGTAAGGGAGATGGGGCATGAAGTTATTTCTAGGAGTTGGACACATACCAAGTTTAGCTCAGTTCTGGGCATCTTTGAAATACCTATACAAACTTGTTTCTACATAGTAACTTGCATCTTTGAATGAGAATGTGCTTGCTTACAGCAACGTGCTATATGTTCTGAATGCCCGAATTGGGAATCTGTGTCAAAACTTTGTTAGGAATTATGTGATCCTTACTAGCTGGAAGTAAGGGAGATGGGGCATGAAGTTATTTCTAGGAGTTGGACACATACCAAGTTTAGCTCAGTTCTGGGCATCTTTGAAATACCTATACAAACTTGTTCCTACATAGTAACTTGCAACTTTGAATGAGAATGTGCTTGCTTACAGCAACGTGCTATATGTTCTGAATGCCCGAATTGGGAATCTGTGTCAAAACTGTTAGGAATTATGTGATCCTTACTAGCTGGAAGTAAGGGAGATGGGACATGAAGTTATTTCTAGGAGTTGGACACATAGCAAGTTTAGCTCAGTTCTGGGCATCTTTGAAATACCTATACAAACTTGTTCCTACATAGTAACTTGCAACTTTGAATGAGAATGTGCTTGCTTACAGCAACGTGCTATATGTTCTGAATGCCCGAATTGGGAATTTGTGTCAAAACTTTGTTAGGAATTATGTGATCCTTACTAGCTGGAAGTAAGGGAGATGGGGCATGAAGTTATTTCTAGGAGTTGGACACATACCAAGTTTAGCTCAGTTCTGGGCATCTTTGAAATACCTATACAAACTTGTTTCTACATAGTAACTTGCATCTTTGAATGAGAATGTGCTTGCTTACAGCAACGTGCTATATGTTCTGAATGCCCGAATTGGCAATCTGTGTCAAAACTTTGTTAGGAATTATGTGATCCTTACTAGCTGGAAGTAAGGGAGATGGGGCATGAAGTTATTTCTAGGAGTTGGACACATACCAAGTTTAGCTCAGTTCTGGGCATCTTTGAAATACCTATACAAACTTGTTCCTACCTAGTAACTTGCATCTTTGAATGAGAATGTGCTTGCTTACAGCAACGTGTTATATGTTCTGAATGCCCGAATTGGGAATCTGTGTCAAAACTGTTAGGAATTATGTGATCCTTACTAGCTGGAAGTAAGGGAGATGGGGCATGATGTTATGTCTAGGAGTTGGACACATACCAAGTTTAGCTCAGTTCTGGGCATCTTTGAAATACCTATACAAACTTGTTACTACATAGTAACTTGCAACTTTGAATGAAAATGTGATTGCTTACAGCAACGTGCTATATGTTCTGAATGCCCGAATTGGGAATCTGTGTCAAAACTTTGTTAGGAGTTATGTGATCCTTACTAGCTGGAAGTAAGGGAAATGGGGCATGAAGTTATTTCTAGGAGTTGGACACATACCAAGTTTAGCTCAGTTCTGGGCATCTTTGAAATACCTATACAAACTTGTTCCTACATAGTAACTTGCATCTTTGAATGAGAATGTGCTTGCTTACAGCAACGTGCTATATGTTCTGAATGCCCGAATTGGCAATCTGTGTCAAAACTTTGTTAGGAATTATGTGATCCTTAGTAGCTGGAAGTAAGGGAGATGGGGCATGAAGTTATTTCTAGGAGTTGGACACATAAGAAGTTTAGCTCAGTTCTGGGCATCTTTGAAATACCTATACAAACTTGTTCCTACATAGTAACTTGCATCTTTGAATGAGAATGTGCTTCCTTACAGCAACGTGCTATATGTTCTGAATGCCCGAATTGGGAATCTGTGTCAAAACTTTGTTAGGAATTATGTGATCCTTACTAGCTGGAAGTAAGGGAGATGGGGCATGAAGTTATTTCTAGGAGTTGGACACATACCAAGTTTAGCTCAGTTCTGGGCATTTTTGAAATACCTATACAAACTTGTTCCTACCTAGTAACTTGCATCTTTGAATGAGAATGTGCTTGCTTGCAGCAACGTGCTATATGTTCTGAATGCCCGAATAGGGAATCTGTGTCAAAACTTTGTTAGGAATTATGTGATCCTTACTAGCTGGAAGTAAGGGAGATGGAGCATGAAGTTATTTCTTGGAGTTGGACACATAGCAAGTTTAGCTCAGTTCTGGGCATCTTTGAAATACCTATACAAACTTGTTCCTACCTAGTAACTTGCATCTTTGAATGAGAATGTGCTTGCTTGCAGCAACGTGCTATATGTTCTGAATGCCCTGATAGGGAATCTGTGTCAAAACTTTGTTAGAAATTATGTGATCCTTACAAGCTGGAAGTAAGGGAGATGGGGCATGAAGTTATTTCTAGGAGTTGGACACATACCAAGTTTAGCTCAGTTCTGGGCATCTTTGAATACCTATACAAACTTGTTCCTACATAGTAACTTGCATCTTTGAATGAGAATGTGCTTGCTTACAGCAACGTGCTATATGTTCTGAATGCCCGAATTGGCAATCTGTGTCAAAACTTTGTTAGGAATTATGTGATCCTTACTAGCTGGAAGTAAGGGAGATGGGGCATGAAGTTATTTCTAGGAGTTGGACACATACCAAGTTTAGCTCAGTTCTGGGCATCTTTGAAATACCTATACAAACTTGTTCCTACATAGTAACTTGCATCTTAGAATCAGAATGTGCTTGCTTACAGCAACGTGCTATATGTTCTGAATGCCCGAATTGGCAATCTGTGTCAAAACTTTGTTAGGAATTATGTGATCCTTACTAGCTGGAAGTAAGGGAGATGGGGCATGAAGTTATTTCTAGGAGTTGGACACATACCAAGTTTAGCTCAGTTCTGGGCATCTTTGAAATACCTATACAAACTTGTTCCTACCTAGTAACTTGCAACTTTGAATGAAAATGTGCTTGCTTAGAGCAACGGGCTATATGTTCTGAATGCCCGAATTGGGAATCTGTGTCAAAACTTTGTTAGGAATTATGTGATCCTTACTAGCTGGAAGTAAGGGAGATGGGGCATGAAGTTATTTCTAGGAGTTGGACACATACCAAGTTTAGCTCAGTTCTGGGCATCTTTGAAATACCTATACAAACTTGTTCCTACATAGTAACTTGCAACTTTGAATGAAAATGTGCTTGCTTACAGCAACGTGCTATATGTTCTGAATGCCCGAATTGGGAATCTCTGTGAAAACATTGTTAGGAATTATGTGATGCTTACTAGCTGGAAGTAAGGGAGATGGGGCATGAAGTTATTTCTAGGAGTTGGACACATACAAAGTTTAGCTCAGTTCTGGGCATTTTTGAAATACCTATACAAACTTGTTCCTACATAGTAACTTGCATCTTTCAATGAGAATGTGCTTGCTTGCAGCAACGTGCTATATGTTCTGAATGCCCGAATAGGGAATCTGTGTCAAAACTTTGTTAGGAATTATGTGATCCTTACTAGCTGGAAGTAAGGGAGATGGACCATGAAGTTATTTCTTGGAGTTGGACACATAGCAAGTTTAGCTCAGTTCTGGGCATCTTTGAAATACCTATACAAACTTGTTCCTACCTAGTAACTTGCATCTTTGAATGAGAATGTGCTTGCTTGCAGCAACGTGCTATATGTTCTGAATGCCCTGATAGGGAATCTGTGTCAAAACTTTGTTAGAAATTATGTGATCCTTACTAGCTGGAAGTAAGGGAGATGGGGCATGAAGTTATTTCTAGGAGTTGGACACATACCAAGTTTAGCTCAGTTCTGGGCATCTTTGAATACCTATACAAACTTGTTCCTACATAGTAACTTGCATCTTTGAATGAGAATGTGCTTGCTTACAGCAACGTGCTATATGTTCTGAATGCCCGAATTGGCAATCTGTGTCAAAACTTTGTTAGGAATTATGTGATCCTTACTAGCTGGAAGTAAGGGAGATGGGGCATGAAGTTATTTCTAGGAGTTGGACACATACCAAGTTTAGCTCAGTTCTGGGCATCTTTGAAATACCTATACAAACTTGTTCCTACATAGTAACTTGCATCTTTGAATCAGAATGTGCTTGCTTACAGCAACGTGCTATATGTTCTGAATGCCCGAATTGGCAATCTGTGTCAAAACTTTGTTAGGAATTATGTGATCCTTACTAGCTGGAAGTAAGGGAGATGGGGCATGAAGTTATTTCTAGGAGTTGGACACATACCAAGTTTAGCTCAGTTCTGGGCATCTTTGAAATACCTATACAAACTTGTTCCTACATAGTAACTTGCAACTTTGAATGAAAATGTGCTTGCTTACAGCAACGGGCT
Organism: Diceros bicornis minor; assembly: GCF_020826845.1. NCBI lineage: Eukaryota > Metazoa > Chordata > Mammalia > Perissodactyla > Rhinocerotidae > Diceros > Diceros bicornis. The sequence continues at coordinate 79,275,068 of NC_080750.1, read as the reverse complement.
ATATGTTCTGAATGCCCGAATTGGCAATCTGTGTCAAAACTTTGTTAGGAATTATGTGATCCTTACTAGCTGGAAGTAAGGGAGATGGGGCATGAAGTTATTTCTAGGAGTTGGACACATACCAAGTTTAGCTCAGTTCTGGGCATCTTTGAAATACCTATACAAACTTGTTCCTACCTAGTAACTTGCAACTTTGAATGAAAATGTGCTTGCTTACAGCAACGTGCTATATGTTCTGAATGCCCGAATTGGGAATCTGTGTGAAAACATTGTTAGGAATTATGTGATCCTTACTAGCTGGAAGTAAGGGAGATGGGGCATGAAGTTATTTCTAGGAGTTGGACACATACCAAGTTTAGCTCAGTTCTGGGCATCTTTGAAATACCTATACAAACTTGTTCCTACCTAGTAACTTGCATCTTTGAATGAGAATGTGCTTGCTTACAGCAACGTGCTATATGTTCTTAATGCCCGAATTGGGAATCTGTGTCAAAACTTTGTTAGGAATTATGTGATCCTTACTAGCTGGAAGTAAGGGAGATGGACCATGAAGTTATTTCTTGGAGTTGGACACATAGCAAGTTTAGCTCAGTTCTGGGCATCTTTGAAATACCTATACAAACTTGTTCCTACCTCGTAACTTGCATCTTTGAATGAGAATGTGCTTGCTTGCAGCAACGTGCTATATGTTCTGAATGCCCTGATAGGGAATCTGTGTCAAAACTTTGTTAGAAATTATGTGATCCTTACTAGCTGGAAGTAAGGGAGATGGGGCATGAAGTTATTTCTAGGAGTTGGACACATACCAAGTTTAGCTCAGTTCTGGGCATCTTTGAATACCTATACAAACTTGTTCCTACATAGTAACTTGCATCTTTGAATGAGAATGTGCTTGCTTACAGCAACGTGCTATATGTTCTGAATGCCCGAATTGGCAATCTGTGTCAAAACTTTGTTAGGAATTATGTGATCCTTACTAGCTGGAAGTAAGGGAGATGGGGCATGAAGTTATTTCTAGGAGTTGGACACATACCAAGTTTAGCTCAGTTCTGGGCATCTTTGAAATACCTATACAAACTTGTTCCTACATAGTAACTTGCATCTTTGAATCAGAATGTGCTTGCTTACAGCAACGTGCTATATGTTCTGAATGCCCGAATTGGCAATCTGTGTCAAAACTTTGTTAGGAATTATGTGATCCTTACTAGCTGGAAGTAAGGGAGATGGGGCATGAAGTTATTTCTAGGAGTTGGACACATACCAAGTTTAGCTCAGTTCTGGGCATCTTTGAAATACCTATACAAACTTGTTCCTACATAGTAACTTGCAACTTTGAATGAAAATGTGCTTGCTTACAGCAACGGGCTATATGTTCTGAATGCCCGAATTGGCAATCTGTGTCAAAACTTTGTTAGGAATTATGTGATCCTTACTAGCTGGAAGTAAGGGAGATGGGGCATGAAGTTATTTCTAGGAGTTGGACACATACCAAGTTTAGCTCAGTTCTGGGCATCTTTGAAATACCTATACAAACTTGTTCCTACCTAGTAACTTGCAACTTTGAATGAAAATGTGCTTGCTTACAGCAACGTGCTATATGTTCTGAATGCCCGAATTGGGAATCTGTGTGAAAACATTGTTAGGAATTATGTGATCCTTACTAGCTGGAAGTAAGGGAGATGGGGCATGAAGTTATTTCTAGGAGTTGGACACATACCAAGTTTAGCTCAGTTCTGGGCATCTTTGAAATACCTATACAAACTTGTTCCTACCTAGTAACTTGCATCTTTGAATGAGAATGTGCTTGCTTACAGCAACGTGCTATATGTTCTTAATGCCCGAATTGGGAATCTGTGTCAAAACTTTGTTAGGAATTATGTGATCCTTACTAGCTGGAAGTAAGGGAGATGGGGCATGAAGTTATTTCTAGGAGTTGGACACATACCAAGTTTAGCTCAGTTCTGGGCATCTTTGAAATACCTATACAAACTTATTCCTACATAGTAACTTGCATCTTTGAATGAGAATCTGCTTGCTTACAGCAACGTGCTATATGTTCTGAATGCCCGAATTGGGAATCTGTGTCAAAACTTTGTTAGGAATTATGTGATCCTTACTAGCTGGAAGTAAGGGAGATGGGGCATGAAGTTATTTCTAGGAGTTGGACACATACCAAGTTTAGCTCAGTTCTGGGCATCTTTGAAATACCTATACAAACATGTTCCTACATAGTATCTTGCAACTTTGAATGAGAATGTGCTTGCTTACAGCAACGTGCTACATGTTCTGAATGCCCGAATTGGGAATCTGTGTCAAAACTTTGTTAGGAATTATGTGATCCTTACTAGCTGGAAGAAAGGGAGATGGGGCATGAAGTTATTTCTAGGAGTTGGACACATACCAAGTTTAGCTCAGTTCTGGGCATCTTTGAAATACCTATACAAACTTGTTCCTACATAGTAACTTGCATCTTTGAATGAGAATGTGCTTGCTTACAGCAACGTGCTATATGTTCTGAATGCCCGAATTGGGAATCTGTGTCAAAACTTTGTTAGGAATTATGTGATCCTTACTAGCTGGAAGTAAGGGAGATGGGGCATGAAGTTATTTCTAGGAGTTGGACACATACCAAGTTTAGCTCAGTTCTGGGCATCTTTGAAATACCTATACAAACTTGTTCCTACATAGTAACTTGCAACTTTGAATGGGAATCTGCTTGCTTACAGCAACGTGCTATATGTTCTGAATGCCCGAATTGGCAATCTGTGTCAAAACTTTGTTAGGAATTATGTGATCCTTACTAGCTGGAAGTAAGGGAGATGGGGCATGAAGTTATTTCTAGGAGTTGGACACATACCAAGTTTAGCTCAGTTCTGGGCATCTTTGAAATACCTATACAAACTTGTTCCTACCTAGTAACTTGCAACTTTGAATGAGAATGTGCTTGCTTGCAGCAACGTGCTATATGTTCTGAATGCCCGAATAGGGAATCTGTGTCAAAACTTTGTTAGGAATTATGTGATCCTTACTAGCTGGAAGTAAGGGAGATGGAGCATGAAGTTATTTCTTGGAGTTGGACACATACCAAGTTGAGCTCAATTCTGGGCATCTTTGAAATACCTATACAAACTTGTTCCTACCTAGTAAGTTGCATCTTTAAATGAGAATCTGCTTGCTTATAGCAACGTGCTATATGTTCTGAATGCCCGAATAGGGAATCTGTGTCAAAACTTTGTTTGGAATTATGTGATCCTTACTAGCTGGAAGTAAGGGAGATGGGGCATGAAGTTATTTCTAGGAGTTGGACACATACCAAGTTTAGCTCAGTTCTGGGCATCTTTGAAATACCTATACAAACTTGTTCCTACATAGTAACTTGCAACTTTGAATGAAAATGTGCTTGCTTACAGCAACATGCTATATGTTCTGAATGCCCGAATTGGGAATCTGTGTCAAAACTTTGTTAGGAATTATGTGATCCTTACTAGCTGGAAGTAAGGGAGATGGGGCATGAAGATATTTCTAGGAGTTGGACACATACCAAGTTTAGCTCAGTTCTGGGCATCTTTGAAATACCTATACAAACTTGTTTCTACATAGTAACTTGCATCTTTGAACGAGAATGTGCTTGCTTACAGCAACGTGCTATATGTTCTGAATGCCCGAATTGGCAATCTGTGTCAAAACTTTGTTAGGAATTATGTGATCCTTACTAGCTGGAAGTAAGGGAGATGGGGCATGAAGTTATTTCTAGGAGTTGGACACATACCAAGTTTAGCTCAGTTCTGGGCATCTTTGAAATACCTATACAAACTTGTTCCTACATAGTAACTTGCAACTTTGAATGAGAATGTGCTTGCTTACAGCAACGTGCTATATGTTCTGAATGCCCGAATTGGGAATCTGTGTCAAAACTGTTAGGAATTATGAGATCCTTACTAGCTGGAAGTAAGGGAGATGGGGCATGAAGTTATTTCTAGGAGTTGGACACATACCAAGTTTAGCTCAGTTCTGGGCATCTTTGAAATACCTATACAAACTTGTTCCTACATAGTAACTTGCAACTTTGAATGAGAATGTGCTTGCTTACAGCAACGTGCTATATGTTCTGAATGCCCGAATTGGGAATCTGTGTCAAAACTTTGTTAGGAATTATGTGATCCTTACTAGCTGGAAGTAAGGGAGATGGGGCATGAAGTTATTTCTAGGAGTTGGACACATACCAAGTTTAGCTCAGTTCTGGGCATCTTTGAAATACCTATACAAACTTGTTCCTACCTAGTAACTTGCAACTTTGAATGAAAATGTGCTTGCTTACAGCAACGTGCTATATGTTCTGAATGCCCGAATTGGGAATCTGTGTGAAAACATTGTTAGGAATTATGTGATCCTTACTAGCTGGAAGTAAGGGAGATGGGGCATGAAGTTATTTCTAGGAGTTGGACACATACCAAGTTTAGCTCAGTTCTGGGCATCTTTGAAATACCTATACAAACTTGTTCCTACCTAGTAACTTGCATCTTTGAATGAGAATGTGCTTGCTTACAGCAACGTGCTATATGTTCTTAATGCCCGAATTGGGAATCTGTGTCAAAACTTTGTTAGGAATTATGTGATCCTTACTAGCTGGAAGTAAGGGAGATGGGGCATGAAGTTATTTCTAGGAGTTGGACACATACCAAGTTTAGCTCAGTTCTGGGCATCTTTGAAATACCTATACAAACTTGTTCCTACCTAGTAACTTGCAACTTTGAATGAAAATGTGCTTGCTTACAGCAACGTGCTATATGTTCTGAATGCCCGAATTGGGAATCTGTGTGAAAACATTGTTAGGAATTATGTGATCCTTACTAGCTGGAAGTAAGGGAGATGGGGCATGAAGTTATTTCTAGGAGTTGGACACATACCAAGTTTAGCTCAGTTCTGGGCATCTTTGAAATACCTATACAAACTTGTTCCTACCTAGTAACTTGCATCTTTGAATGAGAATGTGCTTGCTTACAGCAACGTGCTATATGTTCTGAATGCCCGAATTGGGAATCTGTGTCAAAACTTTGTTAGGAATTATGTGATCCTTACTAGCTGGAAGTAAGGGAGATGGGGCATGAAGTTATTTCTAGGAGTTGGACACATACCAAGTTTAGCTCAGTTCTGGGCATCTTTGAAATACCTATACAAACTTATTCCTACATAGTAACTTGCATCTTTGAATGAGAATCTGCTTGCTTACAGCAACGTGCTATATGTTCTGAATGCCCGAATTGGCAATCTGTGTCAAAACTTTGTTAGGAATTATGTGATCCTTACTAGCTGGAAGTAAGGGAGATGGGGCATGAAGTTATTTCTAGGAGTTGGACACATACCAAGTTTAGCTCAGTTCTGGGCATCTTTGAAATACCTATACAAACATGTTCCTACATAGTATCTTGCAACTTTGAATGAGAATGTGCTTGCTTACAGCAACGTGCTACATGTTCTGAATGCCCGAATTGGGAATCTGTGTCAAAACTTTGTTAGGAATTATGTGATCCTTACTAGCTGGAAGTAAGGGAGATGGGGCATGAAGTTATTTCTAGGAGTTGGACACATACCAAGTTTAGCTCAGTTCTGGGCATCTTTGAAATACCTATACAAACTTGTTCCTACATAGTAACTTGCATCTTTGAATGAGAATGTGCTTGCTTACAGCAACGTGCTATATGTTCTGAATGCCCGAATTGGGAATCTGTGTCAAAACTTTGTTAGGAATTATGTGATCCTTACTAGCTGGAAGTAAGGGAGATGGGGCATGAAGTTATTTCTAGGAGTTGGACACATACCAAGTTTAGCTCAGTTCTGGGCATCTTTGAAATACCTATACAAACTTGTTCCTACATAGTAACTTGCAACTTTGAATGGGAATCTGCTTGCTTACAGCAACGTGCTATATGTTCTGAATGCCCGAATTGGCAATCTGTGTCAAAACTTTGTTAGGAATTATGTGATCCTTACTAGCTGGAAGTAAGGGAGATGGGGCATGAAGTTATTTCTAGGAGTTGGACACATACCAAGTTTAGCTCAGTTCTGGGCATCTTTGAAATACCTATACAAACTTGTTCCTACCTAGTAACTTGCAACTTTGAATGAGAATGTGCTTGCTTGCAGCAACGTGCTATATGTTCTGAATGCCCGAATAGGGAATCTGTGTCAAAACTTTGTTAGGAATTATGTGATCCTTACTAGCTGGAAGTAAGGGAGATGGAGCATGAAGTTATTTCTTGGAGTTGGACACATACCAAGTTGAGCTCAATTCTGGGCATCTTTGAAATACCTATACAAACTTGTTCCTACCTAGTAAGTTGCATCTTTAAATGAGAATCTGCTTGCTTATAGCAACGTGCTATATGTTCTGAATGCCCGAATAGGGAATCTGTGTCAAAACTTTGTTTGGAATTATGTGATCCTTACTAGCTGGAAGTAAGGGAGATGGGGCATGAAGTTATTTCTAGGAGTTGGACACATACCAAGTTTAGCTCAGTTCTGGGCATCTTTGAAATACCTATACAAACTTGTTCCTACATAGTAACTTGCAACTTTGAATGAAAATGTGCTTGCTTACAGCAACATGCTATATGTTCTGAATGCCCGAATTGGGAATCTGTGTCAAAACTTTGTTAGGAATTATGTGATCCTTACTAGCTGGAAGTAAGGGAGATGGGGCATGAAGATATTTCTAGGAGTTGGACACATACCAAGTTTAGCTCAGTTCTGGGCATCTTTGAAATACCTATACAAACTTGTTTCTACATAGTAACTTGCATCTTTGAATGAGAATGTGCTTGCTTACAGCAACGTGCTATATGTTCTGAATGCCCGAATTGGCAATCTGTGTCAAAACTTTGTTAGGAATTATGTGATCCTTACTAGCTGGAAGTAAGGGAGATGGGGCATGAAGTTATTTCTAGGAGTTGGACACATACCAAGTTTAGCTCAGTTCTGGGCATCTTTGAAATACCTATACAAACTTGTTCCTACATAGTAACTTGCAACTTTGAATGAGAATGTGCTTGCTTACAGCAACGTGCTATATGTTCTGAATGCCCGAATTGGGAATCTGTGTCAAAACTGTTAGGAATTATGTGATCCTTACTAGCTGGAAGTAAGGGAGATGGGGCATGAAGTTATTTCTAGGAGTTGGACACATACCAAGTTTAGCTCAGTTCTGGGCATCTTTGAAATACCTATACAAACTTGTTCCTACATAGTAACTTGCAACTTTGAATGAGAATGTGCTTGCTTACAGCAACGTGCTATATGTTCTGAATGCCCGAATTGGGAATCTGTGTCAAAACTTTGTTAGGAATTATGTGATCCTTACTAGCTGGAAGTAAGGGAGATGGGGCATGAAGTTATTTCTAGGAGTTGGACACATACCAAGTTTAGCTCCATTCTGGGCATCTTTGAAATACCTATACAAACTTGTTCCTACCTAGTAACTTGCATCTTTGAATGAGAATGTGCTTGCTTACAGCAACGTGCTATATGTTCTGAATGCCCGAATTGGGAATCTGTGTCAAAACTTTGTTAGGAATTATGTGATCCTTACTAGCTGGAAGTAAGGGAGATGGGGCATGAAGTTATTTCTAGGAGTTGGACACATACCAAGTTTAGCTCAGTTCTGGGCATCTTTGAAATACCTATACAAACTTGTTCCTACATAGTAACTTGCAACTTTGAATGAAAATGTGCTTGCTTACAGCAACGTGCTATATGTTCTGAATGCCCGAATTGGGAATCTGTGTCAAAACTTTGTTAGGAATTATGTGATCCTTACTAGCTGGAAGTAAGGGAGATGGGGCATGAAGTTATTTCTAGGAGTTGGACACATACCAAGTTTAGCTCAGTTCTGGGCATCTTTGAAATACCTATACAAACTTGTTCCTACATAGTAACTTGCATCTTTGAATGAGAATGTGCTTGCTTACAGCAACGTGCTATATGTTCTGAATGCCCGAATAGGGAATCTGTGTCAAAACTTTGTTAGGAATTATGTGATCCTTACTAGCTGGAAGTAAGGGAGATGGGGCATGAAGTTATTTCTAGGAGTTGGACACATACCAAGTTTAGCTCAGTTCTGGGCATCTTTGAAATACCTATACAAACTTGTTCCTACATAGTAACTTGCAACTTTGAATGAGAATGTGCTTGCTTACAGCAACGTGCTATATGTTCTGAATGCCCGAATTGGGAATCTGTGTCAAAACTTTGTTAGGAATTATGTGATCCTTACTAGCTGAAAGTAAGGGAGATGGGGCATGAAGTTATTTCTAGGAGTTGGACACATACCAAGTTTAGCTCAGTTCTGGGCATCTTTGAAATACCTATACAAACTTGTTCCTACATAGTAACTTGCATCTTTGAATGAGAATGTGCTTGCTTACAGCAACGTGCTATATGTTCTGAATGCCCGAATTGGCAATCTGTGTCAAAACTTTGTTAGGAATTATGTGATCCTTACTAGCTGGAAGTAAGGGAGATGGGGCATGAAGTTATTTCTAGGAGTTGGACACATACCAAGTTTAGCTCAGTTCTGGGCATCTTTGAAATACCTATACAAACTTGTTGCTACATAGTAACTTGCATCATTAATGAGAATCTGCTTTCTTACAGCAACGTGCTATATGTTCTGAATGCCCGAATTGGGAATCTGTGTGAAAACATTGTTAGGAATTATGTGATCCTTACTAGCTGGAAGTAAGGGAGATGGGGCATGAAGTTATTTCTAGGAGTTGGACACATACCAAGTTTAGCTCAGTTCTGGGCATCTTTGAAATACCTATACAAACTTGTTCCTACCTAGTAACTTGCATCTTTGAATGAGAATGTGCTTGCTTACAGCAACGTGCTATATGTTCTTAATGCTCGAATTGGGAATCTGTGTCAAAACTTTGTTAGGAATAATGTGATCCTTACTAGCTGGAAGTAAGGGAGATGGGGCATGAAGTTATTTCTAGGAGTTGGACACATACCAAGTTTAGCTCTGTTCTGGGCATCTTTGAAATACCTATACAAACTTATTCCTACATAGTAACTTGCATCTTTGAATGAGAATCTGCTTGCTTACAGCAACGTGCTATATGTTCTGAATGCCCGAATTGGCAATCTGTGTCAAAACTTTGTTAGGAATTATGTGATCCTTACTAGCTGGAAGTAAGGGAGATGGGGCATGAAGTTATTTCTAGGAGTTGGACACATTCCAAGTTTAGCTCAGTTCTGGGCATCTTTGAAATACCTATACAAACTTGTTCCTACATAGTATCTTGCAACTTTGAATGAGAATGTGCTTGCTTACAGCAACGTGCTACATGTTCTGAATGCCCGAATTGGGAATCTGTGTCAAAACTTTGTTAGGAATTATGTGATCCTTACTAGCTGGAAGTAAGGGAGATGGGGCATGAAGTTATTTCTAGGAGTTGGACACATACCAAGTTTAGCTCAGTTCTGGGCATCTTTGAAATACCTATACAAACTTGTTCCTACATAGTAACTTGCAACTTTGAATGAGAATGTGCTTGCTTACAGCAACGTGCTATATGTTCTGAATGCCCGAATTGGCAATCTGTGTCAAAACTTTGTTAGGAATTATGTGATCCTTACTAGCTGGAAGTAAGGGAGATGGGCCATGAATTTATTTCTAGGAGTTGGACACATACCAAGTTTAGCTCAGTTCTGGGCATCTTTCAAATACCTATACATACTTGTTCCTACATAGTAACTTGCATCTTTGAATGAGAATGTGCTTGCTTACAGCAACGTGCTATATGTTCTGAATGCCCGAATTGGGAATCTGTGTCAAAACTGTTAGGAATTATGTGATCCTTACTAGCTGGAAGTAAGGGAGATGGGGCATGAAGTTATTTCTAGGAGTTGGACACATACCAAGTTTAGCTCAGTTCTGGGCATCTTTGAAATACCTATACAAACTTGTTCCTACCTAGTAACTTGCAACTTTGAATGAAAATGTGCTTGCTTACAGCAACGTGCTATATGTTCTGAATGCCCAAATTGGGAATCTGTGTCAAAACTTTGTTAGGAATTATGTGATCCTTACTAGCTGGAAGTAAGGGAGATGGGGCATGAAGTTATTTCTAGGAGTTGGACACATACCAAGTTTAGCTCAGTTCTGGGCATCTTTGAAATACCTATACAAACTTGTTCCTTCATAGTAACTTACAACTTTGAATGAAAATGTGCTTGCTTACAGCAACGTGCTATATGTTCTGAATGCCCGAATAGGGAATCTGTGTCAAAACTTTGTTAGGAATTATGTGATCCTTACTAGCTGGAAGTAAGGGAGATGGGGCATGAAGTTATTTCTAGGAGTTGGACACATACCAAGTTTAGCTCAGTTCTGGGCATCTTTGAAATACCTATACAAACTTGTTCCTACATAGTAACTTGCAACTTTGAATGAGAATGTGCTTGCTTACAGCAACGTGCTATATGTTCTGAATGCCCGAATTGGGAATCTGTGTCAAAACTTTGTTAGGAATTATGTGATCCTTACTAGCTGGAAGTAAGGGAGATGGGGCATGAAGTTATTTCTAGGAGTTGGACACATACCAAGTTTAGCTCAGTTCTGGGCATCTTTGAAATACCTATACAAACTTGTTCTTACATAGTAACTTGCATCTTTGAATGAGAATGTGCTTGCTTACAGCAACGTGCTATATGTTCTGAATGCCCGAATTGGGAATCTGTGTCAAAACTTTGTTAGGAATTATGTGATCCTTACTAGCTGGAAGTAAGGGAGATGGGGCATGAAGTTATTTCTAGGAGTTGGACACATACCAAGTTTAGCTCAGTTCTGGGCATCTTTGAAATACCTATACAAACTTGTTCCTACATAGTAACTTGCAACTTTGAATGGGAATCTGGTTGCTTACAGCAACGTGCTATATGTTCTGAATGCCCGAATAGGGAATCTGTGTACTAGGTAGGAACAAGTTTGCCTAGTAACTTGCATCTTTGAATGAGAATCTGCTTGCTTATAGCAACGTGCTATATGTTCTGAATGCCCGAATTGGCAATCTGTGTCAAAACTTTGTTAGGAATTATGTGATCCTTACTAGCTGGAAGTAAGGGAGATGGGGCATGAAGTTATTTCTAGGAGTTGGACACATACCAAGTTTAGCTCAGTTCTGGGCATCTTTGAAATACCTATACAAACTTGTTCCTACCTAGTAACTTGCATCTTTGAATGAGAATGTGCTTGCTTACAGCAACGTGCTATATGTTCTGAATGCCCGAATTGGGAATCTGTGTCAAAACTTTGTTAGGAATTATGTGATCCTTACTAGCTGGAAGTAAGGGAGATGGGGCATGAAGTTATTTCTAGGAGTTGGACACATACCAAGTTTAGCTCAGTTCTGGGCATCTTTGAAATACCTATACAAACTTGTTCCTACATAGTAACTTGCAACTTTGAATGAAAATGTGCTTGCTTACAGCAACGTGCTATATGTTCTGAATGCCCGAATTGGGAATCTGTGTCAAAACTTTGTTAGGAATTATGTGATCCTTACTAGCTGGAAGTAAGGGAGATGGGGCATGAAGTTATTTCTAGGAGTTGGACACATACCAAGTTTAGCTCAGTTCTGGGCATCTTTGAAATACCTATACAAACTTGTTCCTACATAGTAACTTGCATCTTTGAATGAGAATGTGCTTGCTTACAGCAACGTGCTATATGTTCTGAATGCCCGAATTGGGAATCTGTGTCAAAACTTTGTTAGGAATTATGTGATCCTTACTAGCTGGAAGTAAGGGAGATGGGGCATGAAGTTATTTCTAGGAGTTGGACACATAGCAAGTTTAGCTCAGTTCTGGGCATCTTTGAAATACCTATACAAACTTGTTCCTACATAGTAACTTGCATCTTTGAATGGGAATCTGCTTGCTTACAGCAACGTGCTATATGTTCTGAATGCCCGAATAGGGAATCTGTGTCAAAACTTTGTTAGGAATTATGTGATCCTTACTAGCTGGAAGTAAGGGAGATGGGGCATGAAGTTATTTCTAGGAGTTGGACACATACCAAGTTTAGCTCAGTTCTGGGCATCTTTGAAATACCTATACAAACTTGTTCCTACATAGTAACTTGCAACTTTGAATGAGAATGTGCTTGCTTACAGCAACGTGCTATATGTTCTGAATGCCCGAATTGGGAATCTGTGTCAAAACTTTGTTAGGAATTATGTGATCCTTACTAGCTGGAAGTAAGGGAGATGGGGCATGAAGTTATTTCTAGGAGTTGGACACATACCAAGTTTAGCTCAGTTCTGGGCATCTTTGAAATACCTATACAAACTTGTTCCTACATAGTAACTTGCATCTTTGAATGAGAATGTGCTTGCTTACAGCAACGTGCTATATGTTCTGAATGCCCGAATTGGCAATCTGTGTCAAAACTTTGTTAGGAATTATGTGATCCTTACTAGCTGGAAGTAAGGGAGATGGGGCATGAAGTTATTTCTAGGAGTTGGACACATACCAAGTTTAGCTCAGTTCTGGGCATCTTTGAAATACCTATACAAACTTGTTCCTACCTAGTAACTTGCAACGTTGAATGAAAATGTGCTTGCTTACAGCAACGGGCTATATGTTCTGAATGCCCGAATTGGGAATCTGTGTCAAAACTTTGTTAGGAATTATGTGATCCTTACTAGCTGGAAGTAAGGGAGATGGGGCATGAAGTTATTTCTAGGAGTTGGACACATACCAAGTTTAGCTCAGTTCTGGGCATCTTTGAAATACCTATACAAACTTGTTCCTACATAGTAACTTGCAACTTTGAATGAAAATGTGCTTGCTTACAGCAACGTGCTATATGTTCTGAATGCCCGAATTGGGAATCTGTGTCAAAACTTTGTTAGGAATTATGTGATCCTTACTAGCTGGAAGTAAGGGAGATGGGGCATGAAGTTATTTCTAGGAGTTGGACACATACCAAGTTTAGCTCAGTTCTGGGCATCTTTGAAATACCTATACAAACTTGTTCCTACATAGTAACTTGCATCTTTGAATGAGAATGTGCTTGCTTACAGCAACGTGCTATATGTTCTGAATGCCCGAATAGGGAATCTGTGTCAAAACTTTGTTAGGAATTATGTGATCCTTACTAGCTGGAAGTAAGGGAGATGGGGCATGAAGTTATTTCTAGGAGTTGGACACATACCAAGTTTAGCTCAGTTCTGGGCATCTTTGAAATACCTATACAAACTTGTTCCTACATAGTAACTTGCAACTTTGAATGAGAATGTGCTTGCTTACAGCAACGTGCTATATGTTCTGAATGCCCGAATTGGGAATCTGTGTCAAAACTTTGTTAGGAATTATGTGATCCTTACTAGCTGAAAGTAAGGGAGATGGGGCATGAAGTTATTTCTAGGAGTTGGACACATACCAAGTTTAGCTCAGTTCTGGGCATCTTTGAAATACCTATACAAACTTGTTCCTACATAGTAACTTGCATCTTTGAATGAGAATGTGCTTGCTTACAGCAACGTGCTATATGTTCTGAATGCCCGAATTGGCAATCTGTGTCAAAACTTTGTTAGGAATTATGTGATCCTTACTAGCTGGAAGTAAGGGAGATGGGGCATGAAGTTATTTCTAGGAGTTGGACACATACCAAGTTTAGCTCAGTTCTGGGCATCTTTGAAATACCTATACAAACTTGTTGCTACATAGTAACTTGCATCATTAATGAGAATCTGCTTTCTTACAGCAACGTGCTATATGTTCTGAATGCCCGAATTGGGAATCTGTGTGAAAACATTGTTAGGAATTATGTGATCCTTACTAGCTGGAAGTAAGGGAGATGGGGCAGGAAGTTATTTCTAGGAGTTGGACACATACCAAGTTTAGCTCAGTTCTGGGCATCTTTGAAATACCTATACAAACTTGTTCCTACCTAGTAACTTGCATCTTTGAATGAGAATGTGCTTGCTTACAGCAACGTGCTATATGTTCTTAATGCTCGAATTGGGAATCTGTGTCAAAACTTTGTTAGGAATAATGTGATCCTTACTAGCTGGAAGTAAGGGAGATGGGGCATGAAGTTATTTCTAGGAGTTGGACACATACCAAGTTTAGCTCTGTTCTGGGCATCTTTGAAATACCTATACAAACTTATTCCTACATAGTAACTTGCATCTTTGAATGAGAATCTGCTTGCTTACAGCAACGTGCTATATGTTCTGAATGCCCGAATTGGCAATCTGTGTCAAAACTTTGTTAGGAATTATGTGATCCTTACTAGCTGGAAGTAAGGGAGATGGGGCATGAAGTTATTTCTAGGAGTTGGACACATTCCAAGTTTAGCTCAGTTCTGGGCATCTTTGAAATACCTATACAAACTTGTTCCTACATAGTATCTTGCAACTTTGAATGAGAATGTGCTTGCTTACAGCAACGTGCTACATGTTCTGAATGCCCGAATTGGGAATCTGTGTCAAAACTTTGTTAGGAATTATGTGATCCTTACTAGCTGGAAGTAAGGGAGATGGGGCATGAAGTTATTTCTAGGAGTTGGACACATACCAAGTTTAGCTCAGTTCTGGGCATCTTTGAAATACCTATACAAACTTGTTCCTACATAGTAACTTGCAACTTTGAATGAGAATGTGCTTGCTTACAGCAACGTGCTATATGTTCTGAATGCCCGAATTGGCAATCTGTGTCAAAACTTTGTTAGGAATTATGTGATCCTTACTAGCTGGAAGTAAGGGAGATGGGCCATGAATTTATTTCTAGGAGTTGGACACATACCAAGTTTAGCTCAGTTCTGGGCATCTTTCAAATACCTATACATACTTGTTCCTACATAGTAACTTGCATCTTTGAATGAGAATGTGCTTGCTTACAGCAACGTGCTATATGTTCTGAATGCCCGAATTGGGAATCTGTGTCAAAACTGTTAGGAATTATGTGATCCTTACTAGCTGGAAGTAAGGGAGATGGGGCATGATGTTATTTCTAGGAGTTGGACACATACCAAGTTTAGCTCAGTTCTGGGCATCTTTGAAATACCTATACAAACTTGTTCCTACATAGTAACTTGCAACTTTGAATGAGAATGTGATTGCTTACAGCAACGTGCTATATGTTCTGAATGCCCGAATTGGGAATCTGTGTCAAAACTTTGTTAGGAATTATGTGATCCTTACTAGCTGGAAGTAAGGGAGATGGGGCATGAAGTTATTTCTAGGAGTTGGACACATACCAAGTTTAGCTCAGTTCTGGGCATCTTTGAAATACCTATACAAACTTGTTGCTACATAGTAACTTGCATCATTAATGAGAATCTGCTTTCTTACAGCAACGTGCTATATGTTCTGAATGCCCGAATTGGGAATCTGTGTGAAAACATTGTTAGGAATTATGTGATCCTTACTAGCTGGAAGTAAGGGAGATGGGGCATGAAGTTATTTCTAGGAGTTGGACACATACCAAGTTTAGCTCAGTTCTGGGCATCTTTGAAATACCTATACAAACTTGTTCCTACCTAGTAACTTGCATCTTTGAATGAGAATGTGCTTGCTTACAGCAACGTGCTATATGTTCTTAATGCTCGAATTGGGAATCTGTGTCAAAACTTTGTTAGGAATAATGTGATCCTTACTAGCTGGAAGTAAGGGAGATGGGGCATGAAGTTATTTCTAGGAGTTGGACACATACCAAGTTTAGCTCTGTTCTGGGCATCTTTGAAATACCTATACAAACTTATTCCTACATAGTAACTTGCATCTTTGAATGAGAATCTGCTTGCTTACAGCAACGTGCTATATGTTCTGAATGCCCGAATTGGCAATCTGTGTCAAAACTTTGTTAGGAATTATGTGATCCTTACTAGCTGGAAGTAAGGGAGATGGGGCATGAAGTTATTTCTAGGAGTTGGACACATTCCAAGTTTAGCTCAGTTCTGGGCATCTTTGAAATACCTATACAAACTTGTTCCTACATAGTATCTTGCAACTTTGAATGAGAATGTGCTTGCTTACAGCAACGTGCTACATGTTCTGAATGCCCGAATTGGGAATCTGTGTCAAAACTTTGTTAGGAATTATGTGATCCTTACTAGCTGGAAGTAAGGGAGATGGGGCATGAAGTTATTTCTAGGAGTTGGACACATACCAAGTTTAGCTCAGTTCTGGGCATCTTTGAAATACCTATACAAACTTGTTCCTACATAGTAACTTGCAACTTTGAATGAGAATGTGCTTGCTTACAGCAACGTGCTATATGTTCTGAATGCCCGAATTGGCAATCTGTGTCAAAACTTTGTTAGGAATTATGTGATCCTTACTAGCTGGAAGTAAGGGAGATGGGCCATGAATTTATTTCTAGGAGTTGGACACATACCAAGTTTAGCTCAGTTCTGGGCATCTTTCAAATACCTATACATACTTGTTCCTACATAGTAACTTGCATCTTTGAATGAGAATGTGCTTGCTTACAGCAACGTGCTATATGTTCTGAATGCCCGAATTGGGAATCTGTGTCAAAACTGTTAGGAATTATGTGATCCTTACTAGCTGGAAGTAAGGGAGATGGGGCATGATGTTATTTCTAGGAGTTGGACACATACCAAGTTTAGCTCAGTTCTGGGCATCTTTGAAATACCTATACAAACTTGTTCCTACATAGTAACTTGCAACTTTGAATGAAAATGTGATTGCTTACAGCAACGTGCTATATGTTCTGAATGCCCGAATTGGGAATCTGTGTCAAAACTTTGTTAGGAATTATGTGATCCTTACTAGCTGGAAGTAAGGGAGATGGGGCATGAAGTTATTTCTAGGAGTTGGACACATACCAAGTTTAGCTCAGTTCTGGGCATCTTTGAAATACCTATACAAACTTGTTCCTTCATAGTAACTTACAACTTTGAATGAAAATGTGCTTGCTTACAGCAACGTGCTATATGTTCTGAATGCCCGAATAGGGAATCTGTGTCAAAACTTTGTTAGGAATTATGTGATCCTTACTAGCTGGAAGTAAGGGAGATGGGGCATGAAGTTATTTCTAGGAGTTGGACACATACCAAGTTTAGCTCAGTTCTGGGCATCTTTGAAATACCTATACAAACTTGTTCCTACATAGTAACTTGCAACTTTGAATGAGAATGTGCTTGCTTACAGCAACGTGCTATATGTTCTGAATGCCCGAATTGGGAATCTGTGTCAAAACTTTGTTAGGAATTATGTGATCCTTACTAGCTGGAAGTAAGGGAGATGGGGCATGAAGTTATTTCTAGGAGTTGGACACATACCAAGTTTAGCTCAGTTCTGGGCATCTTTGAAATACCTATACAAACTTGTTCTTACATAGTAACTTGCATCTTTGAATGAGAATGTGCTTGCTTACAGCAACGTGCTATATGTTCTGAATGCCCGAATTGGGAATCTGTGTCAAAACTTTGTTAGGAATTATGTGATCCTTACTAGCTGGAAGTAAGGGAGATGGGGCATGAAGTTATTTCTAGGAGTTGGACACATACCAAGTTTAGCTCAGTTCTGGGCATCTTTGAAATACCTATACAAACTTGTTCCTACATAGTAACTTGCAACTTTGAATGGGAATCTGCTTGCTTACAGCAACGTGCTATATGTTCTGAATGCCCGAATAGGGAATCTGTGTACTAGGTAGGAACAAGTTTGCCTAGTAACTTGCATCTTTGAATGAGAATCTGCTTGCTTATAGCAACGTGCTATATGTTCTGAATGCCCGAATTGGCAATCTGTGTCAAAACTTTGTTAGGAATTATGTGATCCTTACTAGCTGGAAGTAAGGGAGATGGGGCATGAAGTTATTTCTATGAGTTGGACACATACCAAGTTTAGCTCAGTTCTGGGCATCTTTGAAATACCTATACAAACTTGTTCCTACCTAGTAACTTGCATCTTTGAATGAGAATGTGCTTGCTTACAGCAACGTGCTATATGTTCTGAATGCCCGAATTGGGAATCTGTGTCAAAACTTTGTTAGGAATTATGTGATCCTTACTAGCTGGAAGTAAGGGAGATGGGGCATGAAGTTATTTCTAGGAGTTGGACACATACCAAGTTTAGCTCAGTTCTGGGCATCTTTGAAATACCTATACAAACTTGTTCCTACATAGTAACTTGCAACTTTGAATGAAAATGTGCTTGCTTACAGCAACGTGCTATATGTTCTGAATGCCCGAATTGGGAATCTGTGTCAAAACTTTGTTAGGAATTATGTGATCCTTACTAGCTGGAAGTAAGGGACATGGGGCATGAAGTTATTTCTAGGAGTTGGACACATACCAAGTTTAGCTCAGTTCTGGGCATCTTTGAAATACCTATACAAACTTGTTCCTACATAGTAACTTGCATCTTTGAATGAGAATGTGCTTGCTTACAGCAACGTGCTATATGTTCTGAATGCCCGAATTGGGAATCTGTGTCAAAACTTTGTTAGGAATTATGTGATCCTTACTAGCTGGAAGTAAGGGAGATGGGGCATGAAGTTATTTCTAGGAGTTGGACACATACCAAGTTTAGCTCAGTTCTGGGCATCTTTGAAATACCTATACAAACTTGTTCCTACATAGTAACTTGCATCTTTGAATGGGAATCTGCTTGCTTACAGCAACGTGCTATATGTTCTGAATGCCCGAATAGGGAATCTGTGTCAAAACTTTGTTAGGAATTATGTGATCCTTACTAGCTGGAAGTAAGGGAGATGGGGCATGAAGTTATTTCTAGGAGTTGGACACATACCAAGTTTAGCTCAGTTCTGGGCATCTTTGAAATACCTATACAAACTTGTTCCTACATAGTAACTTGCAACTTTGAATGAGAATGTGCTTGCTTACAGCAACGTGCTATATGTTCTGAATGCCCGAATTGGGAATCTGTGTCAAAACTTTGTTAGGAATTATGTGATCCTTACTAGCTGGAAGTAAGGGAGATGGGGCATGAAGTTATTTCTAGGAGTTGGACACATACCAAGTTTAGCTCAGTTCTGGGCATCTTTGAAATACCTATACAAACTTGTTCCTACATAGTAACTTGCATCTTTGAATGAGAATGTGCTTGCTTACAGCAACGTGCTATATGTTCTGAATGCCCGAATTGGCAATCTGTGTCAAAACTTTGTTAGGAATTATGTGATCCTTACTAGCTGGAAGTAAGGGAGATGGGGCATGAAGTTATTTCTAGGAGTTGGACACATACCAAGTTTAGCTCAGTTCTGGGCATCTTTGAAATACCTATACAAACTTGTTCCTACCTAGTAACTTGCAACGTTGAATGAAAATGTGCTTGCTTACAGGAACGGGCTATATGTTCTGAATGCCCGAATTGGGAATCTGTGTCAAAACTTTGTTAGGAATTATGTGATCCTTACTAGCTGGAAGTAAGGGAGATGGGGCATGAAGTTATTTCTAGGAGTTGGACACATAGCAAGTTTAGCTCAGTTCTGGGCATCTTTGAAATACCTATACAAACTTGTTCCTACATAGTAACTTGCAACTTTGAATGAAAATGTGCTTGCTTACAGCAACGTGCTATATGTTCTGAATGCCCGAATTGGGAATCTGTGTCAAAACTTTGTTAGGAATTATGTGATCCTTACTAGCTGGAAGTAAGGGAGATGGGGCATGAAGTTATTTCTAGGAGTTGGACACATACCAAGTTTAGCTCAGTTCTGGGCATCTTTGAAATACCTATACAAACTTGTTCCTACCTAGTAACTTGCATCTTTGAATGAGAATGTGCTTGCTTACAGCAACGTGCTATATGTTCTGAATGCCCGAATTGGGAATCTGTGTCAAAACTTTGTTAGGAATTATGTGATCCTTACTAGCTGGAAGTAAGGGAGATGGGGCATGAAGTTATTTCTAGGAGTTGGACACATACCAAGTTTAGCTCAGTTCTGGGCATCTTTGAAATACCTATACAAACTTATTCCTACATAGTAACTTGCATCTTTGAATGAGAATCTGCTTGCTTACAGCAACTTGCTATATGTTCTGAATGCCCGAATTGGCAATCTGTGTCAAAACTTTGTTAGGAATTATGTGATCCTTACTAGCTGGAAGTAAGGGAGATGGGGCATGAAGTTATTTCTAGGAGTTGGACACATTCAAAGTTTAGCTCAGTTCTGGGCATCTTTGAAATACCTATACAAACTTGTTCCTACATAGTATCTTGCAACTTTGAATGAGAATGTGCTTGCTTACAGCAACGTGCTACATGTTCTGAATGCCCGAATTGGGAATCTGTGTCAAAACTTTGTTAGGAATTATGTGATCCTTACTAGCTGGAAGTAAGGGAGATGGGGCATGAAGTTATTTCTAGGAGTTGGACACATACCAAGTTTAGCTCAGTTCTGGGCATCTTTGAAATACCTATACAAACTTGTTCCTACATAGTAACTTGCAACTTTGAATGAGAATGTGCTTGCTTACAGCAACGTGCTATATGTTCTGAATGCCCGAATTGGGAATCTGTGTCAAAACTTTGTTAGGAATTATGTGATCCTTACTAGCTGGAAGTAAGGGAGATGGGGCATGAATTTATTTCTAGGAGTTGGACACATACCAAGTTTAGCTCAGTTCTGGGCATCTTTCAAATACCTATACAAACTTGTTCCTACATAGTAACTTGCATCTTTGAATGAGAATGTGCTTGCTTACAGCAACGTGCTATATGTTCTGAATGCCCGAATTGGGAATCTGTGTCAAAACTGTTAGGAATTATGTGATCCTTACTAGCTGGAAGTAAGGGAGATGGGGCATGATGTTATTTCTAGGAGTTGGACACATACCAAGTTTAGCTCAGTTCTGGGCATCTTTGAAATACCTATACAAACTTGTTCCTACATAGTAACTTGCAACTTTGAATGAAAATGTGATTGCTTACAGCAACGTGCTATATGTTCTGAATGCCCGAATTGGGAATCTGTGTCAAAACTTTGTTAGGAATTATGTGATCCTTACTAGCTGGAAGTAAGGGAGATGGGGCATGAAGTTATTTCTAGGAGTTGGACACATACCAAGTTTAGCTCAGTTCTGGGCATCTTTGAAATACCTATACAAACTTGTTCCTACATAGTAACTTGCAACTTTGAATGGGAATCTGCTTGCTTACAGCAACGTGCTATATGTTCTGAATGCCCGAATAGGGAATCTGTGTACTAGGTAGGAACAAGTTTGCCTAGTAACTTGCATCTTTGAATGAGAATCTGCTTGCTTATAGCAACGTGCTATATGTTCTGAATGCCCGAATAGGGAATCTGTGTCAAAAGTTTGTTAGAAATTATGTGATCCTTACTAGCTGGAAGTAAGGGAGATGGGGCATGAAGTTATTTCTAGGAGTTGGACACATACCAAGTTTAGCTCAGTTCTGGGCATCTTTGAAATACCTATACAAACTTGTTCCTACCTTGTAACTTGCAACTTTGAATGAAAATGTGCTTGCTTACAGCAACATGCTATATGTTCTGAATGCCCGAATTGGGAATCTGTGTCAAAACTTTGTTAGGAATTATGTGATCCTTACTAGCTGGAAGTAAGGGAGATGGGGCATGAAGTTATTTCTAGGAGTTGGACACATACCAAGTTTAGCTCAGTTCTGGGCATCTTTGAAATACCTATACAAACTTGTTTCTACATAGTAACTTGCATCTTTGAATGAGAATGTGCTTGCTTACAGCAACGTGCTATATGTTCTGAATGCCCGAATTGGGAATCTGTGTCAAAACTTTGTTAGGAATTATGTGATCCTTACTAGCTGGAAGTAAGGGAGATGGGGCATGAAGTTATTTCTAGGAGTTGGACACATAGCAAGTTTAGCTCAGTTCTGGGCATCTTTGAAATACCTATACAAACTTGTTCCTACATAATAACTTGCAACTTTGAATGAGAATGTGCTTGCTTACAGCAACGTGCTATATGTTCTGAATGCCCGAATTGGGAATCTGTGTCAAAACTGTTAGGAATTATGTGATCCTTACTAGCTGGAAGTAAGGGAGATGGGGCATGAAGTTATATCTAGGAGTTGGACACATACCAAGTTTAGCTCAGTTCTGGGCATCTTTGAAATACCTATACAAACTTGTTCCTACATAGTAACTTGCAACTTTGAATGAGAATGTGCTTGCTTACAGCAACGTGCTATATGTTCTGAATGCCCGAATTGGGAATCTGTGTCAAAACTTTGTTAGGAATTATGTGATCCTTACTAGCTGAAAGTAAGGGAGATGGGGCATGAAGTTATTTCTAGGAGTTGGACACATACCAAGTTTAGCTCAGTTCTGGGCATCTTTGAAATACCTATACAAACTTGTTCCTACATAGTAACTTGCATCTTTGAATGAGAATGTGCTTGCTTACAGCAACGTGCTATATGTTCTGAATGCCCGAATTGGCAATCTGTGTCAAAACTTTGTTAGGAATTATGTGATCCTTACTAGCTGGAAGTAAGGGAGATGGGGCATGAAGTTATTTCTAGGAGTTGGACACATACCAAGTTTAGCTCAGTTCTGGGCATCTTTGAAATACCTATACAAACTTGTTGCTACATAGTAACTTGCATCATTAATGAGAATCTGCTTTCTTACAGCAACGTGCTATATGTTCTGAATGCCCGAATTGGGAATCTGTGTGAAAACATTGTTAGGAATTATGTGATCCTTACTAGCTGGAAGTAAGGGAGATGGGGCATGAATTTATTTCTAGGAGTTGGACACATACCAAGTTTAGCTCAGTTCTGGGCATCTTTGAAATACCTATACAAACTTGTTCCTACCTAGTAACTTGCATCTTTGAATGAGAATGTGCTTGCTTACAGCAACGTGCTATATGTTCTTAATGCTCGAATTGGGAATCTGTGTCAAAACTTTGTTAGGAATAATGTGATCCTTACTAGCTGGAAGTAAGGGAGATGGGGCATGAAGTTATTTCTAGGAGTTGGACACATACCAAGTTTAGCTCTGTTCTGGGCATCTTTGAAATACCTATACAAACTTATTCCTACATAGTAACTTGCATCTTTGAATGAGAATCTGCTTGCTTACAGCAACGTGCTATATGTTCTGAATGCCCGAATTGGCAATCTGTGTCAAAACTTTGTTAGGAATTATGTGATCCTTACTAGCTGGAAGTAAGGGAGATGGGGCATGAAGTTATTTCTAGGAGTTGGACACATTCCAAGTTTAGCTCAGTTCTGGGCATCTTTGAAATACCTATACAAACTTGTTCCTACATAGTATCTTGCAACTTTGAATGAGAATGTGCTTGCTTACAGCAACGTGCTACATGTTCTGAATGCCCGAATTGGGAATCTGTGTCAAAACTTTGTTAGGAATTATGTGATCCTTACTAGCTGGAAGTAAGGGAGATGGGGCATGAAGTTATTTCTAGGAGTTGGACACATACCAAGTTTAGCTCAGTTCTGGGCATCTTTGAAATACCTATACAAACTTGTTCCTACATAGTAACTTGCAACTTTGAATGAGAATGTGCTTGCTTACAGCAACGTGCTATATCTTCTGAATGCCCGAATTGGCAATCTGTGTCAAAACTTTGTTAGGAATTATGTGATCCTTACTAGCTGGAAGTAAGGGAGATGGGCCATGAATTTATTTCTAGGAGTTGGACACATACCAAGTTTAGCTCAGTTCTGGGCATCTTTCAAATACCTATACATACTTGTTCCTACATAGTAACTTGCATCTTTGAATGAGAATGTGCTTGCTTACAGCAACGTGCTATATGTTCTGAATGCCCGAATTGGGAATCTGTGTCAAAACTGTTAGGAATTATGTGATCCTTACTAGCTGGAAGTAAGGGAGATGGGGCATGATGTTATTTCTAGGAGTTGGACACATACCAAGTTTAGCTCAGTTCTGGGCATCTTTGAAATACCTATACAAACTTGTTCCTACATAGTAACTTGCAACTTTGAATGAGAATGTGATTGCTTACAGCAACGTGCTATATGTTCTGAATGCCCGAATTGGGAATCTGTGTCAAAACTTTGTTAGGAATTATGTGATCCTTACTAGCTGGAAGTAAGGGAGATGGGGCATGAAGTTATTTCTAGGAGTTGGACACATACCAAGTTTAGCTCAGTTCTGGGCATCTTTGAAATACCTATACAAACTTGTTGCTACATAGTAACTTGCATCATTAATGAGAATCTGCTTTCTTACAGCAACGTGCTATATGTTCTGAATGCCCGAATTGGGAATCTGTGTGAAAACATTGTTAGGAATTATGTGATCCTTACTAGCTGGAAGTAAGGGAGATGGGGCATGAAGTTATTTCTAGGAGTTGGACACATACCAAGTTTAGCTCAGTTCTGGGCATCTTTGAAATACCTATACAAACTTGTTCCTACCTAGTAACTTGCATCTTTGAATGAGAATGTGCTTGCTTACAGCAACGTGCTATATGTTCTTAATGCTCGAATTGGGAATCTGTGTCAAAACTTTGTTAGGAATAATGTGATCCTTACTAGCTGGAAGTAAGGGAGATGGGGCATGAAGTTATTTCTAGGAGTTGGACACATACCAAGTTTAGCTCTGTTCTGGGCATCTTTGAAATACCTATACAAACTTATTCCTACATAGTAACTTGCATCTTTGAATGAGAATCTGCTTGCTTACAGCAACGTGCTATATGTTCTGAATGCCCGAATTGGCAATCTGTGTCAAAACTTTGTTAGGAATTATGTGATCCTTACTAGCTGGAAGTAAGGGAGATGGGGCATGAAGTTATTTCTAGGAGTTGGACACATTACAAGTTTAGCTCAGTTCTGGGCATCTTTGAAATACCTATACAAACTTGTTCCTACATAGTATCTTGCAACTTTGAATGAGAATGTGCTTGCTTACAGCAACGCGCTACATGTTCTGAATGCCCGAATTGGGAATCTGTGTCAAAACTTTGTTAGGAATTATGTGATCCTTACTAGCTGGAAGTAAGGGAGATGGGGCATGAAGTTATTTCTAGGAGTTGGACACATACCAAGTTTAGCTCAGTTCTGGGCATCTTTGAAATACCTATACAAACTTGTTCCTACATAGTAACTTGCAACTTTGAATGAGAATGTGCTTGCTTACAGCAACGTGCTATATGTTCTGAATGCCCGAATTGGCAATCTGTGTCAAAACTTTGTTAGGAATTATGTGATCCTTACTAGCTGGAAGTAAGGGAGATGGGCCATGAATTTATTTCTAGGAGTTGGACACATACCAAGTTTAGCTCAGTTCTGGGCATCTTTCAAATACCTATACATACTTGTTCCTACATAGTAACTTGCATCTTTGAATGAGAATGTGCTTGCTTACAGCAACGTGCTATATGTTCTGAATGCCCGAATTGGGAATCTGTGTCAAAACTGTTAGGAATTATGTGATCCTTACTAGCTGGAAGTAAGGGAGATGGGGCATGATGTTATTTCTAGGAGTTGGACACATACCAAGTTTAGCTCAGTTCTGGGCATCTTTGAAATACCTATACAAACTTGTTCCTACATAGTAACTTGCAACTTTGAATGAAAATGTGATTGCTTACAGCAACGTGCTATATGTTCTGAATGCCCGAATTGGGAATCTGTGTCAAAACTTTGTTAGGAATTATGTGATCCTTACTAGCTGGAAGTAAGGGAGATGGGGCATGAAGTTATTTCTAGGAGTTGGACACATACCAAGTTTAGCTCAGTTCTGGGCATCTTTGAAATACCTATACAAACTTGTTCCTTCATAGTAACTTACAACTTTGAATGAAAATGTGCTTGCTTACAGCAACGTGCTATATGTTCTGAATGCCCGAATAGGGAATCTGTGTCAAAACTTTGTTAGGAATTATGTGATCCTTACTAGCTGGAAGTAAGGGAGATGGGGCATGAAGTTATTTCTAGGAGTTGGACACATACCAAGTTTAGCTCAGTTCTGGGCATCTTTGAAATACCTATACAAACTTGTTCCTACATAGTAACTTGCAACTTTGAATGAGAATGTGCTTGCTTACAGCAACGTGCTATATGTTCTGAATGCCCGAATTGGGAATCTGTGTCAAAACTTTGTTAGGAATTATGTGATCCTTACTAGCTGGAAGTAAGGGAGATGGGGCATGAAGTTATTTCTAGGAGTTGGACACATACCAAGTTTAGCTCAGTTCTGGGCATCTTTGAAATACCTATACAAACTTGTTCTTACATAGTAACTTGCATCTTTGAATGAGAATGTGCTTGCTTACAGCAACGTGCTATATGTTCTGAATGCCCGAATTGGGAATCTGTGTCAAAACTTTGTTAGGAATTATGTGATCCTTACTAGCTGGAAGTAAGGGAGATGGGGCATGAAGTTATTTCTAGGAGTTGGACACATACCAAGTTTAGCTCAGTTCTGGGCATCTTTGAAATACCTATACAAACTTGTTCCTACATAGTAACTTGCAACTTTGAATGGGAATCTGCTTGCTTACAGCAACGTGCTATATGTTCTGAATGCCCGAATAGGGAATCTGTGTACTAGGTAGGAACAAGTTTGCCTAGTAACTTGCATCTTTGAATGAGAATCTGCTTGCTTATAGCAACGTGCTATATGTTCTGAATGCCCGAATTGGCAATCTGTGTCAAAACTTTGTTAGGAATTATGTGATCCTTACTAGCTGGAAGTAAGGGAGATGGGGCATGAAGTTATTTCTATGAGTTGGACACATACCAAGTTTAGCTCAGTTCTGGGCATCTTTGAAATACCTATACAAACTTGTTCCTACCTAGTAACTTGCATCTTTGAATGAGAATGTGCTTGCTTACAGCAACGTGCTATATGTTCTGAATGCCCGAATTGGGAATCTGTGTCAAAACTTTGTTAGGAATTATGTGATCCTTACTAGCTGGAAGTAAGGGAGATGGGGCATGAAGTTATTTCTAGGAGTTGGACACATACCAAGTTTAGCTCAGTTCTGGGCATCTTTGAAATACCTATACAAACTTGTTCCTACATAGTAACTTGCAACTTTGAATGAAAATGTGCTTGCTTACAGCAACGTGCTATATGTTCTGAATGCCCGAATTGGGAATCTGTGTCAAAACTTTGTTAGGAATTATGTGATCCTTACTAGCTGGAAGTAAGGGAGATGGGGCATGAAGTTATTTCTAGGAGTTGGACACATACCAAGTTTAGCTCAGTTCTGGGCATCTTTGAAATACCTATACAAACTTGTTCCTACATAGTAACTTGCATCTTTGAATGAGAATGTGCTTGCTTACAGCAACGTGCTATATGTTCTGAATGCCCGAATTGGGAATCTGTGTCAAAACTTTGTTAGGAATTATGTGATCCTTACTAGCTGGAAGTAAGGGAGATGGGGCATGAAGTTATTTCTAGGAGTTGGACACATACCAAGTTTAGCTCAGTTCTGGGCATCTTTGAAATACCTATACAAACTTGTTCCTACATAGTAACTTGCATCTTTGAATGGGAATCTGCTTGCTTACAGCAACGTGCTATATGTTCTGAATGCCCGAATAGGGAATCTGTGTCAAAACTTTGTTAGGAATTATGTGATCCTTACTAGCTGGAAGTAAGGGAGATGGGGCATGAAGTTATTTCTAGGAGTTGGACACATACCAAGTTTAGCTCAGTTCTGGGCATCTTTGAAATACCTATACAAACTTGTTCCTACATAGTAACTTGCATCTTTGAATGAGAATGTGCTTGCTTACAGCAACGTGCTATATGTTCTGAATGCCCGAATTGGCAATCTGTGTCAAAACTTTGTTAGGAATTATGTGATCCTTACTAGCTGGAAGTAAGGGAGATGGGGCATGAAGTTATTTCTAGGAGTTGGACACATACCAAGTTTAGCTCAGTTCTGGGCATCTTTGAAATACCTATACAAACTTGTTCCTACCTAGTAACTTGCAACGTTGAATGAAAATGTGCTTGCTTACAGCAACGGGCTATATGTTCTGAATGCCCGAATTGGGAATCTGTGTCAAAACTTTGTTAGGAATTATGTGATCCTTACTAGCTGGAAGTAAGGGAGATGGGGCATGAAGTTATTTCTAGGAGTTGGACACATACCAAGTTTAGCTCAGTTCTGGGCATCTTTGAAATACCTATACAAACTTGTTCCTACATAGTAACTTGCAACTTTGAATGAAAATGTGCTTGCTTACAGCAACGTGCTATATGTTCTGAATGCCCGAATTGGGAATCTGTGTCAAAACTTTGTTAGGAATTATGTGATCCTTACTAGCTGGAAGTAAGGGAGATGGGGCATGAAGTTATTTCTAGGAGTTGGACACATACCAAGTTTAGCTCAGTTCTGGGCATCTTTGAAATACCTATACAAACTTGTTCCTACCTAGTAACTTGCATCTTTGAATGAGAATGTGCTTGCTTACAGCAACGTGCTATATGTTCTGAATGCCCGAATTGGGAATCTGTGTCAAAACTTTGTTAGGAATTATGTGATCCTTACTAGCTGGAAGTAAGGGAGATGGGGCATGAAGTTATTTCTAGGAGTTGGACACATACCAAGTTTAGCTCAGTTCTGGGCATCTTTGAAATACCTATACAAACTTATTCCTACATAGTAACTTGCATCTTTGAATGAGAATCTGCTTGCTTACAGCAACGTGCTATATGTTCTGAATGCCCGAATTGGCAATCTGTGTCAAAACTTTGTTAGGAATTATGTGATCCTTACTAGCTGGAAGTAAGGGAGATGGGGCATGAAGTTATTTCTAGGAGTTGGACACATTCAAAGTTTAGCTCAGTTCTGGGCATCTTTGAAATACCTATACAAACTTGTTCCTACATAGTATCTTGCAACTTTGAATGAGAATGTGCTTGCTTACAGCAACGTGCTACATGTTCTGAATGCCCGAATTGGGAATCTGTGTCAAAACTTTGTTAGGAATTATGTGATCCTTACTAGCTGGAAGTAAGGGAGATGGGGCATGAAGTTATTTCTAGGAGTTGGACACATACCAAGTTTAGCTCAGTTCTGGGCATCTTTGAAATACCTATACAAACTTGTTCCTACATAGTAACTTGCAACTTTGAATGAGAATGTGCTTGCTTACAGCAACGTGCTATATGTTCTGAATGCCCGAATTGGGAATCTGTGTCAAAACTTTGTTAGGAATTATGTGATCCTTACTAGCTGGAAGTAAGGGAGATGGGGCATGAATTTATTTCTAGGAGTTGGACACATACCAAGTTTAGCTCAGTTCTGGGCATCTTTCAAATACCTATACAAACTTGTTCCTACATAGTAACTTGCATCTTTGAATGAGAATGTGCTTGCTTACAGCAACGTGCTATATGTTCTGAATGCCCGAATTGGGAATCTGTGTCAAAACTGTTAGGAATTATGTGATCCTTACTAGCTGGAAGTAAGGGAGATGGGGCATGATGTTATTTCTAGGAGTTGGACACATACCAAGTTTAGCTCAGTTCTGGGCATCTTTGAAATACCTATACAAACTTGTTCCTACATAGTAACTTGCAACTTTGAATGAAAATGTGATTGCTTACAGCAACGTGCTATATGTTCTGAATGCCCGAATTGGGAATCTGTGTCAAAACTTTGTTAGGAATTATGTGATCCTTACTAGCTGGAAGTAAGGTAGATGGGGCATGAAGTTATTTCTAGGAGTTGGACACATACCAAGTTTAGCTCAGTTCTGGGCATCTTTGAAATACCTATACAAACTTGTTCCTTCATAGTAACTTACAACTTTGAATGAAAATGTGCTTGCTTACAGCAACGTGCTATATGTTCTGAATGCCCGAATAGGGAATCTGTGTCAAAACTTTGTTAGGAATTATGTGATCCTTACTAGCTGGAAGTAAGGGAGATGGGGCATGAAGTTATTTCTAGGAGTTGGACACATACCAAGTTTAGCTCAGTTCTGGGCATCTTTGAAATACCTATACAAACTTGTTCCTACATAGTAACTTGCAACTTTGAATGAGAATGTGCTTGCTTACAGCAACGTGCTATATGTTCTGAATGCCCGAATTGGGAATCTGTGTCAAAACTTTGTTAGGAATTATGTGATCCTTACTAGCTGGAAGTAAGGGAGATGGGGCATGAAGTTATTTCTAGGAGTTGGACACATACCAAGTTTAGCTCAGTTCTGGACATCTTTGAAATACCTATACAAACTTGTTCTTACATAGTAACTTGCATCTTTGAATGAGAATGTGCTTGCTTACAGCAACGTGCTATATGTTCTGAATGCCCGAATTGGGAATCTGTGTCAAAACTTTGTTAGGAATTATGTGATCCTTACTAGCTGGAAGTAAGGGAGATGGGGCATGAAGTTATTTCTAGGAGTTGGACACATACCAAGTTTAGCTCAGTTCTGGGCATCTTTGAAATACCTATACAAACTTGTTCCTACATAGTAACTTGCAACTTTGAATGGGAATCTGCTTGCTTACAGCAACGTGCTATATGTTCTGAATGCCCGAATAGGGAATCTGTGTACTAGGTAGGAACAAGTTTGCCTAGTAACTTGCATCTTTGAATGAGAATCTGCTTGCTTATAGCAACGTGCTATATGTTCTGAATGCCCGAATAGGGAATCTGTGTCAAAAGTTTGTTAGGAATTATGTGATCCTTACTAGCTGGAAGTAAGGGAGATGGGGCATGAAGTTATTTCTAGGAGTTGGACACATACCAAGTTTAGCTCAGTTCTGGGCATCTTTGAAATACCTATACAAACTTGTTCCTACCTTGTAACTTGCAACTTTGAATGAAAATGTGCTTGCTTACAGCAACGTGCTATATGTTCTGAATGCCCGAATTGGGAATCTGTGTCAAAACTTTGTTAGGAATTATGTGATCCTTACTAGCTGGAAGTAAGGGAGATGGGGCATGAAGTTATTTCTAGGAGTTGGACACATACCAAGTTTAGCTCAGTTCTGGGCATCTTTGAAATACCTATACAAACTTGTTTCTACATAGTAACTTGCATCTTTGAATGAGAATGTGCTTGCTTACAGCAACGTGCTATATGTTCTGAATGCCCGAATTGGGAATCTGTGTCAAAACTTTGTTAGGAATTATGTGATCCTTACTAGCTGGAAGTAAGGGAGATGGGGCATGAAGTTATTTCTAGGAGTTGGACACATAGCAAGTTTAGCTCAGTTCTGGGCATCTTTGAAATACCTATACAAACTTGTTCCTACATAGTAACTTGCAACTTTGAATGAGAATGTGCTTGCTTACAGCAACGTGCTATATGTTCTGAATGCCCGAATTGGGAATCTGTGTCAAAACTGTTAGGAATTATGTGATCCTTACTAGCTGGAAGTAAGGGAGATGGGGCATGAAGTTATTTCTAGGAGTTGGACACATACCAAGTTTAGCTCAGTTCTGGGCATCTTTGAAATACCTATACAAACTTGTTCCTACATAGTATCTTGCAACTTTGAATGAGAATGTGCTTGCTTACAGCAACGTGCTATATGTTCTGAATGCCCGAATTGGGAATCTGTGTCAAAACTTTGTTAGGAATTATGTGATCCTTACTAGCTGGAAGTAAGGGAGATGGGGCATGAAGTTATTTCTAGGAGTTGGACACATACCAAGTTTAGCTCAGTTCTGGGCATCTTTGAAATACCTATACAAACTTGTTCCTACCTAGTAACTTGCATCTTTGAATGAGAATGTGCTTGCTTGCAGCAACGTGCTATATGTTCTGAATGCCCGGATAGGAAATCTGTGTCAAAACTTTGTTAGAAATTATGTGATCCTTACTCGCTGGAAGTAAGGGAGATGGGGCATGAAGTTATTTCTAGGAGTTGGACACATACCAAGTTTAGCTCAGTTCTGGGCATCTTTGAATACCTATACAAACTTGTTCCTACATAGTAACTTGCATCTTTGAATGAGAATGTGCTTGCTTACAGCAACGTGCTATATGTTCTGAATGCCCGAATTGGCAATCTGTGTCAAATCTTTGTTAGGAATTATGTGATCCTTACTAGCTGGAAGTAAGGGAGATGGGGCATGAAGTTATTTCTAGGAGTTGGACACATACCAAGTTTAGCTCAGTTCTGGGCATCTTTGAAATACCTATACAAACTTGTTCCTACATAGTAACTTGCATCTTTGAATCAGAATGTGCTTGCTTAGAGCAACGTGCTATATGTTCTGAATGCCCGAATTGGCAATCTGTGTCAAAACTTTGTTAGGAATTATGTGATCCTTACTAGCTGGAAGTAAGGGAGATGGGGCATGATGTTATTTCTAGGAGTTGGACACATACCAAGTTTAGCTCAGTTCTGGGCATCTTTGAAATACCTATACAAACTTGTTCCTACATAGTAACTTGCAACTTTGAATGAAAATGTGATTGCTTACAGCAACGTGCTATATGTTCTGAATGCCCGAATTGGGAATCTGTGTCAAAACTTTGTTAGGAATTATGTGATCCTTACTAGCTGGAAGTAAGGGAGATGGGGCATGAAGTTATTTCTAGGAGTTGGACACATACCAAGTTATCTCAGTTCTGGGCATCTTTGAAATACCTATACAAACTTGTTCCTTCATAGTAACTTACAACTTTGAATGAAAATGTGCTTGCTTACAGCAACGTGCTATATGTTCTGAATGCCCGAATTGGGAATCTGTGTCAAAACTTTGTTAGGAATTATGTGATCCTTACTAGCTGGAAGTAAGGGAGATGGGGCATGAAGTTATTTCTAGGAGTTGGACACATACCAAGTTTAGCTCAGTTCTGGGCATCTTTGAAATACCTATACAAACTTGTTCCTACATAGTAACTTGCAACTTTGAATGAAAATGTGCTTGCTTACAGCAACGTGCTATATGTTCTGAATGCCCGAATTGGGAATCTGTGTCAAAACTTTGTTAGGAATTATGTGATCCTTACTAGCTGGAAGTAAGGGAGATGGGGCATGAAGTTATTTCTAGGAGTTGGACACATACCAAGTTTAGCTCAGTTCTGGGCATCTTTGAAATACCTATACAAACTTGTTCCTACATAGTAACTTGCATCTTTGAATGTGAATGTGCTTGCTTACAGCAACGAGCTATATGTTCTGAATGCCCGAATTGGGAATCTGTGTCAAAACTTTGTTAGGAATTATGTGATCCTTACTAGCTGGAAGTAAGGGAGATGGGGCATGAAGTTATTTCTAGGAGTTGGACACATACCAAGTTTAGCTCAGTTCTGGGCATCTTTGAAATACCTATACAAACTTGTTCCTACATAGTAACTTGCAACTTTGAATGGGAATCTGCTTGCTTACAGCAACGTGCTATATGTTCTGAATGCCCGAATTGGCAGTCTGTGTCAAAACTTTGTTAGGAATTATGTGATCCTTACTAGCTGGAAGTAAGGGAGATGGGGCATGAAGTTATTTCTAGGAGTTGGACACATACCAAGTTTAGCTCAGTTCTGGGCATCTTTGAAATACCTATACAAACTTGTTCCTACCTAGTAACTTGCATCTTTGAATGAGAATGTGCTTGCTTACAGCAACGTGCTATATGTTCTTAATGCCCGAATTGGGAATCTGTGTCAAAACTTTGTTAGGAATTATGCGATCCTTACTAGCTGGAAGTAAGGGAGATGTGGCATGAAGTTATTTCTAGGAGTTGGACACATACCAAGTTTAGCTCAGTTCTGGGCATCTTTGAAATACCTATACAAACTTATTCCTACATAGTAACTTGCATCTTTGAATGAGAATCTGCTTGCTTACAGCAACGTCCTATATGTTCTGAATGCCCGAATTGGCAATCTGTGTCAAAACTTTGTTAGGAATTATGTGATCCTTACTAGCTGGAAGTAAGGGAGATGGGGCATGAAGTTATTTCTAGGAGTTGGACACATACCAAGTTTAGCTCAGTTCTGGGCATCTTTGAAATACCTATACAAACATGTTCCTACATAGTATCTTGCAACTTTGAATGAGAATGTGCTTGCTTACAGCAACGTGCTACATGTTCTGAATGCCCGAATTGGGAATCTGTGTCAAAACTTTGTTAGGAATTATGTGATCCTTACTAGCTGGAAGTAAGGGAGATGGGGCATGAAGTTATTTCTAGGAGTTGGACACATACCAAGTTTAGCTCAGTTCTGGGCATCTTTGAAATACCTATACAAACTTGTTCCTACATAGTAACTTGCAACTTTGAATGAGAATGTGCTTGCTTACAGTAACGTGCTATATTTTCTGAATGCCCGAATTGGGAATCTGTGTCAAAACTTTGTTAGTAATTATGTGATCCTTACTAGCTGGAAGTAAGGGAGATGGGGCATGAAGTTATTTGTAGGAGTTGGACACATACCAAGTTTAGCTCAGTTCTGGGCATCTTTCAAATACCTATACAAACTTGTTCCTACATAGTAACTTGCATCTTTGAATGAGAATGTGCTTGCTTACAGCAACGTGCTATATGTTCTGAATGCCCGAATTGGGAATCTGTGTCAAAACTGTTAGGAATTATGTGATCCTTACTAGCTGGAAGTAAGGGAGATGGGGCATGATGTTATTTCTAGGAGTTGGACACATACCAAGTTTAGCTCAGTTCTGGGCATCTTTGAAATACCTATACAAACTTGTTCCTACATAGTAACTTGCAACTTTGAATGAAAATGTGATTGCTTACAGCAACGTGCTATATGTTCTGAATGCCCGAATTGGGAATCTGTGTCAAAACTTTGTTAGGAATTATGTGATCCTTACTAGCTGGAAGTAAGGGAGATGGGGCATGAAGTTATTTCTAGGAGTTGGACACATACCAAGTTTAGCTCAGTTCTGGGCATCTTTGAAATACCTATACAAACTTGTTCCTTGATAGTAACTTACAACTTTTAATGAAAATGTGCTTGCTTACAGCAACGTGCTATATGTTCTGAATGCCCGAATTGGGAATCTGTGTCAAAACTTTGTTAGGAATTATGTGATCCTTACTAGCTGGAAGTAAGGGAGATGGGGCATGAAGTTATTTCTAGGAGTTGGACACATACCAAGTTTAGCTCAGTTCTGGGCATCTTTGAAATACCTATACAAACTTGTTCCTACATAGTAACTTGCAACTTTGAATGAGAATGTGCTTGCTTACAGCAACGTGCTATATGTTCTGAATGCCCGAATTGGGAATCTGTGTCAAAACTTTGTTAGGAATTATGTGATCCTTACTAGCTGGAAGTAAGGGAGATGGGGCATGAAGTTATTTCTAGGAGTTGGACACATACCAAGTTTAGCTCAGTTCTGGGCATCTTTGAAATACCTATACAAACTTGTTCCTACCTAGTAACTTGCATCTTTGAATGAGAATGTGCTTGCTTGCAGCAACGTGCTATATGTTCTGAATGCCCGGATAGGAAATCTGTGTCAAAACTTTGTTAGAAATTATGTGATCCTTACTCGCTGGAAGTAAGGGAGATGGGGCATGAAGTTATTTCTAGGAGTTGGACACATACCAAGTTTAGCTCAGTTCTGGGCATCTTTGAATACCTATACAAACTTGTTCCTACATAGTAACTTGCATCTTTGAATGAGAATGTGCTTGCTTACAGCAACGTGCTATATGTTCTGAATGCCCGAATTGGCAATCTGTGTCAAAACTTTGTTAGGAATTATGTGATCCTTACTAGCTGGAAG